>NC_135802.1:16567267-17167267 GCF_964213995.1 Mustelus asterias
CTCCCAGATCTCTCTGAGTGTCTATGCTCCTGATGGTTCTGCCATTTATTTATAGCTCCCACCTGAATTGGATCTACCAAAATGATTCACCTCGCATTTGTCTGGATTAAATTCCATCTGCAATTTCTCCACCCAATTTTCCAGCCTATCTATATCGTGCTGTATTCTCTGACAATCTTCATCACGATAGAAACATAGAAGATAGGAGCAGGAGGAGGCCATTTGGCCCTTCAAGCCTGCTCCTCCATTCATTAAAATCATGGTTGATCGTCCAACTCAATAGCCTAATCCTGATTTCTCCCCATAACTTTTGATCCCATTCACCCCAAGTGCTATATCCAGCCACCTCTTGAATACATTAAATGGATGGTCTCAACATTATTGGTCTCTCATTTTCTCCCTGCACCAATACAAATACCAATACAAATACACACCACTTGCTTTAACTGCTCCAGGCAGCCCACTTGCTGAGAATGCAGAAGAGTAATGGGAGGAGCTAAGTTTATTGAGGGGAAAAAGCAGGCAGTTTCTGCTTGGATTTGCAAGGAGCAGCAGCTCTTCCCTCTCTCTCTGGAGATTGAAGTCTGGGACTTGCTCGAAAATAGGTATCTTGCTCCAGAGGTGCTCTGAAGGTTTGAGAACATGCAGTCTGCATACCAACAAGTAAGCCTGTTGTTTGCTAACTGACTTTGAATGAGAAGTTGAGGCCTATGTGGAATATTGCTTAAATTGGAACTAATAAGAGATATACTAGCAGTTAAGAATTGAATCCTGTCATGTTTAAGTATTTCAATTGGTAAAAGTTACGCTAATTCTCCTTGTTATAGTTAAACTGTATTGTTAAATAAAGTTTGTTTTAATAAAAGCTTCCTAGTGGGGCAACAGAATCACACCTGGAGTGAAACACCTTATCCTCATACTCGTGCCAAAATCAAAAATATTTGGGTTCTAGTCTAACTTCGTAATATACCTTGGAGTTTCTGATCTGATCCCTAATATTAGCAACAACTGGAAAGTGCAATTGGTCTGCTTTTAGTGCTTGTTTGCATACTGAAAATTACTTCAGTAACAACAATCTCTTTTGTTCACTATTTACTAATTAATTACAATAGGCAACCATAAAAAAACAATTTCAAAAAGCATTTTTAAATAAGGTATGCACGAAAGCACAGAAAAATGCTGGAAACTCTCAGCAGGTCTGACAGCATCTGTGGAGAGAAAGTAGAGTAAGAAGTCTCACAACACCAGGTTAAAGTCCAACAGGTTTATTTGGTAGCAAATACCATAAGCTTTCGGAGCGCTGCCCCTTCGTCAGATGGAGTTCTGATAATACAGATATCCACTCCATCTGACGAAGGGGCAGCGCTCCGAAAGCTTATGGTATTTACTACCAAATCAACCTGTTGGACTTTAACCTGGTGTTGTGAGACTTCTTACTGTGCTTACTCCAGTCCAACTCTGGCATCTCCACATCGAGAGAAAGTAGAGCCAACGTTTCGAGTCTAGATGACCCTTCTTCAGAGCTCTGATGAAGGGTCATCCAGACTCGAAATGTTTTTGTTTCAGATTCCAATATCCGCAGTATTTTGCATTTATCTTATGCATATAAGTACCTTTAACAGTTACCGAAGCTGTAGTTTGCTGATCCCCAAAAGAACAGGTATATTCTCCTGTATCTTCCGATTTCAAGTCATGAATCTGCAATATTTGCATCGGACCATCCTGTTTTATTTCGTACTTTTCATTTGGAGAGATCAACAATGATCCTTTCCTCCAGGTAACTGGGACATTAGGTTTTGATAGTTCACAATGTAGGGTCCCTGTATCGTACTCCTCCACCTCTATGTTCTGCAGTTCTTTTCTCAAGATTACGGGTGCAGCTGAAATACAGCAAAATACATAGATTTCATAGAATTTTTCAAAATTTCAATCTTCCATTAACAAGGAATATTAACAGGAAAGAAGTAAACTATTCTTACTTTCAAATAATCATGTCACAACTGCAGACTCAAGTCACAAAGAATGCACTTTAAGCAGCGGCACAGCCAGATCTCAAACTACATATACTTTTAAACCATTGCTAAATTAGTTAAGTGCATTTTTAGGCAATTTGGTTGGACATCTACAGCAGCCTTTAATCACCTTGCATATATTATTGAAGGCCTCTATTTAAGGACCACTCTAGTAAATCTGTTTCCGATAAGTAGAGTAGATGATGGGCCTACGCCCCTCAGGATTCTTCAGTCATCACTGTAGCATAAGCTGTGACTATCAACAAAATGTAGTACTTTATGAATGCAAGACTTTATAAGACAGTAATGTTTTAAACTGTCTCTTTTATCTTAAGGGTAAAACAGGATGTCCTGGAATGGCAGGTGATGATCGTATTAATTCTGCCTAGGAGATAGATCATTGTGGTCTGTAAACAAAACCGATTGAAACTCAAGTGACAGATTTCACATCTTGACAGAAAGGATGAGCAGTTGTTTTTGTTAAGCCATCGTGACACGGAGAAGGAGAAAAAACAGCTTCTGCTGTGAAAAGCAGAGGAAATGAATTTTTTTGTGTCAACCACCAAGTAGGATGCTGGTGAAAATGGTTCTTTGATCAAAGAGATGGGACATATGAAGATTTAAGGAACAAGGAGTTATCAGAATGGGCCTGAATGCTGAAAGTTGGTTCAGGGATACACAGGAGACCGAGTGGAATGGCTTTCAAAGGATGATGGAAGATTCACACTTGTATGGCAAGTCAAGGAGAAAGGAGCCTGCTGAGAAGCCTGAAGTTGTTTGGGAATCAATCTTCAAAGCTAAATATTTTTTGGGAGCATGGCATAAAATACAAATGAGTCAAAAAATATTTTGTTGGGTTAGTTGGTTAATGGGGCAGTACCTTTTCTTTCGTTTGATGTCTTAGTTGCCTGTTAAATAATATTTAGATTATGTTGACATTGGTTTGTTACAGTAAAAGTCTTAAAATGCAAAATTTTATCCTGCAATTCTTTCCATTGGTTGCTACAAAATTTTAAAAAATATTTTGTCTCTCTTTTTGAAAGTTATTGGTCTCTACGGGGATCGTAACAATATATTTTTTAAAAATCATTCCTTTGGAACAGGAAGAACCCTTATTCCACAATCTTTGCAAACTTCCCCCACACCAGTTGATCTCCTGTTCCTGGGATTTATACTGTCCTCTTGAAGTTCATGAGCCTTGGCAGCATGTCAGGTGTCAGCACCACACGCAAAAAATCATCAGAGACCAAGGACCAATAGTGGGTCAGCCTCAGGCCATCCAGTTGAAGTGTACTAATCATAAACCCAAGAATGGACCACAATCAATTTCTACCCCTCTAAGTCGTTCAAATGTTTCAGTAGGTATGTCACCCTTTACAGGCAGCTCTTCCAATTAAACATACAATCCAAATCTGAAATACAAAATACTAAATTCTTCTTGTGCAACTTTACTGAACAAGAGCAAATAAATCCTTAAATTTTCAACTGAAATTTGATTAAGTGAACTGTTCTCAAGAATAACTTAATCTCATTTCCACTGATTATTAAACTTGCATGTGAAATTTTATGTGCTCATAAAGCATCTTCATCATCAAATGCAGTCACATTCTTTGTCCTTCTATTATGGTGATGTCTGGTTCTTATAAATCAAGAAAGGTGCCAGGACTCTTTATAGTTTTTACATTCCACCTCAACAAGCTAAAATTTTAGCGACGCCAGATTGTTCATATCAAATTCCTCTGTGTGCTATTTTAATGCATTTTTATCCAATTTACTTTAAACGTTGGAAAAAGTGCTTGAAATAGTACAGAGCAATTTGACACAAATATGCTAATATATTGATTTCTTATACCAAATATCATCAAACTACAACAGAGATGAAATATAATTTTAAGTGGCAAGGCAAAGCTTGTTTCTGGTTCGCAATGAAAACATGAGCTGTAAGGTCAGTTTAGTGCAGCACAATATAAAATATTATGGCTGGAATTCTCCAGTCTCGCAAGCCCCACTACTGCTGCCAGTGAGAACAGAGAATTTGGCGTTCAGACAAATCTCCATTCACTGCAGTGGGATGGGAGAATTCCAGCTGCAGATAAGGTCAGAGAATTCCAGCCTACAAAGTGACATAAAATCTAAAAGTTTCAATGCGGCAGAGGAATATAACTAATTTTCTTTACAAAAATGAGCACTTGATCACATTCAAATGTCAGCATTATTTTCTATTTCTAATGACCTTCCCACAATACAATCATGAAATTCATGAAATTATCAGGAACAGATGAAAAGCATGTAATGGAAAGAACCCAGATTATGAAGCATGAAGCCAAGAGCAATGATAGAAAATCAGCAAGGATCACAATTTATAATAGATCTCAACCGAATAGTAACTTTCCTCCTACCATTAACTTTCAAGTAGGCATCAGTCTGTTGGTCCGCAGAATTACAGGTATAATCACCGGTATCTTCCACGCTCACATTGTGGATTAATAACTGAACAATGGCACCAGCTTGTTTCATTTCGTACTTGTCACTGGGATGAAGCGTAAGAGATCCTTTTCTCCATTCTACTAGAGCTCCAGGCTTAGTAAGTTCACAATGCAGTGTGACCAAATGGTTCTCTTCAGCTTCTTGATTTTGTAGCTCTTTTTTGAACAACACAGGTAAGGCTACGTAGAAAAACATTCATAGCAAGTATCAGAATATCAATTTTAAAGAAACTGACTGCAACGCACCCATTTAATTACTACAACAAATATGGGCAACACCTAACAGATTCTTCAAGTTATTTACAGCTGAACAGTTTTACTTAAAATAAAGAACTGCTGATTTGACTACATTCTAAAACATTATAAATAAACTTTGAGCCACTAGTTGTATATTTTTCATTCGGAGTAGCTATTGTTTAAATGCAGATATCTTCTATCTGGACTGTAACAGCCTCTTGCTGTTAACACATACTCTACTTTGTTAACTCATGGGAAGACTCTGCTGATTGGACTGATACCTAGCACAAAGGAAGATTGTTGTGGTGGTTGGAGATCAGTCATCTTAGTTCCAGGACATCACTCCACAAGTTCCTCAAGGTAGTGTCCAAAGCCTAAAGATCTTCCCTCCATCATAAGGATAAAAATGGGAATGTTCACTGATAATTGCATAATGTTCAGTACCATTTGTGAATCCCTGATATTGAAGCAGTCCATGTTCTAATGCAGCAAGACCTGACAATATCCAGGCTTGAGCTGCTAAGTGGCAACTTATTTCAGTAAGGTCTTTGACAAGGTCCCTCATGGCAGACTGGTGCAGAAGGTGAAGTCGCATGGGATCAGAAGTAAGCTGGCAAGGTGGATACAAAACTGGCTTGGTCAAAGAGGACAGAGGGTAGCAGTGGAAGGGTGTGTTTCTGAATGGAGGACTGTGACAAGTGGCGTTCCTCAGGAATCTGTGCTGGGAGCTTTGCTGTTTGTAATATGTATAAATGATTTGGAGAAAAATGTAACTGGATTGATTAGTAAGTTTGCGGACGACACAAAGGTTGATGGATTTGCAGATAGCGATGAGGACCATCAGAGGATACAGCAGGATATAGATTAGTTGGAGACTTGGGCGGAGAGGTGGCAGATGGAGTTTAATCCGGACAAATGGGACGTAATGCATTTTGGAAGGTCTAATACAAATAGGAAATATACAGTAAATGGCAGAAACCTTAAGAATACTGATTGGCAAAGGGATCTGGGTGTACAGGTACACAGGTCACTGAAAGTGGCAACGCAGGTGGAGAGGGTAGTCAAGAAGGCATATGGCATGCTTGCCTTCATCGGCCGGGGTATTGAGTTTAAAAATTGGCAAGTCATCTTGCAGCTTTATAGAACCTTAGTTAGGCCACACTTGGAATATAGTGTTCAATTCTGGTCGCCACACTATCAGAAGAATGTGGAGGTTTTGGAGAGGGTACAGAAAAGATTTACCAGGATGTTGGCTGGTATGGAGGGCATTAGTTATGAGGAGAGGTTGGAGAAACTTGGTTTGTTTTCACTGGAACGACGGAGGTTGAGAGGTGACCTGATAGAAGTCTACAAGGTTATGAGAGGCATGGACAGAGTGGATAGTCAGAAGCTTTTTCCCAGGATGGAAGGGTCAATTACTAGGGGGCATAGGTTTAAGGTGCGAGGGGCAAGGTTTAAAGGAGATGTACGAGGCAGATGTTTTACACAGACGGTGGTGGGTGCCTGGAACTCGTTGCCAGGGGAGGTAGTGGAAGCAGATAGGATAGTGACTTTTAAGGGGCGCCTTGACAAATACAATGAATAGGATGGGAAGAGAGGGATATGATCCCCAGAAGGGTAGGGGGTTTTAGTTAAGTTGGATAGCATGGTCGGTGCAGGCATGGAGGGCCGAAGGGCCTGTTCCTGCGCTGTAATTTTTTCTTTCTTTGTTCTTTGGCCAGGATGTGGGCAGCTCCAACAATGCTCAAGAAGCATAATGCCATCCAGGACAAAGCATCCTGCTTGATTGGCATCCCTTCCACAAACATTCATTTTCTACATCACTGATGCACAGTATCAGCAATGTATGCCATCTGCAAGATGCACATCGACCTAGGCACCGGAAACCAGAATGGAAGACCAAGTCCTGTTGAACCTGCAAAGTCCTCCTTATTCACATCGGGGTTCTTGTGCCAAAATTGAGAGCGCTGTCTCTTGGACTAGTCAAGCAGCAGCCTGACATAGTCATACTGAAGGAGTCATACCTTACAGACAATGTCCCAGACACCATCATTAACCAACAAGAGGGAAAAACATACTTCATCTCTTCCTCACCAACTGTCTGCCACAGAAGCATCTGTCCATGACAGTATTGGTAGGAGTGACCACTGCAGAGTCCTTATAGAGACCAAGTCCCTTCTTCACATTGAGGGTACATTGGTATGGCACTACTGCCATGTTAAATGGGATAGATTTCATACAGATCCAGCAACTAGAGACTGGGCATCCATGAGGCACTGTGAACCATCAACAGCAGCAGAATTTGTACTCAACTATGATCTGTAACCTCATGACCTGGCATTTCTCCACTCTACTATTACCACCAAGCCAGGGGATCAATCCTGGTTTAATGAAGAGTATAGGATGGCATACCTGGTGAAGCTACACACAGGACTTGTATGTCAAACAGCATAAGCAGCAAGTAATAGACAGAGCTCAGCGATCCCACCAGCAAAGGATCAGACCTAAACTCTGAAGTCCTACCACATCCAACCATGAATGGTGGTGGGCATTAAACAACTCACTGGAGAAGGAGTCTTCACAAATATCCCCATCCTCAATGATAGGGAGCACAGCACATCCTTGCAAAAGACAAGGCTAAGGCATTTGCAACAATCTTCAGCCAGAAGAGCTGAGTGGATGGCCTATCTCAGCCTCCTCTGGAGATCACTAGCATCACAGATGCCAGTCTTCAACCAGTCCATGTAATATCAAGAAACGGTTGGGGGCACTGGATCCTGCAAAGGCTATCCCTGACAATATTCTGGCAACAGTACTGAAGATTTGTACTTCAGAACATGCCACACCCTTAACCAAGCTATTCCAGTAGAGCTACAACATCTAGCATCTGCCCGGCAATGTGGAAAATTGTCCAGGCATGTACTGTACACAAGATGTGGAGATGCCGGCGTTGGACTGGGGTAAACACAGTAAGAAGTTTAACAACACCAGGTTAAAGTCCAACAGGTTTATTTGGTAGCAAAAGCCACACAAGCTTTCGGAGCTCTAAGCCCCTTCTTCAGGTGAGTGGGAATTCTGTTCACAAACAGAGCTTAAGCTCTGTTGGTTGTTGGAAATCAGTCATCTCAGCTCCAGAATATCACTGCAGGAATTTGTCAGGCGAGTGTCCTAGGCCCAACCATCTTCAGCTGCTTCATGAATGTCCTTCCTTCCGTCATAACGTCAGAAGTTGGGATGTTCGCTGATTATTGCACAATGTTCAGGTCGGAGCTAGAAATCCTGCGGTGAGTAACTTATCTCCTGACTCTCCAACGTCTACCCACAATCTACAAGGTACAGGTCAGTAATGTCAGTAAAGTCAGTAACTCTCCACTTGCCTGGATAACAACACTCATGAAGGACAAAGAATCCCGCTTGATTGGGACTCCATTAATAAACATTTTCCCCTTCCACCACTGACGAACAGTGGCAGCCAGGTGTACCATGTACATGATGGACTGCAGGAACTCACCAAGGTTACTGAGACAGCAACTTCCAAACCCACAACCACTATCATCTTGAATGACAAAGGCAGCAGATATATGGGAACACCACCACCTGGAAATTCCCCTCCCACTCCCACTCCCATCCTGACCTGGAAATACATCTGCATTCCAGCACTGCTGCTGGGTCAAAATCCTGGAACTCCCTACAAGTAGTGGTGGTGTACTTACACCACATGGACTTTTTAAAAATTTGTTCATGGGATGTGGGTGTCACTATCTAATTCTGCATTTATTGACGCATTTATTGCGCATTTCTAATTGCCCTGAACCGAGTGGCTTGCTGTGCCATTTCAGAGAGCATTTAAGAGCCAACCACATTGCAGCGGATCTGGAGACACATGTGGGTTAGACCAGGTAAGGTTGGCAGATTTCCTTCCCTAAAGGGCATTAGTGTATCAAATGCGTTTTTATAACAACTGACAATGGGGAGTACAGCGAAGGTTTACCAGGCTGATTCCTGGGATGGTAGGTCTGTCATATGAGAAGAGACTAAGTCGGTTAGGATTATATTCACTGGAGGTTAGAAGAGTGAGAGGGGAATCTCATAGAAACTTATAAAATTCTAACAGGGTTAGACAGGGTAGATTCAGAAAGAACGTTCCCAATGGTGGGGGAGTCCAGACCTAGGGGTCATTGTTTGAGGATAAGGGGTAAACCTTTTAGAACTGAGGTGAGGAGAAATTCCTTTATCCAAAGGATGGTGAATGTGGAACTCACTACCACAGAATGTAGTTGAAGCCAAAATGTCTGATTTCAAGAAGAAATTAGATATAGCTCTAAGGGCTAAAGCGATCAGGGGATATGGGGGGAATGGGGGATCAGGATATTGAATTTGATGATCAGCCATGATAAAAATGAATGGTGGAGCAGGCTCAAGGGCCAAACGGCCTACTCCTACTTCTAGTTTCTATGCCAATGGTTTCATAGTCACCATAAACCTTTAGTTCCAAAGTTTTATGGAATTCAAATTCAACATCTGCCACGGTAGGATTTTAACCCAGGTCCCCAGATTATTACTCTGAGTCTCTGAGATACTCATCCAGTGACAATACCACTACGTCAGCTCCGACGAAGGGTCATCCAGACTGCAAACGTTGGCTCTATTCTCTCTCCACAGATGCTGTCAGACCTGCTGAGGTTTTCCAGCATTTTCTGTTTTTGTTCTACTACGCCATTGCCTCCCTCCTGGAGAGCACCGATTCAAGATGGCAGCTCACCGTCACTTTCTCAAGGGCAATTAGAGATGGACAATGAATGCTGGCTTAGCCAGTGATGCTCGAATGAATAAATAAAAAAACGTCCATCAGACTATTCTGATTTACACTCTTGTGACACCATTTCAATTGTTTTGACTTTCAAGCAATCTTGAATATGCAAACCTCTACAACCTCCCTCTGCTCAATCAACAAACCTTTTTCCTGTAAAATAAAATCATTCACATTTTGTGTGGTGCATCAGTTTTCTTTAACTTTTTCATAATCCTAACCATATATTACAAGTAGCAAAAAGTTGAATATTTCATTGCTGCTCCTATTTAAATGCATTTAGTTTTATTCTACAGGTCCAATCACCAACCTAGATCACATAGTTACATTTGATTCCCCGAACCGCTCTCACTTTCCTTCACCAAATAAAAATATGCGATCAATTCGAACCAATGTAACAACAAACAAATAATCTGAAGCATAAAGTTAATTGATGTTGAAATAGTAACAAATTTGTGAAGAACATAACCGATTTATGCAATTAAGTGTAAAGCCTGGATGAGGATGATAACTTCCAAAAGCAGAAGTCGAATTCCAAAATGAATTTCTTCCATTTTACCTTTCACGTTTAAAGATGCAGTGGATTGTTTATCTCCAGAATCACACGTATATTCACCAGCATCTTCTGGTTCTACATCGCAGATGAACAATTCTACACTGGGACCCTGCTGTTTCATTTCATATTTTCCACATGGCAGGAGCACCACTGATCCTTTCCGCCATTCTACTGTAACATCAGGTTTAGTTAGCTCGCAGTGCAGTTTGATTGTAGCGCCCTCTTCTGCTTCTACATTCTGAAGTTCTTGTTTGAAAAGCACTGGCAAGGCTAAGAAATAAATTACAAATCTATCAGAACATAGATTAATCTCCTCTTCAGGATACCGTTATTTACAAATCATTTTCGTTATTTGTTATTTTGTCATAAAATACATTCTGGTTAAATTATTATTTATTTGGTTACAATGGAAATATTCCCTTCTATTCATAAGAACATTTAAACATGAGTAATAATTTAACCCCTCAAGTGTGTCTATCATTCAATTTGATCATATCTGAATAGCCTAACTCCATATACCTACTGTTGCCTCGTACCCCTTGATATCTTTGGTGAATAAAAATCAATGAATCTCGGATTCAAACATAGCAATTGACCGAGCAGCAACTGTTATTTGCAGAAGATGGTTCCAAACTTCCGCCATTTATTTGTGTTTAGAAATGTTTGCTAATTTCACTCTTGAAAGGTCTGTCTTGAATGTTTATCAAGCTCCCTAGTCCTAGACTTCTCAAATAGTTTCTCACTACCTACCCTCTGTGTTGATCTTAACATCTCGAAAACTTTGATCAAATTATCTCTTGACTAACTGAATTCATAGAGTCATAGAGGTTTACAGCATGGAAACAGGCCCTTCGGCCCAACTTGTTCATGCCGCCCTTTTTAAAAAAAAAACCCTAAGCTAATCCCAATTGCCCGCATTTGGCCCATATCCCTCTATACCCATCGTACCCATGTAACTATCTAAATGCATTTTAAAAGATAAAATTGTACCTGCCTCTACTACTACCTCTGGCAGCTTGTTCCAGACACTCACCACCCTGTGTGTGAAAAAATTGCCCCTCTGGACACTTTTGTATCTCTCCCCTCTCACCTTAAACCTATGCCCTCTAGTTTTAGACTCCCCTACCTTTGGGAAAAGATATTGATTATCTACCTTGCCTATGCCCCTCATTATTTTATAGACCTCTATTAGGTCATCCCTCAGCCTCCTATGCTCCAGAGAAAAAAGTCTCAGTCTATTCAGCCTCTCCTTATAACTCAATCCATCAAGTCCCGGTAGCATCCTAGTAAATCTTTTCTGCACTCTTTCTAGCTTAATAATATCCTTTCTATAATAGGGTGACCAGAATTACACACAGTATTCCAAGTGTGGCCTTACCAATGTCTTGTACAACTTCAACAAGACGTCCCAACTCCTGTATTCAATGTTCTGACCGCTGAAACCAAGCATGCCGAATGCCTTCTTCACCACTCTGTCCACTGTGACTCCACTTTCAAGGAGCTATGAACATGCACCCCGAGATCTCTTTGTTCTGTAACTCTCCCCAACGCCCCACCATTAACTGAGTAAGTCCTGCCCTGGTTCAATCTACCAAAATGCATCACCTCGCATTTGTCTAAATTAAACTCCATCAGCCATTCGTCAGCCCACTGGCCCAATTGATCAAGATCCCGTTGCAATTGGAGATAACTTTCTTCACTGTCCACTATGCCACCAATCGTGGTGTCATCTGCAAACTTACTAACCATTCTCATCCAAATCATTAATATAAATGACAAATAACAGTGGCCCCAGCACTGATCCCTGGGAATGCAACCCAAATTTCTGTAATCTCTCCTCATAGTCTAATGTTTGGAGTGCAGGTGAAATTTTGGTCAATCTATGCTACACTCCCTCCAGACTAAGGTGTGGTGCCCAGACTGCTCTCAGTATTCCAGGTAAAGCGAAGGTTTTCTGCAGTGGTAAGGTAACTTCTATTGCCTTGCATAATAGTCCTCTGTCTCGATCAGCAAAATCCTATAGGATTTTGACGCCCTCCAAACTTGGAGCAATCAGGACACCACAATCTCCACATGATACAAAATATATATATTAAGAAAAACAGATCCTCAGCTTTTGAAATTATGGACAGAATTTTCGAGAATGATTCTAAGTGTCCAGTTAGTGTGAAAATGGGAGAGTTCCTGATCCATTTCTGGGTGAGTTTTCACGCCCAAGCTTATGTACTTAGTCATTGCAAAAATGGTCTAGACTGTTTCTAGCAGCTGCAGGCAATGGCAGGGCTCAATTCACCAGTCAGCCTGCAGAGGGAGCTACTGTGCATGTGTAGGCCTCTAATGTTGCACATGCATAATTGCAACAGCAGGGGTCTGACAGACAGAGAGAGAGAGCTGTCAGGCCCCTAAACCTACCACCCCTCCACTCCCCTACAATTACAGGGGCCCACCCAGCTCTCGTAAAATTGGAAGAGCTGAGAAATTGGGCGTGATCCTGATTTCTCGACTGACGCAATTTTATTGGCTTGCTCCGTCCAGTAAAATCCCAGCCTACATTTGAGGTTCTAAACCATTTGAAATCAGGAGCAATATACTCACTTCCAGAGCCAGGAGAACAGTTTCAAAAGGATTTTGCAAAGCAAGCCTTCGATCTACACTGCTGAAGAGTGAAGTTCAATTACTAGGAGGCACAGGTTTAAGGTGCGAGGGGCAAGGTTTAAAGAAGATGTACGAGGCAGATTTTTTACACAGCGGGTGGTGGGTGCCTGGAACTCGTTGCAGGGGGAGGTAGTGGAAGCAGAAACGGTAGTGACCTTTAAGGGGTGTCTTGACAAATACATGAATAGGGTGGGAATAGAGGGATATGATCCCCGGAAGGGTAGGGGGTTTTAGTTAAGTCGGGTAGCACGGTCGGTGCAGGCTTGAAGGGCCGAAGGGCCTGTTCCTGTGCTGTAATTTTCTTTGTTCTTTGAGTGGTGACAATCCTATAACTGAAGTATTTTTTCTGTCAGTGGGCTCCAGTTTACTTCAGAAAAACAAACTTCTTCAAGAGTAAGATAACTTTACTTGATCAGAATCAGTAATAGATGTCATCTTCACCATGACTGATGATGGGGGTGATCTTGAGCCTGCACTCTCTGTCCACAGGATTGGTGACGAATGCTCAAGATTCATGGTCTGTTAATGACTGTGCTGCCGAGATAGCCGTGGCATAGTATTTCTGCTGATATTTATTTTTTACAGCTTCGCAGCTCCCTGAGACAGCTCTGCAGTTGTTGTCCCCATTGGGGGAGTAATTAGAAGCGCCAGCATGCACACCCTCCCTGGCAGCGTTCAACTATTCACACTGCACATTTTATGCTGGATGGTCATTAATTGGCCAGCCAGCATAATACTGCGTGACTGTCTGGGCAGGAGCAGGTGTCACATCCAGTCCCACTCATGCCAACTTTGGCCACGCTCCGAATGTAAAATTCAGGATTATTTCTGTGGGAACAGTTGAGTCTGCAATTCCTTTGGAACAGCGCACCTTTCTTGTTTTGAATTCATGAGATGAGATTTACTAGTTGTTCCTGCAGATATTTCCCCAATGCAATTTGAAAAGATCAACTGCAAAAGAAGAAATCCAAGGCAGGTGTGGCCTTTACAGTCATTGACAGGACATTTCTAGTGATGCAGGAGATTCTTAATTCCATTATAATTTGGCAAGGTTCGATACGTACTTGAGTAATTTTCCAACACTAATTATCTGTTAACAACAAGGTTAAGACCAGTAAACATTCTATCTGGAATACTGAAACCAAAAGAGAAAATGCTGGAAAATTTCAGCAGGTCTGGCAGCATCTGTAAGGAGAGAAAAGAGCTGATGTTTTGAGTCCAGACAACCCTATGTCAAAGCTAAAAGGCATAGAAAGTGGGAGATATTTATACTGCAGGGTGAGCGAATGAAAGATGAGTCATAGCCACAGAACCAGGGGAAAAGACTGCTAATAGCTGTCCACAGAGAGAATAAAGGGTGTGAATGGCCAAACGGAATCTATCTGGAATACTGTCTTGTTGGAAAGGATGATTTTGATTGGTGCACAAGTATTGCGATAACGTTATCAGGACCAATTTTGAACTGTTGCTAATTTCAGAAGATGTTCGAGCCCTTTAGGCATTTTGAAATTCCAGTGTAATACGCTTTAATTGGATCCTTTATCTGTTTTTGTATTTCCCAACAGGTTCACTAACCTGTCAGAAGCTGATAACCTCCATCCAAAGTATAAACTAGTATTGAACCATGCACTGCACTGCCCTCCAGACGTATTAACAATCTTGTAAACAACAAGAAACACATCTGTAATGTGTTTTGGGTTGTTGAATCGCCACAATTAACGCAATGAATAAAGACAACAGATGAAAAGAAGCATACATAAAGTGTGACATGACTGACTGCAAAATAAGAATCACATATCTCAAAATAGTCTACATAAAATTAAATTCTTCAAGACAAGAGGACTGAGACACATATTTTCTTTTGCAAAAGTGGTTCCTACCATTCACTTTTAGAAATGCAGTAGTCTTCTGGTCCCCAGAATCACAGGTATATTCTCCTTGGTCTTCTGGCTTGAGGTTGTGTATTAACAGTTGAATGCAGGTTCCTTCATGCTTCAATTCATATTTATCACTTGATTGAAGGACTACAATGCCTTTCCTCCATTCCACTGGAGCAGCTTTGGTAATCTCGCAGCACAAAGTGGCCATACCATCCTCTTCAGCTTCTGTGTTCTCAAGTTCTTGTTTGAAAAATACAGGCAGGCCTAAGGGAGAAATTAACAATCAGCTCAAGATGTTGTTCAAGATCCAAGCTTGCCGAAGAGTTCTAGGAACCATCTTTTCCACTAAGGTTAACATTTGATAGATAAGGATATGGCAGTATTGCAAGGCATCCATTTAGGTAATGATACCCAGAATGTGACAGGAAGGGACAGAGTTTACAGACATTAAAACAAAATGCAATAGAAAGGGGAAAAAATTGTAAGGCAAAATTTGCTTTACTTTAACGGCTCATTACTGAAATGTACATAGTATTCGGCACAAAATAAATGAATTAGTGACACAAATTGAGGTTAACGGGTATGTACCTATAGCCATTATAGAGACATGGTTACAGCTATGCACTCAGTTCCAATGTATGTACAGTTTTGATTTGAAATTTCTGAGGTTTCCTAGCAAGTTGAATTCTTTGAAACCCTCTCCATTCCAATGGAACTCTTTGATCTCTAACAAATTCAACATGCCGTGCTTTGAAAAAGATTTCATTGACAGCTCAATGGATTTCTATCATCCTCCACCCACCTGTGTTTATTTTAATTTTCCTTCACCTTGAACGAATCTCAAGTACCCCATTGATCCTGACTGCAACACTGACTGAAGCTAAGCCTGACTGACAGCCTGTGGTTTCACTTCTTCATCTGCAAACCAGAATCGTTTTGAAGCTATCACAGGTTGTCAATCAGGCTTATATTCGGTCATGATTGTGCCCCCCCCAACAGCCAGGTGAAATTGACATCTCCTCTCCATCAGAGGACTTCAAAGGGGTCTGCCCACACCTGCAGCTTCTGACAATGCGAAAGGAAAATCTCTGCTGCAGGATGGAGTGCTGCAGTGTTTTAGAAACCTTCCAGGTGACTGAGGGGCAAGAAGATTAAAGTGACCTGGCCACTTCAGAATTTTCACAGATGGCAGGCAAGAATGTAGATGTTGATCAGAGAGCTACCTGAAATCACCAGAAATCGAGAACCCTGGATGACAAGCAAGATTGTAAGCTCAGTAAAAAGGGAGGCATACATAAATTTCAGGAAATTGAAAACAGATATTGCTCTTGAGGAATACAAAAAGAGCAGGAAAGGGCTTAAACATGGACTTAGGAGGGCTTAAAGGGGCCATGGAATGTCCTTAGCAGGCAGGATTAAGGAGAATCCCAAGGCTTTTTATGTGTATATAATGAGGAACAGAGTAGCCAAGGAAAGGGTGGGTCCACTCAAGGACAGTGGAGGGAATTTGTGTGTGGAGCAGATGAGATGAGTGAGGTCCCTAACGAGTACTTTGTATCAGCATTCACAAAGGAGAAGGATGTGGTGGATGGACAGTGAAGAAAGGAGGATGTTGACATTCTAAGACATGTTGAGATAAAAAGGGAGGAGGTATTGGAGGTTTTGGAAAAACATTAAGGTGGACAAGTCCCCAGGGCCAGATAAGGTCTATCCCAGAATACTGAGAGAGGTGAGGGAAGAAATTGCTGAGGCCTTGGCCAATATCTTTGTATCCTCTTTAGCCATGGGTGAGGTGCCAGAGGATTGGAGAGTAGTTCACATTGTTCCTCTGTTTAAGAAAGGCAGAAGAAACAATCCAGAAAATTACACGCCTGTGAGCCTGGGAAAATTATTGGAGAAGATTCTTAGGGTCAGGATGTACTCACTGGAATAGAATACGCTTATTAGCGATAGGCAACATGGTTTTGTGAAGGTGCAAATGACTACTGGACTGACCTCCTCAAGCCCCCTCGGGGCCCAAGGCGCCAGGCAATGTTTTCAGTACCAGAGTGCCAAGGGGCAGTGCTCTGTTGGCACTGCCAAGGCACGTGGCCTGAAGGGAGGCCGAGTGGGGGTCTGGAGGGAAAGGGGGCCTGAGTGGGGAGTTGGGTCAGATAAACCTTATGCCTGCGTGGTGGGGGGAGGGTGCCTCTCATTTTTGAAGGTTTGGTGGTGCTTCCCCAACCCTCGGGGTCCAACACACCAGGTCCTCGCATCTGAGGAACTGTACTAAAGCCACTCCAGATCCAGCTGAGGAGGCAGGTGAATAGCGGAGGTATTTGAACTGGGCTTAAAGCCTGCTAATTATATTTAAAATAGTTAATTTGAATATTTATCGGGTTCCCACGCCGTGCAGGCCAAGTGCATTGTGACAAATTTGGCACCCACGCAAAACCCATTCTTTGCCCAATGCCCGATTCTCTAGGCTAACGCGAGACTCGCCAGGAACTAGTGGGCAACATCATCTTAATTTTATATTACAAAACAAACTCATCTTCAAACTCTTATTACATCAAGCTAGAAATGGAATGTGGTGATAAATGGACAAGTGGATAAACGGTATCGCATTCCCTATTATTGCCATGTATCAAACAGCAAACAGGGGAGTTGTGCTTGTACGCTTACCACAATAACTTACAGATTATAGTGTCTATATCATGAAAACAGTAACATACTATTCCTTCCAATTCAGTACAATTCAAAAGCCTACTATATATTTTAAGAAAACCTCAGGCAGCTATTCCTTATTTCGCACTCAGTGTTCCTAAAAAATGGTGTTCTAAACAAAATGCTAAACAGAAATGACAATCCCATAAGAAAGCTTGTAATAAGGATGGTATGTTCCTGACCTATAACTTTTATATTAAAAATCTATTGGCTGCCATGAACCTAACTGGCCCAGAGGTCCTCTTCCTGCTTACTATTTACTATTACTATTGTCAGGATTCAGAGGTACAGTCATAGTCAGAGAGTCATAGAAGTTTACAGCATGGAAACAGGCCCTTTGGCCCAACTTGTCCATGCCGGCCATTTTTCTTTTAAACCCCTAAGCTAATCCCAATTGCCCGCATTTGGCCCATATCCCTCTATACCCATGTAACTATCTAAATGCTTTTTAAAAGACAAAATTGTATCCACCTCTACCACTACCTCTGGCAGCTTGTTCCAGACATTCACCACTCTCTGTGTGAAAAGATTGTCCCTCTGGACCCTTTTGTATCTCTCCCCTCTCACCTTAAACCTATGCCCTCTAGTTTTAGACTCCCCTACCTTTGGGAAAAGATATTGACTATCTAGCTGATCTGTGCCCCTCATTATTTTATAGACCTCTATAAGGTCACCCCCTCAGCCTCCTAAGCTCCAGAGAAAAAAGTCCCAGTCTATCCAGCCTCTCCTTATAACTCAATCCATCAAGTCCCGGTAGCATCCTAGTAAATCTCTTCTGCACTCTTTTTAGTTTAATAATATCCTTTCTATAATAGGGTGACCAGAATTGCACACAGTATTCCAAGTGTGGCCGTACCAATGTCTTGTACAACTTCAACAAGACATTCCAACTCCTGTATTCAATGTTCTGACCGATGAAACCAAGCATGCCGAATGCCTTCTTCACCACTCTGTCCACCTGTGACTCCACTTTCAAGGAGCTATAAACATGTACCCCGAGATCTCTTTGCTCTGTAACTCTCCCCAACGCCCCACCATTAACTGAGTAAGTCCTGCCCTGGTTCAATCTACCAAAATGCATCACCTCGCATTTGTCTAAATTAAACTCCATCAGCCATTCATCAGCCCACTGGCCCAATTGATCAAGATCCCGTTGCAATTGGAGATAACTTTCTTCACTGTCCACTATGCCACCAATCTTGGTGTAATCTGCAAACTTACTAACCATGCCTCCTATATTCTCATCCAAATCATTGATATAAATGACAAATAACAGTGGACCCAGCACTGATCCCTGAGGCACACCACTGGTCACAGGCCTCCAGTTTGAAAAACAATTCTCTACAACCACCCCCTGGCTTCAGTCAAGAAGCCCACTTTGTATCCACTTAGATACCCCACCCTGGATCCCGTGAGATTTAACCTTATGCAACAACCTACCATGCGGTACCTTGTCAAAGGCCTTGCTAAAGTCCATGTAGACAACATCAACTGCACTGCCCTGATCTACCTTCTTGGTTACCCCTTCAAAAAATTCAGTCAAATTTGTGAGACATGATTTTCCACTCACAAAGCCATGCTGACTGTCCCTAATCAGTCCTTGCGTCTCTAAATGCCTGTAGATCCTGTCTCTCAAAATACCTTCCAACAATTTACCCACCACAGATGTGAGGCTCACTGGCCTGTAGTTCCCAGGCTTTTCCCTGCAGCCCTTTTTAAACAAAGGTACAAAGGTAGTTTAAGTAATCTATATTTGTATTTTTGGGTATTAGAAACAAGGTATAGATTTAGGAGAGTTTAATTGTGTGTTTCTGTGTAAAAAAGGGTTCAAACAAGTGGATAAATGGTGCCTTCTCTATTATTGCCATGTATCAAACAACAAACAGAGATCCATTTAAAAAAGATGCAATTTCTAGCTTGATGTAATAAGAGTTTAAATAAAGCAACAAAGGTGCATGAATGGAGGCTTTGGTTTAATTTCAAACTGTGCAGCATTGAGATTATAAAGCTTGCAACGTGAAAACAAACAAGTGGAAATAAAGACCAGGTTGTTGGTTAGCAATCAGGGCCACTTTGGTTAGAAATAATTTTTGAGTTTTGTTGAACCCGAGGCAGTTAGAACAATGCAGCTGGAAAGGCAGCATCTCTCACAGAAAGCTGCCAGAAACAGAAAAGTAGAACAATGAAGTAAAGATAAGAAAACAACTCTCCAAAGCTAAAAAATGGGTAGTTCAAGAAACCAGGGAAGGAAATGGAAGTCCCAGGAAGACTGAGGTCAAAGGGATAAAGAGAACTGGAAATTGAGTTAAAGATAGAGCTGAAAGTTGCAGAACTAGTGAGGTTGGCTAGCAAGAAGCCAAAGTAATCCTAAAGTTGGTGACCTTAGTATAGCCTGTGAAGCAATGGAGTCTTGTTGGCATGGCTGAATACCTGAAAGATTGTGTGAAAGCTTGAATGCAGGTGGCAATTCAAAGCAGAGGAATACTGAAAGGAGAGACTGAAATCGTGGAAATGGATCAGTGGTGAGGCATTTGAAAGAAAGCATTGTTTGGGAGAAGATTCCAAGGCATGTCTTTTTGAGAGTGGAATTGGAATCACTTGTGTGGAAGCCAGAATCTCAGTGTGACTAGTTGGGTAACAGTGTAATTAGTATCTGGGGGAAGTTTCTTATTGTGGATAGTCTCTGGCACCAGCAAGGCTGCTGCCCCCATGTTAACTTCTATCCTTAGAGGCAGTCCATGCAGCAGTGGAGTGACCCAGTACCTCTGTGTTAGTTTGTGACAGTTAGCACATTTAGTGATAATTCCACCTCTGACTATGTTTCTCTTCACTCTTTTTGACCCTGTTGTGCAGCATGGACATTTTTTCTTTTGTTCTGCTTAAATGTTGTCTTGGATGATTTAGCTTATATATGCTTAGCTTAGATGATACACCTCCGGCAGATCCCCCGTCCGCCACGGGAGGCAGGCACCCCCGGCAGACTACCCCAGCCCACCCCAATCACTGGCCTCCCTCCAGCCCCGATCAATCCCACTGCAGAGTGGCAGAGAGGTCTGGAACTGTCAGACTCTGGCATGAATTGGCCCCTCTCCTCCGAGCTTTTAAAGATATTCATGATTGTGACCTTTGCATTGCATAGAGTGTGGAAGATTCTTCTCTGAAATCGCAGTGAAAAAACAATTGTGATTTACACCAGTTTTCCTGCGAATTCAGCACTACGAACGTTTTTGGGAAATCAAAAAAACTTGTAAAATGTAAGAGCTGTAAAATTGCATGGTCTATTAAAAAAATGCTTTTTTAAAAGTGATGCAGGTGCAAAATACTGTAGACAGAGAGCATAGAGTGGTATTGCCAAGATAACAAATTGTTTCTGATAACCTCTAAACCCATCCTATTGTGGGGCTGTTGTTATGTCATCAAGGGTATAAAAGATGGGAGCAGTGCACAAACGGTAGGAGAACGCCTGCCAGTTGCCAAGTAACAGCGTAGTTCAGCTCCCAGAGAGAGAGAGACAGAGACTTGCTGAATCTCTCATTGCTGCATTTATGTCTTAAAAGAAAGCCTAATCTCAATTGCAACGGTATCAACTGAAGATAGCGAAGACAGAAGAAATCAGCAAAGACAGAAGATTCCAGAAGGCGTCAAACCTGGTTAAAATTTTGAGAGTGACTAGAATTTTTTTTTGTAATAAGTGGGAATTGTATTTATCTGAACAGCATTCCATTAGAATAGTGTTTAATTCAGGTTGTTGATAGTTTAGTTAACCTGTTCACAGTTAGATAAATAAAGTGTTATTTATTGCTTTTACAGAGAGAATCTCAGGTAGTTATTTTAATTTAACCACTAAAAGTTGCTGAGGCGCAGAAATGACCTTTTCTCACACACTTTAACAGATTATGAATGGAAGTACTTCTCTTTGAGTGGTTGCATTTAAGTTCTCAGAGAGGAGATCAACCCCTCCCCTCCCCCTTCATAACACTTGCAAAGTGTTTGTAGAACATCAGCAGATGTATTAGTTCTGGTAAAGTTTATGAGTTCTTATGATTCCATTGATAAGGTTTGAGGGGCGACCTGATAGAAGTCTACAAGATTATGAGGGGCATGGACAGAGTGGATAGAACATACAACATAGAACAAAATACAGCACAAACAGGCGCTTCGGCCCACAAGTTGCGCCGGTCATGTCCCTATCTACCTAGGCCTATATATAGGCTTACCTATAACCCTCAATCCTATTAAGTACCATGTACTCATCCAGAAGTCTCTTACAAGACCCTATCGAGTTTGCCTCCACCACCACTGACGGCAGCCGATTCCACTCACCCACCACCCTCTGAGTGAAAAACTTACCCCTGACATCTCCCCTGTACCTACTCCCCAGCACCTTAAACCTGTGTCCCAAGGAGAAAAGACCGAGCTCCCTCAGCCTATCCTCATAAGGCATGCCAACCAATCCAGGCAACATCCTTGTAAATCTTCTCTGCACCCTTTCATTCATTTCCACATCCCTCCTGTAATGAGGCGACCAGAACCGAGCACAGTACTCCAAGTGGGGTCTGACGAGGGTCTTATAAAGCTGCATCATTATCTCCCAACTCCTAAACTCAATCCCTCAATTGATGAAGGCCAGCACACCATACGCCTTCTTAACCACCTCCTCTACCTGCGAGGCCGATTTAAGAGTCCTATGGACCCGGACCCCAAGGTCCTTCTGATCCTCTACACTGCTAAGAGTCTTACCCTTGATATTATACTCCTTCATCCCATTTGACCTGCCAAAATGGACCACTACACATTTATCCGGGTTGAAGTCCATCTGCCACTTCTCCGCCCAGTCTTGCATCCTATCTATGTCACGCTGCAGCTTCTGACATCCCTCCAAACTATCCACAACACCACCAACCTTCGTGTCGTCGGCAAACTTGCCAACCCATCCCTCCACTTCCTCATCCAGGTCATTTATGAAAATGACAAACAGCAAGGGTCCCAGAACAGATCCCTGGGGCACGCCACTGGTGACTGACCTCCATTCAGAAAAAGACCCTTCTACAACCACTCTCTGCCTTCTGCAGGCAAGCCAGTGCTGAATCCACAAGGCAACAGCCCCTTGGATCCCATGCCCTCTCACTTTCTCGAGAAGTCTTGCATGGGGGACCTTATCGAATGCCTTGCTGAAGTCCATGTAAACCACATCTCCGCTTTTCCTTCATCAATGTGTTTTGTCACATTTTCAAAGAACTCCACCAGGCTCGTAAGGCACGATTTGCCTTTGACAAAGCCGTGCTGACTACTTTTGAGCATACTAAACTTCTCTAAATGTTCATAAATCCTGTCCAAGGATAGTCAGAAGCTTTTTCCCAGGGTGGAAATGTCAATTACTCGGGGGCATAGGTTTAAGGTGCGAGGGGCAAGGTTTAAAGGAGATGTACGAGACAAGTTTTTTACACAGAGGGTGGTGGGTGCTTGGAATTCGTTGCTGGGGGAGGCAGTGGAAGCAGATACGATAGTGACTTTTAAGGGGCAACTTGACAAATACATGAATAGGATGGGAGTAGAGGGATATGGTCCCTGGAAGGGTTGGGGGTTTTAGTTCAGTCAGGCAGCTTGGACGGTTCAGGCTTGGAGGGCCAAAGGGCCTGTTCCTGTGCTGTAATTTTCTTTGTTTATTAATAGTAATGTTTATTAGCACTTGTAAAGGCTTATTAGCAGTAACAAGGTTATTAACTAATAGCAAAAGGAATGACAACCTTCACAGTGCTTATCCTATGCTAGGATATCTAAGATATTTTCCATGCCCTGGATAAACACCTATGCAGAAAGTGTTGTCGGTTACAGCAGCTTGAATTCTGTATTTTGGAATTTGAGCAGCAAGGTATCCCTGTGTGGCATCTGTGTGGTTGACAGATTTGGGGACAGGATATTTATAGATGTGGGCATCTTTCAGCTTAAAAGTATTCAGACAGAGGGAATGGGTGACCACCAGGCAGTCAAGAAGAAACAGCCCTTGAGTGTATCCCATTCTTCAACAAAAATTCAGTTCTGAATATTGAGGAGAGTTCATCTGGAAAATGCAGCCAGAGCCAAGTCCACGGCACCACATGTAATTTTGGGAACAAGGAAAATTGGAAGAGCAATAATGACAGGTGATTCAATAGTCAGGGTAATAGGGAGGAATTTATGTGGCTAAATCCAGGATGGTGTGTTGTCTCTCTGGTGTTAGGGTCAAGCATGCTACCAAACAGCTGCAGAGTACCCTCATGGAGAGAGGATGAACAGCCAGCAGTCATGGGACACAATGGTATGAGTGACATTGGCAGAAAGAAGGGTGTGGTCCTGCAGTTGGAATTTAAGGGGCTGGGTCAGAAATTAGCAAACAGGATCCCAAAAGTAGTAATCCAGTACCATGTGCAAGTAACTATAAAAATAGGAAGATAAAAGCAGATCAATGCATGGTTGGAAATAACGTGAGAAGGCAGGACTTTAGATTCGCTGAACATTGGGACAGGGTCTGGGAGAGATGAATTGTACCTAAATGTAGCCAGAATTTAGTTCATTGTGAGGCTATTTACAAGTGTTGTTGGAGAGGGTTTAAATTAACCAAGCAGCAGGAAGGATGTGGGAAGCAGGAGGAAATATCAGAGAGGAATACCAAGGTGCAAAGGATAATGTGAGAGATAGTCAACATTAGTTTGGGAAATAATAGGTTTTTAGGCGGGGATCAGAGTATGGGAGAAAATAATAAAGTCTAAATCAGGGTTAATATGCCTGTATTTGAATGCACGCAGTGTGGCTAATAAGACTGGTGAGATGCAGGCATGGATTGACATGCAAAAGTATGACGTCGTGGCTATAACAGTCCTGACTCTAAGGAGGGCAGGACCACGTGTTAAATATTTCTGGATACAAAGGAAAGATAGGAAAGGGAGACAAGAGGGAGTCAGCTGGAGTGAAGACCTCTTTGCAACCTTCTCTTCTCCAAGGAAAACTACTCCAACTTCTCTCATCTAACATATACCTACAATATACTAATATAAATCCATTGTAGACACGAACATAGCATACGCTGCTTTAAACTTGACAAGTGATTCTGCTTTGCTCTCTCCAAAGATGCCATTCAATCTGAATGTTTCAGACTATTTCTAATTTCATTTAGGACTGTTTACAACTTCAGTATTGTGTCTAACACCAGCAAACAGTCCCTATCCACTCAATCAAAACAACTGTCTACTTACATCTGCATAACACTACTTGCCTCTAACCGTGCCTCAATCTGTCATCAGCTAAAACCTCATTATTTATTTTGTCGTATCTAGATTGAATCATTCCAATGCTTTTCTTGCCAGCCCTCTAATTTCTCCCTTCAGTTCTCTATTCCGTCCTGTAAACTACCACAAATGAAAGAAAACACTGGGCTGATTTGCCCATCAGATTTCCTCTACGTTGGAATGTATCAAACAATGATGAGACAGAGGACAGGAAGGAGATAGAGAATCTGGTGAACTGGTGCGACGACAGGAATCTCTCCCTCAATGTCAACAAAATGAAGGAGCTCGTCATTGACTTTCGAAAGCGTAGTGGAGGGTACGCCCCTGTCCACATTAATGGGGATGAAGTAGAAATGGTCGAGAGCTTCAAGATTTTAGGTGTCCAGATCACCAACAACCTGTCCTGGTCCCCCCCATACTGACGCTATAGTTAAGAAAGCCCACCAACGCCTCTACTTTCTCAGAAGACTAAGGAAATTTGGCATGTCAGCTACGACTCTCACCAACATTTACAGATGCACCATGGAAAGCATTCTTTCTGGTTGTATCACAGCTTGGTATGGCTCCTGCTCTGCCCAAGACCACAAGAACTACAAAGGGTCGTGAATTAAACCCAGTTCATCACTCAAACCAGCCTCCCATCCATTGATACTGTCTACACTTCCTGCTGCCTCGGAAAAGCAGCCAGCATAATTAGGACCCCGTGAACCCCGGATATACTCTCTTCCACCTTTTTCCGTTGGGAAAAATATACAAAAGTCTGAGATCACGTATTGTTGGAGTAAAATTGAGACTGTTCAAGCCATTATTGTGACTTTAAAACTTTTCAAGCCATCATAGAAACCCTACAGTGCGGAAGGAGGCCATTCGGCCCATCGAGTCTGCACCGACCACAATCCCACCCAGGCCCTATCCCCACATATTTACTTGCCAATCCCTCTAACCTACGCATCTCAGGACTCTAAGGGGCAATTTTTAACCTGGCCAATCAACCTAACCCGCACATCTTTGGATCTTTCCATCATTGTGAATGTAAAACTTTTTAAGACAAGAAAAGTTGTCTATGTATGTTTTGCACTCTGTGGTTAACCACAAACACTCGAGCCTTGACTCAGTGACAAGCTGGGGTGAGCCATGTCTCATTTTAGTGTAAAAATGCAAAGCAAGCAGGAATGGTCAGACAGCAAAGGACAGGAATAGTCAGGCAGATGGCCTGAAAAAGGAACTGGAACAGTGAGGTATTTTCAACGAAATGTGATTGGGAGTTATTGATAACTAACTATTGTCAAGGGGCACAATTGGCCAAGTATGTAACTGCCTACGGCTTGATGCAAAACTGCTGATGTTTGCGATGTTTTAACGTATATAAATGCACTTGCTGCCAAGCCAGATTGAGGAACTCTGCCCAGAGATACTCCCGAAGCTTCGATTTAATAAACTGCATGTTGAATCTCAAGTCTGATCTCCGAGTGGTGACTTTTCCAACAACACATATCAAACGACTCAAAAACAGCTTCTTCCCTGCTGCCATCAGATTTTTGAATGGAGCTACCTCGCTTTAAGTTGATCTTTCTCTACATCCTAGCTATGACTGTAACACTACATTCTGCACTCATTCCTTTCCTTCCCTATGTACAGTATGCTTTGTCTGTATGGCACGGAAGAAACAATACTTTTCACTGTAACTAATATGTGCTAATAATGAATCAAATCAAATCAAAATCTCATCTCCAATCTATATGTTTCCAAGACAACCTAACAGTAATTAAAGTTTTTGAAAGTCTTGAAATTATGTAAAAAATGTAATTTGTACATTAAAACAGTAAAAGAAATGTCAATATGACAATAAAATAATTCCAACATATTTGTGCATAGAATCATAGAATCCCTACAGTGCAGAAGGAGGCCATTTGGCCCATCGAGTCTGCACCGACCACAATCCCACCCAGGCCCTATTCCCGTAACCCCACACATTCACTCCACTAATCCCCCTGACACTAGGGTCAATTTAGCATGGCCAATCAACCTAACCCGCACATCTTTGGACTGTGGAGGGAAACCGGAGCACCCGGAGGAAACCCACGCAGACACAAGAAGAATGTGCAAACTCCACACAGACAGTGACCCGAGGTCGGAATTGAACCTGGGTCCCTGGCGCTGTAAGGCAGCAGTGCTAACCACTGTGTCACCATGCCGTCCAGCATCATTGTGGAAGAACAATGCCCTAAAAATGCCTAACTGACACACCACTCAACTGTTGCCACCGATATCTGCCTTCTGAATATTTAGGTTTTAGCAAGTCTTTCTTTTTCTGTTTGCCCAACTTTCTCTGATAGCAGAAACAATTTCACAAGAGGTTCTTTTGTTCTCTCTTGTTCTCATGTCCATCCATTTGGTCACTCATTCCCCTGTCTGTGTCTGTACTCCTGTCTCATAATCAGCAATGGAATGGTACCCATGCCATGTACCAAATATCAATGTATCTTCTTCCATGAGGATCAGGATTAAGAGATAAGGGACGCCACGCCAGTCTTCACTCTTAGCTTGGTATTTTGGGAAGTTTTCTCTTGCATTGATGACCACTGTTAGTCAACACACAAGGACAAGCACAACGCCAACTGACTGTCCATGATGCCCCAAAGAAATGCCTCTTGCATGCAGCCACTCAAGACAGTGCAGGAGTCAATTGATATACCTGGGGCCATTCACCAAGATGCTTCCATACCTATGACGGGCAATGCTGCTGCCTAGTCGATTGCTACTGATGAGGTAGCATGCTTTTTCTGGCAAGCTCACCCATACGCATAGCTACATGTAAGCACCATAAAAAGTACTGTGTGGTGCACTCAACTTAGTGGACTACTTGAAGTCATGACCCCACTCGTGGCACTGCAGCCAGGTTCTAGAGTCAACCCAATGGGTAACTTCCTCTGCGCTCTCCACCCAGGCTTGCTTCATCGGGTGGGCAGGTTTCCTCCTCCCATCCTTGGAGAAGAGGACCACCCACCTTGCTCCCAAAGCTGGTGGTGAACTTGCAAGGAGTGGCCACAGGGTCTTCCTTCTGCCATGCCTTGATAGGCTTTCTTTCACAGGATTCTTTTAGGTTGGCTTGATTTCAATGATCACTGGTGGCCCTTTCAATATGATGCCACTATTGCCGCCCCTGCCATCTCATTGGATGCCTCCTTTGTCTCCCTGCTGTTAAATGGCTGACTGCCATAGAATTAGGATCCCCAGCCTGCATCCCACCCTAGTGGTAGCAGTTTCTTGTGGGCCTTGCCAAAATGTCAGCCCTAGATCTGCCAGTTATCCAGAACAAAATAAAGATAAAGCCAAAACAAATGGTTAGTGCCAAATTTGTGACGATTTGGGTAGGTGCTTGAGCCAAACCCTGGACCAAGTACATCAGTTCACAGATCAACTTTGCAGAGCAGATAATCTTATTGATATTAATAGCTAAGCCCTCCTTGTACAATAGCCTCACTTGCCATGTAAATGAGTAGAAATGGCAAATGGAAAGAAGAGGAAAAACTCCAATAAATTGATTACTTATCAGTTCCTAACGATATTGAGGTAAGAAATATTTCTGTTGCTGAGATGAGATGTAAGGGGAAATTGGCACACAGGACTAAAAAATGAGTTTATAGAAGTATAAGTATATTTCATCAAAAATGGAAACTTCAAGTAATTTTAGGATGTCAGGAATAAATAAAGTTTACAAGAATGATGAAATAAAACAAAAAAGGGCAATATGTGAAAATTAAAGTGGTTGAGCAGCATAACAAGTAAGAATATGAAGGAAAAATACTTCCAAAAAAACATTAAAAGTAAAATCGAAAAAAGGATTGCCAACTTATAGGTGGTGACAAAATATGGCACAGGTATTCAATAAGTATCTTGTTTCGATCTTCACTAAAATATAAGTATGTGCTAATGTTAAAGTTTATCCTGGGATGAATGAATGTTTCATCTAAAGGTTACAATTCACAATTAATCACAAAGTGCTGTATTTTGCAGCAGCGAGGTGGAGGTTATGATCTAACATTCAATATTGAAAAAACAATCCAAAGCAAGCTTAGAGGATCAACAAAATAGTGGATATCACAAAGTGAGATTCATAAGACATTTTTGTGATGAAAATTCACAAGGATTTGATTATGATCAGTAAGGATAGCTGTCCTACCCTTCACTTTCAAAGAGGCAGTGGTCTTCTGATCTCCAGAATCACAGGTATATTCCCCTCCATCTTCTGGTTTTACGTTGCGAATAAGCAGTTTAATGGAGCAATCTTTGTTTATCATCTCATACTTGTCACTTGGGTAAAGTACTATAGATCCCTTCCTCCATTCCACTGGAACATCTGGTTTAGTAACCTCACAGGACAAAATGACACAACTGTTCTCTTCAGCTTCTGTGTTCTGAAGCTCTTGTTTGAAAAGCACAGGCAAAGCTAAGGAACAGTAATTCAATTTGTGAATACACCATTTAGTCAAGGAGAATTGTGATGCATAAGTGACCACACACAAGCAAACTTCTAAACAAATGCAACAATCATGTGAGATTGAGTACAACAGTACTATCAACCTTGTTATGCTTTCAGCAATGCCACACTTATATGTTTATGGTACAGAGATGAAGTGAAAAAACGTATAACATTGATTAGGTTTTGCCTCTGACTGAAAGTTACAAGTTCAAGACCCATTCCAGGAATATTGTGATGTTAGTGTACCTTTAAGAAGTGATTTTTTAAAAATCATGAACTCTGCATTTTTGATTTTGATTTGATTGATTATTGTCACATGTATTGGTGTACAGTGAAAAGTATTGTTTCTTGCGCGCTATACAGACAAAGCATACCGTTCACAGAGAGGGAAAGGAGAGAGTGCAGAGCGTAATGTTACAGTCATAGCTAGGGTGTAAAGAAAGATCAACTTAATGCAAGGTAACTCCATTCAACATCTGATGGCAACAGGGAAGAAGCTGCTGTTCTTGAGTTGGTTGGTACGTGATCTCAGACTTTTGTATTTTTTTCCTAATGGAAAAGTTGGAAGTATATCCAGGGTGCGTGGAGTCCTTACTTTTGCTGGCTGCTTTGCCAAGGCAGCGGGAAGTGTAGACAATGTCAATGGTTGGGAGGCTGGTTTGAGTGTTGCACTGGGCTTCGTTCACGACCCTTTGTAGTTTCTTGCGGTCTTGAGTAGAGCAGGAGCCATGCCAAGCTGTGATATGACCAGGAAGAATGCTTTCTATAGTGCATCTGTAAAAGTTGGTGAGAGTCATAGTGGACATACCAAATTTTCTTAGTCTTCTGAGAAAGTAGAGGCATTGGTGGGCTTTCTTAACTATAGTGTCGGCATGGGGGGACCGGGACAGGTTGTTGGTGATCTGGACACCTAAAAACTTGAAGCTCTCGACCATTTCTATTTCGCCCCCATTGATGTAGGCAGGGGCATGCCCTCCACTATACTTCCTGAAGTCGATGACTATCTCCTTTGTTTTGTTGACATTGAGGGAAAGATTATTATCATTGCACCAGTTCATCAGATTCCCTATCTCTTTCCTGTACTCTGTCTCATCATTGTTTGAGATCAGACCCACTACAGTGGTGTCATCTGCAAATTTGAAAATCGAGTTGGAGGGGGATTTGGCCACAGAGTCAGGCAAACTTTTTCAATTTGTTTTTCTCATTGTTGCTGAGCTGTCTATGAGACTCTTTATATTGCTGCTTAAATGGGGATTTGTTTATTTTTACTGGGATGTTTATGACTGCATTGTCAGGAGAAAAACTGGTTGGCAGGTCAAACAAAAGAACAAAGAACAAAGAACAATACAGCACAGGTCAGATCATAGGAGTTTTCTTTTCCAGTTTGGAGCTCCAGGTTTGAGCCTTAGTTTTAGAAGGGGCATCAAGCTGAAAAGAAGTCTCTCTCTCCCTAGTTTTGGAAATTCTGCTGGTTAGCTGACAGCAAGGGCTTGCCTTTCTGAAGGGGGGAAATTGGCTGTTGGTGACTTGCCTACAGTCCCTGGTGTTTTGGGAAGCTATTCTGACTTGTAACTGTTCTGAGTTTATCCAGAGAACTGCAGACTCCACCCAAAGGTCTCAAGTCCAATATCACGTGAGCACTAGTCTTTGCTGTGTTAAACCTGTGCAAAGGGGCTTTTTTTGTCTATGAGATTGGTTTGACTGGAACATATTTGAAACGTTTGTTAAGGTTTATACTCTATCATGTTTGTTTCTTGTTTGTAATTGATAAAAGTTCTTGCTAATTTTCCGACTATACATGTTGACTATATTCTTAACTAAACTTTGTTTGATAAAAGCTCCCTGGTGGGTCATTTGATTCATACCTGAAGTGAAACCTATCATGCTTTTCCTAGCCAAATTCAAGATGCAAAACCTATGATCCAGGTGGGCTCCATACAACACTTTAGAGTTTCTGACCTGAACCATCACACTATATAATCTAGGTTGATCCATCACTGCAATCCTGAGGGGTACTTCAGATGAGAGGTTAAACATGCTGAGCTGCGTTGAAATGGAAGTGAAGATATAAGAACAGAAAGTCACAGTGGCGCATATTCTTCTACTCCGGAAACTTGTTGCCAGAAACAGCTGATCTGCTAACATGATGTGTCTGACAAGTTACTATTAAGTGATTGAGTGAAGGGACAGTGGTATCAGGTTTGACGAAGTGATTCGTTGAAAGGACTCTGTAACAATATCACACAGGGCGGCACGGTAGCACAGTGGTTAGCACTGCTGCTTCACATCTCCAGGGACCTGGGTTTGATTTCCGGCTTGGGTCACTGTCTGTGTGGAGTTTGCACATTCTCCTCGTGTCTGCGTGGGTTTCCTCCGGGTGCTCCGGTTTCCTCCCACAGTCCAAAGATGTGCGGGTTAGGTTGATTGGCCATGCTAAAATTGCCCTTAGTGTCCTGGGATGCGTAGGTTAGAGGGATTAGTGGGTAAATATGTAGGGATATGAGGGTAGGGCCTGGGTGGGATTGTGGTCGGTGCAGACTCGATGGGCCGAATGGCCTTTTTCTGTGCTGTAGGGTTCCTAAGATTTCTAAGATTCTAAGACAGGCACACATTCTCACATAGTACTTTGAACAAAACAGATATATTCTTCATATACACAGAACAAAGGAAACTGTGAATGTTATTCAGGAGATGAAAATGATGATCAACTAACTCCATGATGAAAATCAACAATGAATTAATTTTTCTTTCCATACCTTTTACTTTCAACGATGCAGTAGTCTGTTGATCACCAGAATCACAGGTATATTCACCAGCATCCTCAAGCTTCAGTTTGTGAATGAGCAGCTTAATGCTTGAACCTTCTTGCTTCAGTTTGTACTTGTCACTGGGGTGAAGTACAATTGATCCCTTCCTCCATTCCACTGAGGCATTAAGTTTAGTAACTTCACAGTGTAGAACAGCGGTACCATCCTCTTCAGCTTCAACATTCTTCAGTCCTTCTTTGAAAAGTACAGGCAGCGCTAATAGGAAGATAGCAAATTAATTCCTGATAACACAGTTTAGTCAAACTATAATTATTGAAATTCTCAATAATCAAATGGAATTTGTTTTCCCTAGAAAAAGCTATTCTGTTGAAAACTTATTACATTATTCATGGCTGTACAAAATCCTTGTTAATGATAAACTAAACATGTGTCATTTTAATTACGCTCACTCTAATCACACATAGGGCTAGAGTTTCCGCGCTGATGTGGTGTGTTTTCCGGGAGTGAAGGCGGCCTGCCATCGGCTGGCTACGGGTTTTCCCGTAGTTTGCACCTTCCATCCACCGCTGGGGAACCCGCAGCAGCAGCTCGCTGTCAGTGAGGCTGGAAGATCCCACTGGCAGAAACAATCGGAAAATTTCAGCCATAGTGGTATCATCATATTTGATAAAAATAGTGTAAGTCCTTACATTCAGAAAAGTAAATTTAATCAGCCAACTTAATACACCAGATGGGAAGTATATTTGATACAGTGGAGAACTGCAGGAAAACACAGGGAGATATGAGCATGTAATTGGCAAATGAAATTTAACATAGATAAATGTAAAGTGGTACAATTTTGAGGAAGATTAAAGACGCCACATTCTCCTCGGAAAAGAAATGTTTAAGTGAGTTGAGGAATGGAGGGAGCTGGGGGTACAAAATACACCCTTCATTAAAAGTAGTCGCACAGATTAATGAGGCCATTAAAAAAAACATACAAAGCACACGGTTTCATTTCTAGAGCAATAAAAATTTGCCTGCAGAGGACAGGTCCCTGCAAAAGAATACATGTGGCTTCTAGCAAGCACAAGTGAGTTACATTGCGAGCCCAAATGATATCTTAAATTGGTTGTTAGTGTAACTCTTAGCACACTCGAAATTGTTCAGTTGCCCAATCACAGAATCACATCTAATTTTACGTAAGCAAAAGGAATATGTCAGACATTGCACCTTTTTTGAATAAACAAAAACATGGGAACAATAGCTCCCAGGTGCATTCACCATGGCAACGTCTCGACCAATCACAATCAACTTGCCAACCAATTAGCACCTCCTTTCTCATGCAATAAAAATTGTAGTTCTCTTTAAAATTTGGCATTGTTGCATCTGTCCCAATGAATCCAAGAAGAAGAGCTTTGACATCATGTTTCTATTCTCAACAATATAGGTAATAGATAGAATGACAATATTCATACTCATAGGACATTTGTCTAAGTTAAGGTCTTTTAGACAAATGCAAGTTGTTGTTGTTCTTTTACATCAGACGATACTCTCTTATGCTCCTTGTCACCTTAGTGTGGCTATTTTATTCTCTACTTTTCTGCTTGTCTGATTTTCTCTATCTACTCTTTCAGCTTTCTCTTTCTTTCTCCTCTTCAAGTGCTCTTCATTTATAATTCTCTTCCTGCTACCACACAAATCAATAGAGCATGTTCTATGCCTGCTCTAACCATTTGTAAGAAGTTTAACAACACCAGGTTAAAGTCCAACAGGTTTATTTGGTAGCAAAAGCCACACAAGCTTTCGGAGCTGCAAGCCCCTTCTTCAGGTGAGTGGGAATTCTGTTCACAAACAGAGCATATAAAGACACAAACTCAATTTACATGAATAATGGTTGGAATGCGAATACTTACAACTAATCAAGTCTTTAAGAAACAAAACAACATGAGTGGAGAGAGCATCAAGACAGGCTAAAAAGATGTGTATTGTCTCCAGACAAGACAGCCAGTGAAACTCTGTGGGGGTTACAAATAGTGGGACATGAACCCAATATCCCGGTTGAGGCCGTTCTCGTGTGTGCGGAACTTGGCTATCAGTTTCTGCTCAGCGACTCTGCGCCGTCGTGTGTCGCGAAGGCCGCCTTGGAGAACGCTTACCCGAATATCAGAGGCCGAATGCCCGTGACCGCTGAAGTGCTCCCCAACAGGAAGAGAACTGTCTTGCCTGGTGATTGTCGAGCGGTGTTCATTCATCCGTTGTCGCAGCGTCTGCATTCCAACCATTATTCATGTAAATTGAGTTTGTGTCTTTATATGCTCTGTTTGTGAACAGAATTCCCACTCACCTGAAGAAGGGGCTTGCAGCTCCGAAAGCTTGTGTGGCTTTTGCTACCAAATAAACCTGTTGGACTTTAACCTGGTGTTGTTAAACTTCTTACTGTGTTTACCCCAGTCCAACGCCGGCATCTCCACATCATGACTAACCATTTGTAGCAGGCGCTGACTAGTGGTCCATCTTTGGCTGCTCAGCTAGCACTCCATGAAGCGTTTCACTTTTTGCGGGTCTAGAAGAACTAGGAGAAGGAGGAATATTTCTCCTGGTCCCTTGAAATAACTTTGGCCCACCTGAAGCTTTGCGCAGGACCATTGGTACACTTTGTTAAAGGTAGCAATTCAATGAAGCTCAGGCTAAATATTGGCTTGAACTTCAGGGCAGCACAAATAGCTGAGTAGTAATGGCACTCCACTGACTTCACATGAGTTTTGTGCACTATTTAAAAATTGTATCCAAATGTTTTATCAATCAAAATGGTAGACTGTTAATTAACACAAATATTGTAATCCAAATGGAATAACATTCTACGCAAATAGTATTAAAAAATCAGAAACACCAGTTCAAACAACAACCTTTATTTAGATAGCACAATTAATGTAATCAACCTTCCCAAGGTGCATCCTAGGTGAATTATCAAACAAAATGTGGCACGAGCCACATTAGGAAATAGGAGGTTGGATGACCATTGACATCCAACGGCATTGCCATCACTGAATTTCCCACTATCAACATTCTGGAAGGGTTACCATTAACCAGAAACTGAACTGGGCCAGCCATATAAATAATGTGACTACAAGAGCAGGTGAGAGGCTAGGAATCCTGTGGGATGCAACTCACTTCCTGCATCCTCAAAGCCTATCTGCCATTGACAAGGCACAAATCAGAATAATCAGAATACTCTCCACTTGCTTGGATGAATGCAGTTCCAACGATACTCAAGAAGCTCAACATCATCCAGAACAAAGCAGCCCTTGATTGACACTCCTTCAACAAAAATTCATTCACTTCACCACCTATGAACATAAGCAACGGTGTGTACTATCAATAAGATGCACTGCAGGAACTCACCAAGGGTCCTCAGGCAGCACCTCCCAAACCCACGACAGCTACCATCTAGAAGGACAAGGGCAGCAGGTACATAGGAACACCACGACCTGGAGCAACTCACAATCCTGACTTGGAAATATATTGTCATTCCTTCACTGTCAGAGGGTCAAAGTCCTGGAACTCCCTCCCTAACAGCGCTGTTGGTGTACCTACACCACAGGGGCCACCTTCTCAAGGGCAATTAGGGATGGCCAATAAATGCTGGCCTAGCCAGTGACACCAACATCCCATAAATTATTTTTTTTTAAAATTGTAAACACCAGAGTTCAAACAAACAACAACCTTAATTTAGGTAGCACCTTTAAAGTAATACAATACATAAGAACATAAGAACTAGGAACAGGCGAAGGCCATCTGATCCCTAACGCGTGCTCCACCATTCAATAAGATCATGGCTGATCTTTTCATAGACTCAGCTCCTCTAACCCGCCCGCTCACCATAACCCTTAATTCCTTTACTGATCAAAAATCTGTCTATCTTTGCCGTAAAAACATTCAACGAGATAGCCTCAAAAGCTGCACTGGGCAGGGAATTCTGCAGGTTCAAAACCTTTTGGGTGAAGAAGGTCCTCCTCAACTTAGTCCTAAATTTGCTCCCCCTTATTTTGAGGCTATGCACCCTAATTCTGGTTTCACCGCCAGTGGAAATAACTTCCCTGCTTCTATCTTATCTATTCCCTTCATAATCTTTTATGTTTCCAAATGATTCCCCCTCATTCTTCTAAATTCCAATGAGTATAGTCCCAGTCTACTCAGTCTCTCCTCATAAGCCAAAGCTCTCAACTCTGGAATCAACCTAGTGAATCTCCTCTGCACCCCCTCCAGTGCCAGTATATCCTTTCTCAAGTAAGGAGACCAAAACTGTACACAATATTCCTTGTATGGCCTCACCAGCACCTTATACAGCTGCAGCATAACCTCGCTGTTTTTAAATTCCATCCCTCTACCAATGAAAGACAACATTCCATTTGCCTTCATAATTACCCGCCGCACCTGCAAACTAACTTTTTGCGATTCATACACAAGGACATCCTTGCACAGCAGCATGCTGCAATTTTTTACCATTTAAATAACAGTCCATTTTGCTGTTATTCCTACCAAAATGGATGACCTCACATTACCGACATTGTACTCCATCTGCCAGATCTTTGCCCACTCATTTAAACTAGCTATATCCCTTTCCAGACATTCAGTGTCCTCTGCACACTTTCCTCTACCACTCATCTTCATGTTATCTGTGAACTTTGACACACTACACTTGGTCCTCAACTCCAAATCATCTGTGTAAATTGTAAACAATTGCGGTCCTAATAGTGATCCATGAGGCACACCACTAGTCCCAAGGTGCTTGCTCACAGCATTACCACATAGTAAATGAAACCAAGCCACGTAAGGAAATATAAGAAAAGCCTGATCAAAGAACTAGGTATAAGGAGCATGTTGAAGGAACACTAGATAGAGAGGCGGTGAGGTGTAGGATAGGTATTTCATAGCTTAGGTCCAAGCAATTGAAAGTGTGGCCACTAATGCTGGAGTGATTAAAATCAGGGATGCTCAAGAGGTCACAATTAGAGGACTGAAGCTATCTCAGAGGGATGTGGGGCTGAAGGAAAATACAGAGATAGGGAGGGATATGAAAACAAGGATGAGAATTTTAAAATCAAGACATTGCTTGACCAGGAGATGATGCAGGTCATCAAGCACAGGGATGCAAAGTGAAGAGGCCTTAGTACAAGTTAAGGTACAGGCAGCACAGTTTTGGACGTCCTCAAGTTTACAGAAGATAGGATGTAGGAGATCAGCTAGGAATTAATTGGAATAGTAAAATCTAGCAGCAACAAAGGCATGAATGTGGGTTTCAGTGGCTAATGAGCTGAAAGGGGGAGCAAAATACAGGGTTGGAAATAATCAGTTTTAGTGATGGTGCGAATATGAGATCGGAAGATCATCTCGGAGTCAAATATGACACACTAGTTTAATCTTAGATTGTTGCCAGGACAACATTTTAACATAATTTACTAGCGTTAATCCTAGATTGACAAAATTATTTTTAGATTTAAAATTTTTAATGAGTTCCAATTAGAAAGTAATTTATTTTCACAGTGAGCCACATGTAAAATAGGAGGAAGAGAATCATTTAATTCAACAATTCAGTAAAAATGTATACAATACTAAGTGAGTGGCATGCTGTTATTTAGAGGAGGATGGAAAATTAAGCATGATAATGTGAGAGGATTTAGTTATGATGAAAAATGAGCAATATGCTCTTATCCTACCCTTCACTCTTAAAGAGGCGGTAGTTTGTTGATCTCCAGAATAACATGTATAGTCTCCACCATCTTCAGGTTTTAGGCTGTGAATGAGCAAATCACAAATGGAACCTTCTTGTTTCATTTCATACTTGTCACATGGAAAAAGTACCAGCGATCCCTTCCTCCATTTTACAGGGGCATCAGATTTCGTAATCTCACAGCGTAAAGTGGCAGTGCCACCCTCTGCAGCTTCCTCATTCTGAAGTTCTTGCTTGAAAAACACAGGCAGTGCTATGGACACATTAAATTTGGTTTGTAATGACACTGATTAGTCAATATTCAAATCTTATCTCTCAGCTTTCACACAATTCTGATCTAACCAGCTGAAAATAGTTTTCCAAATTATTTTTTCATACACTGTCACTCCAAAAAAACCCGAACAATCTAAGGATTTATTTAAGTATCTAATTTGTTTAAGGACATCTTGTTCTATATAACAAATTTAACTTTCTAATAACTTCAGGGAGTAGGACAGAAAGACATTCTCAAGATATAAGTGAAAATAAATTAAAGTAAATAAATAGAAATAATTCAATTAACAACTTAAAAATAAGGTTGATAGTACAGAACTTGAGTATTCCTGAAAAAAGAGACTTTCTGTCTAAGATGTTCGTCTTGCACTCATCAGGACAGATCACAAGATTACCAACAGTAAAGGGAAGAGCCACTTACACTGCATGAGAAGAGAGTGCTGAACAAAATTAGAGCACATGGGACTGGGAATATACTGCTCTGGATTGAGAATTAGTTGACAGAAAACATAGAGTAGGAATAAACAGGTCATTGTCAGGATGAAAGTTGCTACTGGTGGGGTACTTGAGTGTTACTTGGGAGTGCTTGAGCCATAGCTGTTCATAAGCTTTATAAATGATTTGTAATATTTCCAAAACTTGCTGATGACATAAAAGTAGGTGGGATTTTAAGTTTTTGGGTTAAATATATAAATAAGTATGACAGGATCAGGGTCTAGATCATAATGTGATCATGCTTAGACTAAACCATGCAGGATGAGCAAATGTATGAACGTTGCACTCTTCAAGTAAAATGCTTCACAATTTGAGAGTCAGCTGAACATACTCTACAATATCTGGGATTATTGGATAAATCTTCCTGAGTCTGGCGATCCTAGAGGTTGGTAGGAACAGAGAAGGTAGTAAAGAACACGGGTCACCATTTGTAAATAGGACAGAAGGCAACAGATAAGGTTAGAAAGGGATAATCTATGGAGTTGGATTGGTCTAATGTTCACCTGCATAAGTACCAGAGATGTAGACAAATGAATGACACACTGAGGAGGGGAACCATAAGCAACACCAGATACTTTGGTTACTCATGGGGCAAACAGCATTGGTAGAAAAATAAGATAAGTGATAACTGTGGGTGATTTTATAATCAGAAGGATATATAGTTTCTTTGTAGATGCGATCCAGAATCCCACAAACGTTGCTGCTTCCCGAGTTCCACTGTTTGGAACATAACAGAGTGAATGCAAAAGATTCTGTAATATGAGGCCAAACAGCCTCATAGGTCATATGGGAATCAATATCCCAGGTATGACTATACTTAAGGTTCGACAAAGGAAATTAAAGAAGTCAAGTTCAACATTCAGAAGCAGAACTTCCAGGATAGTGATCTCCGGGTTATTCCCACTGAACAAGTCAGGGAAAGGAAGATGAGGATTCTCACTATTGGGTTGGCTGGATGGTATAGAAGGGATTGTTTCGGATTCATAAAATCCTGCCGTAGAATCAGTGAATAGTTATAGTGCAGGGGACCATTTGCCCTGTCGTGTTTCTGGCTTGTCTCTGCAAGAGCACCTCAGCTCATGGCACTCTCCATCCCTTCCTCCTAACCCTGCAAGACTTTCTTCAGATGCTAATCCAATTCCATTTTGAAAGCACTGTTTGTACCTGCCTCTAACACAGTCTCAGGCAGTAAATTCCAGATCCTAACCACTTGCAAAGTGTAAAAAGGTCTTTTCCTCATGTCACCATGGGTATCCAATGACTCCAAATCCTGGGACATTGGCCGGTATTTTACTGCCCTGCCTGCCACAGGAATCAGGGTGAGCGAGGGGCAGACAATGGGAAGGTACATTGGCCTCAGGCAGGACTTTTCAGTTTTGGGGTGAGCGAGGCCATAAAATCCCACCCATTGTGGCTAAATTTAGGGAAAGCTGTACAAATGCTGCTATTTCATTTCACTTCACTCCATTTCACTTCACCTGAATAGACATCCAAACCTTTACAGGATAGGATAGCAGGATAAAATTTAAATACATTAGGAATTGGGATGAGATAATCGGCACATCAAGAAATGTGAGCAGGTAATTTGGGTAGTGAGTGTCATTCTTTAAATATTAATTCAGGGGGTGTGGGAGTTCAAGCTAAGCCAGCATTTATTACCTATCCCTAATTGCCCTTGAGAAGGTGGTGGTGCCCTTGAACCATCTTCTGCAGTCCTGATAGAATCATAGAAACAAAACAGTGCAGAAGGAGGCCGCTCGGCCTACCGAGCCTGCGTCGACAACAGTTCCACCCAGGCCCTATCCCCGTAACACAATGTATTTACCTTGCTAGTCCCCTTGACACTAAGGGGCAATTTGGCATGGCCAATCAATCTAATCCTCACACCTTTGAACGGTGGGAAGCTTTTTCCCAGGTCGGTGGTGACATTCACGAGGGGTCATAGGTTCAAGGTGAGGTGGGGGGAGGTTTAACACGGATATCAGAAGGACGTATTTTACGCAGAAGGTGGTGGGGTCTGGAATGCGCTGCCGGGCAGGGTGGTGGAGGCAGACACACTGGGAACGTTTAAGACTTATCTAGATAGCCACATGAACGGAGTGGGAATGGAGGGATACAAAAGAATGGTCTAGTTTGGACCAGGGAGCGGCGAGGGCTTGGAGGGCCGAAGGGCCTGTTCCTGTGCTGTATTGTTCTTTGTTGTTCTTTGAAACCGGAACACCCGGAGGAAACACACGCAGACACGGGAGAATATGCAAACTCCAGAAACTGAAATTAAACCCGGATCCCTAGTGCTGTGAGACAGCTGTGCTAAACACTGTGCCACCTCAATGTTGTAGGATCACCCACAGGACTGTAAGGAAGGGAATTCCAAGATTTTGACGCAGCGACAATGAAGGCATGGCGATATAGTGTGAAGTCAGCATGGTATGTGACTAGGAGGGGAACTTGCAGTTGGTGGCATCCCATGCATCAGCAGCCCTTGTTCAGCTAGATGATGGAAGTCGCAGGTTTGGAAGGTGCTGTCGAAGGAGTGCATCGTGAGATGGTACATGCTGCTGCCACTTTGCGTTGTTGGTGGAAGGCGTGAAAGTTTAAAGTGGTGAATGGGGTGCCAAACAAGCAGGCTGCTTCGAGCTGGATGGTGCCGATCTTCTTGAGTGTTGTTGAAGCCATCCAGGCAGGGGGAGAGTATTCCATCGCACTCCTAACTTGTACCTTGTTTGGGGAGTCAGGATGTCAATAACTCTCTGCAGAATTCCCAGCCTCTGACCTGGTCTTGCAGCCACAGTATTTACATAGCAGGTCCAATTCAGGTTCTGGTCAATGGAGTCGTTAAGAGAGCAGTGCCTATCTTTCTCTCTCTGGAGTTGGGGACAGGAATCTGCCAGGAAACAAGTCTCTCGCCAAAATTCTACCACCCCACCTGCCACGGAATTGGAGCGCTGAGGGGCGGACAACGGAAATGTCCATTGACCTCAGGAGGGAATTTCCAGTCATGCTCGAGCGAGGATGATATAATCGATAAAATCCTGCCCTCATTGTCTGAGATTCTGCCATTTGGGGGTGGATCTTTTGCTGGAGGTAGTTGTATGAGAATTAAAAGACAGGTGTTTTTCTGGGTATCTGTCCAGAGGTGCTAAAAGGCAGGAAATCTAGCATCCACGTGAATATTTACTTTTATTTGGCATTTTAATGACCTGGTTATCAGATCTATGCAGCATTTTGACTCACACCATCCACACCTCATAAAGCCATTTATCAGAGGTGGAATTTTCCTGCCCCATTCGCCATGGGAATCGTAGCAAAGAAACAAAGAACAAAGAACAATACAGCACAGGAACAGGCCCTTCGGCCCTCCAAGCCCGTGCCGCTCCCTGGTCCAAACTAGACCATCCTTTGGTATCCCTCCATTCCCACTCCGTTCATGTGGCTATCTAGATAAGTCTTAAACGTTCCCAGTGTGTCCGCCTCCACCACCTTGCCCAGCAGCGCATTCCAGGCCCCCACCACCCTCTTTGTAAAATACGTCCTTCTGATATCCGTGTTAAACCGCTCCCCCCCCCCCCCCACCTCACCTTGAACCTATGACCCCTCGTGAACGTCACCACCGACCTGGGAAAAAGCTTCCCACCGTTCACCCTATCTATGCCTTTCATAATTTTATACACCTCTATTAGGTCACCCCTCATCCTCTGTCTTTCCAGTGAGAACAACTCCAGTTTACCCAATCTCTCCTCATAACTAAGCCCTTCCATACCAGGCAACATCCTGGTAAACCTCCTCTGCACTCTCTCTGAAGCCTCCACGTCCTTCTGGTAGTGTGGCGACCAGAACTGGACGCAGTATTCCAAATGCGGCCGAACCAACGTTCTATACAACTGCAACATCAGACCCCAACTTTTATACTCTGTGCCCCGTCCTATAAAGGCAAGCATGCCATATGCCTTATTCACTCCCTTCTCCACCTGTGACGTCACCTTCAAGGATCTGTGGACTTGCACACCCAGGTCCCTCTGCATATCTACACCCTTTATGGTTCTGCCATTTATCATATAGCTCCCCCCTACGTTAGTTCTACCAAAATGCATCACTTCGCATTTATCTGGATTGAACTCCATCTGCCATTTCTTTGTCCAAATTTCCAGCCTATCTATATCCTTCTGTAGCCTTTGACAATGTTCCTCACTATCTGCAAGTCCAGCCATTTTCGTGTCATCCGCAAACTTACTGATCACCCCAGTGTGTCTACTTCAATGCAAGGAGCATCCGGAACAAGGTGGATGAACTTGGAGCGTGGATTGCTACTTGGGACTACGATGTTGTGGCCATTACGGAAACGTGGGTAGAACAAGGACAGGAATGGTTGTTGGACGTTCCGGGGTATAGATGTTTCAGTAAGTGTAGGGAAGCTGGTAAAAGAGGTGGAGGAGTAGCATTGTTAATCAAGGATAGTTTAACGGCTGCGGAAAAGCACTTTGAGGGGGATATGCACACTGAGGTAATATGGGCTGCAGTTAGAAACAGGAAAGGAGCGGTCACGTTGCTAGGAGTTTACTATAGGCCCCCAAATAGTAATAGAGATGTGGAGGAAGAAATTGCTAAGCAGATTATGGATACGTGTGGGGGTCACAGGGTAGTTGTCATGGGGGACTTTAACTTTCCAAATATTGATTGGAACCTTTGTAGGTCAAATAGTTTGGATGGGGCACTTTTTGTGCAGTGTGTGCAGGAGGGTTTCCTGACACAATATGTGGATAGGCCGACAAGGGGTGAGGCCACATTGGATTTGGTACTGGGAAATGAACCGGGCCAAGTGTTAGATTTGGTTGTGGGAGAGAACTTTGGAGATAGTGACCACAATTCGGTGTCTTTTGTTATTGCAATGGAGAGGGATAGGGCCGGACGGCAGGGCAAGGCTTACAATTGGGGGAGAGGTAATTATGATGCGATTAGGCAAGAATTAGGGGGCATAAGATGGGAACAGAAACTGTCAGGGAAAGGCACTGATGAAAAGTGGAACTTTTTCAAGGAACAAATACTGGGTGTCCTTGATAGGTATGTCCCTGTCAGGCAGGGAGGAAATGGCCGAGTGAGGGAACCGTGGTTCACAAAAGAGGTGGAATGTCTTGTGAAAAGGAAGAGGGAAGCTTATGTAGGGATGAGGAAACAAGGTTCAGATGGCTCGACTGAGGGTTACAAGTTAGCAAGGAATGAGCTGAAAAAGGGGCTGAGGAGAGCTAGGAGGGGACATGAGAAGTCCTTGGCGGGTCGGATCAAGGAAAACCCCAAGGCTTTTTACTCTTATGTGAGGAATAAAAGATTGACCAGGGTGAGGTTAGGGCCGGTCAAGGACAGTGGTGGGAACTTGTGTATGGAATCAGTAGAGATAGGCGAGGTGATGAATGAATACTTTTCTTCAGTGTTCACCAAGGAGAGGGGCCATGTTTTTCAGGAAGAGAAGGTGTTACAGGCTAATAGGCTGGAGGAAATAGATGTTCGGAGGGAGGATGTATTGGCAGTTTTGAATAAACTGAAGGTCGATAAGTCCCCTGGGCCTGATGAAATGTATCCTAGGATTCTTTGGGAGGCGAGGGATGAGATTGCAGAGCCTTTGGCTTTGATCTTTGGGTCCTCGCTGTCCACGGGGATGGTGCCAGAGGACTGGAGAGTGGCAAATGTTGTTCCTCTGTTTAAGAAAGGGAATAGAAATGACCCTGGTAATTATAGACCGGTTAGTCTTACTTCGGTGGTTGGTAAATTGATGGAAAAGGTCCTTAGGGATGGGATTTACGACCATTTAGAAAGATGCGGATTAATCCGGGATAGTCAGCACGGATTTGTGAAGGGCAAATCGTGCCTCACAAATTTGATAGAATTTTTTGAGGAGGTAACTAGGTGTGTTGATGAAGGTAGGGCGGTTGATGTCATATACATGGATTTTAGTAAGGCGTTTGATAAGGTCCCCCATGGTCGGCTTATGATGAAAGTAAGGAGGTGTGGGATAGAGGGAAAGTTGGCTGATTGGATAGGTAACTGGCTGTCTGATCGAAGACAGAGGGTGGTGGTGGATGGAAAATTTTCGGACTGGAGGCAGGTTGCTAGCGGAGTGCCGCAGGGATCGGTGCTTGGTCCTCTGCTCTTTGTGATTTTTATTAATGACTTAGAGGAGGGGGCTGAAGGGTGGATCAGTAAATTTGCTGATGACACCAAGATTGGTGGAGTAGTGGATGAGGTGGAGGGCTGTTGTAGGCTGCAAAGAGACATAGATAGGATGCAAAGCTGGGCTGAAAAATGGCAAATGGAGTTTAACCCTGATAAATGTGAGGTGATTCATTTTGGTAGGACTAATTTAAATGTGGATTACAGGGTCAAAGGTAGGGTTCTGAAGACTGTGGAGGAACAGAGAGATCTTGGGGTCCATATCCACAGATCTCTAAAGGTTGCCACTCAAGTGGATAGAGCTGTGAAGAAGGCATATAGTGTGTTAGCTTTTATTAACTGGGGGTTGGAGTTTAAGAGCCGTGGGGTTATGCTGCAACTGTACAGGACCTTGGTGAGACCGCATTTGGAATATTGCGTGCAGTTCTGGTCACCTCACTATAAGAAGGATGTGGAAGCGCTGGAAAGAGTGCAGAGGAGATTTACCAGGATGCTGCCTGGTTTGGAGTGTCGGTCTTATGAGGAAAGGTTGAGGGAGCTGGGGCTGTTCTCTCTGGAGCGGAGGAGATTGAGGGGAGACTTAATAGAGGTTTATAAAATGATGAAGGGGATAGATCGAGTGAACGTTCAAAGACTATTTCCTCGGGTGGATGGAGCTATTACGAGGGGGCATAACAATAGGGTTCATGGTGGGAGATATAGGAAGGATATCAGAGGTAGGTTCTTCACGCAGAGAGTGGTTGGGGTGTGGAATGGACTGCCTGCAGTGATAGTGGAGTCAGACACTTTAGGAACATTTAAGTGGTTATTGGATAGGCACATGGAGCACACCAGGATGGTAGGGAGTGGGATAGCTTGATCTTGGTTTCAGATGAAGGTCGGCACAACATCGTGGGCCGAAGGGCCTGTTCTGTGCTGTACTGTTCTATGTTCTATGTTCTAGTTACACCTTCTTCCAGATCATTTATATAAATCATCTTTTCCTCCCTTGTAATGGAGATTCTCTCTAACGGGTCAACACTCCCCTCCGAGACACTCCCAGTCAACACATCCCTCTCCTTTGTGAATACCGACGCAAAGTATTCATTTAGGATCTCCCCTACTTCTTTGGGCACCAAGCATAATTCCCCACTTTTGTCCCTGAGAGGTCCGATTTTTTTCCCTGACAACTCTTTTGTTCCTAACGTATGAATAAAATGCCTTGGGATTCTCCTTAATCCTGTCTGCCAAGGACATTTCGTGACCCCTTTTTGCCCTTCTAATTCCTCGTTTGAGTTCTTTCCTACTTTCTTTGTATTCCTCCAGAGCTCCCTCCATTTTTAGCTGCCTGGACCTAACGTACGCCTCTCTTTTCTTTTTGACCAATCCCTCAATTTCCCTGGTTATCCACGGTTCTCGAATCCTACCCTTCCTATCCTTCTTTTTTACAGGCACATGCCTATCCTGCAGCCCTAACAACTGTTCCTTAAAAGACTCCCATATGCCAGATGTGGATTTACCCTCAAACAGCCTCTCCCAATCAACAGCTGCCAATTTCTGCCTAATCCCACTAAAGTTAGCCTTTCCCAATCCAACACCTTACCCTTGGGACACCACTCATCCTTTTCCATCACTATCCTAAAGCTAACAGAATTGTGGTCACTATTTGCCACATGTTCCCCTACCGAAACTTTGAAGACCTGACCGGGCTCATTCCCCAGTACTAGGTCCAGTATAGCCCCCTCTCTAGTCGGGCTATCTACATATTGTTCCAAAGAACCTTCCTGTACGCATTTTACAAATTCCTCCCCATTCAGACTCCCAGCCCTACATGATTTCCAATCTATACCAGGGAAATTGAAGTCTCCCACTACACCAACCCTATATTTCCTGCACCTATCCATTATCTCCTGACATATCCGTTCTTCCACTTCCCTTGGGCTGTTGGGGGGCCTGTAGTATACCCCCAACATAGTGACTGCGCCCTTCCTGTTTCTGAGCTCCACCCACAGGTGGGACATGGGCCATGAAAATGTCTGTTGACCTCGGGCAGGATTTTCCGGGCTTGGGGCGAGTTTGGCCAGAAAATCCCGCCCCCAGTGATTGGAATGCAATTTACATCCTCCACTCTTCAGCTCTCTTTCAAGACTTCCTACAAAGGTAGTGGAAAATCCAGGTGTATTTTCTAAGGGTGGCATTCTACTAAAGTTGCAGTGAGGTGTATAAAATGATGAAGGGGATAGATAGAGTGAACGTTCAAAGACTATTTCCTCGGGTGGATGGAGCTATTACAAGGGGGCATAACTATAGGGTTCGTGGTGGGAGATACAGGACGGATATCAGAGGTAGGTTCTTTACGCAGAGAGTGGTTGGGGTGTGGAATGGACTGCCTGCAGTGATAGTGGAGTCAGACACTTTAGAAACATTTAAGCGGTTATTGGATAGGCACATGGAGCACACCAGGATGATAGGGAGTGGGATAGCTTGATCTTGGTTTCAGATAAAGCTCGGCACAACATCGTGGGCCGAAGGGCCTGTTCTGTGCTGTACTGTTCTATGTTCTATGATTCATCTATACCATCTGCCTTGTTGACTGCCGGTGATAAACATACTATACTGAACTGAAGGCTTGTACTTATGAACCTTTCATTCTGGGGATCAGCTTTGGGAGCTAAGCAAAAAATGTATTTGAGAAATTCATGGGCTGTGTAGCTTGAGGTAAGGTTATCCACCCTGCAATGCTCTAAGGTTTTTCTCTCCATGTAGCAATCATCTTTCCTTGCTTTCCATCAATAGCCAGTGATCGTCTTCCAACAACCCAGAAAGCTGCTGGAAAGGGGGCCAATTAACACCAACAGCTGACGGTGATGTTCAAATGAGACAAAGTCAAAATTATTCAGGCCTCTCAACAGAGGCTTTGGATGGATATAACACCCACTTTGTAGATTTCTTATCTGTTTTAGGAGGAAAATTAATTGTGGGTGCCCTAAGTGCAAACCAGGTATCAATAATTGCCAGAACATGTAGTAAAATTCAGAATTTTGAAAGCAACATGTTCAATTGAACCTTTATAGACAATTAAGACAGCTGAAACGATTTGTACATCAATAAGACATCCCAAATGATAAAAATTTAGAAAAGTTTAATCTCTTGAGTATGATTTTGGCCTACCCTTCACTTTTAAGGATGCAGTTGTTTTTTGATCCCCTGAATCGCACGTGTATTTTCCAGCATCTTCGGCTTTTAGGCTATGAATAAGTAACTCCACAAAGGAACCTTCCTGCTTCATTTCATGTTTCTCACTGGAATGAAGAACCACAGACCCTTTCCTCCATTCCACTGGGGCACCCGGTTTTGAAATCTCACACTGCAGAATGGCAGTACTGTCCTCTTCAGCTTCTTTGTTCTGAAGTTTTTGTTTGAAAAGCACCGGAAGGGCTAAAAGAGACAATAATTGAATGCATAAAGTTGAACTTCAGCTAAGATTCACATTTTCCTCATGGACAGCAACAACATTTCAAATTAACTCAGTTAAAGCAAACAACACTTGAGAAAGCTATTGACTATAAGGGTTCCACTGCCATTCCTCAAGAGCCATACTTGCCCTTAGAGTTGTTATCACAAGAACGGCTGGATCAGATAACTCTTGGTTGTAAACATACAAATTGCTACTTTCTTGTGTCATAATATTTGTCAGCCAGAATTGAAGAATGTTATAGTTTGCACTAATATCATAAAATCATATACCTCAACACTATCTAACAAAACAACTAATCTCCTGTCCACTATTAAATTAGCCTCTAACAAGTACATCATAAGGAAACACCCCATTTCAATATAATTCCAGACTGCTCAGCATAAAATTCAAAACAGTTCAAAATAAATTTTGTGAATTTAAATGCTGACATATTTCCAGCAAATGTCACTCTAATGGGTAAAAATATAGAACATAAACTACAAAACATATTACAGTTTCCACCTCCCAAAAAGTGTTAACTTTCTTAATATATGCAGGTTATTTGTTCAAAAAGGATTTTGGGGGAAATTCTCTCGCCTCCCCGCCGCATGTTTCTTGGGGTGAGATGCAGCACACCATTTGTTGGCAGCATTTCTTCTGCCGCTATCAATAGGATTTCCCATTTACTGCCCACCACCGGGGACTGGCAGCAAGGATGCGCCTTCGGCTGGTCCTTCTCATGAACAGCCGGAAAATTCCAACCAAAATTTGCAAAAGTAATCCATATCACCATTGATTTACATGGATTTATTATGGATAAAATGCAGGATGGAATTTTATAGGCTGACAATAAACTATTTATTTTGAGTAATGATTATTGGCCTACCCTTTACTTTTAGAATTGCTGATGTCTGCTGATCCCCTGAGTCACACGTGTATTTTCCAGCATCTTCGGCTTTAAGGCTATGAATAAGTAACTCCACAAAGGAACCTTCCTGCTTCAGCGGCCCCTCTCCCCCAATCACGTTTTGAGTGGCAGCGGGCTGCCTCCCCCTCCAGGTCCCACCCCCACAGGCTTCTCCTCTTTCAGAACCCCCACCCACACAGGCCCTGCCCCCAGCACTGCCCAGTGGGCAATGCCAAGGTGCACAGTGGGCATTGCCCAGGTGCCAGGCTAGCAGTGCCAATGTGCCAGGGTGGTACTGCCAGGCTGGCACTGCCCAAGGGGTACACCCCCTTGCTCTCAGCCACTCTGGGGGGCCTCAATGGCCTACGGTTTCATCCGCGAGGCCAACACGACTGTTCCTCGTTCATGGGGAGCAGGTGTTTTCTTCGCCAGTGACACCTTCTCCCGGCGAGGCCATAAAGGCAACTGAGCCCGGACGATTCAGCGCTGGGCTCGTTAATCACATGGTAATCCTCATTACAATATATCTGAATAAATTATTCAGCCTCCTGCTCATTTCCGGCGGGAGGCTGCCCTCACTGGAAATCCAGCTCTCATAAAATCGCGCGAGCCTGGAAATCGGGTGTAATCCTGATTTCTCGGTGCTCACGCGATTATACTGGCTTGCCCCGCCCATCGATGCGTGGGAAGAGCCAGTAAAATTCCACCCTTTATTTCTATGTAATTCCAGATTGTTCAACATTAATTTCAAAACAGTTCAAAATATTTTTTGTGGATTTAAATGCTGACATATTTCAAAAAGATATTTCTAATGGGTAAAAATAAAGAACATAAACTATAAAACATATTACAGATTCCACCTCCCACAAAATGTTAACTTTCTTAATATGTGGAGGTTTTTGGCAGAAAAGATTTTTCTGGGAGTTCTCTGGCCTCTCCGCCACCTGATTCTCATGGTGAGAGGCAGCATGCTGTTTGTCGGCAGCGGAATCTTCTGGTTCCACTACTGCCAAACGCTTTCCCTTCAGCAGCACTTCACGCCACCAGGAAACCTGGGCAGAAGGTCCCCCAGGTGTGAACAGCAGGAGAATTCCAGCCAAAGTTTGCAAAAATAATCCATAGATTCATATTATGGATAGAATACAGGATGGAATTTTATAGGCTGATAATAAACTATTCATTATATGAGTGAGCTGTCAGGCGCCTGCTGCTGCAGGCAGCCTTAACACAGCCACCCTCCACACAATCGCGTAGGTCCGTGGCCAATCGGGAGCCCCACACAGCCAGAGATGCAGCTTCCATCGCTACCCCACCGCCCAGAGCGATTGCACTGCCCTCCCGCCCCTCTCCCTGTTGCAGAGTGGCAGCAGGTCCCCATACCCCTAGTCACCATCCCCTATAGGCCCCGCCCCTCCAGGCCCCACCCCCATAGCCCCTCCACCTTCGGGACCCACACCCACACTGGCCACGCCCCAAGCACTGCCCATCGGGCATGATTATTGGCATACCCTTCACTTTTAGGATTGCTGTTGTCTGCTGATCTCCTGAATCGCACGTGTATTTTCCAGCATCTTCGGCTTTTAGGCTATGAATAAGTAACTCCACAAAGGCACCTTTCTGCTTCATTTCATGCTTCTCACTGGAATGAAGAACCACAGAGCCTTTCCTCCATTCCACTGCGGCACCCGGTTTTGAAATCTCACACTGCAGAATGGCAGTACTGTCCTCTTCAGCTTCTTTGTTCTGAAGCTCTTGTTTGAAGAGCACAGGAAGGGCTAAGAGAGACAATATTGAGTTCATGCTGATGAATGTAAGATTCAAGTCTGATTTCTAAACATCCACTAAAATTCAGACCTAACCTGCTACTGCCTTGTTCATCTGATGTACTTGCCAGGCCTCTGACATCCCCTAGCCCCTGTGCACTTTGTGCAAAATTGGTACAAGCCCATTAATCCCAGTTTATATTTGCATTTATTTGGCACTTTAAGTACTTTGCTATCTGATTTATACAGCGTTCTGACTCAATAAGCTATCCACACCTCGTAAAGTCAGTATTGGCGATAATATCAGACCGGAATTACATCCTCCATGCCCAAGCACACTTTCAAGACTTCCAGCAATGGTAACGAATTATTCATGCCTATTTCCGCTCGGTGGACTTGTCCTAAAATTGCAGTGATTCATCTAAACTATCTGTCTTGCTCTCTTCTAAGAATAAACATACTATAATGAACTGAAGGCTTGTACTTGTGAAACGTTCATTTCAGGGATGAGCTTTGGAAGCTGAGCAATAAATGTACTACAGAATTGCATGGGCTATGTGATTTGAAAGGCAGTAGTTGCCCATCCTGTTATGCTATAAGGTTTTTGTCCGCATGTAGCTATCATATTCACGTGCCTTTCGTCAATATGCACGCCCATAATGCTCACCCTACTTCCACTAAAAGCAGCAAAACTTCACATTCAATTGCTGCATGACATATACCTCAGCACAAAACCCAGCCAATTTTCCATCATCTGACAAGCCAGAAAGCTGTTGCAAAGGGGCCAACTGACACCCACAGCTGACAGAAATGTTCAAACGAGACCAAAACTCAAAATTATTCAGGCCTCCAGACAGAGACTGTGGGTGGGCATAAAATCTACTCAGCAGATTTCTTGCCTGTTTTAGGAGGAAGATTAATTGTACCTGATCTTACTCTCCACCAGGTATAAATTATTGCCCAAGCATACAGTACAATCCAGAATTTTGGAAAAACATGTTCAGCTCAACATTTACAGACAATAAAGAAAGCTGATGTGACATGTACCTCAATAAGGCATCCCAAATGATGAAAATTAAGAGAAGTTTATTCACTGAGTAATAACCTACCCTTCACTTTTAACGATGCAGTTGTCTTTTGGTCCCCTGAGTCACATGTATATTTTCCAGCATCTTCAACTTTTAGGCTATGAATGAGTAACTCCACAAAGGAACCTTCCTGCTTCATTTCATACTTCTCACTGGGATGAAGAACCACAGATCCTTTCCTCCATTCCACTGGGGCACCCGGTTTTGAAATCTCACACTGCAGAATGACAGTACTGTCCTCTTCAGCTTCTTTGTTCTGGAGCTCTTGTTTGAAAAGCACCGGAAGGGCTAGGGGAGATAGTAATTGAGTTCATGCTGATGAATGTAAAATTCAAGTCTGATTTCTAAACACCCCACTAAATATCAGACCTCACCTGCCACAGCTTTGCTCATCTGATATACTTGCTGGGGCTCTGACATCCCATTGTCCCTGTGCACTTTGTGCAAAATTGGTATAAGCCTATATGTCAGTCAATATTGACATTTATTTGGCACTTTAAGTACCTTGATATCAAATCTATGCAGCATTATGACTGAGCAAGCTATCCACAACTCATTAAGGCAGTATCTGGAGTGATCATGTCTGAACAGAATTTACGTCCTCCACCCTCTAGCTCTCTTTCAAGGCTCCTAGCAAAGGTGGCAGAAAATCCAGGCCTATTGTCACAGGATGGTCTTATGCTAAAGGTGCAGTGATTCTTCGACACCGTCTGCCTTGTTCTTTGCTATGGATAAACATACTATATTGCACTGAAGGCTTATACTTGTGAACCTTCTGTTCTGGGAATGAGCTTCTGTAGCTGAGCAAAAGTACTGCATAATTGCAGGGGCTGCATGATTTGAAAAGTAATCGTTGCCCACCCTGCAATGCTATAAGACTTATTGTCCCCGTATAGCTGTCAACTTCAATTGTCTTTCATCAATATGCGCCCTCATAATGCTCACCCTCCTTCTACTAAAAGCAGCAAAACTTCACATTCAATTGCTGCATGACATATACCTCAGCACAAAACCCAGCCAATTTTCCGTCATCTGACAATCCAGAAAGTTGCAACAAAGGGGCCAACTGACACCCACAGCTGACAGAAATGTTCAAATGAGACCAAATGTCTAATTATTCTGGACTCCTGACAGAGGTTTTGGGTGGACACAGTAGCTACACTACAGATTTCTTCCCTGTTTTAGGAGTAAAATTAATAGCGCTTGCTCTGACACCCCACAAGGTATAAATTATTGCCAAATGTACAATCCAGAATTTTGAAAACAACATGTTCAGTTCAACATTTACAGACAATAAAGAAAGCCAGTGTGGACGGGAACAGGGACTGCAAGGAGGATGAGCAAACTGCCCACGGCACCGTGGTACAGGGAGCCGTTCAGGTGGAGGAAGAAAAAAGAAATGTAGTGGTAATTGGGGATAGTGTAGTTAGGGGTATTGACACTGTTCTTTGTGACCAGGATCGAGAATCCTGCAGGTTGTGTTGCCTGCCTGGTGCTTGGGCCCAGGACATCTCATCTGGGCTGCAGAGGAACTTGGAGTGGGAGGGTAAGAATCCAGTTGTAATGGTCAACGTAGGTGCCAACGATATAGGCAGAACAGGAACAGAGGTTCTGCAGAGGGAGTATGAAAAGCTAGGAGCCATATTAAAAAACAGAACCAACAAGGTGGTAATCTCTGGATTACTACCTCAGCCACAAGCAAATTGGCGCAGGGTAAATGAGATTAAGGAGGTAAATGCGTGGCTCAAAGATTGGTGTGGCAGGAGTGGGTCTGAATTCATGGGACATTGGCACCAGTATTGGGGAAGATGGGACCTGTTCAGATGGGATGGTCTTCGTCTGTATCGTGCTGGGACCAGACTCCTGGCGAATCGTATAACCAGGGCTGTAAATAGGGCTTTAAACTAAATAGTGGGGGGGGAGGGTGCAGGGTTATGGGGAATTACAAAATCAAAGGTAAAGGAGAGGGTACGAGTGAAGGTTAATGATGAGGACATTCATCTAGTTAAAGGAGTCAAGAGCTCAGACAGAGTAAAAAAAGTGACAAACACAAGAAGGGAGGTGGTCAACGCAGTGCAAGGAGATGGTCTGGGGAAGGATAACCAGTTTGCGACAGGTAGGGACAGAGTGTGCAATCAAGAGAATGCACTAACAAATCGGGTCCATATAAAGGCTAGCATAAAGACACTTTACCTGAATGCACGCAGCATTCGAAACAAAGTGAATGAGTTGATGGCACAAATCAGTACAAATCGGTATGATCTAGTGGCCATTACAGAAACGTGGTTGCAGGGAGACCAGGACTGGGAACTGAATATCCAGGGGTATCAGACATTTCGGAAGGATAGACAGGAAGGAAAAGGAGGTGGGGTAGCTCTGTTAATTAAAGATAACATCAGGGCGGTAGTGAGAGACGATATAGGCTCTAAGGAGCAGAATGTGGAATCGTTGTGGGTGGAGATAAGGAATAGTAAGGGGAGAAAGTCACTGGTGGGTGTGGTCTATAGGCCCCCAAATAATAACTTTGAGGTGGGTCGGGCTATAAACAAGCAAATAATGGATGTGTGCAAAAACGGAACAGCAATAATCATGGGGGATTTTAACCTGCATATTGATTGGTTGACTCAAGTCGGACACGGTAGACTTGAGGAAGAGTTCTTAGAATGCTGTCGGGATAGTTTCCTCGAACAGTATGTTACAGAACCTACGAGGGAGCAAGCTATCTTGGATCTGGTCCTGTGTAATGAGACAGGTAAAATTAATGATCTTCTTGTGAGGGATCCTCTTGAAATGAGTGATCACAATATGGTTGAATTTCTAATACAAATGGAGGGTGAGAAAGTAGGGTCTCAAACCAGTGTCCTCTGCTTGAACAGAGGGGCGTACAATAGGATGAGGGCAGAATTGGCTAATGTAGACTGGGAGCGCAGACTAGTTGGTAGGACAGCTGAGCAACAGTGGCGGATTTTTAAGGAGATTTTTCTCAGTACTCAGCAAAAATATATTCCTGTGATAAAGAAGGAATGTAAGAAAAGGGATAACCAGCCGTGGATAACTAAGGAAATAAAGGAGAGTATTAAATTAAAAACCGATGCGTACAGAGTGGCCAAAACGAGTGGGGAATTAGAAGATTGGGAAAGCTTTAAGAAACAACAAAGAACTACTAAGAAAGCGATAAAGAATGGAAAGATAAATTATGAAACTAAACTAGCACAAAATTTAAAAACTGATAGTAAAAGTTTTTACAAATATATAAAAAGGAAAAGAGTGGCTAAAGTAAATGTTGGACCCTTAGAAGACGAGAAGGGGGATTTAATAATGGGAAACGAGGAAATGGCCAAGACCTTAAACAAGTTTTTTGTGTCGGTGTTCACGATAGAGGACACAAATAGCTTACCGAAAATTGATGGTCGTGGGACTGTAGGGGGTGAGGTCCTTAAAACGATTACTATTACTAAAGAGGTAGTGCTTGGTAGGCTAATGGGACTAAAGGTAGACAAGTCCCCGGGCCCGGATGGAATGCATCCCAGGGTACTGAAGGAAATGGCAGAAGTAATAGCAGATGCGTTGGTTGTAATTTATCAAAATTCGCTGGACTCTGGGGAAGTGCCGGCTGATTGGAAAACAGCTAATGTGACGCCACTGTTTAAAAAAGGAGATAGACAAAAGGCGGGTAACTACAGGCCGGTTAGCTTAACGTCCGTAGTTGGGAAATTGCTGGAATCCATCATTAAAGAAGAAATAGGACACCTGGAAAAAAATGGTTCGATCAAGCAGACGCAGCATGGATTCATGAAGGGAAAGTCGTGTTTGACGAATTTACTGGATTTTTATGAAGATGTAACAAGTGCAGTTGACAGAGGGGAACCAGTAGATGTGGTGTTTTTGGATTTCCAGAAGGCGTTCGATAAGGTGCCTCACAAAAGGTTGCTGCAGACGATTAGGGTACACGGAGTTGGGGGTAAAGTGTTAGCGTGGATTGAGGATTGGCTATCTAACAGGAAGCAGAGAGTTGGAATAAATGGGTGCTTTTCTGGTTGGCAGTTGGTGACTAGTGGCGTGCCGCAGGGATCGATGCTGGGGCCTCAACTGTTTACCATATACATAGACGATCTGGAGATGGGGTAACAAAGTGTAGGGTAACAAAGTTTGCGGATGATACAAAGATAAGTGGGAAAGTGAATTGCGTGGAGGATGCGGAAAGTCTGCAGAGAGATTTGGATAGGCTAAGTGAGTGGGCGAGGATCTGGCAGATGGAGTATAACGTTGACAAGTGTGAGGTTATCCACTTTGGAAGGAATAATAGTAAAATGGACTATTATTTAAATGGTGAAAAATTACAACATGCTACTGTGCAGAGGGACCTGGGGGTCCTTGTGCATGAATCGCAAAAACTCAGTTTGCAGGTGCAGCAGGTGATCAAGAAGGCAAATGGAATGTTGGCCTTTATCACAAAGGGGATGGAGTATAAAAGCAGGGAGGTCTTGCTGCAATTGTACAAGGTACTGGTGAGGCCACAGCTGGAGTACTGTGTGCAATTTTGGTCCCCTTATTTGCGGAAGGATATATTGGCCTTGGAGGGAGTACAGAGAAGGTTCACCCGGTTGATACCGGAGATGAGGGGGTTAGCTTATGAGGAGAGATTGAGTAGATTGGGCCTGTACTCGTTGGAGTTTAGAAGGCTGAGGGGGGATCAGATAGAGACATGTAAGATAATGAAGGGGCTCGACAGGGTAGAGGCAGAGAGATTCTTTCCACTTAGAAAGGAAACAAGAACTAGAGGACACAGCCTCAAAATAAGGGGGAGTCAGTTTAGGACAGAGTTGAGGAGGAACTTCTTCTCTCAGAGGGTAGTGAATCTCTGGAATTCTCTGCCCATTGAAGCAATGGAGGCTACCTCGTTAAATATGTTTAAGTCACAGGTAGATAGATTTCTGATCAATAAGGGAATTAAGGGTTATGGGGAGCGGGCAGACAGATCACTATCAGATCAGCCATGATCTTATGGAATGGCGGGCAGGCTCGAGGGGCTAGATGGCCTACTCCTGCTCCTATTTCTTATGTTCTTATGTTCTTAAAGCTGATGTGACATGTACCTCAATAAGACATCCCAAATGATGAAAATGTAGAGAAGTTCATTCACTGGATCTCACGGGATCCAGGGTGAGGTATCTAAATGGATACAAAATTGGCTTCTTGACAGGTGGTTGTAGAGAGTTCTTTTTCAAACTGGAGGCCTGTGACCAGCGGTATGCCTCAGGGATCAGTGCTGGGTCCACTGTTATTTGTCATTTATATTAATCATTTGGATGAGAATATAGGAGGCATGGTTAGTAAGTTTGCAGATGACACGAAGATTGGTGGAATAGTGGACAGTGAAGAACGTTATCTCCAATTGCAACGGGATCTTCATCAATTGGGCCAGTGGGCTGACGAATGGCAGATGAAGTTTAATTGAGACAAATGCGAGGTGATGCATTTTGGTAGATTGAAACAGGGCAGGGCTTACTTAGTTAATGGTAGGGCGTTGGGGAGAGTTACAGAACAAAGAAACCTCGGGGTACATGTTCATAGCTCCTTGAAAGTGGAGTCACAGGTGGGCACAGAGATGAAGAAGGCATTCGGCATGCTTGATTTCATCGGTCAGAACATTGAATACAGGAGTTGGAATGTCTTGTCGAAGTTGTACAAGACATTGGTAAGGCCACACTTGGGATACTGTGTGCAATTCTGGTCACCCTATTATAGAAAGGATATTTTTAAACTAGAAAGAGTGCAGAAAAGATTTCCTAGGATGCTACCGGGACTTGATCAATTGAGTTATAAGGAGAGGCTAGATAGACTGGGTCTTTTTTCTCTGGAGTGTAGGAGGCTGAGGGGTGATCTTACAGAGGTCTATAAAATAATGAGGGGCACAGATCAGCAAGATAGTCAATATCTTTTCCCAAAGGTAGGGGAGTCTAAAACTAGAGGGCATAGGTTTAAGGTGAGAGGGGAGAGATACAAAAGTGTCCAGAGGGGCAATTTTTTCACACAGAGAGCGGTGAGTGTCTGGAACAAGCTGCCAGAGGTAGTAGTAGAGGCAGGTACAATTTTGTCTTTTAAAAAGCATTTAGATAGTTACATGGGTATAGAGTGATATGGGCCAAATGCGGGCAATTGGGACTAGCTTAGGGGTTTAAAAAAAAGGGCGAAATGGACAAGTTGGGCTGAAGAGCCTGTTTCCATGCTGTAAACCTCTATGACACTGATTAATGACCTACCCTTCACTTTTAACGATGCAGTTGTCTTTTGATCCCCCAGGTCGCACGTATATTTTCCAGCATCTTCAACCTTTAGGCTATGAATAAGCAACTCAACACACGAACCCGTTTGCTTCATTTCATACTTCTCATTGGGTTGAAGAACCACAGTGCCTTTCCTCCATTCCACTGGGGCACCCGGTTTTGAAATCTCACACTGCAGAAAGGCAGTACTGTCCTCTTCAAATTCTTTGTTCTGAAGCTCTTGTTTGAAAAGCACAGGAAGGGCTAAGGGAGACAATATTGAGTTCATGCCGATGAACGTCAGCTAAATTTACATTTTATTTCTGATCAACAACAAAATTTCAAATAAACTCAGTTCGAAAAAACAACCCGTGAGAAAGTTAATGACTATCAAACTTCCACTCCAATTCCTCAAGAGCCATATTTAGCCATACTTGTACTTGGAATTGTTGTTTGTTACCTTGAGAATGATTGCTTCAGATAACTCCTGGCTGTTAACACACAAATTACTACTTTCTTGTGTCATAATATTTGTCAGCTAGAATTGAAGAATATTATAGTTTGCACGAATATCTTAAAATCATATACCTCAACACTATCTAACAAAACAACTTGTCTTCTACCCACCATTAAATTAGCCTCTAACAAGTGCATCATAAGTGGGCGCTCCATTTCTATGTAATTCCGATTCCTCAGCATTAATTTCAAAATAGTTCAAAATATTTTAGTGAATTTAAATGCTGACATATTTCCAACAACCGTCACTCTAATGCATAAAGATATAGAACACAAACTATAAAACATATTACAGATTCCACCTCCAAAAAGTGTTAACTTTCTTAATATGTGGAGGTGTTTGGCACAAAGGATTTTGGGGGGAATTCTCTGGCCTCCAGCCGCGTGTTTCTTGTGCTGAGATGCAGCATGTCGTTGGCCGGAACGGGACCTTCAGGTTCTGCAGCTGTCAAAAGGTTTTCCGATAGACTGCACCACATGCTACCGAGGAAACTACGAGGGTGAGCCATCGACGGGACCTTTTGTGTGATCAGCCGGAGAATTCCAGCCAAAATTTACAAAAGGAATCCATATCACCATAATATCAGGATAAAATGCAGGATGGAATTTTATAGGCTGACAATAAACTATGCATTTTGAGTAATGATTATTGGCCTACCCTTTACTGTTAGGATTGCTGTTGTCTGCTGATCCCCTGAGTCGCATGTGTATTTTCCAGCATCTTCGGCTTTTAGGCTATGAATGAGTAACTCCACAAAGGAACCTTCCTGCTTCATTTCATGCTTCTCACTGGAATGAAGCACCACGGACCCTTTCCTCCATTCCACTGCGGCACCCGGTTTTGAAATCTCACACTGCAGGATGGCAGTACTGTCCTCTTCAGCTTCTTTGTTCTGAAGCTCTTGTTTGAAAAGCACAGGAAGGGCTAAGGGAGACAGTAATTGAGTTCATGCTGATGAACTTTAGCTAAAATTAACATTTTATTTTTGGATAGCAACTAAATTACAAATAACCTCAGTTGAAAAAACAAACCCTGAGAAAGCTAACGACTATCAGACTTCCACTCCAATTGCTCAAGACCCATATTTAGCCATACTTGTACTTAGAGTTGTTGTTATCACGAGAACGGTTGTCAGATAACTCCTGGCTGTTAACACACAAATTACTACTTTCTTGTGTCATAATATTGGTCAGCCAGAATTGAAGAATATTATAGTTTTCACTAATATCATAAAATCATATACCTCAACACTATCTAACAAAACAACTTGTCTCCTACCCACCATTAAATTAGCCTCTAACAAGTGCATCATAAGTGGGAACTCCATTTCTATGTAATTCCGATTCCTCAGAACTAATTTCAAAATAGTTCAAAATATTTTAGTGAATTTAAATGCTGACATATTTCCAACAACTGCCACTCTAATGCATAAAAATATAGAACACAAACTATAAAACATATTACACATTCCACCTCCAAAAAGTGTTAACTTTCTTAATAAGTGGAGGTGTTTGGCACAAAGATTTTGGGGGGAATTCTCTGGCCTCCAGCCGCATGTTTCTTGCGGTGAGATGTAGCATGTCGTTGGCCGGAACGGGACCTTCAGGTTCTGCTGCTGTCAAAAGGTTTTCCTATTGACTGCACCACATGCTGCCGAGGAAACTACGAGGGTGAGTCACCAACGGGACCTTTTGTGTGAAGAGCCGGAGAACTGTGTGCAGTATTGGTCCCCTTACTTGCGGAAGGATATATTTGCCTTGGAGGGAGTGCAGAGAAGGTTCACCAGGTTGATACCAGAGATGAGCGGTGTTGACTATGAGGAGAGACTGAGCAGATTGGGTTTGTATTCGTTGGAATTTAGAAGGCTGAGGGGGGATCTTATAAAGACCTATAAGATAATGAAGGGGCTGGATAGGGTAGAGATGGAGAGATTCTTTCCACTTAGAAAAGAAACTAGAACTAGAGGGCACAGCCTCAAAATAAAGGGGGGGTCAGTTTAGGACAGAGTTGAGGAGGAACTTCTTCTCTCAGAGGGTGCTGAATCTCTGGAATGCTCTGCCCACTGAAGTGGTGGAGGCTACCTCGTTGAATATGTTTAAATCACGGATAGATGGATTCCTGATTGGTAAGGGAATTAGGGGTTATAGGGATCAGGCGGGTAAGTGGAACTGATCCACTTCAGATCAGCCATGATCTTATTGAAAGGCGGGGCAGGCTCGAGGGGCGAGATGGCCTACTCCTACTCCTATTTCTTATGTTCTTATTCCAGCCAAAATTTACAAAAGGAATCCATATCACCATAATGTCAGGATAAAATGCAGCATGGAATTTTATAGGTTGACAATAAACTATTCATTTTGAGTAATGATTATTGGCCTACCCTTTACTGTTAGGATTGCTGTTGTCTGCTGATCCCCTGAGTCACACGTGTATTTTCCAGCATCTTCGGCTTTTAGGCTATGTATAACTAACTCCACAAAGGAACATTCCTGCTTCATTTCATGCTTCTCACTGGAATGAAGCACCACAGACCCTTTCCTCCATTCCACTGCAGCACCCGGTTTTGAAATCTCACACTGCAGGATGGCAATACTGTCCTCTTCAGCTTCTTTGTTCTGAAGCTCTTGTTTGAAAAGCACAGGAAGGGCTAAGGGAGACAGTAATTGAGTTCATGCTGATGAACTTTAGCTAAAATTAACATTTTATTTTTGGATAGCAACTAAATTACAAATAACCTCAGTTGAAAAAACAAACCCTGAGAAAGTTAATGACTATCAGACTTCCACTCCAATTCCTCAAGACCCATATTTAGCCATACTTGTACTTAGAGTTGTTGTTATCATGAGAACGGTTGCCAGATAACTCCTGGCTGTTAACACACAAATTACTACTTTCTTGTGTCATAATATTAGTCAGCCAGAATTGAAGAATATTATACTTTTCACTAATATCATAAAATCAAATTCCTCAATAATATCTAACAAAACAACTTGTCTCCTAACCACCATTAAATTAGCCTCTAACAAGTGCATCATAAGTGGGCACTCCATTTCTATGTAATTCCGATCTCCTCAGCATTAATTTCACAATAGTTCAAAATATTTTAGTGAATTTAAATGCTGACATATTTGCAAACAACCGTCACTCTAATGCATAAAGATATAAAACACAAACTATAAAACATATTACAGATTCCACCTCCAAAAAGTGTTAACTTTCTTAATATGTGGAGGTGTTTGGCACAAAGGATTTTGGGGGAATAATCGGGCCTCCAGCCGCGTGTTTCTTGTGCTGAGATGCAGCATGTCATTCGCCGGAACCGGGACCTTCAGGTTCTGCTGCTATCAAAAGGTTTTCCGATAGACTGCACCACATGCTACCGAGGAAACTACGAGGGTGAGCCATCGACGGGACCTTTTGTGTGAACAGCCGGAGAATTCCAGCCAAAATTTACAAAAGGAATCCATATCACCATAATATCAGGATAAAATGCAGGATGGAATTTTATAGGTTGACAATAAACTATGCATTTTGAGTAATTATTGGCCTACCCTTTACTGTTAGGATTGCTGTTGTCTGCTGATCCCCTGAGTCACACGTGTATTTTCCAGCATCTTCGGCTTTTAGGCTATGAATGAGTAACTCCACAAAGGAACCTTCCTGCTTCATTTCATGCTTCTCACTGGAATGAAGAACCACGGACCCTTTCCTCCATTCCACTGCGGCACCCGGCTTTGAAATCTCACACTGCAGGATGGCAGTACTGTCCTCTTCAGCTTCTTTGTTCTGAAGCTCTTGTTTGAAATGCACAGGAAGGGCTAAGGGAGACAGTAATTGAGTTCATGCTGATGAACTTTAGCTAAAATTAACATTTTATTTTTAGATAGCAACTAAATTACAAATAACCTCAGTTGAAAAAACAAACCCTGAGAAAGCTAACGACTATAAGACTTCCACTCCAATTGCTCAAGACCCATATTTAGCCATTCTTGTACTTGGAGTTGTTGTTATCACGAGAACGGTTGTCAGATAACTCCTGGCTGTTAGCAAACAAATTACTACTTTCTTGTGTCATAATATTGGTCAGCCAGAATTGAAGAATATTATAGTTTGCACTAATATCATAAAATCATATACCTCAACACTATCTAACAAAACAACTTGTCTCCTACCCACCATTAAATTAGACTCTAACAAGTGCATCATAAGTGGGCACTCCATTTCTATGTAATTGCGGTCTCCTCAGCATTAATTTCAAAATAGTTCAAAATATTTTAGTGAATTTAAATGCTGACATATTTCCAACAACCGTCACTCTAATGCATAAAAATATAGAACACAAACTATAAAACATATTACAGATTCCACCTCCAAAAAGTGTTAACTTTCTTAATAAGTGGAGGTGTTTGGCACAAAGGATTTTGGGGGGAATTCTCTGGCCTCCAGCCGCGTGTTTCTTGCGCTGAGATGTAGCATGTCGTTGGCCGGAACGGAACCTTCAGGATCTGCTGCTGTCAAAAGGTTTTTCTATAGACTGCACCACATGCTGCCGAGGAAACTACGAGGGTGAGTCATCAACAGGACCTTTTGTGTGAAGAGCCGGAGAACTGTGTGCAGTATTGGTCCCCTTACTTGCGGAAGGATATATTGGCCTTGGAGGGAGTGCAGAGAAGGTTCACCAGGTTGATACCAGAGATGAGCGGTGTTGACTATGAGGGGAGACTGAGCAGATTGGGTTTGTATTCGTTGGAATTTAGAAGGCTGAGGGGGGATCTTATAGAGACCTATAAGATAATGAAGGGGCTGGATAGGGTAGAGATGGAGAGATTCTTTCCACTTAGAAAGGAAACTAGAACTAGAGGACACAGCCTCAAAATCAGTTTAGGACAGAGTTGAGGAGGAACTTCTTCTCTTAGAGAGTGATGAATCTCTGGAATTCTCTGCCCACTGAAGTGGTGGAGGCTACCTCGTTGAATATGTTTAAATCACGGATAGATGGATTCCTGATTGGTAAGGGAATTAGGGGTTATAGGGATCAGGCAGGTAAGTGGAACTGATCCACTTCAGATCAGCCATGATCTTATTGAATGGCGGGGCAGGCTCGAGGGGCTAGATGGCCTACTCCTACTCCTATTTCTTATGTTCTTATTCCAGCCAAAATTTACAAAAGGAATCCATATCACCATAATGTCAGGATAAAATGCAGGATGGAATTTTATAGGTTGACAATAAACTATTCATTTTGAGTAATGATTATTGGCCTACCCTTTACTGTTAGGATTGCTGTTGTCTGCTGATCTCCTGAATCGCACGTGTATTTTCCAGCATCTTCGGCTTTTAGGCTGTGTATAACTAACTCCACAAAGGAACCTTTCTGCTTCATTTCATGCTTCTCACTGGAATGAAGAACCACAGACCCTTTCCTCCATTCCACTGCGGCACCCGGTTTTGAAATCTCACACTGCAGAATGGCAGTACTGTCCTCTTCAGCTTCTTTGTTCTGAAGCTCTTGTTTGAAAAGCACAGGAAGGGCTAAGGGAGACAGTAATTGAATTCATGTTGATGAACTTGAGCTAAAATTAACATTTTATTTTTGGATAGCAACTAAATTTCAAATAACCTCAGTTGAAAAAACAAACCCTGAGAAAGCTAATGACTATCAGACTTCCACTCCAATTCCTCAAAACCCATATTTAGCCATTCTTGTACTTGGAGTTGTTGTTATCACGAGAACGGTTGTCAGATAACTCCTGGCTGTTAACACACAAATTACTACTTTCTTGTGTCATTATATTGGTCAGCCAGAATTGAAGAATATTATAGTTTGCACTAATATCATAAAATCATATACCTCAACACTATCTAACAAAACAACTTGTCTCCTACCCACCATTAAATTAGACTCTAACAAGTGCATCATAAGTGGGCACTCCATTTCTATGTAATTCCGGTCTCCTCAGCATTAATTTCAAAATAGTTCAAAATATTTTAGTGAATTTAAATGCTGACATATTTCCAACAACCGTCACTCTAATGCATAAAAATATAGAACACAAACTATGAAACATATTACAGATTCCACCTCCAAAAAGTGTTAACTTTCTTAATAAGTGGAGGTGTTTGGCACAAAGGATTTTGGGGGGAATTCTCTGGCCTCCAGCCGCGTGTTTCTTGTGCTGAGATGTAGCATGTCGTTGGCCGGAACGGGACCTTCAGGTTCTGCCTCTGTCAAAAGGTTTTCCTATTGACTGCACCACATGCTGCCGAGGAAACTACGAGGGTGAGTCATCAACGGGACCTTTTGTGTGAACAGCCGGAGAATTCCAGCCAAAATTTACAAAAGGAATCCATATCACCATAATATCAGGATAAAATGCAGGATGGAATTTTATAGGTTGACAATAAACTATTCATTTTGAGTAATGATTATTGGCCTACCCTTTACTGTTAGGATTGCTGTTGTCTGCTGATCCCCTGAGTCACATGTGTATTTTCCAGCATCTTCGGCTTTTAGGCTATGAATGAGTAACTCCACAAAGGAACCTTCCTGCTTCATTTCATGCTTCTCACTGGAATGAAGCACCACGGACTCTTTCCTCCATTCCACTGCAGCACCCGGTTTTGAAATCTCACACTGCAGAATGGCAGTACTGTCCTCTTCAGCTTCTTTGTTCTGAAGCTCTTGTTTGAAAAGCACAGGAAGGGCTAAGGGAGACAGTAATTGAGTTCATGCTGATGAACTTTAGCTAAAATTAACATTTTATTTTTGGATAGCAACTAAATTACAAATAACCTCAGTTGAAAAAACAAACCCTGAGAAAGCTAACTACTATCAGACTTCCACTCCAATTGCTCAAGACCCATATTTAGCCATTCTTGTACTTGGAGTTGTTGTTATCACGAGAACGGTTGTCAGATAACTCCTGGCTGTTAGCAAACAAATTACTACTTTCTTGTGTCATAATATTGGTCAGCCAGAATTGAAGAATATTATAGTTTGCACTAATATCATAAAATCATATACCTCAACACTATCTAACAAAACAACTTGTCTCCTACCCACCATTAAATTAGACTCTAACAAGTGCATCATAAGTGGGCACTCCATTTCTATGTAATTGCGGTCTCCTCAGCATTAATTTCAAAATAGTTCAAAATATTTTAGTGAATTTAAATGCTGACATATTTCCAACAACCGTCACTCTAATGCATAAAAATATAGAACACAAACTATAAAACATATTACAGATTCCACCTCCAAAAAGTGTTAACTTTCTTAATAAGTGGAGGTGTTTGGCACAAAGGATTTTGGGGGGAATTCTCTGGCCTCCAGCCGCGTGTTTCTTGCGCTGAGATGTAGCATGTCGTTGGCCGGAACGGAACCTTCAGGATCTGCTGCTGTCAAAAGGTTTTTCTATAGACTGCACCACATGCTGCCGAGGAAACTACGAGGGTGAGTCATCAACAGGACCTTTTGTGTGAAGAGCCGGAGAACTGTGTGCAGTATTGGTCCCCTTACTTGCGGAAGGATATATTGGCCTTGGAGGGAGTGCAGAGAAGGTTCACCAGGTTGATACCAGAGATGAGCGGTGTTGACTATGAGGGGAGACTGAGCAGATTGGGTTTGTATTCGTTGGAATTTAGAAGGCTGAGGGGGGATCTTATAGAGACCTATAAGATAATGAAGGGGCTGGATAGGGTAGAGATGGAGAGATTCTTTCCACTTAGAAAGGAAACTAGAACTAGAGGACACAGCCTCAAAATCAGTTTAGGACAGAGTTGAGGAGGAACTTCTTCTCTTAGAGAGTGATGAATCTCTGGAATTCTCTGCCCACTGAAGTGGTGGAGGCTACCTCGTTGAATATGTTTAAATCACGGATAGATGGATTCCTGATTGGTAAGGGAATTAGGGGTTATAGGGATCAGGCAGGTAAGTGGAACTGATCCACTTCAGATCAGCCATGATCTTATTGAATGGCGGGGCAGGCTCGAGGGGCTAGATGGCCTACTCCTACTCCTATTTCTTATGTTCTTATTCCAGCCAAAATTTACAAAAGGAATCCATATCACCATAATGTCAGGATAAAATGCAGGATGGAATTTTATAGGTTGACAATAAACTATTCATTTTGAGTAATGATTATTGGCCTACCCTTTACTGTTAGGATTGCTGTTGTCTGCTGATCTCCTGAATCGCACGTGTATTTTCCAGCATCTTCGGCTTTTAGGCTGTGTATAACTAACTCCACAAAGGAACCTTTCTGCTTCATTTCATGCTTCTCACTGGAATGAAGAACCACAGACCCTTTCCTCCATTCCACTGCGGCACCCGGTTTTGAAATCTCACACTGCAGAATGGCAGTACTGTCCTCTTCAGCTTCTTTGTTCTGAAGCTCTTGTTTGAAAAGCACAGGAAGGGCTAAGGGAGACAGTAATTGAATTCATGTTGATGAACTTGAGCTAAAATTAACATTTTATTTTTGGATAGCAACTAAATTTCAAATAACCTCAGTTGAAAAAACAAACCCTGAGAAAGCTAATGACTATCAGACTTCCACTCCAATTCCTCAAAACCCATATTTAGCCATTCTTGTACTTGGAGTTGTTGTTATCACGAGAACGGTTGTCAGATAACTCCTGGCTGTTAACACACAAATTACTACTTTCTTGTGTCATTATATTGGTCAGCCAGAATTGAAGAATATTATAGTTTGCACTAATATCATAAAATCATATACCTCAACACTATCTAACAAAACAACTTGTCTCCTACCCACCATTAAATTAGACTCTAACAAGTGCATCATAAGTGGGCACTCCATTTCTATGTAATTCCGGTCTCCTCAGCATTAATTTCAAAATAGTTCAAAATATTTTAGTGAATTTAAATGCTGACATATTTCCAACAACCGTCACTCTAATGCATAAAAATATAGAACACAAACTATGAAACATATTACAGATTCCACCTCCAAAAAGTGTTAACTTTCTTAATAAGTGGAGGTGTTTGGCACAAAGGATTTTGGGGGGAATTCTCTGGCCTCCAGCCGCGTGTTTCTTGTGCTGAGATGTAGCATGTCGTTGGCCGGAACGGGACCTTCAGGTTCTGCCTCTGTCAAAAGGTTTTCCTATTGACTGCACCACATGCTGCCGAGGAAACTACGAGGGTGAGTCATCAACGGGACCTTTTGTGTGAACAGCCGGAGAATTCCAGCCAAAATTTACAAAAGGAATCCATATCACCATAATATCAGGATAAAATGCAGGATGGAATTTTATAGGTTGACAATAAACTATTCATTTTGAGTAATGATTATTGGCCTACCCTTTACTGTTAGGATTGCTGTTGTCTGCTGATCCCCTGAGTCACATGTGTATTTTCCAGCATCTTCGGCTTTTAGGCTATGAATGAGTAACTCCACAAAGGAACCTTCCTGCTTCATTTCATGCTTCTCACTGGAATGAAGCACCACGGACTCTTTCCTCCATTCCACTGCAGCACCCGGTTTTGAAATCTCACACTGCAGAATGGCAGTACTGTCCTCTTCAGCTTCTTTGTTCTGAAGCTCTTGTTTGAAAAGCACAGGAAGGGCTAAGGGAGACAGTAATTGAGTTCATGCTGATGAACTTTAGCTAAAATTAACATTTTATTTTTGGATAGCAACTAAATTACAAATAACCTCAGTTGAAAAAACAAACCCTGAGAAAGCTAACTACTATCAGACTTCCACTCCAATTGCTCAAGACCCATATTTAGCCATTCTTGTACTTGGAGTTGTTGTTATCACGAGAACCGTTGTCAGATAACTCCTGGCTGTTAACACACAAATTACTACTTTCTTGTGTCATAATATTGGTCAGCCAGAATTGAAGAATATTATAGTTTGCACTAATATCATAAAATCATATACCTCAACACTATCTAACAAAACAACTTGTCTCCTACCCACCATTAAATTAGACTCTAACAAGTGCATCATAAGTGGGCACTCCATTTCTATGTAATTCCAGTCTCCTCAGCATTAATTTCAAAATAGTTCAAAATATTTTAGTGAATTTAAATGCTGACATATTTCCAACAACCGTCACTCTAATGCATAAAAATATAGAACACAAACTATAAAACATATTACAGATTCCACCTCCAAAAAGTGTTAACTTTCTTAATAAGTGGAGGTGTTTGGCACAAAGGATTTTGGGGGGAATTCTCTGGCCTCCAGCCGCGTGTTTCTTGCGCTGAGATGTAGCATGTCGTTGGCCGGAACGGGACCTTCAGGATCTGCTGCTGTCAAAAGGTTTTTCTATAGACTGCACCACATGCTGCCGAGGAAACTACGAGGGTGAGTCATCAACAGGACCTTTTGTGTGAAGAGCCGGAGAACTGTGTGCAGTATTGGTCCCCTTACTTGCGGAAGGATATATTGGCCTTGGAGGGAGTGCAGAGAAGGTTCACCAGGTTGATACCAGAGATGAGCGGTGTTGACTATGAGGAGAGACTGAGCAGATTGGGTTTGTATTCGTTGGAATTTAGAAGGCTGAGGGGGGATCTTACAAAGACCTATAAGATAATGAAGGGGCTGGATAGGGTAGAGATGGAGAGATTCTTTCCACTTAGAAAAGAAACTAGAACTAGAGGGCACAGCCTCAAAATAAAGGGGGGGTCAGTTTAGGACAGAGTTGAGGAGGAACTTCTTCTCTCAGAGGGTGCTGAATCTCTGGAATGCTCTGCCCACTGAAGTGGTGGAGGCTACCTCGTTGAATATGTTTTAATCACGGATAGATGGATTCCTGATTGGTAAGGGAATTAGAGGTTATAGGGATCAGGCGGGTAAGTGGAACTGATCCACTTCAGATCAGCCATGATCTTATTGAAAGGCGGGGCAGGCTCGAGGGGCGAGATGGCCTACTCCTACTCCTATTTCTTATGTTCTTATTCCAGCCAAAATTTACAAAAGGAATCCATATCACCATAATGTCAGGATAAAATGCAGGATGGAATTTTATAGGTTGACAATAAACTATTCATTTTGAGTAATGATTATTGGCCTACCCTTTACTGTTAGGATTGCTGTTGTCTGCTGATCCCCTGAGTCACACGTGTATTTTCCAGCATCTTCGGCTTTTAGGCTATGTCTAACTAACTCCACAAAGGAACCTTTCTGCTTCATTTCATGCTTCTCACTGGAATGAAGCACCACAGACCCTTTCCTCCATTCCACTGCAGCACCCGGTTTTGAAATCTCACACTGCAGGATGGCAATACTGTCCTCTTCAGCTTCTTTGTTCTGAAGCGCTTGTTTGAAAAGCACAGGAAGGGCTAAGGGAGACAGTAATTGAGTTCATGCTGATGAACTTTAGCTAAAATTAACATTTTATTTTTGGATAGCAACTAAATTACAAATAACCTCAGTTGAAAAAACAAACCCTGAGAAAGTTAATGACTATCAGACTTCCACTCCAATTCCTCAAGACCCATATTTAGCCATACTTGTACTTAGAGTTGTTGTTATCACGAGAACGGTTGCCAGATAACTCCTGGCTGTTAACACACAAATTACTACTTTCTTGTGTCATAATATTAGTCAGCCAGAATTGAAGAATATTATACTTTTCACTAATATCATAAAATCAAATTCCTCAATAATATCTAACAAAACAACTTGTCTCCTACCCACCATTAAATTAGCCTCTAACAAGTGCATCATAAGTGGGCACTCCATTTCTATGTAATTCCGATCTCCTCAGCATTAATTTCACAATAGTTCAAAATATTTTAGTGAATTTAAATGCTGACATATTTGCAAACAACCGTCACTCTAATGCATAAAGATATAGAACACAAACTATAAAACATATTACAGATTCCACCTCCAAAAAGTGTTAACTTTCTTAATATGTGGAGGTGTTTGGCACAAAGGATTTTGGGGGAATAATCGGGCCTCCAGCCGCGTGTTTCTTGTGCTGAGATGCAGCATGTCATTCGCCGGAACCGGGACCTTCAGGTTCTGCTGCTATCAAAAGGTTTTCCGATAGACTGCACCACATGCTACCGAGGAAACTACGAGGGTGAGCCATCGACGGGACCTTTTGTGTGAACAGCCGGAGAATTCCAGCCAAAATTTACAAAAGGAATCCATATCACCATAATATCAGGATAAAATGCAGGATGGAATTTTATAGGTTGACAATAAACTATGCATTTTGAGTAATTATTGGCCTACCCTTTACTGTTAGGATTGCTGTTGTCTGCTGATCCCCTGAGTCACACGTGTATTTTCCAGCATCTTCGGCTTTTAGGCTATGAATGAGTAACTCCACAAAGGAACCTTCCTGCTTCATTTCATGCTTCTCACTGGAATGAAGAACCACGGACCCTTTCCTCCATTCCACTGCGGCACCCGGCTTTGAAATCTCACACTGCAGGATGGCAGTACTGTCCTCTTCAGCTTCTTTGTTCTGAAGCTCTTGTTTGAAAAGCACAGGAAGGGCTAAGGGAGACAGTAATTGAGTTCATGCTGATGAACTTTAGCTAAAATTAACATTTTATTTTTGGATAGCAACTAAATTACAAATAACCTCAGTTGAAAAAACAAACCCTGAGAAAGTTAATGACTATCAGACTTCCACTCCAATTCCTCAAGACCCATATTTAGCCATACTTGTACTTAGAGTTGTTGTTATCACGAGAACGGTTGCCAGATAACTCCTGGCTGTTAACACACAAATTACTACTTTCTTGTGTCATAATATTAGTCAGCCAGAATTGAAGAATATTATACTTTTCACTAATATCATAAAATCAAATTCCTCAATAATATCTAACAAAACAACTTGTCTCCTACCCACCATTAAATTAGCCTCTAACAAGTGCATCATAAGTGGGCACTCCATTTCTATGTAATTCCAATCTCCTCAGCATTAATTTCACAATAGTTCAAAATATTTTAGTGAATTTAAATGCTGACATATTTGCAAACAACCGTCACTCTAATGCATAAAGATATAGAACACAAACTATAAAACATATTACAGATTCCACCTCCAAAAAGTGTTAACTTTCTTAATATGTGGAGGTGTTTGGCACAAAGGATTTTGGGGGAATAATCGGGCCTCCAGCCGCGTGTTTCTTGTGCTGAGATGCAGCATGTCATTCGCCGGAACCGGGACCTTCAGGTTCTGCTGCTATCAAAAGGTTTTCCGATAGACTGCACCACATGCTACCGAGGAAACTACGAGGGTGAGCCATCGACGGGACCTTTTGTGTGAACAGCCGGAGAATTCCAGCCAAAATTTACAAAAGGAATCCATATCACCATAATATCAGGATAAAAAGCAGGATGGAATTTTATAGGTTGACAATAAACTATGCATTTTGAGTAATTATTGGCCTACCCTTTACTGTTAGGATTGCTGTTGTCTGCTGATCCCCTGAGTCACACGTGTATTTTCCAGCATCTTCGGCTTTTAGGCTATGAATGAGTAACTCCACAAAGGAACCTTCCTGCTTCATTTCATGCTTGTCACTGGAATGAAGAACCACGGACCCTTTCCTCCATTCCACTGCGGCACCCGGCTTTGAAATCTCACACTGCAGGATGGCAGTACTGTCCTCTTCAGCTTCTTTGTTCTGAAGCTCTTGTTTGAAAAGCACAGGAAGGGCTAAGGGAGACAGTAATTGAGTTCATGCTGATGAACTTTAGCTAAAATTAACATTTTATTTTTGGATAGCAACTAAATTACAAATAACCTCAGTTGAAAAAACAAACCCTGAGAAAGCTAACTACTATCAGACTTCCACTCCAATTGCTCAAGACCCATATTTAGCCATTCTTGTACTTGAAGTTGTTGTTATCACGAGAACGGTTGTCAGATAACTCCTGGTTGTTAGCACACAAATTACTACTTTCTTGTGTCATAATATTGGTCAGCCAGAATTGAAGAATATTATAGTTTGCACTAATATCATAAAATCATATACCTCAACACTATCTAACAAAACAACTTGTCTCCTACCCACCATTAAATTAGACTCTAACAAGTGCATCATAAGTGGGCACTCCATTTCTATGTAATTCCGGTCTCCTCAGCATTAATTTCAAAATAGTTCAAAATATTTTAGTGAATTTAAATGCTGACATATTTCCAACAACCGTCACTCTAATGCATAAAAATATAGAACACAAACTATAAAACATATTACAGATTCCACCTCCAAAAAGTGTTAACTTTCTTAATAAGTGGAGGTGTTTGGCACAAAGAATTTTGGGGGGAATTCTCTGGCCTCCAGCCGCGTGTTTCTTGCGCTGAGATGTAGCATGTCGTTGGCCGGAACGGGACCTTCAGGATCTGCTGCTGTCAAAAGGTTTTTCTATAGACAGCACCACATGCTGCCGAGGAAACTACGAGGGTGAGTCATCAACAGGACCTTTTGTGTGAAGAGCCGGAGAACTGTGTGCAGTATTGGTCCCCTTACTTGCGGAAGGATATATTGGCCTTGGAGGGAGTGCAGAGAAGGTTCACCAGGTTGATACCAGAGATGAGCGGTGTTGACTATGAGGAGAGACTGAGCAGATTGGGTTTGTATTCGTTGGAATTTAGAAGGCTGAGGGGGGATCTTATAGAGACCTATAAGATAATGAAGGGGCTGGATAGGGTAGAGATGGAGAGATTCTTTCCACTTAGAAAGGAAACTAGAACTAGAGGGCACAGCCTCAAAATCAGTTTAGGACAGAGTTGAGGAGGAACTTCTTCTCTTAGAGAGTGATGAATCTCTGGAATGCTCTGCCCACTGAAGTGGTGGAGGCTACCTCGTTGAATATGTTTAAATCACGGATAGATGGATTCCTGATTGGTAAGGGAATTAGGGGTTATAGGGATCAGGCAGGTAAGTGGAACTGATCCACTTCAGATCAGCCATGATCTTATTGAATGGCGGGGTAGGCTCGAGGGGCTAGATGGCCTACTCCTACTCCTATTTCTTATGTTCTTATTCCAGCCAAAATTTACAAAAGGAATCCATAGCACCATAATGTCAGGATAAAATGCAGGATGGAATTTTATAGGTTGACAATAAACTATTCATTTTGAGTAATGATTATTGGCCTACCCTTTACTGTTAGGATTGCTGTTGTCTGCTGATCTCCTGAATCGCACGTGTATTTTCCAGCATCTTCGGCTTTTAGGCTGTGTATAACTAACTCCACAAAGGAACCTTTCTGCTTCATTTCATGCTTCTCACTGGAATGAAGAACCACAGACCCTTTCCTCCATTCCACTGCGGCACCCGGTTTTGAAATCTCACACTGCAGAATGGCAGTACTGTCCTCTTCAGCTTCTTTGTTCTGAAGCTCTTGTTTGAAAAGCACAGGAAGGGCTAAGGGAGACAGTAATTGAATTCATGTCGATGAACTTGAGCTAAAATTAACATTTTATTTTTGGATAGCAACTAAATTTCAAATAACCTCAGTTGAAAAGACAAACCCTGAGAAAGCTAATGACTATCAGACTTCCACTCCAAATCCTCAAAACCCATATTTAGCCATACTTGTACTTGGAGTTGTTGTTATCACGAGAACGGTTGTCAGATAACTCCTGGCTGTTAACACACAAATTACTACTTTCTTGTGTCATAATATTGGTCAGCCAGAATTGAAGAATATTATAGTTTGCACTAATATCATAAAATCATATACCTCAACACTATCTAACAAAACAACTTGTCTCCTACCCACCATTACATTAGACTCTAACAAGTGCATCATAAGTGGGCACTCCATTTCTATGTAATTCCGATCTCCTCAGCATTAATTTCACAATAGTTCAAAATATTTTAGTGAATTTAAATGCTGACATATTTCCAACAACCGTCACTCTAATGCATAAAGATATAGAACACAAACTATAAAACATATTACAGATTCCACCTCCAAAAAGTGTTAACTTTCTTAATATGTGGAGGTGTTTGGCACAAAGAATTTTGGGGGAATACTCGGGCCTCCAGCCGCGTGTTTCTTGTGCTGAGATGCAGCATGTCATTCGCCGGAACCGGGACCTTCAGGTTCTGCTGCTATCAAAAGGTTTTCCGATAGACTGCACCACATGCTACCGAGGAAACTACGAGGGTGAGCCATCGACGGGACCTTTTGTGTGAACAGCCGGAGAATTCCAGCCAAAATTTACAAAAGGAATCCATATCACCATAATATCAGGATAAAATGCAGGATGGAATTTTACAGGTTGACAATAAACTATGCATTTTGAGTAATGATTATTGGCCTACCCTTTACTGTTAGGATTGCTGTTGTCTGCTGATCCCCTGAGTCACACGTGTATTTTCCAGCATCTTCGGCTTTTAGGCTATGAATGAGTAACTCCACAAAGGAACCTTTCTGCTTCATTTCATGCTTCTCACTGGAATGAAGAACCACAGACCCTTTCCTCCATTCCACTGCGGCACCCGGTTTTGAAATCTCACACTGCAGGATGGCAGTACTGTCCTCTTCAGCTTCTTTGTTCTGAAGCTCTTGTTTGAAAAGCACAGGAAGGGCTAAGGGAGACAGTAATTGAGTTCATGCTGATGAACTTTAGCTAAAGTTAACATTTTATTTTTGGATAGCAACTAAATTACAAATAACCTCAGTTGAAAAAACAAACCCTGAGAAAGCTAACGACTATCAGACTTCCACTCCAATTGCTCAAGACCCATAATTAGCCATACTTGTACTTGGAGTTGTTGTTATCACGAGAACGTGTCAGATAACTCCTGGCTGTTAACACACAAATTACTACTTTCTTGTGTCATAATATTGGTCAGTCAGAATTGAAGAATATTATAGTTTTCACTAATATCATAAAATCATATACCTCAACACTATCTAACAAAACAACTTGTCTTCTACCCACCATTAAATTAGCCTCTAACAAATGCATCATAAGTGGGCACTCCATTTCTATGTAATTCCAGTCTCCTCAGCATTAATTTCAAAATAGTTCAAAATATTTTAGTGAATTTAAATGCTGACATATTTCCAACAACCGTCACTCTAATGCATAAAAATATAGAACACAAATGATAAAACATATTACAGATTCCACCTCCAAAAAGTGTTAACTTTCTTAATAAGTGGAGGTGTTTGGCACAAAGGATTTTGGGGGGAATTCTCTGGCCTCCAGCCGCGTGTTTCTTGTGGTGAGATGTAGCATGTCATTCGCCGGAACGGGACCTTCAGGATCTGCTGCTGTCAAAAGGTTTTCCTATTGACTGCACCACATGCTGCCGAGGAAACTACGAGGGTGAGTCATCAACAGGACCTTTTGTGCGAAGAGCCGGAGAACTGTGTGCAGTATTGGTCCCCTTACTTGCGGAAGGATATATTGCCCTTGGAGGGAGTGCAGAGAAGGTTCACCAGGTTGATACCAGAGATGAGCGGTGTTGACTATGAGGAGAGACTGAGCAGATTGGGTTTGTATTCGTTGGAATTTAGAAGGCTGAGGGGGATCTTATAGAGACCTATAAGATAATGAAGGGGCTGGATAGGGTAGAGATGGAGAGATTCTTTCCACTTAGAAAGGAAACTAGAACTAGAGGACACAGCCTCAAAATCAGTTTAGGACAGAGTTGAGGAGGAACTTCTTCTCTCAGAGGGTAGTGAATCTCTGGAATTCTCTGCCCACTTAAGTGGTGGAGACTACCTCGTTGAATATGTTTAAATCACGGATAGATGGATTCCTGATCTGTAAGGGAATTCGGGGTTATAGGGATCAGGCGGGTAAGTGGAACTGATCCACTTCAGATCAGCCATGATCTTATTGAATGGCGGGGCAGGCTCGAGGGGCTAGATGGCCTACTCCTACTCCTACTTCTTATGTTCTTATTCCAGCCAAAATTTACAAAAGGAATCCATATCACCATAATGTCAGGATAAAATGCAGGATGGAATTTTATAGGTTGACAATAAACTATGCATTTTGAGTAATGATTATTGGCCTACCCTTTACTGTTAGGATTGCCGTTGTCTGCTGATCTCCTGAATCGCACGTGTATTTTCCAGCATCTTCGGGTTTTAGGCTATGAATGAGTAACTCCACAAAGGAACCTTCCTGCTTCATTTCATGCTTCTCACTGGAATGAAGAACCACAGATCCTTTCCTCCATTCCACTGCGGCACCCGGTTTTGAAATCTCACACTGCAGAATGGCAGTACTGTCCTCTTCAGCTTCTTTGTTCTGAAGCTCTTGTTTGAAAAGCACAGGAAGGGCTAAGGGAGACAGTAATTGAGTTCATGCTGATGAACTTTAGCTAAAATTAACATTTTATTTTTGGATAGCAACTAAATTACAAATAACCTCAGTTGAAAAAACAAACCCTGAGAAAGCTAACGACTATCAGACTTCCACTCCAATTGCTCAGGAGCCATATTTAGCCATTCTTGTACTTGGAGTTGTTGTTATCACGGGAACGGTTGCCAGATAACTCCTGGCTGTTAACACACAAATTACTACTTTCTTGTGTCATAATATTGGTCAGCCAGAATTGAAGAATATTATAGTTTGCACTAATATCATAAAATCATACACCTCAACACTATCTAACAAAACAACTCATCTCCTACCCACCATTAAATTAGCCTCTAACAAGTGCATCATAAGTGGGCACTCCATTTCTATGTAATTCCGATTCCTCAGCATTAATTTCAAAATAGTTCAAAATATTTTAGTGAATTTAAATGCTGACACATTTCCAACAACCGTCACTCTAATGCATAAAGATATAGAACACAAACTATAAAACATATTACAGATTCCACCTCCAAAAAGTGTTAACTTTCTAAATATGTGGAGGTGTTTGGCACAAAGGATTTTGGGGGAATACTCGGGCCTCCAGCCGCGTGTTTCTTGTGCTGAGATGCAGCATGTCATTCGCCGGAACCGGGACCTTCAGGTTCTGCTGCTATCAAAAGGTTTTCCGATAGACTGCACCACATGCTACCGAGGAAACTACGAGGGTGAGCCATCGACGGGACCTTTTGTGTGAACAGCCGGAGAATTCCAGCCAAAATTTACAAAAGGAATCCATATCACCATAAGATCAGGATAAAATGCAGGATCGAATTTTATAGGTTGACAATAAACTATGCATTTTGAGTAATGATTATTGGCCTACCCTTTACTTTTAGGATTGCTGTTGTCTGCTGATCCCCTGAGTCACACGTGTATTTTCCAGCATCTTCGGCTTTTAGGCTATGAATGAGTAACTCCACAAAGGAACCTTCCTGCTTCATTTCATGCTTCTCACTGGAATGAAGCACCACAGACCCTTTCCTCCATTCCACTGCGGCACCCGGTTTTGAAATCTCACTCTGCAGAATGGCAGTACTGTCCTCTTCAGCTTCTTTGTTCTGAAGCTCTTGTTTGAAAAGCACAGGAAGGGCTAAGGGAGACAGTAATTGAGTTCATGCTGATGAACTTTAGCTAAAATTAACATTTTATTTTTGGATAGCAACTAAATTACAAATAACCTCAGTTGAAAAAACAAACCCTGAGAAAGTTAACGACTATCAGACTTCCACTCCAATTCCTCAAGACCCATATTTAGCCATACTTGTACTTGGAGTTGTTGTTATCACGAGAACGGTTGCCAGATAACTCCTGGCTGTTAACACACAAATTACTACTTTCTGGTGTCATAATATTAGTCAGCCAGAATTGAAGAATATTATTGTTTTCACTAATATCATAAAATCATATACCTCAACACTATCTAACAAAACAACTTGTCTCCTACCCACCATTAAATTAGCCTCTAACAAGTGCATCATAAGTGGGCACTCCATTTCTATGTAATTCCGATCTCCTCAGCATTAATTTCAGAATAGTTCAAAATATTTTAGTGAATTTAAATGCTGACATATTTCCAACAACTGCCACTCTAATGCATAAAAATATAGAACACAAACTATAAAACATATTACAGATTCCACCTCCAAAAAGTGTTAACTTTCTTAATAAGTGGAGGTGTTTGGCACAAAGGATTTTGGGGGAATTCTCTGGCCTCCAGCCGCGTGTTTCTTGCGCTGAGATGTAGCGTGTCGTTGGCCGGAACGGGACCTTCAGGTTCTGCTGCTGTCAAAAGGTTTTCCTATAGACTGCACCACATGCTGCCGAGGAAACTACGAGGGTGAGTCATCAACAGGACCTTTTGTGTGAAGAGCCGGAGAACTGTGTGCAGTATTGGTCCCTTTGGTTGCGGAAGGATATATTGGCTTTGGAGGGAGTGCAGAGAAGGTTCACCAGGTTGATACCAGAAATGAGCGGTGTTGACTATGAGGAGAGACTGAGCAGATTGGGTTTGTATTCGTTGGAATTTAGAAGGCTGAGGGGGGATCTTATAGAGACCTATAAGATAATGAAGGGGCTGGATAGGGTAGAGATGGAGAGATTCTTTCCACTTAGGAAGGAAACTAGAACTAGAGGACACAGCCTGAAAATCAGTTTAGGACAGAGTTGAGGAGGAACTTCTTCTCTTAGAGAGTGATGAATCTCTGGAATGCTCTGCCCACTGAAGTGGTGGAGGCTACCTCGTTGAATATGTTTAAATCACGGATAGATGGATTCCTGATCGGTAAGGGAATTAGGGGTTATAGGGATCAGGTGGGTAAGTGGAACTGATCCACTTCAGATCAGCCATGATCTTATTGAATGGCGGGGCAGGCTCGAGGGGCTAGATGGCCTACTCCTACTCCTATTTCTTATGTTCTTATTCCAGCCAAAATTTACAAAAGGAATCCATATCACCATAATGTCAGGATAAAATGCAGGATGGAATTTTATAGGTTGACAATAAACTATTCATTTTGAGTAATGATTATTGGCCTACCCTTTACTGTTAGGATTGCTGTTGTCTGCTGATCTCCTGAATCGCACGTGTATTTTCCAGCATCTTCGGCTTTTAGGCTGTGTATAACTAACTCCACAAAGGAACCTTTCTGCTTCATTTCATGCTTCTCACTGGAATGAAGAACCACAGACCCTTTCCTCCATTCCACTGCGGCACCCGGTTTTGAAATCTCACACTGCAGAATGGCAGTACTGTCCTCTTCAGCTTCTTTGTTCTGAAGCTCTTGTTTGAAAAGCACAGGAAGGGCTAAGGGAGACAGTAATTGAGTTCATGCTGATGAACTTGAACTAAAATTAACATTTGATTTTTGGATAGCAACTAAATTACAAATAGCCTCAGTTGAAAAAACAAACCCTGAGAAAGCTAACGACTATCAGACTTCCACTCCAATTGCTCAGGAGCCATATTTAGCCATACTTGTACTTAGAGATGTTATCACGAGAACGGTTGCCAGATAACTCCTGGCTGTTAACACACAAATTACTACTTTCTTGTGTCATAATATTGGTCAGCCAGAATTGAAGAATATTATAGTTTGCACTAATATCATAAAATCATATACCTCAACACTATCTAACAAAACAACTCATCTCCTACCCACCATTAAATTAGCCTCTAACAAGTGCATCATAAGTGGGCACTCCAGTTCTATGTAATTCCGGTCTCCTCAGCATTAATTTCAAAATAGTTCAAAATATTTTAGTGAATTTAAATGCTGACACATTTCCAACAACCGTCACTCTAATGCATAAAGATATAGAACACAAACTATAAAACATATTACAGATTCCACCTCCAAAAAGTGTTAACTTTCTTAATAAGTGGAGGTGTTTGGCACAAAGGATTTTGGAGGAATTCTCTGGCCTCCAGCCGCGTGTTTCTTGTGCTGAGATGCAGCATGTCGTTCGCCGGAACCGGGACCTTCAGGTTCTGCCTCTGTCAAAAGGTTTTCCTATTGACTGCACCACATGCTACCGAGGAAACTACGAGGGTGAGCCATCAACAGGACCTTTTGTGTGAACAGCCGGAGAATTCCAGCCAAAATTTACAAAAGGAATCCATTTCACCATAATATCAGGATAAAATGCAGGATGGAATTTTATAGGCTGACAATAAACTATTCATTTTGAGTAATGATTATTGGCCTACCCTTTACTGTTAGGATTGCTGTTGTCTGCTGATCCCCTGAGTCGCACGTGTATTTTCCAGCATCTTCGGCTTTTAGGCTATGAATAAGTAACTCCACAAAGGAACCTTCCTGCTTCATTTCATGCTTCTCACTGGAATGAAGCACCACGGACCCTTTCCTCCATTTCACTGCGGCACCCGGTTTTGAAATCTCACACTGCAGAATGGCAGTACTGTCCTCTTCAGCTTCTTTGTTCTGAAGCTCTTGTTTGAAAAGCACTGGAAGGGCTAAGGGAGATAGTAATTGAGTTCATGCTGGAGAATGTAAGATTCATGTCTGATTTCTTAACATCCGCCAAATCTCAGACCTTACCTGCCACAGCTTTGCTCACCTGATATGCTTGCTGGGGCTCTGACATCTCATTGTCCCTGTGCACTTCATGCAAAATTGGTACAAGCCCATAGGTTGCAGTCAATATATACATTTATTTGGCACTTTAGGTACCTTGATATCAAATCAATGCAACTTTATGACTAAACAAGCTATCCACAACTCATAAGGGCAGTATCTAAAGTGAACATGTCTGAACAGAATTTACATTCTCCACTCTCCAGCTCTCTTTCAAGGCTCCTCACAAAGCTGGTGGAAAATCCAGGCCTATTGTCCCAGGATAACCTTATGTTAAAATTGCAGTAATTCATTTACACCATCTGCCTTGCTGCTTGCTAAGGCTAAGCATACTGTAGCACTGAAGGCTTATACTTGTGAACCTTCCATTCTAAGAGTGAGCTTCGGATCTGAGCAAAAGTGAACTTCAGAATTCCATGGGCTGCATAATTTGACAGGTAATAGTTGCCCACCCTGCAATGCTATAAGGGTTTTGTCTCTATGTAGCTGTCATCTTCACTTGCCTTTAATCAATATGCACCCTCGTAATGCTCTCCCAACTTGTGCAAAAAGCAGGAAAACTGTGTTCAATTACTGCCTGACATATAGCTCAGCACAAAACCCAGCCAATTTTCCATCATTCAATAACCTACAAAGCTTCTGCAAAGGGACTAATTGACACCCTCAGCTGACAGTAATGTTCAAATGAGACCAGAAGAAAAATTTGAGACCAAAAGTCTCATTATTCCCGACAGGTTTGAGTGGACACAACACCCACTCTGCAAATTTCTTGCTGTTCTAGGAGGGAAATTATTGTGCCAGCTCTGACTCCCCACCAGGTATAAATTATTGCCAAAATGTAGTAAAGTTCAGAATTTTGATAGTAACATGTTCAGTTTAAACGTTACAGACAATAAAGTAGGCGATGTGACATGTATCTCAGTAAGACATCCCAAGTGATGAAAATTAGGAGGAGTTTATTTACTGAATAATGACCTACCCTTCACTTTTAACGATGCAGTTGTCTTTTGGTCCCCTGAGTCGCACGTATATTTTCCAGCATCTTCAACCTTTAGACTACGAATAAGCAACTCAACACAGGAACCCGTTTGCTTCATTTCATACTTCTCACTGGGATGAAGAACCACAGATCCTTTCCTCCATTCCACTGGGGCACCCGGTTTTGAAATCTCACACTGCAGAATGGCAGTACTGTCCTCTTCAGCTTCTTTGTTCTGAAGCTCTTGTTTGAAAAGCACAGGAAGGGCTAAGAGAGACAATAATTGAGTTCATGCTGCTGAACTTCAGCTTAAATTCACACTTTATTTCAATTTCAAATAAACTCAGGTAAAAAAATGCCTGAGAAAGCTAATGATCATCAGGATTCCACTGCCATTCCTCAAGAGCCATACTTGCTCTTAGAGTTGTTGTTATCAGAAGAACTGTTGGATTAGATAACTCTTGGATGTTAACATATAAAATGCTACTTTCTTATGTCATAGTTTTTGTCAGCCTGAATCGATGAATGTTACAGTTTGCAATCATGTCATTAAATCATATACCTCGACAATATCTTACAAAACAACTAGTCTCCGACCCATTGTTAACTTAGCCTCCATCAAGTGCATCATAAGTAGACACCCTGGGGGCAATTCTCACAAAAGCGCTGAATTTGCTGGAAAACTGTTCTAGATCACGACTGTTTTGTCAGTTCAACTTCTCACTCGAATCTCCCCACTCTGTGTACTGCAGAGGTCCCAATCGTGAATCTCATTGAAAACCAAGGGAGGGGCGGGGCCTATTCGTGCCGGAGTCTGACATTGTGCATGCGCAGTGGTCCCGATCTGTCAGTCTCCCCGTTTGCTGGCCACCTCAATCGCTGGCCAGCCCTGGACCCCCCACAGTGCTGCCACTCCAGCCTCCCCCATGGCCTGATCGCATGGCCCCTCACAACAATTCCCGGGCCAGCCCTGACCCACCACCTGTCCCGGAGCGCCCCGATGTCCAGCCCACACCCCCCAGCAGTGGCGATTCCCCAACCCCCCCCCCCCCACCCCCCCGCAGCCCGCCCCAATCGCTGCCCTCCCACCATCCCAGACCGATCCCCATGCAGAGTGGCAGCGGGACCCCTCACCCCCACCGATCGTCCCTAGGCCCCGCCCACAATAGGCCCTGCCCCCTTGGCAATGCCCAATGCCTGATGGACAATGCCAACGTGCCCCCTAGACATGGGCACTTTGCCCCTTGGGCAGTGACAGGGGGCACAGGCTGGCACTGCCAGGGTGCCCATGCCCAGGGGGCACCACCCCTCCGTCGCCCGACCCCCCTGGGGGGCCCTGACTGGCCCCCTCTTCATTCTGGCGGGGTCTCCCACCAGTTCCCCGAACGTGGGGAGTCAGTCTAAACCCCATCGGTATGAAGTATGAAGTACTCCTGGCGGGGTGAGAGATTCAATTGGGACCGGTAAGTTCCCGATAATTACATTCAAAGATTCAAATGACTTACCTGTTTTCCCGCTGATTTCCAGCATGGTCTGGTCTCCGACCGTTCTCCGGCTCTGGGAGATGCGCATGCGTTCCTGGTGCATGCGCAAATCCTGGAACAAGGCCGGCGACGCGCATCTCCCACCCCGACCCGGCAGAAAAGCTGAGGGTCAGGATGGGGGAATCAACCCCCCACTGCTCAGCATAAATTTCAAACCAGTTCCGAATATTTTTTGAATTTAAATGCTGACATATTTCCAACAAATACCACTCTATTGGGTAAAAATATAGAACACGAACTATAAAACATATTGCAATTTCCACCTCCTGAAAGTGCTGACTTTCTTAATATGGAGACTAAATGCAATATCTTCCAGTTCGTGAATGATACAAAATTAGGTGGGAATAATGGCTGCAGGAGGATTTGGACAGATTATTGTGTGGGCAAGAACATGGCAGATGGAATATAATATGGAAAAATGTGAGGTTATCCACTTTGGAAGAAGGAACAAACGTGCAGAGTATTTCCTAAATGAAAAGAAATTAGAAAGTATGGATGTAAAAGCGGACCTGATGTCTTTGTCCATAAATCAGTGAATGCTAATATGGAGGTGCATCAAATGTTTCTTGCAAGAGGAGATGAGTACAGGAGTAGTGGGGTCGTCTTCAATTGTATAGAAATATGATTAGACCACACTTTGTGGGTTGTGTGCAGTTTTCAATCCCTTACCTCAGAAAGGATATTATTGCCATAGAGAAAATGTAACACAGGTTCACTAGACTTGTGATGAGATATTGCTCAAGCTAGGCCTGTACTTTCTCAAGTTTTGAAGCATGAGAGGTGACCTAATTGAAACCTACAAAATAATTAAAGGAATAGACAGAGTTGATGCAGACAAAGGGTGAAATTTTCCAGTCCCGCCCGCCATGGGAATCATAGCAGGCGGGATACAGACCATGCAAAAGTCCATTGACCTCGGGTGGGATTTTCCAGCTTTGGGGCAAGTGCAGCCAGAAAATCCAGCCCAAGATGTCTCCCTTGGTTGGAGAGTCTAGAACCGGGGGCACCATTTTAAAATAAGGAGGATGCCACTGAGAACTGAGATGAAGAGAAATTTCTTCAAACTGAGGGTTGTGAATCTGTGGAAGCTCAGTCATTGTGTGATTTGTAAGTAGAGTGTTGATAGGTTTCTGATTAACAATGACGTAAAGCATTATGGGATAATGTGTAAGGGCATTGAAGTGTCTGATCAGCCATGAATGGCGAGTAGGCTCAGCTGCCTGAATGGTCTACTCCTGTTCCTCTGTTCCTATATCATGGATTCACAATATTATGAATAAAATAGTGAATGAAATTTTATAAGGTGACAATCTATTCATTAAGAGCAATGCTCTTTGATCTACCCTTTACTTTAAGGATAGCGATTGTTTGCTGATCCCCTGAATTGCATGTATATTTTCCAGCATCTTCGGAATTTAGGTTATGAGTAAGCAACTCAACCCAGCAACCGTTCTGGTTAATTTCATACTTCTCATTGGGATGAAGAACCACAGATCCTTTCCTCTATTCCACTGGGGCACCCGGTTTTGAAATCTCAAACTGCAGAATGGCAATACTGTCCTCTTCAGCTTCTTCGCTCTGAAGCTCTTGTTTGAAAAATACAAGGAAGGGCTAAGGGAGACAGTAATTGAGTTCATGATGATGAATTTATGATTCAAGTCTGATTTCGGAACATCCACGAATTTTCAAATAAACTGACTAAAAAACAGGGTTTCAGGAAGTGATTCAATATGAGGATTCTGTCAGACATGATAAGCCAAATGGCCTTCTACTGCACTGTAACAATTCTGCTTCTTCAACACCCTGGGCATCGCTGCCTTAGCTGCTTCAGAACTGCAGGATCGGATTAGTTTAAGAAATTGCTGTTAATTTAAAACCGTATTACATTTATGTAATCTCACAGAGCAATGATACCAGCTTCTGCATTTTGCAGCTCTTGATTAAAAAGCTGAGCCAAGACTGGGGGAAACAGTATTTTAATTCCCGATATGTGTTACAGCATGGATACCCGTCTGTGATATCAGAAAGTCTGTGGTTACCAAAATACCGCTCTACTCAACTTCACTGAAATAATAATGCATTCTAATAGTAAGAGCACAATTCTGTTCTGATTAAAAGGCAGCATAAAATATTTGACCGTACTATAATGGCAGATTTTTTTATGTTGCTATTGTCTTTAATCACTTTCATCAGTGCTTCATTACACTTTCAACTCACTGTGTAGCTGCAAGATGTCTTCATAACTCCCCAGGTCAGTTATTGCTTTGTAATTCCTGATATTTGTCCATTTTCCTACCTTTAGACACTTTGCAGAATCTAAAATCTGATTGTGCTAATTCAATATAACATTTGAATTATATGTCGCATAATATTATTTTATAATGACAATCAGAATCCATAATAAAACTAAATGTTTGATTCTAACTTTTGGACATTGGTGGGATTAAGATCTAGCAGGTTTAAGCAAAAATCAGGTGGAGACTGAGACCAACAGGGAAAGGTGCAAAAGAATGGTGCTGGTGCAGGGCCTCCGATGGACTGCAAGTGGTGAGGGAGGGCGGCATTGCCGTGGATAGAGAGATCCAATGATTCTTGCTTATTTTGGTCCAAAAGGAATATGTAGAATTTAAAACACAAATCTTACCTGGATATACACCAGGTTTGGTGTTTTATGATTTCAAGTTAAATAGCATCACAGATTTTCTACGCAAAATATATTCCACACCCAATCTGGAGTAAGTAAAGATGGTGGGAATGTATCAGAAATACCCTCACCATCTGAACTCTCCTGCCCATCACTCTTATCATGCGTTGATGATAAAACTCAACACATAAATTCCTTATTTTGCATAGTTTACCACAATCACTAATCCTTAATACAACTTAGTGTCCATGATCTTTTAAAAACTAAGCTTAGTAGAGACACTGATAAGAGATTTCACTAAGTGGTAAGTGGTGTTATTGGATTTGCCACTGGTTTTACATCACACTCAATTTACTCCAATTGAATTCCATTCATTTTCCATTTAAGTCAATGGAACGGAAAATTGAGGCAATGTGGTAATCAGCTGAATGACAAACCTGAACCTTGCCAAACGAAGATTTTTTTAAAATCAATATTTTACAGATAATGAAAGTAAATGATTCCATCCTGCTAACAAAAGGTTAGCAAAAATTGTGAATTGTGTGAAGAATCACAAATGACAAAATTTCTCTCTTTGCATTGCAACATCTGACAAGTGTCGTGTTACCTTTCACTGTTAAGGAGGCAGTGGTCTGTTGATCTCCAGAATCACAGCTGTATTCTCCAGCATCTTCTAATTTTAGGCTGTGAATAAGCAATTCGACACAGGGGCCATTTTGCTTTATTTCATGCTTGTTATTTGAATGAAGCAGCATTGATCCTTTTCTCCATTTCACAGGGGCATCAGGTTTGGTGACCTCACAAATCAGCCTAGCGGTACCATCCTCTTCAACCTCCTGATTTTGAAGTTCTTTCTTGAAAAGTACAGGCAAGGCTGGGAGACAGTAATTTGCAAGAATTAGTTCAATTAACATGAAAACCAATGGTAACTATGAGTCACATAATATCGTGATAAAAACCATAGGAACCCAAGTCTTCGGAGCAGGAGTAGGTCTGTCAAGTCTTCTCTGCCATTCAATAATATCATGACTGGTCTGATTGAGGGCTCAATTCCACTTACCTGTCTGTCCACCGCCACATTCCCCCAGAACCCTTGACACCCTTGTCTATCAAGAATCTATCTATTTCAGCTTTGAATAAACGTAATGATCCAGCCTCCACTCCTTCCTGCGGAAGAGAATTCCACGGACTAATGATGATCCTTTGAGAGAAAATAACTCTCCTCATCTCTAACTTAAATGATCTGGAGATGCCGGTGTTGGACTAGGGTGGGCACAGTAAGATGTCTCACAACACCAGGTTAAAGTCCAACAGGTTTATTTGGTAGCACGAGCTTTCGGAGTGCTGCCCTTTCATCAGATGAGTGACACACTCACGACCAAAGAAATCTGTTGGGCTTTAACCTGGTGTTGTGAGACTAACTTAAATGGGAGACCTCTATTTTTAAATGTGTTCACGAGTTCTACTCTCTCCACAAGTCAAACATCCTCCTGGTATCAATCCGATCAAATCCCCTCAGCATCTTATATGGTTTAATGAAAAATGAAGGAGGGCATGCCAGGAGCATCAGCAGGCATTCATAAAAATGAGATGTGAACCTAGTGAGGCTACAATGCAGGACTACGTGTGTGCCAAACCGAATAAGCAGCAAGTAATGGATGGAGGTAAGTGATTCCACAACGAGTAGATAGATCTAAGCCCTGCAGTTCTGCCACATCCAGCCATGAATGGTGGTGGACAATTAAACAACTCACTGGAGGAGGAGGCTCCCAAATATCCCCATCCTCAATGATGGAGGAGCCCAGCACATCAGTGCAAAAGATAAAGCTGAAGCATTTGCAACAATCTTCAGCCAGGAGTGCAGAGTAGATGATCTGTCTCGGCCTCCTCCAATGATCTGCAGCATCACAGGTGTCAGTCTTCAGCCAATTCAATTTACTCCAAGGAACGGCTGAAGACACTGGGCACCGCAAGGCTAGGGGCCCTGACAATATTCCGGCAATTGAGCTCAGACTTGTGCTCGAGAACCTGCCATGCCGCTAGCCAAGTTGTTCCAGTACAGCTACAAAACGAGCATCTACCTGGCAATGTGGAAAATTGCCCAGATATGTCCTGTACACCGGAAACAGGACAAATCCAACATGGCAAATTATTACACCATCAGTGTACTCTCAATCACCAGTAAAGTGATAGTAGGGATCAACAGCTCTGTCAACACATACTCAGCAAAAACCCGGCAGCACAACGGCACAGCGGTTAGAAGATAAGAACATAAGAACTAGGAGCAGAAGTAGGCCCCTCAAGCCTGCTCTGCCATTCAATAAGATCATGGCTGATCTTTTCATGGACTCAGCTCCACTTACCTACCCACTCACCTTAACCCTTAATTCTTTCACTGTTGAAAAATCGATCTATCTTTGCTTTAAAAACATTCAAAGAGGTAGCCTCAACTGCTTCACTGGGCAGAGAATTCCAGATTCACAACTCTTTGGGTGAAGAAGTTCTTCCTCAACTCAGTCCTAAATCTGCTCTCGCTTATTTTGAGGCCATGCCCCCTAGTTCCAGTTTCACCTCCCAGTGGAAGCAACTTCCCTGCTTCTTCTATTCCCTTCAGAATCTTATATGTTTCTATAAGATCTCCCTTCATTCTTCTAAATTCCAATGAGTATAATCCCAGTCTACACAGTCTCTCTTCATAAGCCAACCCACTCAACTCCAGAATCAACCTAATGACTGTCCTGTTCAACCTTCCACTGCTAGTATATCCTTTCTCCAGTAAGGAGACCAAAACTGGATACAGTACTCCAGATGTGGCCTCACCAGTATCTTGTACAGCTGCACCATAACCTCCCTGTTTTTAAACTCCATCCATCGAGCAGTGAAGGACAACATTCCATTTGCCTTCTTATTAGCTGCTGCATCTACAAACCAACCTTTTGCCATTCAAGCACAAGGACACCCAGGTCCCTCTGCACAGCAGTATGCTGCATTTATTTTACCATTTAATAATAGTCCATTCTGTTGTTATTCCTATCAAAAGATGACCTCACATTTACCAACATTGTACTCCATCTGTCAGACCCTTGCCCACTCACTTAAATTATCTATATCCCTTTGCAGACTTTCAGCATCCTCTACACACTTTGCTCTACCACTCATCTTAGCATTATCTGCGAACTTGGGACACACTACACTCGGTCCCCAACTCCAAATCATCTGTGCAAATTGTAAACAATTGCAGTCCCAACACTGATCCCTGAGGCACACCACTAGTCACTGATCACCAGCCAGAAAAACACACATTTACCCCCACTCTTTGCTTTCTGTTAGTTAACCAATCCTCTGTCCATGCTAATACATTACTTTTCTTTATAGCTTTTTTGTGGCTTTCTGTTGACCTTTAAAGATTTCCCAGTCCTCTAGTTTCCCACTAATCTTTGCCACTTTATATGCCTTTTCTTTCAGTTTGATACACTCCTTTATTTCCTTAGATATCCATGGCTGATTATCCCTTTTTCTACAGTCCTTCCTTATCACTGGCTGCCTCACAGTAAGAAGTTTAACAACACCAGGTTAAAGTCCAACAGGTTTATTTGGTAGCAAAAGCCACACAAGCTTTCGGAGCTCTTAGCCCCTTCAAGTGCCTCACAGTGCCAGGGACGGGTTCGATTCTGGCCTTGAGTGACTGTGTGAGTTTGTACTTTCTCCCTGAGTCTGTGTGGGTTTTCTCCAGGTGCTCTGGTTTCTTCCCACAATCCAAAAATGTGCAGATTAAGTGGATTAGCTATGGTATAAGTGTGGAGTTACAGTGATAGGGTGGGGGTGTAGGCCAGGGTAAAATGCTCTTTCAGAGAGTCAGTGCAGACTCAATGGGCCAAATGGCCTTCTTCTACCATGTAGGCATTCTGTGGATTAACAGATACTCAGTTTCAGTTCTGCAAGGGTCACTCAGCTCCTGACCTCATCGCTTTGGTTCAAACATGGACAAAAAAGCTGAACTCCAGAGGTGAAAGTGACTGCCCTTAACATCAAGGCAGCACTTGACTGGCATCAAGGAGCCCTAGCAAAACTGGAGTCAATGGGTATCAGAGGGAAAACCCTCCATGGATGGAGTCATACCTGGCATAAAGGAAGAAGGTTGTGGTGGTTGGTGGTCAATCATCTCAGCCCCAGGACATCACTGCAGGAGTTCCTCTAGGCCCAACCATCTTCAGCTGCTTCATCAATTACTTTTCTTCCATCATAAGGTCAGAAGTGGGATGTTCACTGATGATGACACAATTTTCAGTGCCATTCACAACTCCTCAGAGACTGAAGCAGTCCATGTTGAAATGCAGCACGAAATGGACAATATTCTGGCTTGGACTGACAAGTGGCAAGAAACATTTGTGCCACACAAGTATCAGGCAATGACCACTTCCAACAGGAGAGGATATAACCATTGGCTCTTGACATTCAATGGCATTATCATCACTGAATTGACTGCCATCAACATCCTGGGGTTACCAGTGACCAGAAACTGAACAGGACTAGCCATATAAAAACTGTGGCTACCAGAACAGGTCAAAGTTAGGAGCGTAATGGAATATTTTCCACTTGCCTGGCTGAGTGCAGCTCCAGCACTCAACACCATGAAGGACAAAGCAGCCCTGCTCCTTTCACAATCCCTCCACCACCAACAAATAGTGGCAGCCATGTGTAACATCTGCAAGATGCATTTTTGTTCCTCCATGGGAGCATCTGTAGCTTCCTGAGGCCTGTTGCCTCTGGCTGCTCTTCCTGGATTGGTGCCAATTGGTTACGGACTCTTTTTCTCCTCATTCGAATCATAGCAATTAACAAGGCAGTTTTGCCTGCAGAATCACAGAATAGTTATGGTACAGAAGGAGACCTTTTGGCCCATCGTATCTGCAATGGTTCTCCACACTTACTGACAGCCTCCCGCCTTCTCCACGTAAACATGTACATCCTTCCCACCACCCCTGACTCATTCCTGCTCCCATCTCACCCTTCCCCTCTGGTCCTTGCTTTCTCCTCGTCATGCCTCCTTCTCATTCGTCCCCTTGAGCCATGCCTCCTGTGTTAGGCCTCGGTGCAGCTTGTGCTGCAGGCACACAACATAGAAATCATAGAAACCCTACAGTGCAGAAGGAGGCCATTCGGCCCATCGAGTCTGCACCGACCACAATCCCACCCAGGCCCAACCCCCACATATTTACCCACTAATCCCTCTAACCTACGCATCTCAGGACTCTAAGGGGCAATTTCTAACCTGGCCAATCAACCTAACCCGCACATCTTTTGGACTGTGGGAGGAAACCGGAGCACCCGGAGGAAACCCACGCAAACACGAGGAGAATCGTGCAAACTCCACACAGACAGTGACCCGAGCTGGGAATTGAACCCGGGACCCTGGAGCTGTGAAGCAGCAGTGCTAACCACTGTGCTACCGTGCCGCCCATATCTTAGTGATGGTGTTAAAGGAAGGTGAAAGCAGTAACTACTGACTTCCGAATCTCAGATGAAGTAAAGCTCAGCAGGTCCATGCCAGTTATATACAGTAGTAAAGCAGAACATTCTAATTAGCCATTGGCGGGGCATTTAATCTGGAGGTTCGCAAGTTGGCCATGTAATGACTATTTATGAGATATTAATGAATGTAAATATGGTTCGCGACATTGCTTGGGGGAGATTCGACCTGCCTTGAAAGACAGGAGATCAAAATTCCAAACTATATTTTTGTTGCCAGGAAGCTGATATTTTTCCATTCATGCCAAATTAAATGCCCCCATCTGCCATGATTCACACTGCTGGTCAGAGTGGAAGATTCTACCCATAGTACCTACTGGTGGTTTTGTTAGACAACTACAGCATGATTCTCCAGTTTGCACTCTGGCCAGGATTCACTGGGCCAGCTAGTCCCTGGCGGGAATGCCGACGGCATGTTCAATCAGGCGTCGGGCCCAAAATAGAATTCCGCCAGGCAGCAAATCCGTCGCAATGTGGCCCATCCTTCAGCCCTGATCAGGTTCCTGCCCAGAGCAGGAAGGAACCCAATGAATATGTAAAAGTCCTCATAAACATATAATTAGCGGGATAGAAGCCCACTTGGCAGTGACACTCTGGCTTGGCACCTTGTACTCTGAAGGGGGAGCAAGGAGGAAGTGGTATGCGGATGGTGCATGTACCCCTCTGACACCGCAGGGCTGCAGAGGGTCCCCCAAGGAGCCTCGGTGTTAAATGGGTTTGGGCTATGGGAAAGGGTTTGACCTCGGGACTCCCACCCGGGATGGGTCGAATGGCCGAATGGCCTTACTTCCGCTCCTATGTCTTATGGTCTTATGGGTGCACAAGTGGCTGCACTTGTCCTTGTTGCACTGAGAAAGGTGTTGTTCACTTTCAGAATGGTGAATTGTGTGCAGTTCTGGTCACCTCACTATAAGAAGGATGTGGAAGCGCTGGAAAGAGTGCAGAGGAGATTTACCAGGATGCTGCCTGGTTTGGAGGGTAGGTCTTATGAGGAAAGGTTGAGGGAGCTAGGGCTGTTCTCTCTGGAGCGGAGGAGGCTGAGGGGAGACTTAATAGAGGTTTATAAAATGATAAAGGGGATAGATAGAGTGAATGTTCAAAGACTATTTCCTCGGGTGGATGGAGCTATTACAAGGGGGCATAACTATAGGGTTCGTGGTGGGAGATACAGGAAGGATATCAGAGGTAGGTTCTTTACGCAGAGAGTGGTTGGGGTGTGGAATGGACTGCCTGCAGTGATAGTGGAGTCAGACACTTTAGGAACATTTAAGCGGTTATTGGATAGGCACATGGAGCACACCAGGATGATTGGGAGTGGGATAGCTTGATCTTGGTTTCAGATAAAGCTCGGCACAACATCGTGGGCCGAAGGGCCTGTTCTGTGCTGTACTGTTCTATATGTTCTAATTCAGACACCATTCTGGGGTAACATATTTATTATTGCCTCTGTCCCCTAAAATCTTTGAAGTGTCCTGGTCACTTTGACATCCATGCTCCTTGGACACCTGAAAGCTTTCAAAATCACCACAGCACTCCATTCCACAAGAAGGGTTGGCCCATGTGCTAAAAGCCTTCTTTGAAGTACACTTATAGAAATGACCTGTCAGGATTTCCAGGAAGAACCTGTTGCTTTCTCTCATAGCCCATAACTGTGGTGAAACCCCTGTGAAGTGCTTTGATAGTCAGTTTCATTGGGGAGTATCCTTTTTACATTGCAAGGGTAGCATCTGATATCTGTACCCTTTGAAGTAGTTTGATTAACAGGTATGGATTACTTATTGGCTAGCAAAGAGCTTTGTTTGTTTCCCTTCCACTTCATGCTTTAATATATCTCGACTACTTTGTAAACATTGTGGTTAGAAAAGAGGAAGTGAAACCTCTCAAAATATCCAGCCTAACCAGAATTTTTATAAATATTCAGCCTTTGATTGACAGGTTGCATATTTCCCATTTTAGGCCCGAAGTTTGATTCAGTGAGCCATCTGGGTTCTCGTCAGGGGCTAGTGGGCCCAGTGAATCTCAGCCCTTAATTACATCTTTATCCTGTTACTTAGAGAATACACAGTACCTTTTAAGCATTTGCAGGTCTTTTTATACCATTAGTCAACATAAATTAGAAAATATATGTAACTATCAATTTCAGAATGTGAATCATCTTTATTACGCAAGTGATAATTCAAATCAGATTAGTAGTCACAAATATATCACCGACATTGTTTTGTAGAGAATTCACCTCTTTCTAACTGTTTTCTTAATCAAGAGAAGGGAATGTTTATAAATGCTTACAAAAAACAAGATTTAACTACTGAGATAAAGTTACCTACCTTTCACTGTTAAACAGCTCTTTGTCTTCTTATCACCAGAATCACAGACATATTCTCCAAAGTCTTCTAGCTTTAGATTATGAATGAGCAATTCAACTGTAGAACCATTTTGCTTCATTTCATGTTTGTCACTTGGATGAAGTGGAATTGATCCCTTTCTCCACTTCACTGGGGCACCTGCCTTAGTAAGCTCACAACAAAACGTGGCAGTATCTCCCTCCTGAGCTTCGATATTCTGAAGCTCTTTTTTGAAGTGCACAGGCAGGGCTAAGAGAGAACAGAATTGTATCTACTTAACTCAAGAAGCTCATAGATGTCAAAACACTATTTCAGAATTTTCCAACACCCAAACTTCTGAACTCAGAACAGCCTGATATTATTGTCCTAATAATGGGAGTGCAATGGATGTTATAAATATTTGAAAGATATTCCAAAGGCATTTCATTAAGCACTTCACGCATAGGAAGAGCACACTATTAAAAGAAGTGTGCAAAAATGGATAGACAGTAAAAGGAGGTAAACAAGTTAAAGAGAGAAATGGTTGTTAGATATTTTGCCAGCAAGATGCAGTGCAAATGGCCTAAATGTAAAAATTCTTGGCCAGGAATTTCTCCTAACCTCTTAACTTCACTAGGGTTGCTGTGAAGTTATGGCAGCAGAGAAGGAGAAACTCCAAGGAAATTCATGGTCAAGGATTCTGGGAAACACCACCATAGAAAAAAACATAAACTACTGTGCAAGATTGCCATTATCTCATTATTTCATCGTTTGAACTTCAAGGAGCTTCAAGGAGCTATCACTAACGTTGACACATAAGAAATAGGAAAATGAGTATGCCATTTAGCCTATCGAGCCTGCACTGCCATTCAATAAGATTATGGCTGATCTGATTCTGTGCTCAACTCCACTGTCCTCTCTACTTGTGATCCCTTGTCGATCAAAAATCTATCTAATTCGGTCTTGTGTATATTCAATAACCTAGCCGCAGCTGCTTTCTGTGGAAGAGAATTCCAAAGACTAACAACCCTCTGAGAGAAGCAATTCTTTGTATTAAATGGGAGACCCCTTATTTTTGAACTGTGCTTCCTAGTTCTAGATTCCCCGAAGAGGGGAAATATCCTCTCAGCATCCACCCTGACAAAGCCCTTCAGAATCTTACAAGTTTCAATCAGATCACTTCTCATTCTTCAGAGACCCAGTGTAAAGCTCTGGGGGCCCAGATTTGAATCCCACAACAGATGGTGAAATCTGAATTCAATAAAAAAATCTGGAATTAAAAGTTTAATGATGACCATGAAGTTATTGTTATAAAAACCTATTTACTAATGTTCTTTAGGGAAGGAAATCTGCCATCCTTACCTGGGCTGACCTACATGTGACTCCAGAGGCACAGCAATGTGGGTGACACTTAAATATCCCCTCAAAGGCAATTAGGGATGGGCAATAAATGCTGACCCGGCCAGTGGTGCCCTGATCCCAAGAATAAAAAAAACTAGTATGCATAGAGAATTGGTTAGCAGACAGAAAGGAGACTGCAGAAATAAATGGATCCTTCTCAGGACAGCAGGCTGTGATTTGCTGGATGCTGCAAGGATCAGTGCTTGGGCCACAGCTATTCACAATCTACATAAATGATTTAGCTGTGGGGATCGATTGTAATATTTCCAGATTTGCAAATGACACCAAACTGGGTGGAAACTAAGTTTTGAGGAGGATGCATCGGGGCTTCAAGTGGTTTTGGACAGGCTAAGTGAGTAGGCTAGAACGTGGCAGATGGAATATAATAGCAATACATCAGAAGTCATTCACTTTGGCGAAAAAACAGGAAGGTAGAATATTTCTTAATTGGTAAGAGGTTGGGAAGTTCGGCTGTCCAAAGGAACCTAAATGTCCTTGTTCATGAGTCATTGAAAACTATCATCCAGGTGCAGCAAGCAAATGGGAAGGCAAATGGTACGTTGGCCTTCATCACGAGGAGATTTGAGAACTGGAATGGGGATGTCTGGTCAAAGTCACATACAGCCTTGTTGAGATCGCATCTGGAGTACTGTGCAGTTTGTTCTCCTTATCTAAGAAAGAATTCACTTACCACAGAGGGAGTGTAATGGAGGTTCACCAGCCTAAGCCCTGAGATAGTGGAACTGTCATGTGAAGAGAGACTGAGGAGACTGGGTCCATATTCCCCAGAATTTTGAAGAATGAGTGGTGATCTCATTGAAACTGTGAAATTCTTACACAGCATGACAGAGTAGATGTAGATGCTTCCACTGCCTGGTGAGTCTAAAATCAGGGGACAACAGGCAAGATTTTCTGGTCCCACCTGCCGTGGGAATCACAACAAGTGGGACGGAAAATTCAGTGGACCACTTAAAGGTCTGTTGATCTCGGGCCGAAAAATCCCACCCATCTCAGGATAAGGGGTAGGCCATTAAAAGCTATGATGAGGAGTAATTTCTTCATTCATGGGGGTTGTGAATCTTTGGAATTCTCTATCTCACAAGGCTGTGGAAGCTCAATCGAGAAAGCGATAGATTTCTAGATACTAATAACATTAAGGGATATGGAGATAGTGAGAGAAAGTGACATTGACACAGATGATCAGTGATAATTTAATTGAATAATGGAACAGACTCGATGGGCTGAATGGCCTTCTTCAAATAATTAGTCATTGATGATGCTGCCTTACCTTTCACTTTTAAGGAGGCAGTTGTTTGTTCGTCCCCAGAATCACAGGTGTATTCTCCAGCATCTTCAAGTTTTAAATCATGAATAATCAGTTCAACGTTAGAACCCTTTTGCTTCATTTCGTATTTATCATTAGTGATGAGTAGTATCGATCCTTTTTTCCATTTTACAGGGGCATCAGCTTTTGACAGCTCACACCGCAATGTGGCCACACTCCCTTCTTTGTGTTCTTTATTCTGAAGCTTCTTCTTGAAAAGCACTGGAAGTGCTAGAAAAATAAATTGAAGTATCTTCCTGAATAAACACTTCAAAAGAACATTTTCACAGTTACATTTTACCAGTTAGCAAATGCATGAGCACAAGGCAACTGTGTCAGTTACTTATTAATTGATGGTAATCTTGCCTGAGTCAGAAGGCTGTGAGTTCAAGTTCCACTTCAGGCCTTGAAGATAAAATCTAGGCTAACCTTTCCGTGCAATAATGAGAAAGTACCATTTTTTAGTTAAACTAAGGCACCTCACTAATCAACGAACAAGATCTGAGGGCACTATGTGGGGAGGCAATGGCCTAGTGGTACTATCACTAGACTATTAATCCAGAAACTCAGCTAATGTTTTGGGGATCCAGTTTGAATCCTGCCACGGCAGATGGTGGAATTTGAATTCAATAAAAATATCTGGAATTAAGAATCTACTGATAACCAGGAAACCATTGTCAATTGTCAGAAAAACCCATCTGCTTCACTAATGTCCTTTAAGGAAGGAAATCTGCCGTCCTTACCTGGTCATAGAGTCCATAGAGGTTTACAGCATGGAAACAAGCCCTTCGACCCAACTTGTGCATGTCGCCCAGTTTTTACCACTGAGCTAGTCCTAATTGCCCGCATTTGGCCCATATCCCTCTATACCCATCTTACCCATGTAACTGTCTAAATGCATTTTAAAAGACAAAAATTGTTCCCGCCTCTGCTACTGTCTCTGGCAGCTTGTTCCAGACACTCACTACCCTCTGAGTGGAAAAAATTGCCCCTCTGGACCCTTTTGTATCTCTCCCCTCTCACCTTAAACCTACGCCCTCTAGTTTTAGACTCCCCTACCTTTTGGAAAAGATGTTGACTATCAGCCTTTTCTATGCCCCTCATTATTTTATAGACCTCTATAAGATCATCCCTCAGCCTCCTATGTTCCAGGGAAAAAAGTCCCAGTCTATCCAGCCTCTCCTTATAACTCAAACCATCCAGTCCTGGTACCATCCTCGCAAATCTTTTCTGCACTCTTTCTAGTTTAATGATATCCTTTCCATAACAGGGTGACCAGAACTGTACACAGTATTCCAAGTGCAGCCTTATGAATGTCTTGTATAACTTCAACAAGACTTGCCAACTCCTGTACTCAATGTTCAGACCAATGAAACCAAGCACGCCAAATGCCTTATTCACTACCCTGTCCACCTGTGACTCCACTTTCAAGGAGCTATGAACCTGTACTCCCAGATCCCTTTGTTCTATAATGCTTCCCAACGCCCTACCATTAACTGAGTAGGTCCTGCCATGATTTGATCTCCAAAATGCATCATCTTACATTCATCTGCCATTCATCGGCCCACTGGCCCAAGTGATCAAGATCCAATTGCAATCCTAGATAACCTTCTTCACTGTCCATTATGCCACCAACCTTGGTGTCATCTGCAAACTTACTAACCATGCCTCCTAAATTCTCATCCAAATCATAATATAATTAACAAATAACAGTGGACCCAGCATCGATCCCTGAGGCACACTGCTGGTCACAGGCCTCCAGTTTGAAAAACAACCCTCTACAACCACCCTTTGTCTTTTGTCGTCAAGCCAATTTTGTATCCATTTGGTTACCTCACTCTGGATCTCATGAGATGAACTTTATGTGGCACCTTGTCAAAGGACTTGTTAAAGTCCATGTAGACAATGTCGACTGCACTGCCCTCATCTACCTTCTTGGTTACCCCTTCAAAAAACTCAATCAAATTTGTAAGACATGATTTTCCACTCACAAAGCCATGCTGACTGTGCCTAATCAGTCCTTGCCTCTGCAGATGCCTGTAGAGCCTGTCTCTCAGAATATCTTCTAACAACTTACCCACTACAGATGTTAGGCTCACTGATTTGTAGTTCCCAGGCTTTTCCCTGCAGCCCTTCTTAAACAAAGGCACAACATTTGCCACCCTCCAATCTTCAGGCACCTCCCCTGTGGCTGTCAATGATTCAAATATCGCTGCTAGGGGACCCGCAGTTTCCTCCCTAGCCTCCCACAACGTCCTGGGATACATTTCATCAGGTCCTGGGTTTTAGAAGATAGAACATAGAACATTACAGCGCAGTACAGGCCCTTCGGCCCTCGATGTTGCGCCGACCAGTGGTACCAAGCTAAAGCCCCTCTAATCTACACTATTCCAATATCATCCATATGTTTATCCAATAACCACTTGAACGCTCTCAACGTTGACGAGTCCACCACTGCTGCAGGCAGGGCATTCCACGCCCTTACTACTCTCTGAGTAAAGAACCTACCTCTAACATCTGTCCTATATCTCTCACCCCTCAATTTAAAGCTATGTCCCCTAGTGCTAGCCAACACCATCCGAGGAAAAAGGCTCTCACTATCCACCCTATCTAATCCTCTGATCATCTTGTATGCCTCTATTAAGTCACCTCTTAATCTTCTTCTCTCTAACGAAAACAACCTCAAGTCCCTCAGCCTTTCCTCATATGATTTTCCCACCATGCCAGACAACATCCTGGTAAATCCCGTCTGCACCCTTTCCAACACTTCCACATCTTTCCTATAATACGGCGACCAGAACTGTACGCAATACTCCAAATGCGGCCGCACCAGAGTTTATCTACCTTGATGCACTTTAAGACCTCCAGCACTTCCTTTTCTGTAATGTCTGGCCTACATGTTATTCCAGAGCCACAGTAATGTGGTTGGCCCTCAACTGGTGTCCAAGGGCAACGAAGGATGGGCAATAAATGCTGGCAAGCCAATGACGCCCATATCCCATGAGTGAATAAAAAAAATGTCAAAGGACAAAGGCAGTAGATGCATGGGAACATCACCACTTACTGGCTCCTCTCCAAGCCCCTCAGCATCCTGACTTGAAACTATATCACTGTTCCTTCACTGTTGCAGGGTCAAAGTCCTGGCATACCCTCCCTAACAGCACTGTGGCTGTACCTATACCACATGAAATGTAGCTGTTCAAGAAGGTGGCCTCAGTACCACCTTCTCAAGGACAATTAGGGGAGGGCAATAAATACGCTGTCTTAGTCCTGTTAAAGAATAAAAAAAAGCCCTTATGTCCTGATCAAAATTGATCCCAAAAGTCTGGTTATTATCACATTGCTGTGGATCATTACAATGATAAATATTATAATAAGGTTTCCTCATACATACTTGGTCACATAAAATAAAGAAAAAAATAAACAAAACATTGTATTCCATACCAGAGCAACAAATAATGAAATGAGAGAGACATTACTCTCGTAATATTTTAGAAGAATTAAAAAAAACAATTATTTAAAGTTATTGTTGTCATCAAACTGAAGAAAACAAGTGGACAGTATTCCATCACACTCTGACTTGTGCCCTGTAGATGATCAACAGACATTGGAAAGTCAGGAGGTGAGTTACTTGCTGCAGGATTTCTAGCTTTTGACCTGCTCTGGAAGCCAATTTTATATGGCTAGTCCAGTTCAGTTTCTGGTCAATGGTAAACCCCCCAGGGTGTTGATTACAGGAAATTCAGTGATGGTATGGCCATTGAATGTCAAGAGGCGATGGTCAGATCCTCTCTTGTTGGAGATGGTTATTGCCTGGCACTTGTGTGGTGTGAATGTTTTTTGCCACTTGTTGGCCCAAGCCTGGATATTGTCCACGTCAACTGCATTTGAACTTGGACTGCTTCAGTATCTGAGGAGTCGCAAATGGTGCTGAACATTGTGCAGTCTTCAGCGAACATTCCCACTTCAGACCTTATGATGAATGGAAGTTTATTGATGAAGCAGTTGAAGATGGTTGGCCTAGGACATCAACCTGAGGAACTTTTGCAGTGGTGTGCTAGAAATAAGATGATTAACCTTCAAACATCTTCCTTTGTTTTAGGTTTGATTCCAACCAGTGGAGGGTTGTGCCCCGATTCCCATTAACTGCAGTTTTGCAAGGGCTCCTTGATGCCATACTCGTTCAAATGCTGGCTTGATGTTAAGGGCAGTCATTTTCACCTCACCTCTGGAGTTCAGCTCTTTGTCCATGCTCAAATCAAAGCTGTAATGAGGTCAGGAGTTGAATGATCCTGACAGAACCCAAACTGAGCACCCATAAGCAGATTATTGCTGAATAAATGCCGCTTGATAGCACTGTTGATGACCCCTTCCATCACTTTACTGATGATCGAGAGTAGACTGGTGGGGTGGTAATTGGCCATGTTGGATTTGTCCTATTTCTTCTGTGCAGGACATGCAGGGGCAAATTTCCATATTGATGGGTAGATGCCAGTGTTGCAGCTGCACTGGAATAGCTAGACTATGAATGTGCAAGTCTTCAGTACTATTGCCTGAATAGTGTTAGGGCTCATAGCCTTTGCAGTATCCAGTGCCTTCAGCTGTTTCTTGATATCATGTGGACTGAATCAAATTGGCTGAAGACTGACATTGTGATGCTCCAGAGGAAGCTGACGTGGATCATCCTTTTGACATTTCAGGCTGAAAATTGTTGTAAACGCTTCAGCCTTGTCTTTTGCACTGGACTAGGCTCCTCCATCATTTGCGATGGAGATATTTGTGAAGCTTCCTCCTCCTGTGAGTTGTTTAATTGTCCACCACCATTCATGTCCGTATGTGGCAAGACTGCAGAGCTTAGACCAAATCTGTTGGTTATAGAATTACTTAGATCTGTCTATTACTTACTATTAATGCAGCTTGACCGGAATTTTACTGGCATGCCCACCCCGATTCCGGAAGCGGGTGAGGCTCAGAGAGCAGCATTCTCCATTGGCCTCAGGCAGAATCATACAAACCTCGGTAAAATTACGCCTGTAATCTCATGTTGTAGCTTCACTAATTTTAACAACTCATTTTTAGGTATTCCTGGTATGGCAACTGGTATGCCCTCCTGCTGTCTTCATTGGACCAGGGTTGATGTCCTGGCTTAGTGATAGTTGATAGAGTGAGGGATATGCCATGAGGTTACAGATTGTGGGTGAGTGCAATTCTGCTGCTGTTGATGGCCCACAGCACCAAATGGATATCCAGTGTTGAATTGCTGGATCAGTTCAAAGCCTATCCCATTTAGCATGGTGGCAATGTTGTAAAAACAACTGTGACATGATATTCTTTAGGGCTGCAATTAATCACAAGGTAATAATAGATAAAGAATATCAGTCAACCGACTTTAACTCATCCTTCCAAAAATCTTTAATGCTTCATAGTATTATGGAACTATTCCTTTCACCGAATCACTGAATGTTACAATAAAATAGCCCAGTGGCATTATCAGACAAAACTTGATACTGAACCTATAGAGATACTGGGACAGGTGAAGAAAAGATTGGTCAGAGGAAGATTTTAGCGAATAGGTTAAAGGAGGAGAGAGATACACGCACACAAGTTTAGGAAGGAATTCCAAAGCTTAGGGTCGAGGAAGCTGGAGGAACAAAGAAACGAATCTGTGTGTTTCCAAACCGGAAACATGGACAAACAGGGATATCCATTGCTTGCTGAAGTCAAGGTCTGAGGCGTTCAAAGTGAGGCGACCTTAACCTATATAAGGAATCCAGATATGATCTACGGAGGTCCATCAATGATGTCAAAAGACGGTACCGGACCAAGCTAGAGTCCCAGGCTAGCCACAAGGTCAGCAAGACACAACAGGCTACAAGATGAAGGCATGTAAAATCGCCAGCAGTGCATTCTATGCCCATTTTGAGCAAGAGATCAGTGAGAGTGTGGCTCTCACCCTCCACCTCGGAAACCTCAAACGAAACTGTATCCGCAGTCACCATCGCAGAATTCAGAGCAGCCTTCTTGAAAGTCAATGCACGGAAAGCGACTGGCCCAGATGGGGTACCCGGACGAGCACTCAGATCCTGCGTGAACCAGCTGGCGAGGGTGTTCACAGACAGCTTTAACTTCTCTTTACAATAATCTGAGGTCCCTAACTGCTTCAAGATGATGACCATCATCACAGTACCAAAGAAAAGCCAGGCAGCGTGTCTCAATAACTATCGTCCAGTGGCTCTGACATCCATCATTATGAAGACCTTTGAAAGGTTAGTCATGGCACGATTCAATTCCTGCCTCCCGGATTGCCTGGATCCATTACAGTTCGCTTATCGCCGCAACAGGCTCACAGCAGATGCCATCTCCCTGGCCCTACACTCAATCCTGGAACACCTGGATAACAAACACACCTATGTCAGACTTCTACTTATTGACTACAGCTCAGCCTTCAATGCAATTATTCCTACAAAACTCATCTCCAAACTCCATGGCCTGGGGCTCAGCTCCTCCCTCTGTGACTGGATCCTAGACTTTCTAACCCACAGAGTGCAATCAGTAAGGATAGGCAATAACACCTCCTCCACGATCATCCTCAACATCAGTGTTCCACAAGGCTGTGTCCTCAGCTCCTTACTAAACTCCTGATACATCTCTGACTGTGTGGCCAAATTCCCCTCCAACTCGATTTTCAAATTTGCTGATGACATTACCGTAGTGGGTCGGATCTCAAACAATGATAAGACAGAGTACAGGAAAGAGATAGAGAATCTAGTGAACTGGTGCGACAACAATAATCTCTCCCTCAATGTCAACAAAACGAAGGAGATTGTCATCGACTTCAGGAAGAGTAGTGGAGACATGCCCCTGTCTACATCAATGGGGATGAAGTGGAAATGGTCGAGAGCTTCAAGTTTCTGGGTGTCCAGATCACCAACAACCTATCCTTGTCTCTCCACGCCGATGCTATAGTTAAGAAAGCCCACCAAAGCCTTGACTTTCTCAGGAGGCTAAGGAAATTTGGCATGTCCTCTACAACTCTCACCAACTTTTACAGATGCGCCATAGGAAGAATTCTTCCTGTTTGTATCACAGCTTGGTATGACTCCTGCATTGTCCAAGACCGCAAAAAACTACAAAGGGTTGTGAACAAAGCCCAGTCCATCACGGAAACCAGCCTCCCATCCATTGACACTGTCAAACCCGCTGCCTCAAAAAGGCAGCCAGCATAATCAAGGACCCCAGGCACCCCGGACATTCTCTCCTCCACCTTCTTCCATCGGGAAAAAGATACAAAAGCCCGAGGACCTGGACCAACCGACTCAAGAACAACTTCATCCCTGCTGCTGTCAGACTTTTGAATGGACCTACCTCGCATTAAGTTGATCTTTCTCTACACCCTAGCTATGACTGTAACACTACATTCTGCACTGTCTCCTTTCCTTCTTTATGTACAGTACGCTTTGTTTGCATAGCATGCAAAAAACAATATTTTTCACTGTATACTAATAAACATGACAATAATAAATCAATCAAATCAAATCAAAATTCTGATCATGGCTGATCATCAAATTCAATATCCTGATCCCACCTTCCCCTCATATCCCTTGATCCCTTTAGCCCCAAGAGCTAAATCTAATTTCTTCTTGAATTCACACAAATGTTTTGGCCTCAACTACTTTCTGTGGTAGTGAATTCCACAGATTCACCACTCTCTGGGTGAAGAGATTTGTCCTCACCTCAGTCCTGAAAGGTTTACCCTTTATCCTCAAACTATGAGCCCTCCTTCTGGGCTCCCCCAGCATCGGGAACATTCTTTATGAATCTACCCTGTCTAATCCTGTTAGAATTTTATAAGTTTCTATGAGATACCCTCTCACACTTTTAAACTCCAATGAAAATAATCCTAACTGACTTGGCCTCTCCTCTTTTGACAGACCTCGCTCTATAGCAAGGACATCCTTCTTCAGATAAGGACACCAAAACTGCACACAATACTTCAGGTGTGGCCTCACAAAACCCTGTACAATTGCAGTAAAACATCCCTATTCTTATACTCAAATCCTCTCGCTATGAAGGCCAACATACCATTTGCTTTCTTTACTGGCTGCTGTACCTGTAGGCTTACTTTCAGCAAATGATGCCCGAGGACACCAAGGTCTCGTTGTATATCCACCTCTCTCAATTTACACCCATTCAAATAATAATGTCTTCCTATTATTGTTACTGAAGTGCTACCTCACATTTATCCACATTATGCTGCAACTGCCATGTATATGCCCACTCACTCAGCCTGTTCAAATCATGCTGAAGCATTTTTGCATCCTCCTCACAACTCACCCTCTCTCCCAACATTGTATCATCTGGAAATTTGGAGATAATACATTTAGTCCCTCATCCAGATCATTAATATATAATATGAATAGTTGGGGTCCTAGCACAGATCCCTACGGTACTCCACTAGTCACTGCCCGCCAATCAGAAAAATACCATTTATGCCAACTCTTTGCCTCCTATCTGCTAACCAGCTTTCTATCCATCTCAAAACCCTACCCGCGTTCCTTTGCATTTTAATTTTACATAGTAGTCTGCTATGTGAGACTTTGTCGAAAGCCGTCTGAAAGTCTCTTCAGTCAACTCTACTAGTTGCATCCTCAAAGGATTCCAATAGATTCTAATACCTTATCACTTGCTCCTCAAGTGCCATTTGACTCTCCCAATTCTCTGTGCACCTTGGTGTTCCTCTCTAGGTTTACCTCCTGATCCCCACACCACTACCAGGTGTGTTTAAACCCTCTCAAATAGTAAGGAAATTGATCCTGGCTTTGTTTAGGTGCAACCCATTCGGCTTGTCCAGGTTCCAGCTCCCCAAAACTGGTCTCAAGATGCCAGGAATTTAAAGTCCTCCCTCCCCGTACCATCTTTCCAGGCATGCATTCGTCTGCTCTTTGCTCCTATTTCGATACTCACTTGTGGATGGTACTGAGAGTAGTCTGGAGATTGCTCCTTTTGAGGTCCTGCTTGCTAGTTTCCTGCTTAGCTCCCTGAATTCAGACTGCATGATAACATCCCTATTTCTACCTATGTTAGTGGTACTGATGTGGATCACGACTGCTGGCTGTTCCCCCTCCACATTCAGGATGTTCCACAGCCATTCAGTGACATCCTTGAACCTGGCATCAGGGGGCCAACATACCACCCTGGATTCAAGCTTGTGGCCACAGAAACACCTATCTATTCCTGCAATTATTGACCCTCCTATCTCTACTACTCTTCCAGTCTTCTTTGTGCTCCATGTACAACTAAGCCAGCTGTGGTGCCATGGACTTGGCTCATATTAGGCAAAGAGGGAAATGCACTCAGGAAACTCCTGTATCAACTGTCTGGTCTTTATTGATTGTCTGGTAGTCACCCATTCTGTCTAGTTCTGCATACTCTTAAGCTGTTGAGTAACAACATCTATAAATGTACTATCCACAAAGCTCTCCACCTTGCAGAGGCACCACAGTGATACCAGGTATTGCTCAAACTCTGAAATGAGCTATGGCACCTGATGATATTTCCCGTACATATAGTTATCCAGGACAGGAAAGTATCCTGTAGTTCCCACAAGGAACAGGATGTGCACTCCATGGGTTTGAGCCCCCCTGCCTTTCATCTCTTAATTAGCTATTAAAACACACTGGAGAGAGACTGCAAAACGCTACGATTCAGAAAGCTCTGGGCGTCTTTGTACATAAATCACTGAAAGTTAGCATCCAGGTACAGCAAGTAATTAGGAAGGAGTACAGAAGTAAGAAAGTTTTAATAAAACTGTACATGGCATTGGTGAAACAAAGAAGATAGAACAGAGGTCATGGGGAAATTTGAAAAAAAGAATAAGAACTTCAAAATCAATTTTTCTACCAGTCCAAGAATTACTGTAGGCCACTGAGCATAGGAATGACATGTGAACAAGATAGGTAAGCCCAGATGGAAGGAGACAAATCATCCAGTGAATTAGCAATGGCTGGCAGCAATCCACAGTTCCAATGTGAATCTGGGAAGGGCATCTTTATTCCTTTTAACTCTGTAAGTATTACAAATCTTTAACTTACTTTATAGGTGGCAACTTCAAGTAGTCCCTTTTAAAGATTGCTAGTATGAGCCTGAGAAAACTAACCATAGCATGTATGATGTATGCTGTGGTCAGCTGTAGATAATTTGCAAAGGAGCCTTGAATTAAACTTGAATAAGCAACAGGTCTCATGTCAGTTTCAGGCACATGGCATAATTCTACATGGAATATATGCATGCTTGCACATGCCTTGTATGGCCCCGAGTACCAATTTTTGCACCTAAAAAGCGGCCATTACAATTGAACTTTTCTGAAAAAAGACTTCTATACAGTGCCAATCTAAACTTGTATGCAGAGACATAGAAAAATAAAAATGAATTTGTTACTGATGACAATAGATACCAATAAGTAGAATTCAAATAGCACAAAAGAGATACTGATGATTTATGTCATGAATGTGCTTCATTTTGGAAATTGGATTATGGAGGTAATCATGCTTAGCAGGATTTTCAACAAATTACAAATGAATGGAACACCAGTTCATAAACCTGCTTCTTAAATGTAAAGGTATGGAGACAAAAAGTGAAGAGATATATTTGTATAGTCTGAATAAAGTAATACTTTAGTTATAAAAAAGTGTTATTCCATACCATTCACTTTAAGGGAAGCTGAGGTCTGTTGATCTCCTGAATCACAGGTATATTCGCCCGTATCTTCTAGCTTCAGATTGCTGATTAACAGTTCGGCAATAGGACCCTCTTGTTTTACTTTATACTTGTCACTGGGATGAAGCACCACAGTTCCCTTTCTCCACTCAATGGGAGCATCAGGTTTTGTAAGCTCACAGTGTAGAGTGGTGGTACTACCTTCTTCAGCTTCCTTGTCCTGAAGCACTTGTTTGAAAAGTACCGGAAGAGCTGCCAGGGCAAGATTATAGTGCATTTACAATAAAAACAAAACAATGTAAGCTGTTATGCAGTTATTGTACTTCTTTCGTATATATTTGATTTTCAAGATTTAAAGTTTACATCCTCTCAAGTTTAAAACTAGAACTATCCATAATTGAATTGTTTATTTGTTTATTTATTTAATTAGTCAGCTAGTGTGTGTATTTTTTTGGCCTTTACTTTAACAGCAGTTTTTCTAGTTTAAAGTGAAAACTAGAAGTGGGCAGCAAAGGAGTCTGGGAAGGGTTTTTATTTTAACTTTAAAAGTCAGTTACCTGGGTGGTTCCCCCTCAGTAGTAGTTTTTTTTTTCTCTCGGGCCCCTAGCCCTATAAATTGGTGCAGAGGAGATACCCGATCCTCTACACTGGTAGAGGATCCCACCCTTCCATCCTCCTCTAACCTAATTATAAGTGTGGGGAAGTTTTTTTTGTTTTCTTTTTTTCTTCCTGGTAATGGCTTCAGGGATGGCAGTTCAGGCAGTATGCTGCATCTCCTGTGGGATGTATGTGGTGAGGAAATCCAGTAGTGTTTCAGGAGATTTTAGTTGTAAGAAGTGCATTAGATTGCAGCTTCTGGAGGAGCGTGTAAAGGAGCTGGAGGGGGAGGTAGAGGAACTCCGCATAATTCGGGAGGCGGAGGTGGAAGTTGATAGGAGTTATAGAGAAATAGTAACTCCTAGAAATGAGGCTTGGGTCAATGCCAGGAGGAGGGGTAAGAAGCAATCGGGAAGACAATCCCCTGGGGCGGTTCCCCTCCATAATAGGTTTTCGGTGCTGGAGGCTACAGTTGAGGAGGAATCAACTGAGCATAGAGAGCAGATCTCTGGGGGTGAGCCGAGTGAGAAAGCTCAGGTGGTTAGGGGCCGTAAAAGACTGGGCCTTGTGATTGGGGACTCCACAATTAAGGGGACAGATAGGAGGGTCGGAACTAAAGGTAGGGACTCAGGGTTGGTGTGTTGCCTACCAGGGGCTGGGGTCCGGGATGTGTCTGACAGGGTATTCAGGACTCTTAGGGGGGAGGGAGATAAACCACAAGTTATTGTACATGTGGGGACACACGACATAGGGAGGATAGGGGAAGGGGATATTAGGCAGGGATTTATGGAGTTGGGGTGGAAACTAAAGGCCAAGACTGACAGAGTGGTTATCTCTGGACTCTTGCCTGTACCACGGGATAGTTTAGAGAGGAATAGGGAGAGGGAAGGTTTGAATTCATGGCTGAGGGGATGGTGCAGGAGGGAGGGGTTCAGGTACTTAAGCAATTGGGGCTCGTACTGGGGAAGGTGTGACCTCTATGAGAAGGATGGTCTACACCTTAATCAGAAGGGGACCAATATCCTGGGGGGTAAATTTGCTAAGGCCATGCAGGGAGGTTTAAACTGATTCGGGGGGGGGGAGGGATCCTGAGTAGTGGGGCTGAAAGTGAGGGATGCATGGATGGGGACTGCAATGCACGGCATTGCAGAGGTGGGGTGGAGCAGGGTTTGAAATGTGTATACTTCAATGCCAGGAGTATTCGCAATAAAGTGGGTGAACTTGCAGCGTGGATCAGTACCTGGGACTTCGATGTTGTGGCTATTTCAGAGACATGGATAGAGCAGGGGCAGGAATGGATGCTGCAGGTCCCGGGGTTCAAATGTTTTAGTCGAAGTAGGGAAGGAGGTAGAAGAGGGGGAGGGGTAGCATTATTGGTCAGAGATTGTATCACAGTGTCAGAGAGGAGGTTTGATGAGGACTTATCTGTTGAGGTAGTATGGGCGGAGATTAGAAATAGGAGAGGAGAGGTCACCCTGTTGGGAGTCTTTTATAGACCTCCTAAAAGTTCTAGAGAGGTTGAGGAAAGGATTGCGGAGTCAATCCTGCTTAGGAGTGAAAGTAATAGGGCAATTGTTATGGGGGATTTTAACTTGACTAATATTGACTGGAATTGTTATAGCTCTAGCTCGTTAGAGGGGTCAGTTTTTGTTCAAAGCGTGCAGGAAGGTTTTTTGACTCAGTATGTAGACAGGCCAACTAGAGGTGAGGCTATAGTGGATCTGGTGCTGGGAAATGAGCCAGACCAGGTGCTAGACTTGGAAGTTGGTGTGCATTTTGGTGATAGTGACCACAATTCGGTTACGTTCACCTTAGTGATGGAAAGGGATAGGCATGAACCTCGGGCCAGTGGTTTTAGCTGGGGGAAGGGTAATTATGAGGCTATTAGGAGAGAATTAGGAAACATAGGTTGGACTAGGAGATTACAGGGACTGGGAACGTCCGACATGTGGAGTTTTTTCAAGGAGCAGCTACTGCGAGTCTGTGATAGGTATGTCCCTGTCAGGCAAGGAGGAATTGGTAGGGCTAGGGAACCGTGGTGCACCAAAAAAGTTTCTTTGTTGGTTAAAAAGAAAAAGGAGGCTTATGTTCGGATGAGACGTGAGCACTCGGGTAGTGCACTAGAAAGCTTTAGATTGGCTAAGAGGGAGTTGAAGAGCGAGCTTAGAAGGGCTAAAAGGGGACATGAGAAGACTTTGGCGGATAGGGTTAAAGAGAATCCTAAGGCGTTCTATAGGTATGTCAAGAACAGAAGGTTGGTTAGGGCAAGTTTAGGGCCAGTTATAGATGGCAGAGGGAAGTTATGTGTGGAACCGGAGGAGATTGGTGAAGCATTGAACCAATATTTCTCTTCGGTGTTCACGCAAGGGGACATGAATATAGCTGAGGAGGACACTGGGTTGCAAGGGAGTAGAATAGACAGTATTACAGTTGATAAGGAGGATGTGCAGGATATTCTGGAGGGTCTGAAAATAGATAAATCCCCTGGTCCGGATGGGATTTATCCAAGGATTCTCTGGGAGGCAAGAGAAGTGATTGCAGAGCCTCTGGCTCTGATCTTCAGGTCGTCGTTGGCCTCTGGTATAGTACCAGAAGATTGGAGGTTAGCGAATGTTGTCCCATTGTTTAAGAAGGGGAACAGAGACTTCCCCGGGAATTATAGACCGGTGAGTCTCACTTCTGTTGTCGGCAAGATGTTGGAAAAAATTATAAGGGATAGGATTTATAGTTATTTGGAGAGTAATGAATTGATAGGTGATAGTCAGCATGGTTTTGTGGCAGGTAGGTCGTGCCTTACTAACCTTATTGAGTTTTTTGAGAAAGTGACCAAGGAGGTGGATGGGGGCAAGGCAGTGGACGTGGTATATATGGATTTTAGTAAGGCGTTTGATAAGGTTCACCATGGTAGGCTTCTGCAGAAAATGCAGATGTATGGGATTGGGGGTGATCTAGGAAATTGGATCAGGAATTGGCTAGCGGATAGGAAACAGAGGGTGGTGGTTGATAGTAAATATTCATCATGGAGTGCGGTTACAAGTGGTGTACCTCAGGGATCTGTTTTGGGGCCACTGCTGTTTGTAATATTTATTAATGATCTGGATGAGGGTATAGTTGGGTGGATTAGCAAATTTGCTGATGACACCAAAGTCGGTGGTGTGGTAGACAGTGAGGAAGGGTGTCGTAGTTTGCAGGAAGACTTAGACAGGTTGCAAAGTTGGGCCGAGAGGTGGCGGATGGAGTTTAATGCGGAGAAGTGTGAGGTAATTCACTTTGGTAGGAATAACAGATGTGTTGAGTATAGGGCTAACGGGAGGACTTTGAATAGTGTGGAGGAGCAGAGGGATCTAGGTGTATGTGTGCATAGATCCCTGAAAGTTGGGAATCAAGTAGATAAGGTTGTTAAGAAGGCATATGGTGTCTTGGCGTTTATTGGTAGGGGGATTGAATTTAGGAGTCGTAGCGTTATGTTGCAACTGTACACAACTCTGGTGCGGCCGCACTTGGAGTACTGTGTGCAGTTCTGGTCCCCACATTACAGGAAGGATGTGGAGGCTTTGGAGAGGGTGCAGAGGAGGTTTACCAGGATGTTGCCTGGTATGGAGGGGAGATCCTATGAGGAGAGGCTGAGGGATTTGGGATTGTTTTCGCTGGAAAGGCGGCGGCTAAGAGGGGATCTTATTGAAACATATAAGATGATTAGAGGTTTAGATAGGGTGGATAGTGATAGCCTTTTTCCTCTGATGGAGAAATCCAGCACGAGGGGGCATGGCTTTAAATTGAGGGGGGGTAGTTATAGAACCGATGTCAGGGGTAGGTTCTTTACCCAGAGGGTGGTGAGGGATTGGAATGCCCTGCCAGCATCAGTAGTAAATGCGCCTAGTTTGGGGGCGTTTAAGAGATCCGTAGATAGGTTCATGGACGAAAAGAAATTGGTTTAGGTTGGAGGGTCACAGTTTTTTTTTAACTGGTCGGTGCAACATCGTGGGCCGAAGGGCCTGTTCTGCGCTGTAATGTTCTATGTTCTATGTTCTATAATGATAGTTTGACAAGGTACCGCATGGTAGGTTGTTGCATAAAGTTAAATCTCACGGGATCCAGGGTGAGGTATCTATATGGATACAAAATTGGCTTCTTGACAGAAGCCAGAGGGTGGTTGTAGAGAGTTGTTTTTCAAACTGGAGGCCTGTGACCAGCGGTGTGCCTCAGGGATCAGTGCTGGGCCCACTGTTATTTCTCATTTATATTAATGATTTGGATGAGAATTTAGGAGTTTGCAGATGACACCAAGACTGGTGGCATAGTGGACAGTGAAGAAAGTTATCTCCAATTGCAACGGGATCTTGATCAATTGGGCCAGTGGGCTGACGAATGGCAGATGGAGTTTAATTTAGACAAATGCGAGGTGATGCATTTTGGCAGATTGAACCAGGGCAGGACTTACTCAGTTAATGGTAGGGCGTTGGGGAGAGTTACAGAACAAAGAGATCTAGGGGTACATGTTCATAGCTCCTTGAAAGTGGAGGTCACAGGTGGACAGAGTGGTGCAGAAGGCATTCGGCATGCTTGGTTTCATCGGTCAGAACATTGAATACAGGAGTTGGAACGTCTTGTTGAAGTTGTACAAGAAATTGGTAAGGCCACACTTGGAATACTGTGTGCAGTTCTGGTCACCCTATTATAGAAAGGAAACAAGAAAGAGTGCAGAAAAGATTTACTAGGATGCTCCCGGGACTTGATGGATTGAGTTATAAGGAGAGGCTGAATAGACTGGGACTTTTTTCTCTGGAGCGTAGGAGGCTGAGGGGTGACCTTATAGAGGTCTATAAAATAATGAAGGGCATAGACAAGGTAGATAGTCAATATATTTTCCCAAAGGTAGGGGAGTCTAAAACTAGAGGGCATAGGTTTAAGGTGAGAGGGGAGAGATACAGAAGTGTCCAGAGGGGCAATTCTTTCACACAGAGGGTGATGAGTGTCTGGAACAAGCTGCCAGGGGCAGTAGTAGAGGCGGGTACAAGTTTATCTTTTAAAGAGCATTTAGATAGTTACATGGGTACGATGGGTATAGAGGGATATGGGCCAAATGCGGGCAATTGGGATTAGCTTAGGGGTTTTAAAAAAAAAGATAGGGCAGCATGGACAAGTTGGGCCGAAGGGCCTGTTTCCATGCTGCAAATCTCTATGACTCTATGAGTAATAAACCATATTTTGATTTCGTCTACGCTAAATCAATTTTTACTAGGAACATGTATAGGTGAATTGATTCTTGTTTATACTTGGAGAGGCAAGAGTTGATTAGGGATAGTCAGCATGGCTTCGTCAGAGGGAGATCATGCTGAACAAATGCGATTGAATTTTTTGAAGAGGTGACCATGTATCTAGATGAGGGTAGTGCAGTTGATGTAGTTTATATGAATTTCAGCAAAGCCTTTGACAAGGTCCACATAGGAGACTTATAAAGAAGGCAATACAGGGGATACAGGGTAATTTGATAAAAGTGGATTTAAAATTGGCTCAATTGTAGGAGACAGAGAGTAATGACAGAAGGCTACTTTAGTGACTGGGAGCCAGTGTCCAGTGACCTACCACAGGGATCTGTGCTGGGTCCCCTATTATTCATCATTTGTATAAACGACACGGATGACAATGTGGGGGGTAGGATTAGTAACTTTGCGGATGACACAAAGATTGGCCAGGTGGTTAACAGTGAGATTGAGTGCCTTGGACTACAAGAAGATATAGACAGGATGGTCAAATGGCAGATAATTTGCAGGTGGAATTTAACCCTGAAAAGTGTGAGGTGAACTTTGGAAGGAATAATTTGACAAGGAAGCATTCAATGAACAGCATGACACTAGAACGTTCTGTGAAACAAAGGGACCTTGGTGTGTTTGTCCTTAAATCTCTGAAGATAGAAGGGTATGTTAGCAGGGTGGTGAAAAAGGCATATGGGACACTTGCCTTTATTAACTGTGGCATAGATTACAAAAGCAGGAAAATCATGTTGAAGTTGTACAGAACTTTGGTGGGGTCACTGCTAGAGTACTGGATGTGATTGTACTGGAGAGGTTGCAGAGAAGATTCACCAGGATTCTGTCTGGGATGGAACATTTAAGTTATGAAGAGAAGTTGGATAGGCTTGGGTTGTTTTTGTTGAAGCAGAGAAGACTGAGGGGCGACCTGATTGAAGTGTACAAGATTACGAAGGGCATGGACAGAGTGGATAAGGAAAAGTTGTTCCCCTTAGTAAAAGGGTCAGTCACAGTAGGACACAAGTTCTTGACTTTTAAGGGGCGTCTGGACAAATACATGAATAGGATGGGAATGAGGGATATGGTCCCCGGGGGTTTTAGTTAAGTCGGGCAGCATGGTCGCTACAGGCTTGGAGGGCCGAAGGGTTCTTGTGCTGTAATTTTCTTTGTTCTTTCTGAGGGGCAGGAGGTTTAGGGGGATGTGAGGAAAAACATTTTCACCCAGAGGGTGGTGACAGTCTGGAATGCACTGCCTGGGATGGTGTTAGAGGCGAGTTGCCTCAGATCCTTTAAAAAGAACCTGGATGAGCATTTTGCACGTCATTACATTCAAGGCTATAGGCCAAATACTGATAAATGGGATTAGGTGGAAGGTCAGGTGTTTCACACGTCAGTGCAGACTCGATGGGCTGAAGAACCTCTTCTGCACTCTATGATTCTACAAAAGCATAATTTAACTTGATAAAGAAACTACAAAATGAAAACAACTTTAAAACTGTTAACTGGCTGTTTATGCAAAGACAAAACCAAAACATTTAATTCACTTCTTTCTTTCATTTTCCATTGTTATGTTCATTTGAATAAATAGATGATTGATCTTTGACACTAAGTTATCTATGAGGATAGGAAAAGCAGCAAGTTTAGTAGTTTTGTATAGCTGTAAATCAAAAGCAGATAATGTTTTGAAACTGTATGCAAATCACACCATACGTCCAACCAAGAAAGACAAATCAATTCTTGCTTGTACAATGTTGCATATGAAATTAGTAAGTTTTCATGTTATTAGCATTTGATGGTTATGGACACAATTAGAAACAAAATGCAATTTCTGAAAGGTTCTGTATCTTACATGAAGTGACTAGCTAAAACGTAGTCCACTTTAAAAAAGGCAAGAATGTTGGTGTTGGTCCGGAGCCCACACATGGGCATTAGTGAGATGGCAGTTTTCCTCCCATAATGAGAAGTCTCACAACACCAGGTTAAAGTCCAACAGGTTTACTTGGAATCACGAGCTTTTGGAGAGCTAGAATCACTCACCTGATGAAAGAGCAGCGCTCCGAAAGCTCGTGATTCCAAATAAACCTGATGGACTTTAACCTGGTGTTGTGAAACTTCTTACTGTGCCCATGCCAGTCCAACGCCGACATCTCCACATCATGGCTTCCATAATGAGATATTAGTGAATCTGTCAGGTTTTAATGATAACCCAATTAGCTTTGTTGTCACTTTTACTGCTACCAGTTTTGCGACATCAGAATTTTTAAATTACCATGTTGTCACTTTGAAGTTCTGCTCAGTAAGTTACTAGTCCAGCAGCATAACCACTGCAGCCAGTACCTGTCCAGTCAAGTGGCTAGATCCCTGAACCGAATTTGGTAGATGGTAAAATCTCTGTGGGAGTCAGAAAGTTATCAACTATTTGCAAAATACCCAACCTTTGCCTTTTTTTTAAATGGCTACAATGCTCATGTGGCTAGTCCAGTTAAACCTCTGGTCAATGGTGACCCCCAAGTATGTAGGTAACGAGACTTAATAGTTACCACTGAGGGCGGGGCTAATGGACAGGATCATTGGAGATTGTTATTACCTGGCATTCATGTACAGTATTATGATGTTACTTGTCACTTGTGAGCCAAAGCCTGATATGGTTCACTTTAGTGGAGGAATTGTAAATGGAGCTGCACACTGTCAAGTCACCAGTGAACAACTCCGCTATTTCCCTTAAAATGGAAGGAAGAGCAGCTAAACATTTTTGGGTCAAGCAAACATCCCTGAAAAAGCTCCAGCGGCAATGTCCTGGGGCTCTAATTACTGGCTTCAATCTACCACAACCACCTTACTGTGTGTGATTCCAGCTATTACAGAATTTTCCCTGGGCTCCCATTAATCATAGTTTTGTTTGGGTTTTTGAGTGCCACATTAGCCAAATGCAACTTTCATGTGAAGGGCAACTATTCTAGGTTTTCCATCCTTGCTTCTTGCATTTGGCTTTTCTATCCCTCACAAAACCTGAAAGAAATTTGTATTGGTGGTATTCAAAATAAGCATCAGTGAACACGTTTTGGTAATTTGGCATTATTTGGAATGGATGAGTAGGATATAGACATGAAAAGGGTAATAAAGAATAGTCGTTTGGTATTACAAAACTTGAGTACTGCTAAAAAAAAATACTATTTGTCAAAGCTTTTCATCTTGCACCCATCAGGGCATTTCACAAAAATACAAACCCGGGGAAGCAACAAATTTATACTGTATTAGAACAGATTGCTGATTGGGTGCCATGGAGAATACACCATTTGATTGTGACTAACAGTTAACCGTCAAGCATCGTTTTAAACTTAAATCAGGCAACTCTGATTGCTCAAGGCATTGCCCTGAGAAATGAATTAGTGAATGGCTGTCATTTATTTTGTTCAGCTGAAACAACCTCAATTACTGAACATGTTCTTTCTGTCTGCAAAGAACAGAGTCTAGTGTATTCACATATGTAGCGTCCAGTACACAGAAACATGCCACACTGCGAGCCCAACTGATAATCTTAAATTGGTTTGTTGCTTAATTCTTAGTGCACTGAGGAGTATTTAGCAAATGTTGTCCAATCGCGGAATCACATCAAATGTTCACAGAACCACAGAATACTACAGTGCAGGAGAGGCTCTTCGGCCCATCGAGTCTGCCTGACGCATGAAAGGTCCTGACCTGCCCATCTAATCCCACTTGCCAGCAGTTGGCCCATAATCTTGAATGTTATGGCGTGCCAAATACTCATCCAGGTACTTTTTAAAGGATGTGAGGCATCCCGCCTCCACCACTCTCCCAGGCCATAAGACCATAAGACCATAAGACATAGGAGCGGAAGTAAGGCCATTCGGCCCATCGAGTCCACTCCACCATTCAATCATGGTTGATTTCAACTCCATTTACCCGCTCTCTCCCCATAGCCCTTAATTCCTCGAGAAATCAAGAATTTATCAATTTCTGTCTTGAAGACGCTCAACGTCTCGGCCTCCACAGCCCTCTGTGGCAATGAATTCCACAGACCCACCACTCTCTGGCTGAAGAAATTTCTCCTCATCTCTGTTCTAAAGTGACTCCCTTTTATTCTAAGGCTGTGCCCCCGCGTCCTAGTCTCCCCTGTTAATGGAAACAACTTCCCTACGTCCATCCTATCTAAGCCGTTCATTATCTTGTAAGTTTCTATCAGATCTCCCCTCAACCTCCTAAACTCCAATGAATATAATCCCACGATCCTCAGACGTTCATCGTATGTCAGGCCTACCATTCCTGGGATCATCCGTGTGAATCTCCGCTGGACCCGCTCCAGTGCCAGTATGTCCTTCCTGAGGTGTGGGGCCCAAAATTGCTCACAGTACTCCAAATGGGGCCTAACCAGTGCTTTATAAAGCCTCAGAAGTACATCCCTGCTTTTGTATTCCAAGCCTCTTGAGATAAATGACAACATTACATTTGCTTTCTTAATTACGGACTCAACCTGCAAGTTTACCTTTAGAGAATCCTGGACTAGGACTCCCAAGTCCCTTTGCACTTTAGCATTATGAATTTTGTCACCGTTTAGAAAATAGTCCATGCCTCTATTCTTTTTTCCAAAGTGTACGACCTCGCACTTGCCCACGTTGAATTTCATCAGCCACTTCTTGGACCACTCTCCTAAACTGTCTAAATCTTTCTGCAGCCTCCCCACCTCCTCAATACTACCTGCCCCTCCACCTATCTTTGTATCATCGGCAAACTTGGCCAGAATGTGAGGTTATGTACTTTGGAAGGAGGATTGGAGGCATAGACTATTTTCTAAATGGGGAAATTATCAGATCACCCTGTATGCCTTCTTAGTAAGTCTCCCATGTGGGACTTTGTCAAAGGCTTTGCTGAAATCCATGTAAACGACATCAACCGCACTAGAGATGAGCAATAAAGGTTCTTTCTCAGAATGGCAACCGGTGACAAGTGGTGTCCCGCAGGGTTCAGTGTTGGGGCCACAGCTGTTCTCTTTATATATTAACGATCTAGATGACGGGACTGGGAACAGTGCCTTCAGTTCCTTCCTCCAAACCATTAATGTATATTGTGAAATGTTGTGGTCCCAGCACCGACCCTTGACGCACACCACTAGTCACTGGCTGCCATCCAGAAAAAAACCCTTTTATCCCCACTCTCTGCCTTCTGCCAGTCAGCCAATCCTCTATCCATGCCAGGATCTTACCCTTAACACCATGGGCACTTAACTTATTTAACAGTCTCCTGTGCGGCACCTTGTCAAAGGCCTTTTGGAAATCTAAATAAATCACGTCCACTGGTTCTTCTTTATCTAACTTCCTTGTTACCTCCTCAACGGATTTTCCAGTCCACCTGCATATTGAAGTCCCCCATGATTATTGTAATATTGCCTTTTTTATATGCCTTTTCTATCTCCTGATTTATTTTCTGCCCCACATCCTCCACGGTAGCACAGTGGTTAGCACTGCTGCTTCACAGCTCCAGGGACCTGGGTTCGATTCCCGGCTTGGGTCACTGTCTGTGTGGAGTTTGCACATTCTCCTCGTGTCTGCGTGGGTTTCCTCCGGGTGCTCCGGTTTCCTCCCACAGTCCAAAGATGGGCGGGTTAGGTTGATTGGCCATGCTAAAAATTGCCCCTTAGTGTCCTGGGATCCGTAGATTAGAGGGATTAGTGGGTAAAATATGTAGGGATATGGGGGTAGGGCCTGGGTGGGATTGTGGTCGGTGCAGACTCGATGGGCCGAATGGCCTCTTTCTGTACTGTAGGGTTTCTATAATGATTTCTATGATTTCAAAGAACTCTAACAGATTTGTCAGACATGACCTCCCCTTGATGAAGCCGTGCTGACTCAGTCCTATTTTATCATGCACTTCCAAGTACTCTGCGATCTCATCTTTAATAATGGACTCTAAAATCTTGTAGAAACTTGATGTCTGTGTCGATATGCGCGATCTTCTTGAAGATCCTCTCCACTTGCAGCCGGCAGTTTGCGGTGTCGATGGTAATCATGATGTGGAGATGCACATCATCTCCACATCATCTCTAAAATCTTGCCAATGACCAAAGTCAGGCTAACCGGCCTATAATTTCCCTTCTGCTGCCTCCCTCCCTTCTTAAACAGTGGTGTTACATTAGCTACTTTCCAGTCCTCTGGGACCCTCCAGTGATTGCTGAAAGATCACCACCTATGCGTCCACAATTTCCTCAGCTATCTCTTTTGGAACCCCAGGATGTAGTTCATCCGGTCCAGGTGATTTATCCACCTTCAGACCTTGCAGTTTCCCCAGAACCTTCTCCTTAGTAATGGCCATTACATTCACCTGTGCCCCTGATTCTCCTGGAGCTCTGGCATCCCATTGGTGTCTTCCACTGTGAAAACTGATGCAAACTATTCAGTTCCTCTGCCAATTCTTTTGTTTCCTATTATTACTTCTCCAGTCTCATTTTCCAGTGGTCCAATGTCTATTTTTGCCTCTCTCTTAACTTTTTATATATTGAAAAAAACTCTTCCTATCATCTTTTATATTACTAGCTAGCTCACACTTATATTTCATCTTCTCCCCCCTTATTGCCTTTTTAGTTGTCCTCCGTTCGCTTTTAAAGGCTTCCCAATCCTCTGGCTTCCCACTAATCCTCGCCACTTTGTCTGCTTTTCTTTTTGCTTTTATGCTGTCCTTGACTTCCCTCATCAGCCGTGGATATCTCATCCTCCCCTTAGCATCTTTCCTCCTCCTTGGGATGAATTTCTGTTGTGCCTTCCAAATAACCCCCAAAAACTTCTGCCATTGCTGTCTCACTGTCTTCCCTGCTAGGCTCCCTTTCCAATCAACTCTGGCCAGCTCCTCCCTCATGTCTTTGTAGTTACCTTTATTTAATTGTAACACCATCACATCTGATTACAGCTTCTCCCTCTCAAATTGCAGAGTAAATTCTATCATATTGTGGTCACTGCTCCCTAAGGGTTCCTTCATCTTAAGTTCCCTAATCAGCTCTGCCTCATTACACATCACCAAATCCAGAATTGCCTGTTCCCAAGTAAGCTCTGTCACAAGCTGCTCCAAAAAAGCCATCTCTTAGACATTCCACAAATTATTTTTGTGGGATCCACTACCTACCTGATTTTCCAGTCCACCTGCATATTGAAGTCCCCCATGATTATTGTAATATTGCCTTTTTATATGCCTTTTCTATCTCCTGATTTATTTTCTGCCCCACATCCTGGCTACTGCTAAAGGGCCTGTACATAACTCCCATCAGGGTCTTTTTACCTTTGTGATTCCTCAACTCTACCCACAGAAATTCTATGCCTACTGATCCTATATCGCTTCTTGCTATCGATTGAAGTTCATCGCGCCCGCTAATCATATGGAAGTAGAAACATAGAAAATAGGTGCAGGAGTAGGCCATTTGGCCCTTCGAGCTTGCACCACCATTCAATATGATCATGGTTGATCATACACTTTCAGTATCCCACTCCTGCTTTCTCTCCATACTCCTTGGTCCCTTTGGCCACAGTGGCCACTCAGGCCTCCAGATCCCTCTTGAACATATCTAATCAACAGACCCCAACAGCTTTCTGTGGTAGAGAATTCCACAGGTTCACAACTCTCTGAGTGAAGAAGTTCTTCCTCATCTCAGTCCTGAATGGCTTACCCCTTATTCTTAGACTGTGACCCATAGTTCTGGGCTTCCCCAACATCGGGAACATTCTTCTCACATCTAGCCTGTCCAGGCCCATCAGGATTTTATATGTTTCTATGAGATCCCCTCTCATTCTTCTAAATTCCAGTGAGTACGATCCCAGTCGATCCAGTCTCTCTTCATATGTCAGCCCTGCCATTCCAGGAATCAGTCTGGTGAACCTTCACTGGACTCCCTCAATTGCCAATTTTCAAATGTGAAAATGTCAATTTCCATGACATTTCCACATGATAATCAGCTGCGCACTGGTGATTACGTCAGATAAAGAGACCTGGGAGACTCGCGATCAGCCGGACGCCAGTCACAAGTCTCGCCAGAGGCCCCCCGCTGATGTCTCTCGGCCTGCTGCGCTACTCGAACAGCGCAGCGGGCTGGGAGAATCCTGGCCCATACCTTCAGTCCTTTCATCAAAGTCATTTATATAAATTGTAAATAGTTGAGGCTCCAGCACTGATCCTTGTGGCACATAACTCATCACATCCTGCCAACCAGAAAAGGATCCATTTATGCCAACTCTGTTTCCTGTTAGCTAGCCAATCTTCAAGCCATGCCAATGTTACCCCCAAAACCATGAGTTTTTATTTTACACAATAACCTTTTATGTGGCACCTTATCAAATGCCTGTTTTGAAGGTAGCCCATTGTTCAGCTACAGTTTTTCTTGCCAACCTTTCATTTCTAACTAACTGGCCCAGCTCTCCTCTTGCCCCAGAAAGCCAGCTTCTGCTCAGTTAATTATTCTGACTCGGGGATTACCCATTATCTTTTCTATCATTGCCCTAAACCTTATGATACAAAGCTCACTGTCTGCTAAATGTTCCCTCACTGACACTTGATCTACTTGCCCCACCTCATTTCAAAGAATCAGGTCCAACTTTCTTGATAGACTGGACAGAGACTGCTGTAGAAAATTCTCCTGAACGCAGTCTAAAAAGTTTTGCCCCTCTCTGCCCTTTACACTATCACTGTCCCAGTCTAGATTCGGGTAATTTAAGTCCCCTATTATAACTGCTCTATCATGTTTTTGCACCTCTCTCTAATTTCCCGGCAGATTTGTTATTCTACATCCTTTTCACTAGTTGACGTTTTATAGACTACACCAAGCATTATGAATATTCCCTTTTTGTTCTTTATTCTGTCCTTGAACCCTCTGGGACATTCTCTTTCTCCAGCACCGCAATACTCTCCTTGACCAATACTGTCACCCCTCCTCCTTTCCTTTCTTTTCTGAACACCTTGTACCCAGGATAAGTCCTGTCCTTCCTTGAGCCAGGTCTTTGTTATCGCCACACCATATTTCCACAACACAATCTGCCTGTAACTCCCCAATCTTTTTTTACTGTACTCCATGCAGCCATACACACACACAGTAACTCTAATTTAGACATCAGGCGGCATGGTGGCACTGTGGTTAGCACAGCTGCCTCACAGCACCTGGGACCTTGGTTCGATTCCTGGCTTGGGTCACAGTCTGTGCGGAGTCTGCACATTCTCCCCGTGTCCACATGGGTTTCCTCCGGGTGCCCCGGTTTCCTCCCACAGTCGAAAGACGTGCTGACTAGGTCCATTGACCATGCTAAATTCTCCCTCAGTGTACCCAAATAGGCGCCAGAGTGTGGCTACGAGGGGATTTTCACAGTAACTTCCAAAGCCTACTTGTGACACTAATAAATAAACTTTAAACTTTATCATTACTTCCTCCTTTACTCCGACTTAATTTATTAACCTACTGTTCTTATACTAATGCTTTTCCTCTTTAATATTTCTCCTTGGTTCCCACACCCGTTGGCTCAGTTTAAAGCCCTCCCAGCAGCACTAGCGAAAAGGCCCTCAAGGAACTCAATCCTAGCTCTGTTAAGGTGCAACTGTCCAGCTTGCATAGGTGCTATCTCCCTCAGAGCCAGTCTCAGCTCCCAGGAATCTAAAGTCCAACTCTTGCACTATTTTTTCCAGCCATGCCTTCACCTTATCCTCCCATTTCTGCACATGGCACTGGGAGTAATTTGGAGATTACTACATTTAAGGTCCTGCTTGCTAATTTTCAACCTAGCTCCCTAAATTTTGGTTGCTGCATCTCAGTCCCCTTCCTACCGATGTCACTGGTACCAATATGTATCATGACCTCTGGCTGTTTACCCTCTCTCAGAAGACTGTCCTGTGACATCCTGATCCTGGCACCACAAAGATAACGTATCATCCTGGAGTTAAACCTATGGCCACAGAAATGAGGTGGGGGGAGGGCCAATGTCCACGGGGACACGGGTGTTGACAGATCTCCCATATACTGTATACTTGTACATAGTTTATGGGAGATCTGTCAACACCCCTGTCCGCATGTTTAGCCGTCTGCAGTTGGCTTCCTGGCATGAATAGGCTCCACCCACTCCCTGCTGGCAGGAATCAGATTATGGCCTCTGCATTGTAGTGTGCCGTAAACTCACCTAATTTACCTTGCTGGAAAAACGGGTGAGAAAACTTCTTGTTTACTCACCTGTTCGACACTTAGGATTTTTTTCCCCCCACTCATTGACTATAGTTCTCTTCGAATTTGGATTACTTACATCACCTTACCATATTGACCTTAACTTCCCCTTATTCCAGATGCTGGTTTCTCACACAGTACCCCTTACACTGAGCACTTGCCGGTCAATCAACTTACTCGTTTCCTGTGATGTCATGATTGCTTTTCTTTCCCCCAACTGCTGCTTCACAGCAGCTGAAATACCCACCAAGTAACTAGCCTCTTCTCCTCCAACAAGGTAAGACCACTTCCTGAAGGCTGAGAAAGTTAGAAAGCAAAAGAGCACCTCCTTCTCTTGAACACTAAATTCACACACTGAACCAAATATCACTGGCTTTTGCAAGATGAAAACTTATCATCACCAGCATAGAGAAAATTCACTTCCAGAGAAAAATGGGCCCTATTCAAACAGGAAGTACAGCTGAGCTAAACCATCCCCCAAAGCTATAATTTCACTATCACTGCCCTATCACATAAAGTAGATAGTCAAAAGCACCTCAACTGGGAGTTGGACAGCAATGCCTTTAACTAGTGCTAGTAAGGGAGGTTCTCATGCAGCTGAAAACCTGTTCAGCAAAGACTGGACATTTACAGGAACAAAGTCCAAAATGGAAGCCCAGGTATCAAATTAATTTTAGATGTAGACTGATATTTGCTTACATTAAGTACTTCCAATGCACACATGGAACACCCGTATTATTGTCCTCCACAACATGGCAACGGATTTCAGAAGTGGTCGTGCACGGTTGCTACTATTTTAACCTTAATCGCACCAAAACACTGTCAATATCTTTACACAACTGATTCAGACTCATGAGCTCAAAACATCACTCCCAATTATGTCAACAACATGCATGGTTTGAATGAACATATAAGTGGAAATAAAATATTAAATGAAGTTATAGTATTTTCCTATTGAAATCAATACCAATAAAAAGTATTTTTTTAAAGAAAGCTCACTAGTGATTGATTTTAAATATCTTACAATTATGAAGAACAGGAAGCAATGCCAATATCTTTTTATGTTGTCTCATCCCTTTTGTTGATTTCTGTTGGGTCTTGAAGGAAATTATCTGTCATAACTATTTGAATTTTAATAAGGGATACTAATCATGAAATTCATTCTTGTAGGATGGCTTTAAATTAATTGACCGGCATGTTTTCACATACATCTCAATAGTAGATATTTTATTTCACTAAAGAATGAAATGGGTAAGTTGTTAGATGATAGTACTGGTAAAATTGAGATACAAACAAAAGGCAATACAAGTAGACAGAAGGCAGCAATTAAGGGAAAGAAATATCGGAGATTTATTTGATAGGCAAATAAAGACAAAGAACTGTTAATGGGGAATGATACAATAATAATGTAATCATGATAATTTTAATAGGGAGATGTGGAGCAGAAAATATACAGTAGCCACTCCTTATAATACTTGCCAATATCTCTTCAAAACAACATGTTTCAATAACAAAGGTCTTGGCCTTCAGTTTCTCTGTAATTTTTAAAAGTTCATTTTGCAGGATATGTGCACTGTTAGCAAAGCCAGAATTTATCGTCATCCTTAACTGCTCATGAGATGGTGATGATGAGCCACCCTCTTCAACCACTACAGTCCATGTGGTGTAGATAAACATTGCAAAAACATAGAGAATGCTGGGATTTGGACCCAGCAACGATGATATGTTTCCAAGTCAGGATGGTGTGTGAGTTGGACGGGAATTTGCAGATGGTAGTGTTTTCGAGGATCTCCTAACACTGTCCTTCTGGTGAAGGTCAGAGAAACATAGGAACATAGAAGATAGAAGCAGGAGGAGCCTGCTCTGCCATTCATTACGACCATGGCTGATCATCCAACTCAATAGCCTAATCCTGCTTTCTCCCCATAACCTTTGATCCCATTCACCCCAAGTGCTATATCCACCACCTCTTGAATACATTCAATGTTTTGGCATCAACTACTTCCTGTGGTAATGAATTCCACAGGCTCACCACTCTTTGGTGCGGAAGATTTCCTTCCCTAAAGGGCATCAGTGAACCAGATTGGTTTTTCTGGCAATTGACAATGATCGAATCAATCGAATCAATCAATCTGTCTTCTTGTTTTTGCTTCCAAAGTGAATAACCTCACGCTTATCCAAATTATACTGCATCTACCATTGATTAGCCCACTCTCCAACCTGTCCAGATCATTCTCAAGGATCTCTGCATCCTCGTCACAGTTCACCCTCCCACCCAACTTGGTATCATCTGCAAATTCTGAGATGTTACATTTTGTTCCCTCATCCAAATCATTAATATATATTGTGAATAGCTGGAGTCCCAGCACCGATCCCCGTGGCACCCCACTAGTTACTGCCTGCCAATTTGAAAAGCACCCATTAATTCCTCTTTGTTTCCTCTCTGCCAACCAGTTTTCTATCCATCTCAATACACTTCTTCCAATCCCATGCGCTTTAATTTTGCACGATAATCTCTTGTGTGGGACTTTGTCAAATGCTTTCTGAAAGTCCAAATATACCACATCTACTGGTTCCCCCTTGTCAATTCTACTAGTTACATCTTCAAAGAATTCCAACAGATTTGTCAAGCATGATTTCCCTTTCATAAATCCATGCTGACTCTGTCTGATCCTGCCACTGCTTTCTAAATGCTCTGCTATAAAGTCCTTGAAAATTGATTTGAAAATTTTCCCCATTACCGATGTTAAGCTTACTGGTCTATAATTCCCTGTTTTCTCTCTACCTCCATTTTTGAATATTGGAGTGACATTCGCTACCCTCTAATCTGCAGGGACTGTTCCAGAGTCTATAGCCACTTCCTTAAGTAATCTGGGAAGTAGATTATCAGGCCCTGGAGATTTATCCGCCTTCAACCCCATCAACTTTCCCAGCACCATTTCTCTACTAATATTGATCTCCCTCAGTTCTTCCCTCTCACTAAATCTTGCATTCTCCAACATTTCTGGCATCTGATTTGTGTCCTCATTTGTGAAGACAGAACCAAAGTATGTATTCAGTTGCTTGTCCCCTATTATACATTCCCCCGTTTCTGTCTGTCGGGGACCTACATTTATCTTCACCAACCTCTTTTTCTTCACATATCTATATAAACTCTTAGTGTCAATCTTTATGTTCCCTGCAAGCTTACATTTGCACTGTATTTTCCCCTTAATCAATCCCTTGGTCCATCTTTGCTGAATTCTAAACTGCTTCCAATCCTCAGACCTATTATTTTTCTTGGCCAATCTGTATGCCTCTTCCTTAGATCGGATACTCTCTCTAATTTCCTTTGTAAGCCATGGATTGGCCTTCTTACCCATTTTGCTTTTGTGCCAGATAGGAATAAACAGTTGCTGCAGTTCTCCCATGCGTTCCTTGAATATTTACCATTGCCTATCCACTGTCATCCCTTTAAGTAACTCTCCCCAATCTATCAAGGCTAACTCACGCCTCATATCCTCATAGTTTCCTTTATTAAGATTCGGCACCTTGTCTCCGAATCAACTACTTCACTCTCCATCTTGATAAAAAAATTCTCTCATGTTATGGTCGCTCATCCTCAAGGTTTCGCATACAGCTAGATTGGCAATGATTCCCTTCTCATTACACAGTACCCAATCTAAGATGGCCTGCTCTCTAGTTGGTTCCTCCACACATTGGTCAAGAAAACCATCCTGTATACACTCCAGGAATTCCTCCTCTACAGCATTGTGGCTAATTTGATTTGCCCAATCTATGTGCAGATTAAAATCACTCATGATCACTGATATTCACTTATCACATGCATCACTAATTTCATATTTAATGCCATTCCCAACATCCAATGCATTTTGGGGGTCTATATATGACACCCACTAATACCCACTTTGTATTTCTCAACTCTGTCTATACAGATTCCACATTGTCAGAGCTAATATCCTTTCTCACTATTGCGTTAATTTCCTCTTTAACCAACAGTGCCACTCCGCCACCTTTTCCTTTATGCCTGACCTTCCTAAATATTGAATACCCTGGGACATTCAATCCCCACCCCTGGTCACCTTGCAGCCATGTCTCTGTAATCCCGATTATATCGTACCCATTTATATCTACCTGCGCGATTAGTTCATCCACTTTATTGCAAATGCTCCGCACATTAAGGCACAGGGTCTTTAAGCTTGTCTGAAGAAGATTGGGTCACACGGAGTTGGGGGTAGGGTGTCAGCATGGATTGGGGATTGGCTATCCGACAGGAAGCAGAGAGTCGGAATAAATGGGTGCTTTTCTGGTTGGCAGATGGTAACTAGTGGCGTGCCGCAGGGATCGGTACTGGGGCCTCAACTATTTACCATTTATATAGACGATCTGGAGGAGGGGACTGAGTGTAGGGTAACAAAGTTTGCAGACGACACAAAGATAAGTGGAAAAGTGAATCGTGTGGAGGGCGTAGAAGGTCTGCAGAGAGATTTGGACAGGCTGAGTGAGTGGGCGAGGATCTGGCAGATGGAGTATAACGTTAACAAATGCAAGGTTATTCACTTTGGAAGAAATAATAGCAAATTGGATTATTATCTAAATGGAAAGAAATTACAACATGCTGCTGTGCAGAGGGACCTGGGGGTCCTTGTGCATGAGACGCAAAAACCCAGTCTGCAGGTGCAACAGGTGATCAAGAAGGCAAATGGGATGTTGGCCTATATCGCAAGGGGGATAGAATATAAAAGCAGAGATGTCTTGCTGCATCTGTACAGGGCATTGGTGAGGCCGCAGCTGGAATACTGTGTGCAGTATTGTCCCCTTATTTGCGGAAGGATATATTGGCCTTGGAGGGAGTGCAGAGAAGGTTCACCAGGTTGATACCAGAGATGAGGGGTGGTGATTATGAGGAGAGACTGAGCAGATTGGGTTTGTATTCGTTGGAATTTAGAAGGCTGAGGGGGGATCTTATAGAGACCCTTAAGATAATGAAGGGGCTGGATAGGGTAGAGGTGGAGAGATTCTTTCCACTTAGAAAGGAAACTAGAACTAGAGGGCACAGCCTCAAAATAAAGGGGGGTCGGTTTAGGACAGAGCTGAGGAGGAACTTCTTCTCTCAGAGGGTAGTGAATCTCTGGAATTCTCTGCCCACTGAAGTGGTGGACGCTACCTCGTTGAATATGTTTAAATCACGGATAGATGGATTACTCATCGGTAAGGGAATTAGGGGTTATAGGGATCAGGCGGGTAAGTGGAACTGATCCACTTCAGATCAGCCATATCTTATTGAATGGCGGGGCAGGCTCGAGGTGCTAGATGGCCTACTCCTGCTCCTATTTCCTATGTTCTTATGTCTTTTTAACATTGTTTGCCTTTCCCCCAATATTTTTCTCTATAGCCCTGTTTTAACTTTGTCCTTGGTTTCTCTGCCTATCACTTTTCTTATTCCCTTTTCTACCTTTTGTTTTTGTCCTTACTCCCTCCTTCTCTGACTCCTTACATAGGTTTCCATCCCTCTGGCATATTAGTTTCTCTCCCCAATAGCTCGAGCAAAGTCCCAGTCCTGCCCAGTTGTAACTCATCCAATGTACAGGTCCCACCTCCCCCAGAACCGGTCCCAATGCCCCAGGAATCTGAAAGCCTCCCCCTGACACCATTTCTTCAGCCACGTATTTATCTGATATATCCTGTCATTTCTACTCTGACTAGCACGTGGCACCGGTAAATATCCTGAGATCACTCCCTTTGAGGTCCAATTTCTTAACTTTCTTCCTAGTTCCCTGTATTCTGCTTTTAGGACCTCATCCCTTTTTTTATCTATGTCATTTGTACCAATGTGTACTACGACCACTGGCTGTTCGCCCTCCCCCTTTAGAATGTCCTGCATCCACTCTGAGACATCCTTGACGCTAGCACCAGGGAAGCAACATACCATTCTGGAGTCTCGTTTGCGGCCACAGAAACTCCTGTCTATTTCCCTTATAATTGAATCCCCTATAACTATTGCACTGGCACACTTTTTACCCCTCCCCTCTGCAGCAGAACCAACCATGGTGCAACGAGTTTGGCTGCTGCTGCTTTCCCCAGAGAGGTCATTCCCCTCAACTGTATCCAAAACGGTATATCTGTTTTGCAGGGGAATGGCCACAGGAGATTCCTGCACTACCTGCCTATGTCTCTTGCTCTGTCTGGTGGTCACCCATTCCCTTCCTGCCTGCAGAGTCTGAGCCTGTGGTGTGACCATCTCTCTATATGTGCTATCCACGATACTCTCTGACTCGCGGATGCTCCATACTGTCTCCAGCTGCCACTCCAGGGCTGAAACTCGAGCTTCCAGGAACTGTAGCTGGAGACACTTCCTGCACACATGCTGTTCCAGGGGACTGAAACTGTCCCCAACCTGCCACATGGAGTAAGAGGAGCAAGCCACGGCTTGGAGCTCTCCTGTCATGTCTTAACCCTTTAAATTAAACTTTTGAAAGATGTTTTGTTTCAGACTTTTCATGCTTTTTAGAGGTGAGGCTCAAGATACCTTGGCAATGTTCTGCAATATATTGGAGAAGGTACACAATGCAGTCACTGGTGGTGAAAGGACTGAAGGTTTGGGGGAGTGGATGAGGTGCTGATCAAGCAGGTTGCTATGTACTTGACGGTGTCAAGCTTCTTGAGGTTTTGAAGCTGCACATATCCAGGCAAGTGGAAAGTACTCCATCACATTGTGACTTACATCTTCTAAATGGTGCAAAGATTATAGGGAAGCAGGAGGTGATCAGAATACCCAGACTCTGACCTGCTGTTGTAGCTATAGTATTGGGATGTTGTAGGTTGAGCAAATCACTTTAAGTTTTAAGTTTATTTATTAGTGTCACAAGTAAGTTTCCATTAACACTGCAATGAAGTTACTGTGAAAATCCCCGAATCACCACACTCTGAAGCCTGTTTGGGTACAATGAGGGAGAATTTAGCATGGCCAATGCACCTAACCAGCACCTCTTTCGCATTGTGGGTGGAAACCAGAGCACCTGGAGGAAACCCACGCAGACACAGGGAGAACATGCAGACTTTGCACGGGCAGTGACCCAAGTCGGAAATTGATCCCGGATCCCTGGCGCTGTGAGGCAGCAGTGCTAATCACTGTGCCACTGTGCAGCCCTGGCTGGTCCAGTTAAGCTTGCGGTCAATAGTGACCTTCAGGATGTTGCTGGTGGGGGATTGATGATAGCAGTGGTATTGAATGTCACAGGGAAAATGCTAGATTTTCTCTCGTTGAGGTGGTCTTTGTCTGACATTTGTATGCCATGAATGTTACTTGCCAACTTATCAACACAATCCTAAATATTTTTAGGTCTTGCTATTTGCAGGTACATGCTGCAAATAGAAACGGTCACTGTACAATCTTCAGCAAACATCACCAATTCTGATGCTATGATGAAGGGTAGGAGATTGAGCCTAAGGCATTAAGCTAAGTAGCTCCTGCAGCAATGTTCTGGGGCTGAGATGATTGGCCTCAAGCAAGCAATGCGATGGGTTGGATTTTACATTTCCCAGAGGGGGGGCAGAATGGAACATGAGGGGTCCATTCACACCCACCCTCACCATCCATGCATGTTCCATCAAGCATTGGATGGACAACATAGGGAAGCAGTGGCATACTAATAACAGACTAGAATCCAGAGGCCCAGGCCAATGATCCTGGACAACAGGTTCAACCCACCATAGCAGATGGTGGAACTTAAATTCAATTATCAAATCTGGAATTAAAAGTTGATCTGAGTAATGGTGACCATAAAAAATAAATCTGGTTCACTAATGCCCTTCAGGGAAGGAAACCTGCTGTCCTGACTTGGTTTGGCCTACATGTGACTCCAGACACATAGCAATGTGATGACTCTTAATGCTCTCTGAAATGGCCAAGCAAGACACTCAGTTATATCAAATTGCTACAAAGTCAAAAAGGAATGTAACTATCAACCTAGTCACTGGAGATGACAAAGGCACACCCGTCCCTCTCGACCCAACAAAAGTCCTCGATACTAACACCTTGGGCGCTTGTGCCAACATATGCTTTTTGCAGACATAACACACATGGGCAATTCCCATTTTGTCAGGTAGATGCCACTGATATAGCTATACTAGAACATCTTGAATAGAGGAAGGGCTAATTTTAGATCTGAGGACTTCTGTACCCCAACCTGGATGTTGTCAGGGCCTACAACCTTTTGTCAAGAATTATATTTTCTCTTTTACTTTGGTAATATCACTGTCCTATTTCTTATATACTGGAAAACAGGTTGGTGGGGATGTGATTGGTATAGTTGGAAAGAGACAGATAAACTGCAAGGATCTAAACAATAGTAAGAAATGATTTTGATATGTTATTGAACAAAGAGAAAGTTGGATAAAAATTTACGTAAGGCAATAAAAGATTGTTTTGAAGTGGGTTGGGGGAACATATACAAGTTGTAAAAGTTGTAAATATGTGAGGCAAAGATAGGAAAAGTTTGCTTCATAAAATAAAGGAGTTTGATCAGTTTTGGGACAAGAGGCCTGACTGTGAAACAATAGAGGATACAAAAATTAAAAGAAATGAACACATTTAAGAAAAGACTGAAGCCTAACTGAGGTACTAGCTGCTTAGATCTCCCAGAAGACAGCAAGGTAGCTGATCAGATCTCTCAGAAGAAAGTGCGAAAAAGGCCAGACCCAGAGAACCTGTTGCTATCAACCTCAGAGGACATGCCTAGAGCAAAAGGGCATTGCACGATAAAATTAATGGATTCTGTAGGTTTAAAAATCTACAAGGACTCTTGCCAGCAGAAAAGGGATTGCAGTTTATGTTAATATCTTTGGAACTGTTTTAAAGTACTGTTAACTATGTGAAGCCATTCTTGTGCTCATGTGTGACTTTTATTTATTTTCCTTATTTTTAATAAACGTCTCCTTTAATATAAAATCATCACAATTGGTTGGAGATATAATTTCCTGATTTCAGAAAACCTCCTCATAATAGACAAATTGCAAAAATTGTTTTGACAGCTCAGCAGTTATCTTCAGCTGTGCCTTAACAATTTGCTGTATCTAATACACTGAGCTATTTCTTTATCTCACATGGAATTGGGTAAAGGGTAGCTTCTGTGAAGGTGGAGACTTCAGGAGGAGGTCAAGTTAGATCATCCACTTAGCAGGAACTTTCTGGAACTTTCTGTTTTGCAATTGTGCTGAAGCCCCCATCATTGAGGATGGGGCTGTTGGTGGAGCCTCCTGTGGTTATGTTGTTTAATTATTCACTACTATTCACTTGGCAGAACTGCAGAGCTTCGATGATCAGGATGGTTGTGGGATCACTTAACTCTATCTACAATGTGCTGTTTCCCTTGTTTAACAAGAATGTTAAGTCTTGTGCTGTAAGCTTCTCGGCCTTTTGGCTAAGATCAAGTGTATGGTCGGCACCCCATTGTCGGCCGCACTTGGTTGAGGTCATTGGGTTACGCTGAGGCTTCATATGTTTCATATGAAGCAATTTTTAAAAGCGGCATCTCGGCCTTTTGGCTAAGATGCAAATGAGCTCAAGTCTTGGAGGAGGAACCTCCCCCTTCTCCAATCAGCTTGGCTCATGTAGATCAGGCCCAGGACAGAGTGGTTTGGTCGCTCGCCCTGTCTTGTCAGCCTGGATCTGAAATGTCTCAACTTGTTGAGACTCTGAATTGGATTTGATTTGATTGAATTGGTAAAGTATTTAAAAAAAAGAAAACCAGAATGGCAACTATTTCTAAGTAGGCCTGGTATTGCTCCTGGCAATTTCCACATTCATCATTGAACCAAGGTTGGTCCCCAGAATTGGTGATAATGTTAAAATGAGATAAGTGCATGAGGTTGCAGATTGTGGTCGGATACTATTCTGCTACTAATGAAGGCTCACCGTGTTTCATGGTAACTCAGCTTTAAGCTGCTACAGTGTTCTGAATCTATTCCATTTAGCACGGTAGTAGTGCCACACAGACAAAAACAGACATCCTCAGGTGTGAAGATAAGATTTCATCTTGTTTAGATGGTTGAACAATAGAAAGCAGAGAGCAATGGTCAATGGATATTTTTGGGCTGGAGGATGGTTTGTAGCAGTGTTCCCCAGGGATCGGTATTGATGTGAACGTATTGGGAGAGACTGCAGAATAGGTTGAGAAGAATGGTTCCAGGGATGAGAAACTTCAGGTGTGCGGATCAATTGGAGGGGTTGGGACTGTTCTCCTTGGAGCAAAGAAGGCTAAGAGGAGATCTGATAGACATGTTCAAAATCATGAAGGGACTGGACAGAGTAGATAGGAGGAAACTGTTCCTGCGTATAAAAAGATGGAGAATAAGAGGGCACAGATTTTGCACAGCACTAGATGACATGTATTATAAGAGGGACTACTGTGTAGATTAACCATGTTAGTCAGAGTTGAATAGGAATCAAATGAAAAGTTAAAAAACAGTTCTAATTCTGTTATACATTTTGTTCCTACCATTAACTTCCAAGGAAGCACTAGTCTGGTGGCCTCCAATGTCACAAGTGTACCTTCCACTATCTTCCGGTTTAAGTTTGTGGATAACCAGTTCAACGATTAATCCTTTTTGCTTCATTTCATATTTGGCACTGGGCTGAAGTGGCGTAGATCCTTTTGTCCACTGTACTGCTAGATTTGGTCTGCTGATTTCACAACGCAGTACAGTAGTATCATCCTCTTGCGCTTCTGCATCCTTAAGTTCTTGCTTGAAGGTCGTAGGCAAGGCTATTTGGGCAACATTAAAGACTGAATATTATAACAACTTATAGCGCCTCATCTGTTTACTTGCATTTGTAAAATGAGGCAGTGTTTTTCACTGCACTCTCCCTTACAGCAAATAACAGTGAATGAACAAATCAAGGATCATAACATGCATTTCACTTCGAGCATATCATAGCTGTCACAAGAACAAAAGAAAACCTAAGGCAAGGAAATGCCATTCAACCCATCAGACAAGGTCCAACCAAAGTCTGTTTGTTTTATCATGGACCATCACAACCCCACATGTCGATCTCATATTTTAAGCAACATCCCCTTACAAAAGCAAAATACTGCATATCCAGAAAATCTGGTATAAAAACAGAAATTGCTAGAAATAGTCAACAGATCTGGCAGCATTTGTGGAGAGCAAAATTGTTTCTCTCTCCAAAGCTGTTGTCTGATCTGCTGAGTATATCCAGTATTTTCAGTTTTCACTAATAATTCCCTACTCACTGACCAGTGAGCTTGCACAAGCCAGTGGGACAGGGACCGCAGCCTGAGTGAGATTCAGCCAGAGTGAGGGTATTGGGTATTTGGAGCTGAGTGGGAATTGAGTGATGAGGGGAATGAGATGCTCATCTTTGGGAGGAGCGGAGAGGCAGACCTGTGAAGGAGACTCCAGGGCAAGTGAGAGTCGAAAGAAATCGAACCGTGCCATCATAGCCAGCAGGTAAGTGATTGACTGGTGACTGGTAAGTAGTTTTTCCTTTCTGTTTTCTCTTTTATTTGTTTTGACATTGTAGTTATTGTTGTATGTTAACTTAATGGTTACGTCATGGCAGGAGATCCCAGACCCGTGTCATGCTCCTCTTGTGCAATGTGGGAATTTTGAGATTCTTCCAGGGGCCCCGGCACCTTCACATGCAAGAAGTGTGTCCAACTGCAGCTCTGTTAGACCATTTGATGGCTCTGGAGCTGCGGACAGATTCACTTTGGAGCATCCACGATGCTGAGGAAGTCATGGATAGCATGTTCAGTGAGTTGGTCAGACCGCAGATAAAAATTACTTAAGGAAATAGGGAATGGGTGACCACCAGATGGAGGAAGAGTAGGAAGGCAGTGTAGGGGTCTCCTGTGATCATCTCCCTCCAAAACAGATATATTGTTTTGGATACTGTTGGGGGAGATGGCTCACCAGGGGAAGATGGCAGCAGCCAGGTTCACGGCACCATGGCTGGCTCTGCTGCGCAGGAGGGCAGGAAAAAGAATGGCAGAGTTATAGTGATAACTGTCAATTGTAAGGGGAATAGACAGGCATTTGTGAGGATGCAAACGAGACTGCAGGATGGTATGTTGCCTTCCTGGTGCAAAGGTCAAGGATGTCTTGGAGTGGCTGCAGAGCATTCTGGAGGGAGAGGGTGAACACCCAGCTGTCGCGGTGCACCAACAATACAGGTAAAAAGTGGGATGAGGTCCTACAAACTGAATTTAGGGAGTTAAACTAAAAGATAGGACCTCAAAGGTAGTAATCTCAGGATTACTACCTGTGCAGAGTACTCGTCAGAGTAGGAGTGTCAGGATAGCTAAGATGAATACTTGGCTTGAGAGATGGGGCAAGAGGGAGGGATTCAAATTCCTGGGACATTAGAACCAGTTCTGGGGGAGGTGGAACCAGTACAAACTGGACGGTCTGCACCTGGGGAGGACTGGAACCAACGTCCTGGGAGGAGTATTTGCTAGTGCTGTTGGAGAGGGTTTAAACTAATGTAGCAAGGGGATGGGAACCGACGCAGGAAGTCAGAGGGAAGTAAAGTGGGGACAGAAACAAAATGCAGTAAGGGGAAAAGTGGAAAGGCAGAGAAACCAAAGACAAAAATCAAAAAGTGCCACAGTACAGAGTACAGAGACTGTGGATAACTCAGTGACTAAGTCCAGTAAGGCTAAGAGAAATAAAACACAGGGAGAGTATACAAAACATGACAGGACAGATGGTCTGAGAAAGCAGGGCAGAGAGCAAGGAAAGTCTGGATTAAACTGCATTTATTTCAATACAAGATGCCTGATGGGCAAGGCAGATGAACTCAGGGAATGAATGGGTACACGGGACTGGGATATTATAGCTATTCCTGAAACATGGCTGAGGGAGGAGCAGGACTGGCAGCTCAATGTTCCAAGAGTACAGATGCTATAGGAAAGATATAACAGGAGGTAAGAGAGGAGGGGGAGTTGCGTTTTTGATTAGGGAGAACATCACGGCAGTACTGAGAGGGGATGTTTCTGAGGGTTCGCCCACTGAGTCTGTATGGGTAGAATTGAGAAATAAGAAGGGAGAGATCACTTTGATAGGATTCTACTACAGGCCTCCAAATAGTCAGCAGGAAATTGAGAAGCAAATATGTAAGGAGATTACAGATAGTTCCAAGAAAAATAGGGTGGTAATAGGAATCTGAAACAACAACAGAAAATGACCAAGGGTCATTTAGACTCGAAATGTTGGCTCTCCCCACAATTCTTCAGACCTGCTGAGGTTTTCCAGCATTTTCTGTTTTTGTTTCAATATTCATAACCAGCACTGACCCCTGAGGCACACCATTAGTCACCTGCAGCCATCCTGAGAAAGACCCCTTTATCCCCACTCTCTGCCTTCTGCCAGTCAACCAATCCTCTATCCATGCCAGGATCTTACCCTTAACACCATGGGCACTTAACTTATTTAACAGTCTCCTGTGCGGCACCTTGTCAAAGGCCCTTTGGATATCTAAATAAATCACGTCCACTAGCTCTCCTTTATCTAACTTCCTTGTTACCTCCTCAAAGAACTCTAACACATTTGTCAGACATGACCTCCCCTTGACAAAGACATGCTGACTCAGTCCTACTTTATCATGCACTTCCAAGTACTCTGCGATCTCATCTTTAATAATGGACTCTAAAATCTTGCCAACGACCGAAGTCAGGCTAACCGGCCTATAATTTCCCTTCTGCTGCCTCCCTCCCTTCTTAAACAGCGGTGTTACATTAGCTACTTTCCAGTCCTCTGCGACCCTCCCTGCCTCCAGTGATTCCTGAAAGATCACCAGCTATGCGTCCACAATTTCCTCAGCCATCTCTTTTAGAACCCTGGGGTGCAATCCATCCAGTCCAGGTGATTTATCCACCTTCAGACCTTGCAGTTTCCCCAGAACCTTGTCCTTAGTGATGGCCACGACATCCACCTGTGCCCCCTGACTCTCCTGGAGCTCTGGCATCCCACTGGTGTCTTCCACCGTGAAGACTGATGCAAAGTAACTATTCAGTTCTTCTGCCACTGCTTTATTTCCTATTATTACTTCTCCAGCCTCATTTTCCAGTGGTCCAATAGCTTTTTTTGCCTCTCTCTTACCTTTTATATATTGAAAAAAACTCTTCCTATCTTCTTTTATATTACTAGCTAATTTACACTCATATTTCATCTTCTCCCCCCTTATTGCTTTTTTTAGTTGTCCTCTATGGCTGGTGGCATAGTGGACAGTGAAGAAAGTTATTTCCAATCGCGATGCGATCTTGATCAATTGGGCCAGTGGGCTGACGAATGGCACATGGAGTTTAATTTAGACAAATGCGAGGTGATGCATTTTGGTAGATTGAACCAGGGCAGGACTTACTCAGTTAATGGTAGGGCGTTGGGGAGAGTTACAGAACAAAGAGATCTAGGGGTACATATTCATAGCTCCTTGAAAGTGGAGTCACAGGTGGACAGAGTGGTGAAGAAGGCATTCGGCATGCTTGGTTTCATCGGTCAGAAAATTGAATACAGGAGTTGGGACGTCTTGTTGAAGTTGTACAAGACATTGGTACGGCCATACTTGGAATACTGTGTGCAATTCTGGTCACCCTATTATAGAAAGGATATTATTAAACTAGAAAGAGTGCAGAAAAGATTTACTAGGATGCTCCCGGGACTTGATGGATTGAATTATAAGGAGAGGCTGAATAGACTGGGACTTTTTTCTCTGGAGCGTAGAAGGCTGAGGGGTGACTTTATAGAGGTGTATAAAATAATGAGGGGCATAGACAAGGTAGATAGTCAATATCTTTTCCCAAAGGTAGGGGAGTCTAAAACTAGAGGGCAAAGGTTTAAGGTGAGAGGGGAGAGATACAAAAGTGTCCAGAGGGGCAATTTTTTCACACAGAGGGTGGTGAGTGACTGGAACAAGCTGCCAGAGGTAGTAGTAGAGGCGGGTACAATTTTGTCTTTTAAAAAGCATTTAGATAGTTACATGGGTACGATGGGTATAGAGGGATATGGGCCAAATGCGGGCAATTGGGATTAGCTTAGGGGTTTTTTAAAAAAAGAAAAGGACGGCATGGACAAGTTGGGCCGAAAGGCCTGTTTCCATGCCGTAAACCTCTATGACTCTGCTCGCTTTTAAAGGCATCCCAATCTTCTGGCTTCCCACTAATCCTTGCCACTTTTATGCTTTTTCCTTTGCTTTTATGCTGTTCTTGACTTCCCTCATCTGCCATGGATGCCTCGTCCTCCCCTTAGCATCTTTCCTATTCCTTCGGATGAATTTCTGTTGTGCCTCCCGAATAACTCTCAAAAACTCCTGCCATTGCTGTCCCACTGTCTTCCCTGCTAGGCTCCCTTTCCAATCAACTCTGGCCAGCTCCTCTCTCATGTCTTTGTACTTACCTTTATTTAATTGTAATACCATTACATCTGACTCCAGCTTCTCCCTCTCAAACTGCAGGGTAAATTCTATCATATTGTGGCCACTGCTCCCTCAGGGTTCCTTCACCTTAAGTTCCCTAATCAACTCTGCCTCATTACACATCACCAAATCCAGAATTGCCTGTTCCCAAGTAGGCTCTGTCACAAGCTGCTCCAAAAAAACCATCTCTTAGACATTACACAAATTCCTTTTCTTGGGATCCACTACCTACCTGATTTTCCAGTCCACCTGCATATTGAAGTCCCCCATGATTATTGTAATATTGCCTTTTTTATATGCCTTTTCTGTCTCCTGATTTATTTTCTGCCCCACATCCTGACTACTGCTAGGGGGCCTGTACATAACTCCCATCAGGGTCTTTTAACTTTGCGATTCCTCAACTCTACCCACAGAGATTCTGTGCCTTCTGATCCTATATCACTTCTTGCTATTGATTTAACTTCATTCCTTACTAACAATGCAACCCCGCCCCCTTTGCCCCTCTGCCTGTCCTTCTGATAGGACACATATCCTTGGATATTCAGATCCCAGCCCTGATCCCCTTGCAGCCACGTCTCTGTGATGCCCACAACATCGTACCGGCCAATTTCAATGTGCGCAACAAGCTCATTTACTTTGTTCCGTTTACTGCGCGCATTTAGGTACAACACCCTCAGTCCTGCATTGACCACCTCCCTTCTTATACTTGTCCCCTTTTTTGCTCTGCCTGGAGGTTAGATTCCTGCCACCTTCTATACTCTCTGTTCTATTACGTGGTCTTTACTAACTTCTCCAGCCCTCAGCTCCATTAACCTACACTTCTACCCTCTCCTTTAACTTTGATTTTCTATTTCTCCATACAACTGAATCCTCCCCCCCACTATTTAGTTTAAAGCCCTATCTACAGCCTTAGTTATACGATTCGCCAGGACTCTGGTCCCAGCACGATTCAGATGAAGACCGTCCCATCTGAACAGGTTCCCTCTTCCCCAATACTGGTGCCAATGTCCCAGGAATTCAAATCTATTCCTCCCACACCAATCTTTGAGCCACGCATTTACCTCCTTAATCTTACTGACCCTGTGCCAATTCGCTCGTGGCTCAGGTAGTAATTCAGAGATTATTACCTTTTTGGTTCTGCTTTTTAATTTAGCTCCTAACTGTTCATACTCCCTTAGCAGAAACTTTGTTCCTGTTCTACCTATGTCATTGATACCTACGTGGACCACGACAACTGATCCTTCCCCTGCCACTCCAAGTTCCTCTGCAGTCCAGATGAGATATCCCGAACTCGAGCACCAGGCAAGAAACACAACCTTCAGGATTCTCGATCCTGGTCACAGAGAACAATGTCAATGCCCCTACTATACTATCCCCAATTACGACTAAATTTCTTTTTTCTCCCTCCACTTGAACGGCTCCCTGTACCACGGTGCCGTGGTCAGTTTGCTCATCCTCCCTGTAGTACCCATTCCCGTCCACACAGGGAGCAAGAATCTCGAACCTATTGGACAAGTTCAGGAACTGAGGCTCCTGCAACCCTACCTCCTGGATCCCTCTACCTGCCTCACTCGCAGCCACACCCTCCTGTCCCTGTCCACTGGCCGAAGTCAAGGTATTTAATCTAAGGGATGTGACTGCCTCCTGGAACACAGTGTCCAGGTATCTCTCCCCTTCCCTGATGTGTCGCAGTTTCCGAAGCTCAGAATCCAACTCATCCACTCTGAGCTGGAGTTTCTCAAGCAACTTACTGCAGACATGCTCACTGGGAACCACAATGGGGTCCACCAGCTCCCACATCATGCATGAACAACACATCACTGACCCTCCATCTCTATTTTATTTAATTAGTTTTTAATTTGGGTTTTAAATTTTTTTAAATTAATTTTTAAAAAAATTATATATCTCCTTATTACCTCAGTCTCAATGCAATGTCTAAGCAGTAATTTAAATGGGTTTTCAAACTTAGTACAGCTCCCTGCTAGCCAATCAAATCACAGCCCTCCTGTGATGTCACTTTTAAGTTGTTTTAGTCCAAACTCACTGTCAGTTTCAGAGAATCAAGAGTAACACTTATTTACCAATTAACACTCTCCCTTACTGACCAATCAGCACTCTCCCTTGTAGCCTCTGTTGCCTGTTTCACCCAAGTCCCTGTTTTCACCCAACTCCAAAAGCACTCCTCACAGCCAGGCAGCACTCACAGTGCAGTCAGGGCAGCACTGTGAAGCCTTTGTTTTTATAGGCACAACTTACAAAGCCCTGGAACTGATTTTAACTAGATAACATATGTAATATTGGCAGGACAGGTATTATGCAGCTGTGGAATGTGGTTACTTTGGGAAACCAAGGCGATCCATGACACACATGTCTTCACAAAGCGTCAGCAGCTACAGGAATTTCCTACTCTACTATTACGGCTAAGCCAGAGAATCAACTGCTTCAATAAAATAAAGAGTGCAGGAGGGCACGCCAGGAGCAATTCCAGGCATACCTAAAAATGCGGTATCAACTTGGTAAAGCTACAATACAGTACTACACATGTGCCAATCAGCATAAGCAATAAGTAATCAACAGAACTAAATAATTCCACAACCAACGGAACAGATCCAAGCTCTGCAGTTCTGCCACATCCAGCATCACAGATCACTCCACATGATATCCAGAATAGCTGAAGGCACTATATACTACAAAGGCTGTGGGCCCTGACAATATTACGGTAAAAGTCCTGAAAACTTGTGTTCCAGTGTTTGCCGCGCCACTAGCCAAACTTTTCCACGGGCAAAACATGGACATGCTTTTAATGTGGGATTGAGAGCAGCATTCCTGCTCTCCCCGACTCCATATTCAGGTAATATATTTTAGACACTTGCTTTGCTGTTTGTGGCCAGCAACTGTCCATTTCACCTCATGCAGCTATAAAAGCTGGATACTGTGGATTCTGGAGGTCTGAACTAAGGACAGAAAATGCCAGAAAAATTCAAAAGGTCTGGCAGCATCTGTGGAGATAGAAAGATTTAACGTTTTGAGTTTGTATGGCCCTTCTGCAGAGTTGAAGAGGGGTAGAAATGTAACGGATTATGTAGTTGGAGAGCCGGGAGGCACAGGTTGAGCAAACAGGTGGTCAGGGCTCGGTGGGAGCTAAGGAGATACTTGACGACAATATCATGGACAGAAGACAAAGATAGTGTTGATGGTAGTGTTTTAAGACTAAAGACATCACTAATAATGGCATAAAGGTAAGGTGACAGGATGTGTTAAAAGCAGAACAAGGGCCAGTACTCTGTGAAAGCAAAACAAGTTACGGATGCCTCTGTGGGGGCAGGGGTGGGGAAAATGTTTTTAAAAGATCAAGGTGAAGAGTTCCTTCATGGTCTGAAATTGTTGAACTCAATCCTAAGTCCAGAGGCCATAAAGTGCCTAATTGGAAGTTAAGGTGCAATTCCTCCAATATGTGTTGAGCTTCACTGGAATATTGTAGCAGACCAAGGACAGAGACAGAAATGTGGGCATGAGGGCAAGATGGTGAGTTGAATGATAAGCAACAGGAATGTCGGAGTCTTGTTTACAGACTCAGTGACAGTGTTCCGCAAAGCAGTCACCCTGTCTGCATTTAGTCTCCTCAGTGTCACAGCATACAAGACTCTGGACCAAGTGCCGGAAAATGGGATTAGAATAGATAGGTGCTTGGTGTAGACATGGTGGGCCAAAGGGCCTCTTTCTGTGCTGCAAAACTCTATGACTCTATCTACTTGGCAATGTGGACGATTTCCCAGGAATTTGCTGGAAACAAAAAGCAGGGCAAATCCAAACTGGTAAATTGCCATCCCATTAGTTTACTGTTGACCATCAGAAAAGTGATGCAAGGGACCTTCAACAGTGTTATCAGGCACCACTTAATTAGCAGCAACCTGCTCACTGACACTCAGTTTGGGTTCCGCCAAGGTCATTCAACTGTGGAACTTATTGCAGCAGTGGGTCAAACATGGACAAAGCGATGAATGTCAGAGGTGAGGTGAGTTGAGAGTAACTTAATTTGATGTCAAGGCAGCATTTGACCGAATATGGCACCAAGGAGCCCTAGACCCAGCCCTAATGGGAATCAAGGGGAAAACCCTCCACCAGTTGGAGTCAAAGCTAAAACAAAGTAAGATGGTTGGAGATCAATCATCTCAGCTCCAGGACATCACTGCATGGAGTTCCTCAGGGAGTGTCCTCGGCCCAACCACCATCAACTGCTTCAGCACTGGCCTTCCTTTCATAAGATCAAAAGTGGGGATGTTCGCTGATGATTACATGATGTTCAGCACCATTTGAACTCCACAGATACTGAAGCATTCCACATCTAAATGCAGCAAAACCTGGACAATATCCAGGCTTGGGCTGACAAGTGGCAATTAACTCACCTCCTGACTCGACAAAGATTCCCTGCCATCTAGAAGGCACAAGTTAGGAGTGTAGGGAATACTCTTCACTTGCCAAGATGAGTGCAGCTCCAATGGCACTCAAGAAGGTCAACACCATCCACAAAAAAGCAGCTTTCTTGATTGGCACCCCATCCACAAACATTCACACTTTCCACCACCAATGACAAACAGTGACAGCAGTGTGTACCATCCACAAGATGCACTTCAGGAACTCACTAAGGTTCACTAAGTAGAACCTTCCAGGCTAAAGGTGGGACATGTTGCCAGGATCCGATGAACTGCGCGCTAGGGTTTTAATGGAAGTAGCTGCAGAGATAGTGGACCCATTGGTTAAAATTTTTTGTAACTCAGTAGACTCGGGGGAGAGGGTAACTAGAAGATTGGAAAACAGTCAATATGACGCTCTTGTTCAAAAATGGAGAATGGCAGACGGCAAGGAACAATAGGCCAGTTAGTATAACATCCACTATTCGCGAGATGCTGGAGTAAATAATCAAAGAGGAAATAACTAATTATTTAGCAAAGCTGAATATAATCAAACCTAGTCAACATGGTTTTATGAAAGATAAGTCATGTTTGACAAATCTGCTCGAATTCTTTGAGGATGTAACAGGGAGTGTAGATAGAGGGGAACCTGTAGATGTAGTGTATTTAGATTTCCAAAAAGCATTTGACAAGGTGCCGCATAAAAAGCTGGTGAATAAAGTAAAAGCCTATGGAATTGGAGGAAGTATGTTGGTCCTTTTCAGAGTGGAAATATGTAACTAGTGGAATATCGCAAGGATCAGTTCTTGGTCTGCAATTGTTAATTATTTACATCAATGACCTTGAGGAAGGAACATAGTGTAAGGTTAACAAATTTGCTAATGATACAAATATAGGTGGAAGGGCATGTTGTGATGAGAATATTTTTCAATGATAGATTGGGTGACTGGGCAAAAACGTAGCTGTCTCTCGTCCAGAGCGTCATCCAATACTTATGGAATTACACCATGACCACCCTGGGATTTAAAAGATGAAAATGTTACCCAGAAGCTACGTATGGTAGCCCAATTTTGATGCAGACATAACCAAATTGTCAGACTAGATGTCATGCCAAGAAAATCTCCCTAGACGGGAGTGCATGTGGACATCACAGGGCCTTTTTTTGGGTTCCATATTTTTAATTATGGTCAACATTCACTCCCAATGATTGGAGATACATCACATTGACTCCACCACTTCCCATGAGAAATTACGACAAAGTTTCTGCAAGCACGGGATACCTGAAGCCCTGGTCTAGTTGCCTGGGGGAGAGGGCCCATGACAGCTTCAGCAGGAGGCCAGTGTCCCAAACAGTGCCGTAGGCGACTGAGGGAAAGGAACACAGCAACTATCTTCAAGTTTTTCTGAAAGCCGTTTTCAATGTGGGTGGTAAGGATCAGTACCTGTTGCCCTGTGTTGTAGTCCTTGCAGAAACCAGCTTGTTTAACTCTCAGGACTTCTTCTACGATTGGGGATATGCGCTGAAGGATGAGGCATTCAAGGATTTTGTATGAGACCTACAGGAGAGAAATTGGATGGCAGCTATCTGCAAGTATGGGGTCTTTTCCAGGTTCAAGTATGGCAATGACTTTTGCTGTCCTCCATTTCTTTGGAATGCTGTTGGAATTTATGAGCATCATGTAAAACCAGGTCAGCCGGGCAAGAGATCAGGGCCCCAGATGATTCATAAATTTTGGCACGATATTGTCATATTCTGCTGCTTTGCCACATTTCAAGCCCTGTAGGACCTTCTATAGTTCTGTAACCTCAAAGGAGGCAGGGCTGATGTCTTCCCTGAGATGCTGTGTTATCTTTGTTCACCCTGAGAGGCGGTTTTGAGTGGATAACTTTTGAGCTACTCCAAGGCAACAGTTTAGGCTCCAGCACTGCCTGCTGGAGTGTGTGAAGTTTAGCTCTGCTACCTTTTCCTTCTATTTGGTGCAGCGCACAGCATTGAGGGGCTCAATCAGATGGTCTCCTACCTCTGGGTCCCCTGATGTTTCATATGCCTTTAGGAAGGCAGCACGCTCTTCATCTAAGCATGGAGTATAAATGGGTTGGTAGCAGGCTGCTTTATAGATGGCATCACAGAGACAGTTGTACGCTTCGTCAAGTGTGATATTTCGTAGTGGAATTGTTGAGATGCAGATCACTGTATTTTGTCCAGCTGGCTTTCTGGAAATTCCATCACATTTTCTTGGGGCTGTTGACAACTGGAACACGCAGGCTTATAAGAATGAGTAGAGGACTGTGTGTTGGCTGTGTGGGAAGTCATCTACGACAAGGCTCTGTGCATGATGCGGGGCAATTGATCAGCATTCATCACCCTCCCCCGACATCCCTCTATTCCCTACTTATTCAATTATCTGTTAAGATGTCTCTTAAATGTTGCTATTGTATCTGGTTCTACCACATCCTTTGGCAGTGCATTCCAGGCACTTACCATCCTCTGTGTAGAAACTTGCCTCTCACATCTCCTTTAAACGTTCCTCCTTTTACCTTAAACCTATGTCCCATGTAATTAATATTTCTACTCTGGGAAAAGAACTCCAACTATCCAGTCTATTCATGCCTCACATAATTTTGTAAACTTCTATCATGTCACCTCTCATCAGGCTAAATTCCAAAGGAAGCTTCATGAGAAGAGTCCACACAAGGAATCATAGTCAAAGTCCTGAAGCTGAAAGGAACAATGAAAAACCGCCCCAAGATTATGTTGTATTCAAGCCCGCACTCAAAATCTTCCAACTCAGTGTTGAGGGCCTGTTGGCACCCATCTGAAGCCTCAAAGTCCTTGCTGCTCAACCTAGTGAATCTCCTGTGCACCCCTTCGAGTGTCAGTATACCCTTTCTCAAGTGAGGAGACCAAAATTGTTCACAGTACTCCTGATGTGGCCTCACCAGCACCTTATACAGCTGCAACATAACCTCGCTGTTTTTAAACTCCATCCCTCTAACAATGAAGGACAAAATTCCATTTGCCTTCTAAATTACCTGCTGCACCTGCAAACCAACTTTTTGTGATTAATGCACAAGGAAACCAATGTTCTCTCTGCACAGCAGCATGCTGCAATTATTTTACCATTTAAATAATAGTCCATTTTGCTGTTATTCCTACCAAAATGGATGACCTCACATTTACCAACATTGTACTCCATCTGCCAGACTCTCGCCCACTCACTTAGACTATCTATATCCCTTTGCAGACGTTCAGTGTCCTCTGCACACTTTGCTCTACCACTCATCTTAGTGTCATCTGCAAACTTTGACACACTATACTCAGTCGCCAACTCCAAATCATCTATGTCCTTCAGCTTCTCACTAAAACTTGTTTCTCTCAGAACCTCTGGTACATTATTCATGTCTTCCTTTGTGAAGATGTGGAGATGCCGGTGTTGGACTGGGGTAAACACAGTAAGAAGTTTAACAACACCAGGTTAAAGTCCAACAGGTTTATTTGGTAGCAAAAGCCACACAAGCTTTCGGAGCTGCAAGCCCCTTCTTCAGGTGAGTGGGAATTCTGTTCACAAACAGAACATATAAAGACACAAACTCAATTTACATGAATAATAGTTGGAATGCGAATACTTACAACTAATCAAGTCTTTAAGAAACAAAACAACATGAGTGGAGAGAGCATCAAGACAGGCTAAAAAGATGTGTATTGTCTCCAGACAAGACAGCCAGTGAAACTCTGTGGGGGTTACAAATAGTGGGACATGAACCCAATATCCCGGTTGAGGCCGTCTTCGTGTGTGCGGAACTTGGCTATCAGTTTCTGCTCAGCGACTCTGCGCCGTCGTGTGTCGCGAAGGCCGCCTTGGAGAACGCTTACCCGAATATCAGAGGCCGAATGCCCGTGACCGCTGAAGTGCTCCCAACAGGAAGAGAACAGTCTTGCCTGGTGATTGTCGAGCGGTGTTCATTCATCCATTGTCGCAGCGTCTGCATAGTTTCCCCAGTGTACCATGCCTCGGGACATCCTTTCTTGCAGCGTATCAGGTAGACAACGTTGGCCGAGTTGCAAGAGTATGTACCATGTACCTGGTGGATGGTGTAAACACCATCCACCAGGTACATGGTACATACTCTTGCAACTCGGCCAACGTTGTCTACCTGATACGCTGCAAGAAAGGATGTCCCGAGGCAAGGTACATTGGGGAAACTATGCAGACGCTGCGACAACGGATGAATGAACACCGCTCGACAATCACCAGGCAAGACTGTTCTCTTCCTGTTGGGGAGCACTTCAGCGGTCACGGGCATTCAGCCTCTGATATTCGGGTAAGCGTTCTCCAAGGCGGCCTTCGCGACACACGACGGCGCAGAGTCGCTGAGCAGAAACTGATAGCCAAGTTCCGCACACACGAAGACGGCCTCAACCGGGATATTGGGTTCATGTCCCACTATTTGTAACCCCCACAGAGTTTCACTGGCTGTCTTGTCTGGAGACAATACACATCTTTTTAGCCTGTCTTGATGCTCTCTCCACTCACATTGTTTGTACCTTAAAAGACTTGATTAGTTGTAAGTATTCGCATTCCAACCATTATTCATGTAAATTGAGTTTGTGTCTTTATATGCTCTGTTTGTGAACAGAATTCCCACTCACCGGAAGAAGGGGCTTGCAGCTCCGAAAGCTTGTGTGGCTTTTGCTACCAAATAAACCTGTTGGACTTTAACCTGGTGTTGTTAAACTTCTTACTTCCTTTGTGAAGACAGAAGCAAAGTGTGAATTTAGTTCCTCAGCCATTTCTTTGTTCCCATTATGAATTCTCCTGTTTCTGACTGTAAGGGGCCTATATTAGTTTTTGTCAATCTTTTTCTCTTTACATACCTGTAAAAACGTTTAGATAGTTTTTATGTTCCCCGCTAGCTTATTTTCATACTCTATTTTTCCCTTCTTAATAAATCACTTGGTCCTCCTTTGCTGAACTTTAAACTGCTCCCAATCCTCAGGTCTATTGCTTTCTCGTGCCAATTAGATTCTTTGAATCTAATACTATCTCTAATTTCCGTTGTAATCCATGGTTTGGCCACAATTCCTTGACCACTCTTGTGCCAAACAGGAATAAACAACTTCTGGAGTTCACCTACTTGTTCCTTAAATACCTACCATTGCCTGTCCAATGTCCTTCCTTTCAGTAATGTTTCTTAGTTCATCATTGGCAATTCATGTTTCATACATCATAGTTACCTTTATTGAGATTCAAGGCTCTGGTCTCAGAAGCAACTACATCACTATCCACCTTGACAAAGAATTCTACCACATTATAATCAATCATCCCCAAAGGTTCCCTCACAACTAGATTGCCAACTAATCCTTTCTCATTGTACAATATCCAGTCCAGGATGGCCTGTTCCCTTGTTAGTTCCTCAAATATAATGGTCCAGAAAACCATTCTGTATAAACTGCAGAAATTCCTCCTCTATTGTACTGTGACTAATTTGACTCTCCCAACCTATATGCAGATTAAAGTCACCCATAATCACAGATGTTCCTTTAACACATGCATCTCTGATTTCTTATCTGATGCTATTCCAACATTACCACTACAGTTTGGTAGTCTGTAAACCATCCCCACAAATGTTTTTTTGCCCTTTGGTGTTTCTTAACTCGACCCGTACAGATTTGACATCATCTGTGCTAATATATTTCCTCAATATCATATCAATGTCTTCTTTAACCAACAATGCAACTCCGCCACTTTTTCCTTTCTGGCTGTCCTTCCTAAACACTAAATAGCCCTCAATGTTTAGTTCCCATCCTTGGTCACCTTGGAGCCATGTCTCCATAATGCCAACTATATCATACCCTTTTACATCTATCTGTGCAACTAATCCATCCATTTTATTTCGAATGCTTTGATACAAATCATTAAGGTGAACCCTTTTAATGTTTCTTGTCCCATTCCTACTATTTTTTACTGTGTCTTTATCTGACTTGACTTGATTTCTCTGCCTATCACTTTTCTTATTCTCCTTGCTGTCTTTTCCTCTTGTTCTTGGCTTCCCCTGCTCTGAATCTTACATAGGTTCCCATCCCCCTGCCACATTAGTTTAAACCCTCCCAACCATTCTAGCAAGTACCCGCCCCGCAAGGACATCAGTCCTGGTCCTGCCCAGATGTAACCATCCTGTTTGTACAGGTCCCCCCTCCCCCAAAACCAATGTCAAAGGAATCTGAAACTCTCTCCCTCGCACCACCTTTTCAGCCACATACCCATCCTATATATCCTGATGTTTGTACTCCAATTAGTACATGGCACAGGTAGTAATCCTGAGATAACTACCTTTGAGATCCTACTTTTCAGTCTGCTTCCTAGCTCCCTATTTTCTGTTTTTAGGGCCTCATCCCTTTTCTTACCAATGTCATTTGTACCAATGTGTATCACAATCACTGAGTGTTCACCCTCCCCCTTCAGAATGACCTGCAGCCACACGAAGACATCCTTGATCCTAGCACCAGTGAGGCAACATACCATCCTGGAGCCTCGTTTGTGGCCACAGAAACACCTATCCCCCTTACAATTGAATCCTCTATAACTATTGCATTCTCATGTTTCTTTACTCCTCCCCTCTGTAGCAGAACCAACTGTGGTACCACAAATTTGGCTGTTGCTGTTTTCACCTGAGAGGCCATTCCGCTCAACAGCATCCAAAACAGTACATCTGTTTTGCAGGGGAATAGCCACAGGAGATTCCGGCACTGCCTGCCTAACCCTCTTGTTCTGTCTGGTGGTCCCTTCCTGCCTGTGGAGCCTGAGCCTGCGGTGTGATCAACTCTTTATACGCGCTATCCACGAAACTCTCCGCCACGCAGATGCTCCACTGTGTCCCCAGATGCAGCTCCAGCTCTAAAACCCAGGTTTCCAGGAGCTGCAACTGGAGACACTTCCTGCACACATGCTGGCCGGGGGCACGAGAAATGGTTCCGGCCACCCACATGAAGCACGAAGAGCAGACCATGGCTTGGAGCTCTCCTGTCATGTCTTACCCCTTTAAATTAAACTTTTGGAAGATGCTTGATATCAGATTATATCCAATTCTCTTCTTTCCTGCTCCTCGTTACTACCAAACCTTACAAACCATAAACCACAAAAACAACCTCTGAAACTATAAGTGATAAAAGTATTAAATACTTACCCGACCTTACTACTTACCAATCAGCTCTTTCTCTTGTGTGCTCTACTACTGCAGCAGGGCAAAACTACTCTGATTTAAAATTTAGAAACCGAGGAGAAAAAGCAGAAAGCGCCTCTTTCCCCTCTGCACCAAAATCCCACTCAGCTCCAAATTCCTGATAGCCTCACCCTCACTCTGGTTGAATCTCACCCCAGATGAGTCTCTCCCACAGTTCGAGTGCAAGTTCAGTATATCCATTCCCTTAATAATATTGAGTACATAAGCAATTTATCCTCTGTGCCTTCTATTTTACAAAGTGAACAAGTTCTGGTCATTTAACTTCTTCTCAGTTACAGTTGTTTTAAGATAGTTATCAGTTAAGTTGCTCTTTTCTGCCTCCAATGCCTGGGTACTGCTGCTAAGCAGAACTGTACATTGTGGTCACACTAGTGATGTTAACCTTGACCTTAATCTTACATTCAATTGGAGAAGAAGCTGCTGATAACTGTCTCTGAGCAAAATTCCAGTGTTATAATTGCACATCATTAAAACAGTTTAGTTGGACCATGGTTCACTGATGCTGAATATTCCATGAGATAGGATTTCTCACATCTATGGGTAACTTCCATTGGTGTTGTTTTAATATTATTTTAATAAATAGTTTACCTTTCACTGTCAAGGCAGCAGAGGTTTTCTTATCGCCAGCTTCAAATGTTATATTCCCAGAATCTTTCACTGAAAGTTTTTTAACTGTTAAAATGTGAAAGCCATCCTTTAGTGATTTAATTTCATTCACGTCATTGCTGTGTAGAGGTGTTTTATCCAGGAACCACTGAACGTTGCTATAATCCGTCGGTGATATTTTGCACTTAAATGTTGCTGATTCACCTTCAAGGACTTCAACATCTTCAAGGTCTTCAACTATTCGAACTTTCTGACCTGTAATTAGTACAAATGAATTGCATACTTTGTTCCTTTATAAAGGCCATCAGGTGGAGGAGCAAGTTAGAACCCTTCTTTTCAGGATCTAGGTGAATATCTAGCCAGACTGATGAGTTGAAGATCTTCTCTCTTTGACGGTATTAGTAAAATGAGTCTCAGTGCAGTTTTCAATCAACGTGAGTACACAGCACAACATAATCTTGAAGTGGAGTTAGCTGGAATTTTATGTGTTTGCATGCAATTTGTTATTTGGAAAAGATATCATCCCTTTACATGACGTATTATTGGGGATATTTTAACTCTCAGCTAAAATAGGCTCAAAGTGGATGGAAAGATTGCATCACTGGCTATGCATAAATCCTTTTGATTGACATGGTCAATTTTGGACATCATTTCCTCATGATGGTGCGAGGAAATACTAGGTTGGCCCAAAATAAGCTTCTGGTGGTCAGCATGTGCATCATGAAGATGAGGTACGGTGCTCATTGTGGAGCTGAGCTGAAGCAAGTTTGTGTGTATTGGGAGGAAAAAAGAACATCCATTAGGAGAGCCCACATTATCAGACAATAGTCTGGGAGCTTTAATGGAGGAAGTAAGAAGGAGAACTCTCTTATTCTGTCATATGGAAGAAGTATGCAGTGCCATAGTACCAGGAAAGCTTAGTTCAAGTTTAGTGCGGAAAGGTGTTCAAGGGTTGCTATGGTAAGACTCTTGTTTACAATGCTGTTGTCATTGTCAGTTCAGCCTTTCACCAATTTACTCGAACAGCATCAATGAAAACCTACTTTTCAGCTTCAGTTTCTTGTCCTCCAATCATTGGAATAACAGTCAGTGCCTCTCCTCCTGCTGTTCAGTTTCTGCCACTATCAGTACTCTACAATCACTCTTGCACACACCTGATGCTTCTCTTTAGTATCAAATTATTCTACCCTCAGGTAGATGCTCAGTACTCCTCAGCATTCCACTCACTAACAAACTAATTTCTATCACGCAGGGCAAACTAGGGCGCAATTCCAGGGAACAGATCCTCGCAGAAGGAGGGACATAGTCCTTTCAATGCTGTCATCAGCTGCCATGGATGATCAGAGAAATTATGTAGAGATGCCGGCGTTGGACTGGGGTGAACACAGTCAGAGTTTTAACAACACCAGGTTAAAGTCCAACAGGTTTATTTGGTAGCAAATACCATTAGCTTTCGGAGCGCTGCTCCTTCGTCAGATGGAGTGGAAATCTGCTCTCAAACAGGACACAGAGACACAAAATCAAGTTACAGAATACTGATTAGAATGCGAATCCCTACAGCCAACCAGGTCTTAACGACTCAGATAATGTGAGGGGAGGGAGCATTAAGCACAGGTTACAGAGATGTGTATTGTCTCCAGACAGGACAGCCAGTGAGATTCTGCAAGTCCAGGAGGCAAGCTGTGGGGGTTACTGATAGTGTGACATAAATCCAACATCCCGGTTTAGGCCGTCCTCATGTGTGCGGAACTTGGCTATCAGTTTCTGCTCAGCGACTCTGCGCTGTCGTGTGTCGTGAAGGCCGCCTTGGAGAACGCTTACCCGAAGATCAGAGGCTGAATGCCCGTGGCCGCTGAAGTGCTCCCCCACAGGAAGAGAACAGTTTTGCCTAGTGATTGTTGAGCGGTGTTCATTCATCCGTTGTCGTAGCGAGTGCATGTTTTCCCCAATGTACCATGCCTCGGGACATCCTTTCCTGCAACGTATCTAAGATACGAAAGGATGTCCTGAACAAACTAGAGTCAAGAGGGATCGGGTCGTAGGCATCCCAATGATTTTTCTTTCCACTCCTTTCCAGTACAACTTGGGGGCACAGACTTCAATTCAATTATTTCCTCTTATTCAATCTTTTTGTATAAATCAAAATTGCATCCATGGAAAACATGTCGGGCACAATCTTACCTGCCGTTCACACCACGCTCCCACTGCAGTGAGGTCAGAGAATCTGGCGGCCATCTAAATCTCCGTTCACTGCGGCGAAGATGGGAGAAACCTATTGGCGTGGACGGTGGTAAGATTCTGGCTGTTAAGCAACTAAAATTCTGAAGGACAGAGGGAGCAATTTGATGTGCAGTATACACTGGTCAAGCAGCAGTTAGCTGGAGCAACATATGTACCTGCTATCAATGGGATGCTTGAACCATATTGTTAATTGAGGATAGGTTAAATTTGACAGGCTAGTTACCTGTGTATTCCCAGAGTTGATAGGCAGTTTGTTTTTTTGTTGACCTTCAACAATTGGTTTGCCTGTCTTTGGCTATGTCAGAGTGGACAAGACTTGCACAAAGTGGGGGCAGCCCCCTCTGTCCTTCAGAATTTTAGCTGTTTAACATGCAATATTAATTCACACAAAACGTTTGAGAGACAAAATAAATCATTTTAAATTCCTGCCTCCAGTTTGAACAGGATGCTGCGTGTTTACTCATCTGAAATGTATTGGGGTCCTAATATGTCATAAGTTCCTGAATTATCTTTGGGAATGAGGCTTCTGGTTATTTGTTGCAGGAGCCTCAGTTGCCTATTTCAACCCAAAATGGGAGAAGCACAAAGAAAAGATATGGTTTCCTCATTATTTTGGACTTGCCATCACCTCATCCTCAGAAAAAAGCAGAGCAGTAGAGAGACAAAATCAGACCCAGAGTTTCTAAATTAGTACCATGGCCTTTGTTAACTTATATCACACGCAAACGTTTCACAAAGACAATAAAGGCTTGATTAGATCAAAATAGATGAGAAGTAAAGTTAAATACAAGTAAACAACATGACTCAGAGGAGGAAGAAAGTAAAGAAATAAATTATTTGCTGAATCCAAACATCTGCCATTACTCAGGAATTGTCAATAAATGTTAATTCGATGTATAAAGAATTATGTACATATTATTTAGTTTAAGGTAAATGTTAAATGAAAAATCTTTAACATGTCATAATTTAATGCTTCCTTTGTTGCACCAGGTGTCAAAAAGATCACATTCCTTTTACACAAGATAGCAATTCTGTCCTCTCTCTCTCTCTATATATATATATATATATATATATATATATATATAAAGTGACCCATTAAATATAACCATGAATTTTAGCACTGCAGTGCAAACTAGTCTCATGGGTGTGAGCAAATTAATTCATTCAGGGCAAGAAAAGTATATATATTAGACAGTAAAGCTAAAATGCTCATAAAAATAGATGATTGAAATTGCATAATTGATCCATTAGTTTAGGAAATTTTACTTTGTTCCTGAATCTTTAAGCAAAGAGCATCCTTTGGTTTAAAAAAGCACAATACAATAATTCCATTCTGCAGTGGGAAATCTTTGTGTCATTCATAAGGCAAAGCAAAAAACATGTTCACTTTTCAAGAAAAAACTGAACAAATGCATCCAAAAATCATTAGCAATGGATTCCCCTGCACTAAAGTTACACTCAACTGTAGATTTAACTGTACCAGTCAAACAAAATTATGATGATGTACATGGATTAATGCCAAATGACAGCTGCTTACCACCAGAAAATGCAAAGGTAATTTATACACATCTTTACACACTCATTAAATGCAATACATTTTTCTCTCCTCCATATTTATTTATTCTCGAGAATTAACAAGTAGTACGTATTAAAACTGAATAATGATAGCAGCAAATAAAGCAGTTCCGTATGATAGATATAGAAACATAGAAACTAGAAGCAGGAGTAGGCCATTCGTCCCTTTGAACCTGCTCCACTATTCATTTTGATCACGGCTGATCATCAAATTCAGTATCCTGATCCCCCCCCTTTCCCCATATCCCTTGATTCCTTTAGCCCCTCGAGATATATCTAATTTCTTCTTGAAATCAGACAACGTTTTGGCTGCAACAACTTTCTGTAGTTGTGAATACTACACATTCACTGCTCTCTGGGTGAATAAATTTCTCCTCACCTCAGTTCTAAAAGGTTTACCCCTTATCCTCAGAACCCCTAGTTCTGGACTCCCCCACCATTGGGAACCTTCTTTCTGAATCTACCTTGTCCAACCCTGTTAGAATTTTATAAGTTTCTATGAGGTCCCCTCTCACTAATGAGCTCCTCATTTTATGATGCTAATGCTAGATCATGAAAAACAGCTGTTATTACAAATTAAATCATTAACTCAGAGTTCACAATATATGCAGTAACTGTAAACACAAAACAATGCATGCAATAGAAATGATCCAGACCTGCAACTGTCAGGAGAGCTCTTGAGTGTGCATTACCAATGTCACATGTGTAGTGGTCACTATCGATCTTCTCCAGCTGATTAATTGTAAGGCTTAGTAAAATACCATCCTGGTTCATTTCATATTTCTTGTTGGGCTTGATTTCTGCCATCCCCTTTCTCCAGACAACTTTGTGTGCTGGCTGTTCTGTTTCACATTTAAAAACTGCAGTTCCTTGCTCTTCAGTTTTTATGTCATGCAATTCCTTGGTAAATCGGTTTACTACCTCTGGAAAGAATATAAAAATGTAAGTAATATATTTACCAATAAATTAACTTAATGTTGGATACCAAACTAACTATATGTTGTATAGTTAACTGATGGATATACAGGGAGATTTAATAATCAAAAATTCCCAGCATGGAACGACAATGACATAGAGCTCATTTTAGGAAACTGCTGAAAGAGAAAATTTTCCAACTCACTTCCTACTTTCAATAGTGGATCACAAAATCACCCCCACAGTGGGTCTTCCTGACTCTAGTGATGTTTAAAGTATCCGAAACTAATCTTTATGCTCCTTGATTTGTCTTATTCTGCTCCCTCCTTTCAGTTCCCATGAACTACCTAGGTAGACAGTCCAGCAACCAATCCCTGTCATCTACCAAAACTGTTCTGTAGCTGGTCTATGGAAAATGGCTGAGAGCAATGGACAGTGACTTTCACACCAACTTTCTCTCTTTGCTGGTACAGAACTCTCTCACATGCTGTTTTAAACCTTAACTCAATGATCAAATTCAAATTCTCCATTCTCTAACTTGCAATTCAGAAGTGCAAAAGATCATCCCAGTACAATGAACGTGGGCTGCTATACCAACCATAACTCTATTTTATAGGAATGGGGATTTAAACATTCAAAATAAGCATTAAACAGTACATAATCAGTGGATTGTGACTCATGATATGGGACATATACTTGCAATGTTCTATCCACATATAAACCATAGTTAAATTAATATTACAAAGTTATGCACGTGTTGCCACTGACAATAGTGGTGGGGAAAAACAAAAATTAAATATATGTTTTTACCATTAACAATGACAGTAGCTGTGGTTTTAGAAGTCTCTGTTCCGCATGCATACTGTCCCGAATCCTTTGTAGTGACTTGATGAATTATCAATTTGTTTACAGTTCCTTGCTGAGATATTTCATATTTATTACTCTTTCTAATTCTTTTGTCCTCCTTAAACCACTTAACTGAAGAATCAGCCTTGGAGGTTTCACAGCTCAGTACAATCTCTTCACCTACTATTGCCACTATGTTCTCAAGTTGCTTTGTGATTTCTGCTGGTTTTTCTGAAACGCAAAAGTTCATATTAATACACTTTCATCCCTTGCAGTATAGGCTTTTTTGAAAGGTCAGCTGCACTGGTTTAAAGGTAGAGCAGGGGAGTGGAAATACAATACAGAGTTCTTGCTGAATTTTTTTCTGTGCCTCTCAACAGTTTGTTCTTGAGCAGTATGAATGGTTAATCATGAAAAGGTTATCCCCTCCCATACTGGTCTTGTGTAGTTTGGGTTGTCCAGAAAGGCAGCATATAATAATTTGGTCAGCAGAGAGATTACTAAGCTTTAAAATATAAGCCTACCTTAAATGATCCTTCATTCTAAACAAGCTAACATGTTGAGATGACACAGGGTAAAGTAATTATTTTGCAATATTTCTGCTCCATAAGGATAGCATGAATGGAACTCAAATCAAACAATTGAAACTGTAGTCTGCTTAAGTTTGTTTAGCAACTAATTTCAATCTCTCAATAATCTTGCTGAACAAAATAATTCCAAGTTGATCTTAAGTTAGCAACAATGAAAACATATTTTTATGTAAAAGCACTTCAGCTTTCTAGGACTATGGTATATTATAGTGTAATTTGGTGTCTGCTTGCCTTAGACCTATAGAATTCATAGAATCCCTTCAATACAGAAGGAGGCCACTTGGCCCATTGAGTCAGCAGCGATTCTCCGAAAGAAAATCAGCACCATCAGCCACCACCCCACCCCAAAGCCCCACCCATCCACCATGGCCAATCCACCTAACCTACACATCTTCGGAGAATAAGGGGAAATTTAGCATGGCCAATTCACTTAATTGCACATCTTTGGACTGTGGGAGGAAACCAGAACACCCGGAGGAAACCCACACAGACACGGGGAGAACATGCAGACTCCACACAGTCACCCAAGGCCGGAATTGCAATAGGGTCTCTGACGCCATGAGGCAGCAGTCTAACCACTGTGCCAATATGCCGCCTCTTGTGCAGCGGTAATGCTCTTGTTTTGAAATGGCTGGTACAGATAAGTGCTCTTGTAGGGGTTTTTGAAATGGATTATACCCCTAACCCACTTTGGGGCTATCCCATATCGGGATATAATGAACTTCACTTGAATTTAAAATAGCTCCTTCAAGGAAGTTGATCACCAAGAGATACTACCTTCTTGCAGATGGCTTTTTCAAAAATTATCAGCTAGGTTACAACTATTCAGATATTATAAGAGTCCAGGGGTCTCTCTTCAAAAATTGGATCGCCCCACTTTGGAGTATACAAGAGACAGATTCTTAAAGTTTTATATGGAATACTACGTGAGACATTGGAGAGGAACTTCCGGCCTTGACCGGTGCAGATCCCGGAAAACAGCACAGGGCCTAAAAATCGGTTTCCCGTCTGGTGCCAAACAGGAGGTGGGACCCACGACCTGCAAATCCTCACTCTCTTTGAGGAGAGAGCCCTTGATCTGGCCGGGGAGGAGGAGGAGGACAGGACAGTGAGCGACAGCCAGGTTGGAACGTGACCAGGAAGTAAGCATCCGCCAAACAGCTCAGAGGAAACTTCGGACGAAGGCGTCGAGGAAACCTCCGAGGCCAGGGTCAGTTAATCGATACTGGCTTCCACCACACAATCCACCAACGCAGATACTACCACTTCAGCGGGATAAGATAATGGTGAGGCTTCTGGGTCACTCTCTGGTGCACACAATTCAGCCGCTGATGTACATCGGGTGGAGGCGGGAACTGCCGTAGCCTCAAGCACATGGAGGTCTGCCGAAGGCAAGGAATCAAGCCAGGTGCTGGGCTGCTGCGATTAGTTCTCCCTAAACTGCTGGAGATGCAGCAGCAGAGCAGGGGAATGTAGGGGGAGCTGTCAACAACACTGCAGGAACTGCGAGGCATTTGGGAGGAGTCCCACAGGCTACAGGTGCAAGAGATATTGCCAACATTGTGTGACAGTGCTGCACCGTCTCCTTGCTGAGCAAAAGGCGTCCGTCAACTCATTGAAGAAGATGCGTGTCCTGCACTGCCGGAGCCTCTGTCTCCTCTGTGCCCTGACCCCCTCCTTCGGCCGATGGGCGCCCACCTCCTGCCCCCAACCAGCAGCCCCCTGTCCTCCTGTTGCAGCCTCTGGCCCGGACTGGCCTTGCAATGGGCGGACGTTTCCCTCCTCCGCCGCAGCAGCAACAATAGCAGCCACAAGAATGACTGCCTGGCCTACTGGCTCCATGGTGGCGGGTAAGGGAGGAGAGAGAGAGAGAGAGAAAGAGAGAGAGACAGACAGACAGTCCTTGGGGTTATCCATTTCGGGACTGGCACTCCAAGCCAGCAACCCATGTACCCACATGAGTGCGGACAGTGGCAACCCAACACCGTCCCCAGTGCCATGCGCCACTTCGACAGGTTGGCGACTGTCACTGCACCCTTGCCACGAGGGATACACAGAGCATATGGGTGGTTGTGCAGGGACCCTGCAGCATGGCAAGGGTGAACCCACCTGGTGTCTGGTACAGTGACTTCCAGGAATGGCCTGCAGTTCATACATACAGTGGAGAAGCACCCTCATGATTACCACGAGATGGGTTCCCATCGAGGGCAGCACTGCAGAATCCATGCAGTGTGAAGAGCCATGTTAACACCAGCAAAGCTCCCTTGATTGGAGTAGCAGTAAGAAGTCTAACAACACCAGGTTGAAGTCCAACAGGTTTATTTGGCAGCTGCCAGGCCTGCTGCTTGTTTCTGTTAGTGGGGCCTGGGATGGAAAGTTAGCAGACAGCCAGAGAGCCTGTCCAGTGGACACATGGCACGGTAACAATGGTGCTGTCAGTGAGGTTGGGGAGTCGATTTCGTATGCAACCCTTTGGGGGTCATTCAGTGAGTAGGGGGAATATGCGCAACACGAGCCCCAGGCCGACCTCTGGCCATTGGAACTGCAGACCATTCAAGCCCCCCACCCCAACCTACACCATCGCCACAGCTAAGACCCCTCCCCCAACAAGGGGCTAGAGTTTGAGTGGGGGTGGAGCGTGAGTGAGGGTGGGGCTATGATGGAGGGAGGGAAAGGGCAGCTCCACAGGGGTGATGATCAGGGAGGGAAGGGAACTCTACAAGGGTGGTAATTGGGAGGGGGCAAGCCAACACAGAGGGTGATCAGCAGGGGCAGTGGGAGTGGCGGGGCAATGGTGCCCCATCAGCTCAGCAGTTGGCTTCACCGGTGAGCTTAGGCTCCGCCTCCACCTCCACTCTGCCCAACGAGTCTGCACCGACTCTCTGAAAGAGTATTTTACCCAGGCTCACCATCCCAATTATTCCCCGTAACCCCACGCACTTACCATGGTTAATCTACCTAACCTACACATCTTTGGACACTAAGGAGTAATTTAGCATGGCCAATCAACCTAACCTGCACTTCTTTAGACCGTGGGAGGAAACTGGAGCACCCAAAGGAAACTCTACACAGATACCCAAGGCCAGAACGAATCCGATCCCTGACCCTGTGAAGCAGCAGTGCTAACCACTGTGCCACCATGCCGCCCTCAGGTATTTAAATATGTAAATCTATTTAAATTGATGATAATCATGCCAGAATTAGCAGTCATAATAGGATTTGTGCATGCGTCAAAAACGGCAGGAAAATCCCAGCTGAGATTAGCTTTTAATTATCAATTAAATTTAAATTCCACCAATTGCCATAGCAAGATTTGAACCCATGTTCCCAGTGCATTAGCCTGGGTCACTGGATTACTACTCCAGTGATATTATCACTTCATCACTGTCTGCCTGCTGCAAAATTTAATGATTTAAATAGTTGATACCTTTTACCATCAATGAGGCCTTCGAACTGAGATTTCGCACATGGAAAATAACTTCTCCAGCATCAGAAAGAGTTGTCTCCTTAATGTTAAGGATGTATTTTCGGCCAATATTAAATGCCTCAAATCGTTCATTGCCTTCCACTGACAGCCCATTTACAGTCCAGTAATATTCATCAATGCTTTCATGAGAAAGTATGCATTCAAAAGATCCATTTTCTCCTTCTTTAATCTCTGTGCTCTTTAGTCGTTTTGTGATTCCAATGTTCAGATCTGTAACAACGTAGGTACTAAAATGAAAACTAGACATACTTAATTATTGGCTCGAATGGGCTTTGGGCTTCAGCAATAGTTTGCACCAATTCAAGTGGTCTTATCTGAGTGCGATGGCGAACACTCTTACTCAAGTCATAAGCATTTTAAATACAGAAATATTCCTTGTAAAGTACTGTCAAACAGATTTGGTAGCATCATCTATAAGTTCCCCTCCAAGCCTCACACCATTCTTACTTGGAACTATGTTGCTGTTTCTTCACTCTCACGCATGGATCAAAATCTTGGAACTCTCTTCCTCACAGCAATGTGAGTGCACCTACACATCGATTGCAGAAGTTCAAGAAAGCTGCTCGCCACTACCTTCTCAAGGGCAATTAGGGATGGGCAATAAATGCTGACCTAGCCAACACTGCCAACATGTCATAAATGAATACATTTTTTTAAATGCTGTTCAAGTTTGTTGGCAGACAAAATGTTTATTAGTATACATGTCAGTTGACGATGTAGACTCTAAAGGTATATTATGAAACCATTATTGCAATGGAGGCACATAGCAATGCAGATTGTCAAAGTTTACACTGTTGGCACAGTGGTTAGCACTGCTGCCTCACAGCGCCAGGGAGCCAGGTTCAATTCCCAGCTTGGGTCACTGTCTGTGTGGAGTCTGCCCGTTCTCCCCGTGTCTGCGTGGGTTTCCTCCGGGTGCTCTGGTCTCCTCCCACAGTCCAAAGATTTGCTAGTTAGGTGTACTGGCCATGTTAAATTCCCCCCCAGTGTACCCGAACAGGTGCCGGAGTGTGGCGACTAGGGGATTTTCACAGTAACTTCATTACAGTGTTAATGTTGTGACTAATAAATAAACTTCTTAGCATATAATGTCAGCCATGGTTCAATTGGCTCACACTTACCTCTGGATTACTCAAGTTCTGAGTTCAAGTTCCTCTTAAGGGTTTGAGCACAAAAATCAAGGCTGACATTCTTGAGCAGTATTGTGGGAGCACTGCACTGCTGGAGGTGCTGCCTTTTAGATGAGATGTTAAACTGAGTGTCTGCCTGCTTGGGTGGATGTGCAAGATCCCATTACACTATTACGAAGAAGTGTGAGGGAATAATTCCAAATTTTTGCCCAATAACTTGACCTATCTATGTCCTTTTGCAGAAACTTTATGTTCTCTTTACAACAAGTTTCCTACCTATTTTTGTATCAACAACAAATTTAGCAACAATTAATTTGATTCTTTCATCCAATTTATTGACATAAACTGTAAATGGTTGTGGCCTCTGCACTGATCTTTGTGCCACTCCACTTGTCACATCTTGCTAATTGGAAAAAGACCCATTTACTCCCCATTTCCTGTCAACCAATCCTCTATCCAAACGAATGTATTACCCCTATAAATATAAGTACACCACACCCACAGGTTCCCCTTTATCCATGTTGCTTGTTACTTCCTTAAAGAACACCAATAAATTAATCGAATACGATTCCCTTTCACAAAACCATGTTGACTTAGCCTGATTGCACTGAGATTTTCTAACTGCCCTGCTATAACCTCCTTAATAATAGATTACAGCAATCTCCTTATAACAATGTTAAGATAACTGGTCCATTATTTCCTGCTTTCTGTCTCCTTTCTGTCCTGAACAGAGGAGTCACATTTGTTATTTTACAATCTGCCAGGACCTTTCCACAATCTAGGAAATTTTGGAAAATTAAAAGCAATGCATCCAGAGTAGTTGGAGAAAACTGTTCCCTTTGCACTGTTGCATTTTTAAAGCAGCAAGTGGTTAGGATTTGGAATGGACTTCCTGAAAGGATGGTGAAGGCAGATTCAATTGTAGCATTCAAAATGGAATTGGCTAAACATCTAAAGTTAAAGGGTGCAATCTTACAAAAAAAATCTAAGTGTCAAACGAACAAGTGAATGGGAGAGTTTCAGACTCGTTTTTTGAGTGAGTTTGAAAATGCAATTGAAGTGGGAAAAATATACAGAAGAGTACACTTTAAAAATGACTGCCTGGCACATAAAGAGTTAAGACCACAAACAGGCACTGACTCTTAGCCCAGACAATTACTTAGGATTAAAGATACTCAGACAACTACTTCTAAATTAAAATATGCAGGAATTAGATACTGCAGGAAACCAGTGGAAATAGGGACAAAAGGGTCTGGTAAAGAGATTAGCTACAGGTGGGATCGGGAATACAAAATACAGGAAAACCAATTACTGTAAACTACTATATGAATAGACCGAAACTAAAGTCATTGATAGTCACTGACGTAGGAAATGTATCCAGTCATAGAACAATGCGATGTTAACATGCTTATGACTGTATCTGTCTGTATTTGTCTGTAACAATGTGTTTAACGATCGATCACCTACTTGATTACAACGATGTGATAATGGCCAGATGTCCGGTCCATCTATTGTGTAAAGGGTATAAAGAGGACCGCTCCTATTGTCTCATTGAGAGAAGGTAGCTGTCTAGAAGCTCTGCGGAGTGCCAGTGCCTTTTCTCCATGAAGCTTCGTTAAAATAAAACTGTATTGTTGAAACCTTCAAGCCTGACTCACAAAGTGGCATTTTTCCCACAACAATTGGCGTAGTCGGCTAGGATCCTATTACTGGTGAGATCGATTGGCCACGATCGGAGCTGGGGTAGAGATCACTGAATCTGTGAGAGTCAGGCAAGGTCAAGAATACATTTATGGGTGGCACGGTAGCACAGTGGTTAGCACTGCTGCTTCACAGCTCCAGGGACCTGGGTTCGATTCCCGGCTTGGGTCACTGTCTGTGTGGAGTTTGCACATTCTCCTTGTGTCTGCGTGGGTTTCCTCTGGGTGCTCCGGTTTCCTCCCACAGTCCAAAAATGTGCGGGTTAGGTTGATTGGCCATGCTAAAATTGCCCCTTAGTGTCCTGGGATGTGTAGATTAGAGGGATTAGCGGGTAAAATATGTAGGGATGTGGGGGTAGGGCCTGGGTGGGATTGTGGTCGGTGCAGACTCGATGGGCCGAATGGCCTCTTTCTGTACTGTAGGGTTTCTATGATTTCTATGAATACAGTTTGCAAGGGGTTAAACTTAAGGGGCATTTGTAGTAATAAGTATTGTTGTATATGATACAGTGATAAGTACTAACTGCTGATAGTGATAAGTAACTGTTGCTTGTGCTGACCGACAAGAGGACAAGGTAGTGCCTGTCTCAAAACCCTGCCTTAGATCGATTGTTAAGAGGAGGAACCTCCCACGTGAAGGTCAGGAGATTGGAGTGGGTAAAGAGACACCAAGGGCACTTAGGATTGTGAAGCACAAGTGGCAGAGGTCGGTTAACATCAAACTCTGTAGTGGCGAACAAACGCAGAGTTGCGATCTGATTGCATGAAAGTTTGAAAAGTTGGGAACTGTACTGTCAATGTTGTGAAAAGCGGGGCGGAAAAGGAGCTTGATCAACTCTGACCTAAACCGGACTCCGGTGGAGAATCACATTGCCGAGGTGGTAATAGTGGAAGCCGTGAATATAACTTGAAACCCTGTAACGGTAGTGAAACACGGTGCTAGAGTAGTAATAGTGGCCGGGGGTAGTGAAGTCCCTACAGTAGAGAGCACACTTTACTAGCGAGTAATCGTGGCCGGGGTTAGTGAAGTCTGCGAAATGGCAGATAATGAAGTTAAAAGGGGATTTGCAGGATCCCTCATTGAAATTTACATGACAGACAGGAAAGAGTTAATAAAGAGAATGCAAAAGGATGGCTGGGATACTTCTCACACCTGAGAGAGTGGATAGATAAAGAAAAGAGAAACAAGACAAAGAAGATAGGAGTAATGTTAACACATCAGTTAGCTGGTCTAATTGAGCAAGTAGTCACCTCTACTAAGAAGTGGAGAGAAGATAAAGGAAGGATTAGAGAATTAGAATTCCGAGTGAGGAAACTGGAGAAGCAAAACCAGGTATTAGAAGAAAAGCAATGGAGAGGGGAAACTGTTCCTCTACCTCCTTATGAGTCCACACAGCAGGGACCAACCGCTCCCCCAGAGGAGTGGGAAGCGCTAGAACACAACTAAGCATCAGTAACCCGAGGGGGAACAGATGCGCGACCAAAAGCAGCTTATCAACCCTTCACCCCAGGTGAGAGACAACAGATAATGGCTTCCCTGGGTAAATTACAACCTAGAAGCGCAAACACTAAATTCTGGGAAGAATTAGACACAATCTGGGTAGGACACCAATTACACCTGAGAGACGTACACCAGCTGGTCAGGGCAGCCTGTCCAGTGGATAAGTGGAGGCAGGTAGCAGGTGGACCCGCCGCTCCTCCAGCACAGGATTATAATGGGGGAAGGTGGACACATGCAGTCGCCCTAACATCAGAGATAGATGCCAATAGGCACCCTTCATCCCCTTTAGGGAAGGAGCTTCTGAATACGGGGAGCGATTCTTCCAGATATACCAAGAGTGCTCAGTATAAGGGAACCCAGGTCGAGGGGATTGAGCGTTCATCCAGGCTTTTAAGGATGGACTTTCTAGTGCTTACCAGGTCATCCTAAAAATGGGAGTGATTATGTCCCAAGATTACGATGAGTTGGTAGAGTGGGCTAGTGGCGTACTTGGAGGTGGATAGGAGAGATCTTAGTTTCTGTATTTCAGTGTGTTTGTGTGATCTGGTAGCTTGTCGAATGTAGGTGGTTGTTGTTGTATTAGATTGAGAACAGGAGCTGAAGCCTGTTTGTTCCTGTGGAGTGTTTGTTGCAGGCAGTGGGTGCAGTGCTTTGTACTTCGATTTAGCCTCAGGGGGGCTGGGGGAAGTGTTAAGACTGTTAAAGATTAAAGTGATAAGATTTCTTGAATTTACTTCTGTTTACAGTTTGGAAGAAAGAAGAATAAAAGCGACTGTCTTAATCAACGTTCTGTATTCTCTTTGAGTGTTTTACTCTCATCCCAGTTTGAAATGTTAAGTTTGAATGAAAGAGGAAATGCTGTGGAATGAATATTGGAAGATTCCATGTGTGTCTGTGTGTGTTTAATGTTAAGAAAGGATTTAAAGCTTGGAAGGAACCATGTGCTCTTTCCTTTGTATTGAAGTAGAAATTGTAAGAGTTAGTTGAGAAGTTAAGAGAAGAAAATAAGTAATTTTGTGAAAAGGTAGAAAAGCAGGAACAAAAGAGGTAAATATATTGTCTATGAGTCAGTTTAAAATATATCATGTCAGTGAAATACAGTATTAAGGTCCGCAGAATATCGCGATTTACGAACATCGGATAGTTTAAAATTCTGTAACTGGTTAAAATTATGTACTGCCGTTGGAATTTCATGTGCCATCTATTGTTCAAGGTTTGCCAAATATAAAAACACTGCAAAGCTCAAAATCTAGCCAGTTAAGAATCAAACCAAAACGTTTCTAATCAATTAACAAGTATGTATTGTACCTACTTTGATTTTGATTCAGTGCCTCTTATTTTCCTAGAGTGCGGGGGTTTTGATCTGGAGCTCAGTTTAAAAATGGAAACGGCTTGAATTAAAGGGGTTTGGATATCACGGTTACGATGTGTAAAGTGGTATGATACAGCTGCCGCTTGATTATTTTTATTATACAGTATAGCATTGCCAAATAGACCCGAGAATAAAATCAAATCCTGAAAAGCCTTAACCAACTTTGTATGATATATTTATATACTATATATTGTGTATTGATAAAGACATAATTATTTTGTGAAGTACTGTGGTGCAGCGCTTGCACGCAAACAAATGATCAAATTAGAGACAATGTAAGAGTACATCATATAAAGATCGGAGCTGTATGGCATGAGATTTTAATGGGGAAAGCGATGTCTTTTGATAAGATTACATACAAGAACATAGAACAGTACAGCACAGAACAGGCCCTTCGGCCCACGATGTTGTGCCGAGCTTTATCTGAAACCAAGATCAAGCTATCCCACTCCCTATCATCCTGGTGTGCTCCATGTGCCTATCCAATAACCGCTTAAATGTTCCTAAAGTGTCTGACTCCACTATCACTGCAGGTAGTCCATTCCACACCCCAACCACTCTCTGCGTAAAGAACCTACCTCTGATATCCTTCCTGTATCTCCCACCACGAACCCTATAGTTATGCCCCCTTGTAATAGCTCCATCCACCCGAGGAAATAGTCTTTGAACGTTCACTCTATCTATCCCCTTCATCATTTTATAAACCTCTATTAAGTCTCCCCTCAGCCTCCTCCGCTCCAGAGAGAACAGCCCTAGCTCCCTCAGCCTTTCCTCATATGACCTACCCTCCAAACCAGGCAGCATCCTGGTAAATCTCCTCTGCACTCTTTCCAGCGCTTCCACATCCTTCTTATAGTGAGGTGACCAGAACTGCACACAATATTCCAAATGTGGTCTCACCAAGGTCCTGTACAGTTGCAGCATAACCCCACGGCTCTTAAACTCCAACCCCCTGTTAATAAAAGCTAACACATTATAGGCCTTCTTCACAGCTCTATCCACTTGAGTGGCAACCTTTAGAGATCTGTGGATATGGACCCCAAGATCTCTCTGTTCCTCCACAGTCTTCACAACCCTACCTTTGACCCTGTAATCCACACTTAAATTAGTCCTACCAAAATGAATCACCTCACATTTATCAGGGTTAAACTCCATTTGCCATTTTTCAGCCCAGCTTTGCATCCTATCTATGTCTCTTTGCAGCCTACAACAGCCCTCCACCTCATCCACTACTCCACCAATCTTGGTGTCATCAGCAAATTTACTGATCCACCCTTCAGCCCCCTCCTCTAAGTCATTAATAAAAATCACAAAGAGCAGAGGACCAAGCACTGATCCCTGTGGCACTCCGCTAGCAACCTGCCTCCAATCCGAAAATTTTCCATCCACCACCACCCTCTGTCTTCGGTCAGACAGCCAGTTGCCTATCCAATCGGCCAACTTTCCCTCTATCCCACACCTCCTCACTTTCATCATAAGCCGACCATGGGGGACCTTATCAAACGCCTTACTAAAATCCATGTATATGACATCAACTGCCCTACCTTCATCAACACACTTAGTTACCTCCTCAAAAAATTCTATCAAATTTGTGAGGCACGACTTGCCCTTCACGAATCCGTGCTGACTATCCCGGATTAATCCGCATCTTTCTAAATGGTCGTAAATCCCATCCCTAAGGACCTTTTCCATCAATTTACCAACCACCGAAGTAAGACTAACCGGTCTATAATTACCAGGGTCATTTCTATTCCCTTTTCTTAAACAGAGGAACAACATTCGCCATTCTCCAGTCCTCTGGCACCAGTCCAACGCCGGCATCTCCACATCATGACTACCATCCCCGTGGACAGCGAGGACCCAAAGATCAAAGCCAAAGGCTCTGCAATCTCATCCCTTGCCTCCCAAAGAATCCTAGGATACATTTCATCAGGCCCAGGGGACTTATCGACCTTCAGTTTATTCAAAACTGCCAGTACATCCTCCCTCCGAACATCTATTTCCTCCAGCCTATTAGCCTGTAACACCTTCTCTTCCTCAAAAACATGGCCCCTCTCCTTGGTGAACACTGAAGAAAAGTACTCATTCATCACCTCGCCTATCTTTACTGACTCCACACACAAGTTCCCACTACTGTCCTTGACCGGCCCTAACCTCACCCTGGTCATTCTTTTATTCCTCACATAAGAGTAAAAAGCCTTGGGGTTTTCCTTGATCCGACCCGCCAAGGACTTCTCATGTCCCCTCCGAGCTCTCCTAAGCCCCTTTTTCAAATGAATGGATGTCCAGCTGCAGCTAAAAAAGGCCAGTACAAAGTGTTATTTAATTCACACTAAGCTTTCTATGGAAGGGGGATATGTTGTTAAATGTAACTAACAGAACTGCTTTCCTCAACACAGGCAAAGACTGCAAGCAAGAACGATTGGCGTGCGCGGGTGAATAGATAATATAACTTGTAAAGATTATATGAATTATAGTGTTAGGTTTGATATTTGATCGTTGCGAATATGTATGTAATCGCGTATGTAACTGTACTACTTTGCGTTGTCGCGACTGTAAATTTGACTGGATTGCAGGATAACTTGTTTTACAAAGCTCACATACATTTACACAGGAATCGAACTGTATGTTACCCATTAGCACAATCGGTAGAAGCCCTATTTGTAGCCACCCCTAGGTGGACCCCTCATGACTTATATAGAATAGATACATCAGATGCACCCTGTAAGGGACAAATTGGCAAATATAAAAGAGGTATACAGAGGAGATGTGTGGGACTTGTAAACCCCACAGATCCTGTGTGCAAGGGGTTCCAACAGGTGGGAGGAAAAACTTGTTCAGATACTGCAAGCTATCCGCTTTGTTTTACGGAGCAGGGATGGGGATGTGCCTATGCCTTGGTCCCTAAGAATGATTCCTGCGTACAGACGCAGTGTGTCTGTCAACATTGTCAGGTTAATAAGGGACAGTTTACTTGCACTTGTGATGAACAGAAATGTCTGAATATAACCGCGGGAAGACAGCTTATTTGTGGACAATGCAATGGAACTCACGTAAGCTCAGCCAAATGGACATACCCATTTGATACTTACCAGGTGGTGGGATCAAACGGGGAGTCAAGTAAACCGAACAATTGGCAATATGAACAAACTCATAATCAAGGCACTAAATGTTACCGGGCTAAGAAGGGATATGTGTTCCTCTTCAATGGTACTTACATGACAGAAACACCAAACCTCCCAAACCGTTTTGCAGTAGGAACAATCGGACCACTGACTGTTCAATGCCCTCAGAAGGGGCATATTCGGAGAATTGTAACTCGGGCTATCAGCAAAGAATTCTGCGCTGACTGGGAAGCCCCGGGCACAATGGGATCCTCACTGGGATATGGGTTCCTTGGAGCCTTGTCTCTGGGGGGAGGGGGGGGGGGGGACGGGACGATATGCAGTGGACTACCAGTTAGCACAACAAGGAGAAGTGTGTACAATTATAGGCAATAAATGCATAACACAAGTCACAGGCAAGTCTTATAACATTACACAAGTCATCAACGACATCAGGGAACAACTTGATAGCTTCAGACGGGGACCCAAGGAAGGAAGTAACTGGCAGGAGTGGCTAGTAGGGGGGTCCTGGGAATCTTACTTACGACATGGATTGGTCATACTCATTTCAAGTGTAATTGTCTGTTGCCTAATTGTTGGATGCCTGAAGGTCTGCTGCAAGATTATGGTGACAAGAATTGTGCCAGGAGCCCAGTGTATCCATCGAAGAAGAACCCCTAATGAAGATCCCCGAAGACATCAGAAGAAACGAAGAAGAAAAGAAGAAAACTGAACTCTATATGCAAATGGATAATTGTTGGTCTAGGGATTATTAATGCCATAATCCGACCAAAAGTGGGGACTGAAGTGGGAAAAATATACAGAAGAGTACACTTTAAAAATGACTGCCTGGCACATAAAGAGTTAAGACCACAAACAGGCACTGACTCTTAGCCCAGACAATTACTTAGGATTAAGGACACTCAGACAACTACTTGTAACTTAAAATATGCAGGAATTAGATACTGCAGGAAGCCAGTGGAAATAGGGACAAAAGGGTCTGGTAAAGAGATTAGCACAGTAAGAAATTTAACAACACCAGGTTAAAGTCCAACAGGTTTGTTTGGTAGCAAAAGCCACACAAGCTTTCGGAGCTCCAAGCCCCTTCTTCAGGTGAGTGGGAATTCTGTTCACAAACAGGGCATATAAAGACACAGACTCAATTTACATGAATAATGGTTGGAATGCGAATACTTACATATGTCACACTATCTGTAACCCCCACAGTTGCTTGGACCTGCAGAGTTTCACTGGCTGTCTTGTCTGGAAACAATACACATCTTTTTAGCCTGTCTTGATGCTCTCTCCACTCACGTTGTTTTGTTTCTTAAAGACTTGATTCGCTGTAAGTACTCGCATTCCAACCATTATTCATGTAAATTGAGTCTGTGTCTTTATATGCCCTGTTTGTGAACAGAATTCCCACTCACCTGAAGAAGGGGCTTGGAACTCCGAAAGCTTGTGTGGCTTTTGCTATCAAAGAAACCTGTTGGACTTTAACCTGGTGTTGTTAAACTTACTGTGTTTACCCCAGTCCAACGCCAGCATCTCCACATCAAAGAGATTAGCTACAGGTGGGATCGGGAATACAAAATACAGGAAAACCAATTACTGTAAACTACTATATGAATAGACCGAAACTAAAGTCATTGATAGTCACTGACGTAGGAAATGTATCCAGTCATAGAACAATGCGATGTTAACATGCTTATGACTGTATCTGTCTGCATTTGTCTATAATGATGTGTTTAACAATCGATCACCTACTTGATTACAACGATGTGATAATGGTTAGATGTCCGGTCCATCTGTTGTGTAAAGGGTATAAAGATGGACCGCTCCTATTGTCTCATTGAGAGAAGGTAGCTGTCTAGAAGCACTGCGGAGTGCCAGTGCCTTTTCTCCACGAAGCTTTGTTAAAATAAAACTGTACTGTTGAAACCTTCAAGCCTGACTCACAAAGTGGCATTTTTCCCACAACACAATCTTATAGGCACGTAGGAACAGGAGTAGGCCAGGCAGCTCCTCAAGCCCGCTCCGCCATTCAATAAGATCTGTGGCCTAACTCCAACTATCTGCCCTAGGCCCATATCCCTTGATACCCCAGCTCAATAAAGGGGAAAAATCAGATTTAAACCTAACAATTGAACCAGCATCCACCACAGTTTGAGGAACAGAGTTCCAAATCTCCATTACTCTCTGTGTGTAAAAGTGTTTTCTAACATTTCTCCTGGACGACTTGGCCCTAATTCTTACATTATGGCCCCTGGTTCTAGAGCCTCCAACTAGTGAAAATGGTTTACCCTTATCCATCATGTCCTTCCCTGTAAATATTTTGTAGACTTCTATCAGATCAACCCTCAACCTTTCGAATTCAAGAAAATAAAGGCCTAATTTAGAAATAAGAACATAAGAAATAGGAGCAGGAGTAGGCCATCTAGCCCCTCGAGCCTGCCCCACCATTCAATAAGATCATGGCTGATCTGAAGTGGATCAGTTCCACTTACCCACCTGATCCCTATAACCCCTAATTCCCTTACCGATCAGGAATCCATCTATCCGTGATTTAAACATATTCAACGAGGTAGCCTCCACCACTTCAGTGGACAGAGAATTCCAGAGATTCTCCACCCTCTGAGAGAAGAAGCCTCCTCAACTCTGTCCTAAACTGACCCCCCTTTATTTTGAGGCTGTGCCCTCTAGTTCTAGTTTCCTTTCTAAGTGGAAATAATCTCTCCACCTCTACCCTATCCAGCCCCTTCATTATCTTATAGGTCTCTATAAGATCCCCCCTCAGCCTTCTAAATTCCAACGAGTACAAACCCAATCTGCTCAGTCTCTCCTTAGAATCAACACCCCTCATCTCTGGTATCAACCTGGTGAACCTTCTCTGCACTCCCTCCAAGGCCAATATATCCTTCCGCAAATAAGGGGACCAATACTGCACACAGTATTCCAGCTGCGGCCTCACCAATGCCCTGTACAGATGCAGCAAGACATCTCTGCTTTTATATTCTATCCCCCTTGCGATATAGGCAACATCCCATTTGCCATCTTGATCACCTGTTGCACCTGCAGACTGGGTTTTTGCGTCTCATGGACAAGGACCCCCAAGTCCCTCTGCACAGCAGCATGTTGTAATTTCTTTCCATTTAGATAATAATCCAATTTGCTATTATTTCTTCCAAAGTGAATAACCTCGCATTTGTTAATGTTATACTCCATCTGCCAGATCCTCGCCCACTCACTCAGCCTGTCCAAATCTCTCTGCAGACCTTCTACGCCCTCCACATGATTCACTTTTCCACTTATCTTTGTGTCGTCTGCAAACTTTGTTACCCTACACTCAGTCCCCTCCTCCAGATCGTCTATATAAATGGTAAATAGTTGAGGCCCCAGTACCGATCCCTGCGGCACGCCACTAGTTACCATCCGCCAACCAATTTGTCTAATCGCTCCTCGTAACTTAATCCCTGAAGTCCAGGTATCAATCCTGTAAACCTGCATTGAACTCCATCCAGGGCCAAACCATCTTTCCGAAGGTGTGGTGCCCTTAGCTGCTCACAGTGCTCTTACTGGGGTCTAACTAAGTGACAGGAGCCAATTTCCTGTCCAGCGGTATGACTCCTGAATCTAGGGACTCTGAAAGAATATAGTTAGGGCACCGGCAATGTGTTCTCCTACCTCCTTTAGCATGTGTGGATGGAAACCATCAGGTCCTGGGTACTTGTCATGCTTCAGTTCCATTAGTTTCCCCATTACTGATGAATCACTTAAGCTAATTCATTGAAGACCCTGTCCCTGATCCTCTGTTAGCTTCCTTGGAACTTCCGGCAAGCTATCTTCTCTTTCTAATATGAATACTGAAGCAAAATACTCGTTCAGCAAGTCTGCCATTTCCCCATGGCCATTGATAACATTCCCAACCTCAGTCTTCAGTGGGCCAATAGTGCTTTTAACCAGTTGCTTCCCCTTTGCATAACGCTAAAATCTCTTATCGTCACTTATGTTAGGTGACACTGCCCCTTGGGAACTGCCCAGCCCTGCCCCCGACCACCTTCGGTGGGGCCATCATGTCTGGTCTTCGCTGGTGGAGACCATACATTATTCTTGCCAAGGTCAATCTCGACTGGCAACATGGTTAAGGTAAGTGAGCAATGACGATAGCGTCCGGGATTTGTTAACAACATGTAAACCATGACATTAATATTTAACTCGGCTTCGCGCCTTTTTGGTTGCGAAGCTGATTTCGCCAGCAAAATAGTGCCAGTACGATCGGGGGAGACGAGAAACCGGGCGTGTTTCTGATTTTTCCCCTCCCGCCCGATCTTACAACCTCGCCAAAGGTCAGGCAGGACAAGGTCGTAAGATCGCGCCCAAAAGAAAATATACAGTGTTATGGGGAAAAAGCGTGGTGATGGAACCAGCTGAATTGCTCATGCAGAGAGTTGATGCTAATAGTCTTTTTCTATGCTCTAACCATTCTATGACCTCGGGATTCACAATCCAAGGAATTTACAGGTGCACTAGCAACTCCTCACTGCACCCTTGAAAATGGCCATATTTCACATTAAACCATAAGAAATTATGCAAAAAAGCAGGAATCTTCAACTGTTCCTTAGTTTGATAGGAACATTTGACAAATCCTATTCCAGCCTTAAAACATGATGAGCTATTCTGGAAAATCCCAACAAATTCCAGGACAACGATCCAGTATTAAGGGCCTTCATCCTCCTGCTCATGAATTTTATATATGGGGATTAGCTGTTGCAAGGACAGACTTCAGAAAAATCATTCCCTTAAAAGTCTTCCAATAAAGCCTTACTTATTTTTAAACCGCTGAATGGTATACAAATATCTTCCTCCACTTGCTTCTTTACTATTTATCAGTCTGCAATAGACAACCAAAAGCATTGCTTACCTTGGATTGTGATTTTAGCACTTGCTTTGTCGCTGCCTATGTCACAAGTGTAAAGTCCAGCATCACTTTTATTCAAGTCATGTACTATAAGACAAAGTGTTTTTCCAGCATGCAGTAGTTCATATTTATCACTTGAGCCAAGAACCACGTCATCTTTTTTCCAGATAGGATTGACTTTGGGTTTAGATACTTCACACTCCAGTGTTATCATTCCTCTCTCTTCCCCAACGATGTCATCCAAGGATTTCATGAAGACCACTGGCTTTTCTGTAATATGACAGATTGAGGACAAATACTATGAGCCTCATTTTCAAAATCTCCTGAGTAGCGAGAAATTCATCTCACTCTGTGAATTGTTCTAGCACAACTGACCTCGATGTTTGGTAGAGTTGCAGTCAGTGAGATCACTCAAGATGGAGTTCAAGGCCAGCACAAGTGAACAAACAATGGGACACCCTGATAATTATGAGGCAACTTGAAGTCAAAGGCACTCGCTTGCATTCTCCCCACAATGGTAAAGCACGCAATTAGACAGAATTATTCCCAACGCATAACTTGTGCATGAGACGCAAAAGCCCAGTCTGCAGGTACAACAGGTGATCAAGAAGGCAAATGGGATGTTGGCCTATATTGCGAGGGGGATAGAATATAAAAGCAGGGATGTCTTGATGCACCTGTACAGGGCATTGGTGAGGCCGCAGCTGGAATACTGTGTGCAGTATTGGTCCCCTTATATGAGGAAGGATATATTGGCATTGGAGGGAGTGCAGAGAAGGTTCACCAGGTTGATACCGGAGATGAGGGGTTTGGATTATGAGGAGAGGCTGAGGAGATTGGGTTTGTACTCGTTGGAGTTTAGAAGGATGAGGGGGGATCTTATGGAGACTTATAAGATAATGCGGGGGCTGGATAGGGTGGAGGCGGAGAGATTCTTTCCACTTAGTAAGGAAGTTAAAACTAGAGGACACAGCCTCAAAATAAAGGGGGGTCAGTTTAAGACAGAGTTGAGGAGGAACTTCTTCTCCCAGAGGGTGGTGAATCTCTGGAATTCTCTGCCCACTGAGGTGGTGGAGGCTACCTCGCTGAATATGTTTAAAGCGCGGATGGATGGATTCCTGAGCGGTAAGGGAATTAAGGGTTATGGGGATCAGGCGGGTAAGTGGTACTGATCCACGTCAGATCAGCCATGATCTTATTGAATGGCGGGGCAGGCTCGAGGGGCTAGATGGCCTACTCCTGCTCCTATTTCTTATGTTCTTATGTTCTTATAACATTGAGATTTCAGTGAAGTGAGGAACTACCATTCATTCTGTGCCATTTGCCATGTGCTGCAGTCAGAGACAGGGATGAAAGGGCATGGCTGGTGGGGGACACCCAACTTGCAACTCCAAACATCCATCCTTTTGTGAATGATTATGGTTGACAGGGGATCATGCAGTTAGTCTTTCTTGCTGCCAAGTCTTTCTATGTTCCAGTGGAAAAGTATCTGCATGAGGCTTCTTGCCAGACTCCCCCATCCCCCAGCCTGCCCCGATCGCTGGCCTCCCTCCTGTCCCCATCGATCCCAATGCAGAGTGGCAGTGGGAACTCCCACCCCCACCGATCGACCCCTTAGGCCCCACCCCATCAGGCCCCTCCCCTAGGCCCTGCCCCAATAGGCCCCAACCCTTGGCACTGCCCCATGCCTGGTGGACAGTGCCAAGGTGCCCCCTGGGCATGGGCACTTTGCCCCTAGGGCAGTGCCAAGGGCACAGGCTGGCACTGTCAGGGTGCCTATGCCCAGGGGCAACACCCCCCGCCGCCCAGCCCCTTGGGGGGCCCTGATTGCCCCCCCCCCTTTACTCCAGTGGTGTCAGACCGCTAGCCCCCTGAAAGTGGGGAGCTACTCTAAACCCCACTGGAGTGAAACACTCTGGCGGGGTGGGAGAGGCTAGTGGGCCTGGAGAATTCAGTCCCAAATACCATTTAAATGCTAGCCCCACCTCCCCGCCGATTTCCGGCGCAGAGCAGACTGTGCCAGAAATCCAGCACTGGCAGACGATTCGCGGGGTGCGAATGCTCATGGGAACCAAAGAACAAACAAAGAACAAAGAACAGTACAGCACAGGAAACAAGCCCTTCGGCCCTCCAAGCCTGTGCCGCTCCTTGGTCCAACTAGACCAATCGTTTGTATCCCTCCATTCCCAGGCTGCTCATGTGACTATCCAGGTAAGTCTTAAACGATGTCAGCGTGCCTGCCTCCACCACCCTACTTGGCAGCGCATTCCAGGCCCCCACCACCCTCTGTGTAAAAAACGTCCCTCTGATATCTGAGTTATATTTCGCCCCTCTCACCTTAAGCCCGTGACCCCTCGTGATCGTCACCTCCGACCTGGGAAAAAGCTTCCCACTGTTCACCCTATCTATACCCTTCATAATCTTGTACACCTCTATTAGATCTCCCCTCATTCTCCGTCTTTCCAAGGAGAACAACCCCAGTCTACCCAATCTCTCCTCATAGCTAAGACCCTCCATACCAGGCAACATCCTGGTAAACCTTCTCTGCACTCTCTCCAATGCCTCCACGTCCTTCTGGTAGTGCGGCGACCAGAACTGGACGCAGTACTCCAAATGTGGCCTAACCAGCGTTCTATACAGCTGCATCATCAGACTCCAGCTTTTATACTCTGTACCCCGTCCTATAAAGGCAAGCATACCATATGCCTTCTTCACCACCTGTGTTGCCACCTTCAAGGATTTGTGGACTTGCACACCTAGGTCCCTCTGTGTTTCTATACTCCTGATGACTCTGCCATTTATTGTATAACTCCTCCCTACATTATTTCTTCCAAAATGCATCACTTCGCATTTATCCGGATTAAACTCCATCTGCCACCTCTCCACCCAATTTTCCAGCCTATCTATATCCTGCTGTATTGCCCGACAATGCTCTTCGCTATCCGCAAGTCCAGCCATCTTCGTGTCATCCGCAAACTTGCTGATTACACCAGTTACACCTTCTTCCAAATCATTTATATATATCACAAATAGCAGAGGTCCCAGTACAGAGCCCTGCGGAACACCACTGGTCACAGACCTCCAGCCGGAAAAAGACCCTTCGAACACTACCCTCTGTCTCCTATGGCCAAGCCAGTTCTCCACCCATCTAGCCACTTCTCCTTGTATCCCATGAGCCTTAACCTTCTTAATCAACCTGCCATGTGGGACTTTGTCAAATGCCTTACTGAAATCCATATAGACGACATCCACGGCCCTTCCTTCATCAACCGTTTTTGTCACTTCCTCAAAAAACTCCACCAAATTTGTAAGGCACGACCTCCCTCTTACAAAACCATGCTGTCTGTCACTAATGAGACTAATGTGAATCACCCCCTGTGCGATTCTCCCGGCCCGCTGTGCTAAAAAATTAGCGCAACGGGCTGGGAGAATCGCCCCCATCCCCACATTACACATGCAGAACATGTATTTGGCTTGACAGCAGCATCCTGTTAGTGCATTCTCCATGACAAAGCCTCTACATTGTATCAGAGTCCACTTGCCAACAAATCAGCACTCTCTTAGATAGCATAATCTGTTGTTTTCTCCTTATATTAGTATTCTTGTGAAGTGTCCTGATGAGTGCAAGACAAAAGGCTTCAACATTTCTCTATCTTTAGCAATACTCAATTTCTGTATGACCAATGGCTAGTAGCATAAAATGCATTTGGCAAAAATGCCTAGCATATCTGCATAGTGGAAAACTGAAGTATATATTTGAATCAATGTTAGTTCACATTTAGCAATATTAAGACTTTAATGATTCACACAACTATTGCTTAATTCTGAATAAACAAAGCGGGGTGCTTACCTCGAACACTCAGCTGTGCCTTTTCTGTCACACCTCTCACTTTCAGCATAACCGTTCCTGTGTCATCAAGTGTTACACCTTTCAGAATTAACGTGTGTCTCGTTCCTTTTTTCTTTATCTCATTGAAATTGTTTGAGTGTAAGGGCGTATCATTTAGAAACCACTGAACATCTTCAACATCATGGGACAATTCACAAGAATAAACTAGATTGCTGTCCTCCTCAGTATCTATATCTTCTAAATGTTTCGTTATTTCTATTTTCAGAGCTGCAAATGTAAATGCAAACATGGTTATTTAATGTCTCTATTTTGAATTATATACATTATCTATATATAATGGAGTCAACTTTCAGAGATTTCATTCTAGGCATAGACTTATTCAATAGGAGATGAATTGGGAAATCAGCTGCTGATTCGCAGCAACCCCGACTCACATTACCCTCAAATGGCTTTCAAATCACTGAACAATTTTGAATTTGTAAGTTGACTGCACCAAACAAGCTACAGAAGTAATTATTTGTAGAGCAAGGACAGCAGATACATAGGAACACCACCACCTGCAAGTGGTGCACACCATCCTGGAACTATATCACTGTTCCTTCACTGTCAAAATCTGGAAGTTCCTCACTAGCAGTACAGTGGGTCTATCGGCACAGCACAGACTGCAGCAATTCAAGAAGGCAGCCTCTCAAGGGTAATTAGGGATAGGTAACATACATTGGCCTAGCCAGCAATGTTCTCACCCCGCAAATTAATTTTTAAAAAATCCACGCTCCATTCAAGTGAAGCTCCAAACCAGAAGCAATCCTGAGCATAAACCCAAATGTATTTTATTCCCCTGAAATAAAGTAAACTAAATTCCACTGAAAACACAAGACACAAAATCTTTCTTCCAATAAACTTTATAAAGTGTGTGATCATTGAACAGTTTGGAAAATATCAACGGGATTAGACAAATTCAGCATACATCAATGAAAGAGAAATCATGTTTGACAAACCTACTGGAGTTTTTTGAGGACATAATTAGAGCAATAGATAAGGGAGAACCAGTGGATGTGGTGTATTTGGATTTGCAGAAAGCATTTGATAATGTCCCACATGAGAGGTTTGTGTGCAGAATTAAAGCCCGTGGAGTTGGGGATAATATATTGGCATGGATTGAGAATTGGTTAGCAAACTGGAAACAGAGAAAAGGAATAAATGAGTCTTTTATGAAGTGATAAGTGGTGACAAGTGGGTACCACAAGGATCAGTGCTTGGGCCCCAGCTATTCACAATATATATCAACACTTTGGATGAGGAAATCAAATGTAATATTTCCAAGGTTGCTGATGAACAAAACTAGGTGGGAATGTGGATGAGGAGGTGGATGGGGAGGCACAAAGGTGACTTAGACAAGTTGGGTGGATTGGACATTATGTGGTAGATGCAGTATAATGTGGATAAGTGTGAAGCTACTCACTTCAATAGAGAAAACAGGGTATTATTTAAATGGTGATAGATTGAGAAATGTTGATCTACAAAAGGATTTGGGTGTCCTTTACACCAGTCTCTGAAAACAAGCAAGCAGCGAGGAAGGTAAATGGTATGTTGGCCTTCGTTTTAAGAGGAATTGAGTACAGGAACAAGGATGTCTTACTGCAGCTGTACAGGGTCTTGGTCAGACCACACCCGAAATATTGTGTGTAGTTTTAATCTCCTTATCTACAAAAGGATATATTTACCAAAGAGGTCGCGGAAAAAAGATTCATCTGACTGATTCCTGGGATGGCAGGATGGTTGCATGAGATTGGCTGGGCTTGTATTCACTGGAATTTAGAATGACAGGGGATCCCATTGAAACGTATAGAATTCTAATAGGGCTGGACAGACTGGATCAGAGGGTGGCTAGAGCAAGGGGTCACAGTCTCAGTATATGTGATAGGCCATTTTGAACTGACGCAAGGTGAAATTTCTTCACTCCAAGGGTGGTGAACTTGTGGAATTCTCTACCACAGAAGGCTGCAGAGGCCAAGAGGGAAATAGATAAGGGGGTCGATTCTCCAAGCCCGCTGCGCTGCTTGAGTAGCAGTGGTGTTGGAAGGCCAACGATGGAGGGGTTGCAGGGCTGACCAGTGATTGGGCTGGCCAGCAATCAGAAGGCCAGCAATGTGGGGCCACTGCGCATGCGCCGATCTGTTAGCGCTGACAGATCGGCGCAGGCTGCAGTGGCCCACCCAGCACTATGCTGACAGCCTCTTGGGTGGGAATAGGCCCCGCCCCCAGATTTCCACAGTGAATCCTGCTGAGACAATTTGTGATGTACAGAGTGTCGGAGATTCATTCTGGAAATCACGCTAAAAAAAAGCAGCAGGATTTACTCCCATTTTCTCACACATTGGGGGCTTAGAATTTTTTTGGGAGAATCCCGGCCAAGAATTCTAGACATTGAGGTGTTAAGAGTCTAGGGAGAGAGCAAGAGAATGGCATTGAGACAGCAGATCAGCCATGCTCATGTTGAATGGCAGAGCAAGCTCAAGGGGCCAGCTGCCCTACTCCTGCTTCTATTTTCTATGTTTCTATGTGACTCCTTTTTAAGAAGAGCAACATAAATATGAGAACTTGCAGTAGGCTCCACTATTGTCCCCAGGCATAGTATAGAGCATGTCACTGATTCAGGGAATCAATAACTTGCCTCCCGATTCCCCAAAGACTGTCCACCATCTTACAAGGCAGAAGTCAGGAGTGTGGTGGAATATTCAGGAGTGCCTGGAACAAGCTGCCAGAGGTAGTAGTAGAGGTGTGTACAATTTTATCTTTGAAAAAGCATTTAGACAGTTACATGGGTAAGATGGGTATAGAGGGATGTGTGCCAAATGCGGGCAATTGGGATTAGCTTAGGGGTTTAAAAAAAAAGGGCGGCGTGGACAAGTTGGGCTGAAGGGCCTGTTTCCATGCTGTAAACCTCAATGACTCTATGATTCTATTCTCCACTTGCATTGATGAGTGCAGCCCCAACAACACTCAAGTAGCTCAACAGTATCCAAGACAATTCATTGACATCCCATCCACCAACTAAAACATTCATACCCTCTACATTGGGCCCGATTTTACCATTTTGATTCTAAGTGCTGCATCTGGATGCAATTCAAATCCAACTTGGAAACCTGTTCTCTGGCGCCTCCATACGCACTTAGCTTGAAAAAAAAATCGCGGGTCTGAATCGCGCAGTGGGCGTGGCTTTTCACGCCTGAAATGCTGCAGCTCTGATCAGAGCCTTCAACTGCGCACGCATGTTGAAAAAAGTTTTGTAAAATGCGCCCCTGTCACATCGCTCCCGAGCCGCAAAAAGCAGAAAAGGTGGCTCGGGAGCAAAAAGCAGGAGCGATGGCCCCCACAGATATCACCCGACCCACACAACATAACTGTTCCCCTTATCCATCCACCCCCCTGCTACCCAGATCGATCGCGACCCTCTGCCCCTCTTCCCCTCCACCGATCGCCCGCAGGGTGGCAACAGTCCCCCCTTCCCCCCACCAATCGCCCGCAGAGTGGCAGCGGTTTCCCCGCGCCCCCCCCCCCCCCCCCAACCCCACACCAGAGATCCATCTGGCCTTGCCACCCCAACCAGAGAGCGATTGGGCCTCCCTCCTCCCTCCCCACCAAAGAATGATCTGGCCTCCCTCCTCCCCCCTCACCAGAGAATGATCAGGCCTCCCTTCCCTTCCCCCCCCCCCCAACCACGGATCAGAGTCAGAGAGCTGTTGGAAACTCTGAACTAACCTCTTCAGAAGCTGGAGTGCCTGAAACAGACCTTTGCCGAGCATGTCTGTTTCGCCGAATCTGGATGCGCGAACGCGATGGTAAAGGGGGAAATGCTGGTAAAGTTGGGTGTGCAGCCCATTAATTCAATTTTAATGCATGCAAATATACTTAAATCACGTTGCGCCCGTTTCGGGCGCGGTTCAGATCACGGCCATTTTCGGGCCCGACTTTACCAAGTTTTCACCCCCGTTTTCGGGCGCAACGCAATAGTAACATTGGGCCCATTGTGGCAGCAGCGTATACTATATAAAAGATGCAATGCAGCAACTCATCAAGCCTCCTTTAACAGCACTTTCCAAACCCACAATTCTACCATCTGGAAAGACAAGAGCAGCAGAAGCATTCTACAATTAGAGAGCTCCAATATCTATTGCTGAAGCAACTGTGCCCTAAAAAAACATTGCTTGATTGAAAATTCTTATTCAGTGATCTATGTCTCAATTGTACAATGTTTATTTACATAAGATAACAGGTGTCAAATGTTTTCAGTTTCTGCTATTTACAAGGTCTAATGATTGGCACTTTTAAAGGGCTGTAGTAATTTTTTAAGAATGTAGAACGTTATGAATGAATTACTTTTTAAAGCTTTATAACACATGCTATTGGGTTCAGTTGTTCTATAGTGTATAAACTGGGTGAATGGGCAAGCGAGTACCATAGGTTGGAACAGAGGGTATGAGAGGTGTGGGAGCGAGTGGAGGACTAGCTTGGCACGGGGGGCATGGGTAAGAACCTTTTGACCTTACCTTTCAAAAGGTTCCTTCATCCAGACTATGGTTCACGATACTGGGGACCATGAGCAAGTTCTGAAAAAGGTGGCCTGACTCCATAAAAATTGAAGATGTCCATGCTCACAATGAAGATGGCCAAATAGGGAGTGCAGATTCGTGACCCTTGCTAGCCTGTTCCCTTGTTCCGTGTTGGTGAAAATTAGGGTCACCAGGAATGGGCCTGGGAATCTCCCTGACTATGCAAAGATCCAGCCCATCAAGACAAGGCAGACATATTAAAGACTTCAGTTGGTTCCTGGAGGCAGTATGCCAATCACGAAGGCAATGAAGAGCACCCCATGAGGAAGTAAGCAGCAGACCTAAGACAAATCTAGTTCTGACGAAGGGTCATCCAGATTCGAAACACTGATTTTATTCTCTCTCCACAGATGCTGTCAGATCTTTTGAGATTTTCCAGCATTTTTTGTTTTTGTTTCAGGTTCCAGTATCCGCAATATTTTGCTCTTAGCCATGTCTGGATTTTGCTTGGTGAGATTTTGTTTTCCAATGGAATCTATTTTTGTTGACCATTTTGAATTGCTTCTTTAAATGTTTCCCACTGCTTATTTACCAAAATACTTTTTATCTATACTCAATCAACCTTAGCCATCCCTCCACTGATAAAAGATGCTTATTTAGGACTAGCATGTATCATTTTCAAATTTAAAATAGAATTCAATTGTACCTGTATTATCATTTTCTTCCAGCAGATCTTTTAGTTTGATATTACTGATTAACCCTGCCTCAGTATCATACTGTTATATAATATTATACATAGCTTATAAAGTTTATACAACAATACAGTTTGAGTCCCCTTACCAAAGAAAGGATATAGTAACATTGGAGGCAGTCCAAAGGAGATTCACCAAGCTAATTTCTGGGTTGAGAGAGTTGTCCTATCAAGACAGATTAAATAGTCTCGGTCTGCATTCCTTGGAGTTTATAAGAGTGAGGGGTGACCTTATTCAAACATACTAGATCCTGAGGGACCTGGACAGGGTAGATGGTGAGATGTTTTTACTAGTGGGACAGTCTCGAAGAAGGGGACATAGCTACAAGACAAAGGGCCTATCATTTAAAACTGAGGTGCATAGAAATTTCTTCTCACAGAGGGTGGTGAATCCTTGGAATTCTCTGCCCCAAAGGGTGGTGAAGGCTAGATCATTAGAAGCATTCAATAAATATTTGAGGAATAGAGGGCTATGGAGAAATGGCACAGAAAAGGAGTTGAGGACGGCATAGATCAGCCATGATCATATTGAATGGCGGGGCAGGAAAAAGGGCCTGGTAGCCTTCTCCTGCTTATAATTATCGTGTTCTTGTGTTCTATTAGATCTAAAATAGCTTGATCCCTAATTGGTTCCACAATGTATTAGTCCAGAAAGCATTCAACAAATCCATCTTCCTGATCACTTTTGCCAATTTGGTCGCTCCAGTCTTTATGAAGATGAAAGTCCCCTTTGTAACAATCTCTAATTATTTCTTCCTTGATATTCAGTCTAACACTATAGCTACTGTTAGGAGGTTATAAACTCCTTCAAACGGTGTCTTCTGACCTTTCCTAAATCCACCCATACTGATTCTACTTCTTGATCTTCTCAGAGAAGATGCCTGCAAGGCAAATGCTGTAATCTGATGTGATCAAATACGGAAAGGGGTTGAAATATGCGTTAAGCACAAGAATTTGCATATACAAGTATTCACATGCCATTTCCAACCGGGTTCCTTACGCAACAGAAGATCCAACTAAAATGGCATGCAGCACATACCCAACAGAAATAACTTTTGGTCTGCAATTCTTCAGCTTTAAAATGTAAGTAAGAAGCAGGACCTCACATAAGGTATCGAAGAAAGGAGGTGACTGAAAACAGTTGATTTGGAGCACTATTCAAAGCTAAGGCACAATGGTCTGAGGTATAACCGAGAGAATGATTAATTCGGCCTTATGACTAAGATCAAGTGTAGTTGGCAGTCCTGCACTTGATAGAAGTCAATGAGGTTACACTGAGGCTTCATTTGAAGCATTTTTTAAAAACAAACTTTTGGCTAGGATGTAAATCAGATCAAGCACTGGACGGGGTGCAATGCCTGCTCCTATCAGGTTGGACCAGGTAGAACAAGACCAAGACAGGAAGAGGCTTGCCTGTCTTGTCAGCTTGGATCTGTAATGTCTCACTGGTTGAAACTTTGAATTGGAATTTGATTGGATATTGCTAAAAAAAATACTTAGGTGAGCAGAGGAGGCAAATTTCTGGAATCAATCCAGAGTAGGTTAATTATCCATCATGCTCTTTCAACATAATTATATAACAGTAAGTAACTTTTATTGAAATGTGTCAATTCTTACCTTCAACTGTGAGCTTGGCTGTGGTCTGTGCATTACTTGATTTACAGCTATATTCACCAGAGTCTTCAGGTTTGAGATTTGAAATGGTAAGTTCTAACACATTTTTATTTTGATTGAATTTGTAACGGTCAGACGATTTGATTAAGGTCTGGTCTTTGTACCATCTGACCACCTTGGGTGTCGGTGTAAACTCACAGCTCAAAGTAGCAGAGTTCCTCTCTTCAACATTAATGTTCTGTAGTTCTCTAACTACCTCTGTTGGGGGCTCTGAAAAGTAATCACATGTGAATTTATAATTAAGGTTGTCAAATAACAACAAACTTTGCATTTATAAAGCACCTTAATGTAATAACATGTCCTAAGTTGAAACAGGGTACAGTAATAAATCAGAATGGGAAATCAAACCACACAAGAAAATATTAACATAGGTGACAAACATTTGGTGAGAGCTACGTTTTCGGGACATCATTAAAGAGAATGGAGAAAGAGAGGGAAAAAGAGATAGAGAGAGAGAAAGGGAGCTTGAGGGAGCACATACTAGAGCATAGGTCCCTTCAGCTGAATGGGACTAATGATAGGATGAAGCAAACCTGATGCACAAGGCTCAAATTAAAGGACTGCAGCAATCTTGGAGGACTGTAAAGCCAGAGAGGCAGGGAGGGGTGAGGCCATAGTACGATCTGAACACTAAGGGCCCGATTTTACCATGTTCATTCTAATTGCTGAATCTGGGCGCAATTCAGGTCCGATTTGGAAACCTGGTCTCAAGCACCCCCATACGCACTTAGCTTGAAAAGAAAATCACGGGTCTGAATCGCGCTGTGGGGCGGGGCTTATCGCGCCTGAAACAATCGGAGCTTTGAAATGCGCATGCGCAGTGAGAAAAAAAATTTGAAAAACGCGCCCCTGTCACATAGCTCCCGGGCTGCAAAAAGCGGATAAAGTTGCCCGGGAGCAAAAAGCGGGAGCGATGGCCCCCACAGACATCGCCCATCCCCACAACATAACTGTCCCCCTTATCTCCCCCCCCCCCACCCAGACTGATGGTAACTGTCTGCCCCCCTTTGCCCACAGAGTGACACGGTCTCCCCCTGCCCCCCCTCCCCCCCCTTCCAGACAACAATCTGGCTTCCCTCTGCCAACCCCCCCACCCACCAGACAACAATCGGGCCTCCCTTCCCCCCCCCACCAGAAATACATCTATCCCGCCTCCTCCTCGCCCCCCCACCAGAAATACATCTAACCCGCCTCCTCCTCCCCCCCCTCCCCCACCAGAAAATAATCGGGCCTCCCTTCTCCCACCCCCTCACCAGAGAATGATCTGGCCCGCCTCCCCCTTCCCCCTCCACCACCGATCTGAGTCAGAGAGCCGTTGGAAGCTCTGAACTTGCCTCTTCAGAAGCTGGAGCACCCAAAACAGACCTTTGCCGAGCAGGTCTGTTTCGCCCGAATCTGGATGCGCGAACATGATGGTAAAAGGGAAAATGCTGGTAAAGTTGGGCGGGCAGCCCATTAATTCAATTTAAATGCATGCAAATCCAATTGTGGCCATTTTTGGGCCTTGGTAAAGTGGGCATCTGCGCGGACGCAAGCGCGGATCACGTTAATGGCCTCACGCCCGACTTTACCACGCTTTAAGCTGCGCCCACAGCCTCTCTGGCCAGAACAGACTGGTCCAAAATTTTGCAGACTGAGTGCATACGATTGGGCCTGGAAACTCGCCCAAAAAACGGATCTGGAACTCTCCCAGTTTCATGCCCACCCGACAATTAGAAAAAATCTCGTAAAATCCCACTCATAGTGTCAGAAGTTCAACTCAGTGCTAAAGTCCAGCTTTCCTTCTTCAACTACTGTTAATAGATTACTTACTTTTTAAATTTAGAATTTGGCTGCAACTGATCTTCAGTTAAGAGAATAAGTAAGTAGTTTAAAGATGATTTTGAGGCTCTGATATTCACTTTGCCAGTGGACTACCAATTCTTACAGTTGAAAGTCACAAGGCAAATGATTAAACTGGTGAGGTACTAAATGCTGCATAAAGAGGCATAAAGAGCAAGACTTCAGTGAGGAGAGCAGAGTTTAAAGAATGAGATTTCAGTGAGGAGAGCAGGGTATAAAATGCAAAACTTCAGTGAGGAAACGGGTTAAGACTTCAGCAAGGAGTGAAGTGCCACTGCACTTCATGAATTTCAGGAAGAGAGGTCCTGTGGGAAGGAGAGATGACAACAGTAGGAGTATGTGAGCTTGTATGTGCTAGGTCCACACAGCAGAGCCTGGTCTCCAGTGTTTTGAACCCTAATGGACCAAGGCTTTGTTCTGTCAAATTAATGTGGTAGCTGGTGTGCAACAGGCACCCTAAATTAAAATAATTCACCCATAAGCATCTTTCACCCCTTAAGATGAAGTTCAGGACCTGGAACGTCAGGACCCTCATGGACAATTCCAACTGCGACAGATCAGAATGCGCGTACTGCTATCATTGCCCGGGAGCTCTGACATTTCGCCATTGACATCGCTGTCCTAAGCGAAATGCCAGCAGGCAGGGAGAAGCCAGCAAAAGGAACAACAATGGCTGTTACACCTTTTATTGAAAGATAAACCAGGAGAATCGCTGCATTCTCGGGGTTGGCTTCACTATTAAAAATGAACTACTTGTCTGGCTCAGAGACTTCCCTTATGGGATAAAAAAAAGCCTCATGACCCTTTGGCTCACCCCAGAACCAGTACGCTGCAGTCCTCAATGCGTACTCCCCAACATTAGAAGGTACAAAGGGAAATCTAATGCCAACAGTATCCTGCTCCTGACGTAATGCCTAGAACAAGGCCTTGTCTGAACCAACACCTTGTTCCGTCAGGGAGACAAGCAGAAAGCCTCATGGCAACACCCTCACTCACTCACTGACAGCTGCTTGACTACATCACTGTCTGAATGAGAGGCCACAAGGACAAGCGTATCATTCATGCTGTCCTGGCTTGAGACAATTCACACCTCTTTAACGCTCAGGCCACCATCCCCCAGCATCGAAGCATTGACTATGTTCAACTAGCTCCATTGGGCAGGCCACATCGTCTACACGCCTGACATAAGACTCCCGAAACCAACGCTCTACTCAGAGCTTCAACATGACAAATAAGTTCCAGGAGGGCAGGGAAAAGATTTCAAGGAAACCCTCAAAATCTTCTTGAAAATGTGCAACATCCCATTGATACCTGGGAATCCCTGGCCCAAGCCTGCCCAAAGTGGAGGAAAAGCATCGAGAATGAGCTGAACACCTCGGGTTTCATTGCCGTGAAGCCAAGCATTGACAACAAAAGAAGTGCATGGCATCCCAGAATCCCCACCCACCCGTTCCTGCAACCACCTTGTTCCACCTGTGACAGCATGTAGGCCACCCATTAGACTCCTCAGTCACATGAGAATTCATTTAGTCAAAAACATCCTTGAATCCGTGGGACTGCCTAAGAAACAAAAAATGCTGCAGAACGCTGTGAAACCTATGCCAATATGGGTTATGGTGTAAAAGAGAGGGAGAAAGTTGGGAGAATGGGGAAGGAAAGAGTCTGAATACCTTTAATAGTTAGCCTCGCCTCAGATTTTGATTTCCCAGCAATAAACTGCAGCAAGCCAGTCATCTTACAATTTGTTCTTTTTAGAGTTAAACGATGAATAGTGCCACAATGTTCAATGTCCACATCTTCAGAAGCATGAAGACTTTCACCATTCAGTATCCATTTTGGAGGCTTTACATCAGCTATTGATATTTCACACTCAAAGCAAGCATCATTTGGCTCTGTTACTTCCACATCACATAGCTGTTTAATGATGGTAATTGATTGCTCTGTAAAACATATTTAAAGAAACATGATAAAAGTTAATTCCTTTTGAATACTGAAATGTATGTAAACCATTACATTCCACAAAAGAACCAAAATTCATCCTAACAGTTGGGATAAATAAATAGCTATATTTGTTAAAATCAATAAGACCATACCAGTCACAAAAATACAAACTGAAAGATGTAGGGGGCGATTCTCCCAAAAAAACCTAAGTGTCCAAAGGGCAGGAATACAGGTGTTTTTCCCTCCAATTACTTAGTTGTATGAATCTTAGTTGACTGAATGTACTTAGTTGAATGAATCTCCGGCACTCTGTGCTACAGGGGGATTCATGCCGAAAAGGGGGGGGCGGGGGCCTGAACCTGTGGGAGACAGCATGCTGAGTGGGCCACTGCGCATGCATGATCAGTCAGTGGGGAGATTAGTGCATGCGCACTGGCCCTCCCACCACCGGCTGGCCTACCGATTACTTCCCCGGACCACCCCCAGGAGACATAAGAGAGCCCGGAGGATACCATCCTGGGCTCACTAATGATATGGAAATTTAGATTTTCATATTGTAATCAGACTGGCGCTGATTTTTGGCACAAGGCTGATTACATTAAAAAAACGGGGCTGGGAGATGTTGCGATTGGCCGGAAGCCAGTCGCAACTCTCAGTACAGGCCCCCTGCTGATATCTCCCGGCCCACTGCGCTACTCGAGCAGCACAGTGGGCCGGGAAAATCAACCCCCCCCCCCACCGCCCCCCCACTCCCACCATAATTATTAAGAAAGATTTTGATTCAGTGTGATTTAATCTTTTGCACCAGCCTGCCATGAGGAACCTTGTCAAATGCTTTACTGAAGTCCATGTAGACAACATCCACGGCCCTTCCTTCGCCAATCATTTTTGTCACCTCCACAAAAAAAACTCAATCAAATTAGTGAGGCATGTCCTCCCTGGTACAAAACCATGCTGTCTGTCACTAATAAGACCATTCAGTTCTAAATGTGTATAGATCCTATCCTTAAGAACCTTCTCCAACAATTTCACTATCACTAATGTCAAGCTCACTGGCCTATAATTACCCGAGTTATCCTTGCTACCCTTCTTAAATAACGGGACAACATTGGCTATCCTCCAATCCTCTGGAACCTCACCTGTGGCCAACGAGGAAACAAAGATTTCTGTTGGAGGCCCAGCAATTTCTTCTCTTGTCTCCCTCAGAAAACCTTACAATTTGCATTATTTAAATCATGTTTTTCAGCTCCACTCTTAGGCCAGAATTTTCTAGTCCTCCATGCCGGCGGGATCTTCTGGTCCCGCCACTGTGAGTGGAGATTTCACTGGCCATGCCGTAGGGAAACCCGTTAGGTGGGGGGTGGGAATTCCAATCTTAGTGATGACAAAATATTTCAAAAATAACATTTTAAGTTGTTTTTTCATTACCTTCCACATATAACATTGCTGTAGTTTTGTCATCTGTGGCATCACATATGTAGCTGCCTTCATCTTCAGAAGTGACAGTATTGATTATGAGCTTCCTGTACACATCATCACTCACAATCTCATATTTTTTACTGGGATGAATCGCTTTGCCTTTGTAATACCATTTGACAGCAGCATTTGGCCTGGAAACCTTGCACTCAAAAATTACACGATGTTTCTCGATACCAATTTTCTCTTTTAAGGGTTTCACAATTTTAACTGGCAATTCTGAAACAGATATAAGAGCAATTGTTGATACCTAAATTAAAACCACAAAACAGTAGAGCTGACCATTAGTACGATTTTACAGTCAGAGCTAGATATTGTTAGTCTCAGCATTAGAGGCACAGTCATTACTATGGAGAAGAACAATTAGATGAATAGACAATCTGTTATTTTCATTATAGAGTTACAACACAGTAATATTTTGAAGACTACTGAGAAAGTGTTTGTAGGCAGCACCAAGAGAGCTCTAAAATAATTTAGCCTTATTCTTCAAACCTACAAAGTGTCTCCTAAAAGTTTTACCTTTAACTCGAAGAAAAGCTTTGGAAGTCGTACTTTCTGCAACAAACTTGATCTCTGCAGCATCTTCAGTTTTTACTGATTTAAAGAGCAGAATATGGGCCCTCCCTGTGTGCAAAACACAAAACTGTGTGCTATATATCAGCAACATGAAAATAAATAAATGGCATATTTTCAAATCAGATTTCCTAATAATTTCTTTGCTTATATCTTAACTTTTTTATGCTGCTACTTTCTGTAAAAGAGAGGAAAGCAATTCACCCAGCACCATTCACCTGCCCTTTAGCCCTGCAAATGTTTTCTTTTCAGATAATGCTCCAATTTTCATTTGAAATCCACAACTGAACCTGCCTTCATCACACTTTCGGGCAGTACATTCCAGATCCTAGCCACTCTCTGAAGTAAAAAATATTTTTGTCCTGTCATCATTGCTTCTTTTGTCAATCACCTTAAGTTGGTGTCCTCCGGTTCTTGATCCTTTCACCAACTTGAACAGTTTCTCCTAAGTACACTGTCCAGACCCCTCAATGCAAGTATATCCCCCCCTTAAGTAAGGAAACCTAAACTGTACGCTAAAAAGGATACACTTATAATAGTTGTAGCCAGATTTATCTATTTTTATATTCCACTCCCCTTGCAATAAAGTCTCAACTACTTGTTCTTTCCACATGACATGGATTGCATGTTTTTCTTTGGAAAAGATGCAAAATACTCATTTAATACTTCAACCTGAGTCTGACCTCCATGCATAAATGATCTTTTGATTTCATTAGCAGCACTACTTCTTCATTCACCATTCTTTTACTATTTATATTTATGTAGAAAAGTGTTGGATTCCCTTTAAGTTATCTGCAGTCTTTTATATTCTTGCTTTGCTGCTCTTATTTGTTTTTCAAATCCCTTCTGAACATTATTATTGGAAGAAATAATTTGAAAAATAGCTTAAGCCAATTCTAATACAATTCATATTAAAATAAAATCAAATTAATATTAAAAAATTCTACCTTCCTGACGGATTTTTATGTTTTCCCCAGTCTTGATTTTTACACCATTCTTAAACCACTGAATATCAACTTCATCATGAGAGATTTCACATAAGAAGGCAGCACTCTCTTGTTCAATCACTTCAAGGTCCTCCAAGGGCCTGATTATTTTGATGTCACGAGCTAAGAAAAAACACAATATAAGTCAAAAAGTCAAAACTACATATTTTTAAGGACAATTGTATTTCTGCTGACCGTATATATTTGTCAACAGTGAATACATTTCAGAAGTAAATTTGAACATGAAGCACTATGAAACACACTGTCGGCATGAAAGGCGATATTTAAAAGCAAGTTCATTCCTTACATGTTTGCTACAACCTTGATTTAATTGGGAGGAGAAAATATTCTCACATGTTCAATAAGTTGTGGTGATGATGCATGTCTTATATGCTATTAGGATGCAACTATTATTATTAAATACTTAACTGGTCAAGACTGCACAGTGATGACAGGCAATAGCTTTATGATCTCAACCCTGCAAGTGGGACCGGATTGCCTCTACATTTACTGCAAGGCAAGGTACTTTGTAGAACATCAAACATCCCTTTTTTTACTCGTGGGATGTGAATGTCGCTGGCAGATAGATGATATACCTCTGGGGTTGTCAGAAAGGTGGCAGATAACAGCAGGAGTGAACACCTCACTGAGTTTCAAGAACACAAGAAACAGAAGCAGGAGTAGGCCAACAGGCTCTTCAAGCCTACCCCGCCATTCAATATGATCATGGCTGATCTATGCCAGCCTCAACTCCCTTTCTGTGCCATTTCCCATAGCCCTCTATTCCTTGATCTAACAATTATTTATCCACCTCCACTTTAAATACTTCTAATGAACCAGCCTCCACTAACCTTTGGGGCAGAGAATTCCAGAGACTCACCACCCTTTGCGAGAAGAAATTTCCATGTACGTCAGTTTTAAATGACCGACCCTTTATCTTATGGCTATGTCGCCTTGTTCGAAACTGTCCCACTAGTGAAAACATCTTAACACCTACCCTGTCAAGCCCCCTCTGGATCTTTTATGTTTATGAATAAGGTCACCCCTCACTCTTCTAAACTCCAAGGAATATTGACCCAGACTATTTAGTCTCTCTCAAGAGGCTATGCGCACCCATGCACAGGTAATGGAGAAGTCCATCTAGGCCATGAGTTCTGCAATATTTACGAGGGCGGCATGGTGGCACAGTGGTTAGCACTGCCTCACAACGCCAGGTCCCAGGTTCAATTCCGGCCTCGGGTCACTGTCTGTGTGGAGCTTGCACGTTCTCCCCGTGTCTGCATGGGTTTCCTCCGGTTCTCCAGTTTCCTCCGACAGTCCAAATATGTGCAGGTTAGGTTGATTCGTCATGCTCAATCTTGTTCTCACTGGAACAACGGAGGTTCAGGGGCAACCTGATAGAAGTCTACAAGATTATGAGGTGCATGGACAGAGTGGATAGTCAGAAGCTTTTTCCCAGGGTGGAAGAGTCAATTACTAGGGGGCATAGGTTTAAGGGGCAAGGTTTAAAGGAGATGTATGAGGCAAGTTTTTTTTACACAGAGGGTGGTGGGTGCCTGAAACTCGCAGCCGGGGGAGGTAGTAAAGCAGATACGATAGTAAGTTTTAAGGGACATCTGGACAAATACATGAATAGGATGGGAATAGAGGGATATGGTCCTCGGAAGGGTAGGGGGTTTTAGTTCAGTCGGGAAGCATGGTCGGTGCAGGCTTGGAAAGCCGAAAGGCTTTTTCCTGTGCTATAATTTTCTTTGTTCTTTTGTTCTTTGTTCACTTGACCCGAGTCTCAGGGGATTAGCAGGGTAAATGTGTAGGGTTATGGGAACAGGGCCTGGGTGGGATTGAGGTCAGTACAGACACGATGAGCCGAATGGCCTCCTTCTGTACTGTAGAGATTCTATGATACAAATTAGATTCAGGAGGAGGCTACTTGGCCCCTCAAGCCTACTCTGCCATTCGATAAGATCATGGTTGATCTGATAGTAACTTCAACCCCACGTTCCAGTCTACCCCGATAACCTTTCATCCCTTGTTAATCAATAATCTATCAAACTCTCGCCTTAAAAATATTCAAAGATTCTGCTTCCACTGCCTTTTGAGAAAGAGTTCCAGAGACTCACAATCCTCTGAGAGAAAACAATTCTCCTCACCTTTGCCTTAAATAAGCGACCTCTTATTTTTAAAGTGTGACCCCAAATTCTAGCTTGTCCGACAAGAGGAACACAGGAATCGTTTATCTGATTCTTACTGACACGTCTGTACTATCCAGTAAAGCTTCAGCATTCTGCAGTCCTAATGCCGCCTCGTTCATTAACCTTAGCATTTATCTAATCTCAGTTAGGTTGGATGCTACAGCATGGGGAATGCTTCAACCTCATGTGGTTTGTGCTCCCATCCCATGACTCCTTTGATGGAGCCAGGATGCGCCTGAGGTCCAAACGAGTCACAGTAGTTAGCGCTGCTGCCTCACAGCGCCAGGGACCCAGGTTGATTCCCGGCTTGGGTCACTGTCTGTGTGGAGTCTGCATGTTCTCCCCATGTCTGCGTGGGTTTCCTCCTGTTTCTTGCCACTGTCCAAAGATGTGTAGCTTAGGTGGATTGGCCATGCTAAATTACCCCTCAGTTCACCTAAACAGGCGCCGGAGTGTGACATGGGGATTTTCACAGTAACTCCATTGCAGTGTTAATGTAAATGTACTTGTGACTAATAAATAAACTTTAAAAAAAATCCTCTCCACATTCACCCTTCAGGATCTTAAAGGTTTCTGCCATATACATGCATGGTTTCCTTCACAGAGTGATTGGCCACCCTCATGGAGAGCTATATGCAGCAGACTACTGTGAATACCGGAGATGTACAAGGATTTGCATATTATCACCATCACCACAACCTTATGAAACAATGGCTTGGCAGAGAATGGAACCAAGCACCACGTTCTCAGACCCTCAACTGATAAGGGAGGTACAGGTACAAGGGAGAAGCAGATGTCATAAGCACCTGAGGGCTCCAGTCAAAACACTCTTGGTGTGGACAGAGGCTCTTCGGATCCTCTTCAGTGACACCACTGAATGTCTCACTCAGCCGCGGTAACAGAGGAGACTCCTATACTTGTGCAGGGGGTCCTTAATGTGTCAGGGCCTTCCTGGCCTCAGGCAGCCAGAGGATGAGGGCTAGGGTTATCTCAAGCCACAGGCCAACAAGATCAGTAGCCTACCTCTACTTCATCTGAAAGCATGTTGGGAGCACCATGTGGCAGCACATGGAGGAGTTTTAAGAAGGCAAATTATCTGTATTTGGGGTTCCTTGAAAAATTTATAGCACAATTACATTTCTAGTGTCCCAAGGCCTTTGTTCTTGCATTTCTTGGGATGGCTTATAGAATCATAGAATCCTACAGTGCAGAAAGAGGCCATTCGGCATTTCGAGTCTGCACCAACCACAATCCCACCCAGGCCCTATCCCCATATCCCTACATATTTACCCACTAATCCCTCTAACCTATGCATCCCGGGACACTAAGGGGCAATTTAGAAAGGCTAATCAACCTAGCCTGCACATCTTTGGACTGTGGGAAGAAACCGGAGCACCCAGAGGAAACCCACGCAGACAAAGAGAGAACGTGCAAACTCCACACAGACAGTGACCCGAGCCGGGATTTGAACCCAGGTCCCTGGAGCTGTGAAGCAGCAGTGCTAACCACTGTGCTACCGCGTGGTTTGGACTTCAGGAGTATCCTGTCTCCATCAAAGGATTCAAGGGATGGAAGCACAAACCACATGAGGTTGAGGCATTCCACATGCTGCACCATCCTATCTAACTGGGATTATTTAAATGCTAATATTCATGAATGAGGCGGCACTAGGACTGCAGAGTGCTGAAGCTTTACTGGATTGTACAAACGCGTCAGTAAGAATCAGATAAACCATTCCTGTGTGAGTGCGTCCCAAGCAACTCTTGCATGTATAGAATTGTGTCTTGCCTGTAATCACGATAGGGTCCCTCGTCATAAGAGTCACAGAGCACAGAAAGAGGACCTTCGGCCCATCATGTCTGCACCAGCGATTAGCATCTATCCATTCTAATCCCATTTGCCAGCACTTGGTATATATAGCCTTGTATACTGTGGCATTTCAAGTGCTCATCTAAGTGCTCCTTAAATGTTGTGAGGGTTTCCGCCTCTACCGCCCTTTCAGACAGTGAGTTCCAGATTTACCACCGTCTGGGTGAAAAGGTTTTTTTCCTCAAATCCCCTCTAAATCTCCTGCCCATTACTTTAAATCTATGTCCCATGGTATTTGACCCCTTTACTAAGGGGAAAAGTTTCTTCCTATCTACATCCTTCATAATTTTGTGCACCTCAATCAGGTTCCCCCCTCAGCCTTCTCTGCTCTGAGGTGAATAACCCCAGTTTAACCAGCCTCTCTTTATAGCCGGATCTGCTCTAGTCCTCTCACCCTTTCCAATGCAATCACATCCTTATTGTAGTATGGTGACCTGAACCCTACACATTTACCCTGCTAATCCCCTCTACAGTACTCTAGCTGTGGCCTACCAAGCATTTTAACCTCCCTGCTCTTATATTCTATGCCTCGGCTAATAAAGGCAAGTATCCCAGATGCCTTTTTAATCATCTTATCTACCCGTCCTCCTGCCTTCAGGGACCTATGAACATGCATCCGAAGGTCCCTCTAGTCCTCTGTACTTCCTGGCTTACCGTTCATTGTGTATTCCCTTGCCTTGTTAGTCCTCCCAAAATGTACAACCTCACGCTTTTCAGGGTTAACTGTTTTGCCCATCTGACCAGCCCGTCAATATCATCCTGTAATCTAAGGCTTTCCTCCTCGCTATTTACCACACCACCAATATTTGCTTCACCTGAAAACTTACTGATCATACCCGCACATTCCTGTCTAGGTCATTTATGTATACTACAAACAGCATGGATCCCAGCATCAATCCTTGTGATGCACCACTGGACACAGGCTTCCAGTCACAAAAGCAGCCTTCAACCAACATCCTCTGCCTCCTGCCAATAAGCTAATTTTGGATCCAATTTGTCAAATTGCCCTGGATCCCATGGGCTCTTACCTTGATCAGTTATTCACTTTGAAAGCAAAAACAAGGCGGCAGATTACTACCTAAACAGCTGTAAATTGGGAGAGGGGAGTGTGCAGCGGGACCTGGGTGTCCTTGTGCACCACTCACTGAAGGTAAGCATGCAGGTGCAGCAGGTGGTAAAGAAGACAAATGGTATGTTGGCCTTCATTGCGAGAGGTTTCGTGTAAAGAAGCAGGGATTTGTTGTTGCAATTATACAGAGCCTTGGTGAGGCCACACCTAGAATAATGTGTGCAGTTTTGGTCTCCTTTTCTGAGGAAGGATGTTCTTGCTCTCGAGGAACTGCAGCGAAGATTTACCAGGCTGATCCCATTGATGGCGGGACTGATGTATGAGGAGAGATTGACTAGGTTAGGATTGTTTTTGCTGGAGTTCAGACGAATGAGGGGGAAATCTCATAGAGACTTATAAAATTCTAACAGAACTAGACAGGGTAGATGCAGAGAGGATATTACCAAATGGTGGAGGGCGGAGTCCAGAACCAGGGGTCACAGTCTGACCTGAGAAAATCCTTTGATGGCCCCAAATCCTATCGTTTTCTCAGCCTAATTGCCTAGATTGTTGCGAAGACACACGTCTTTTACATGACATTTAGAATCATTCAATATCCAAAGCTTCCTTCCATCCCTTCTTCCACTCACTCAAATACTAACCTCAATATTCCACTCTAGCATTGTGTTCCCACAGCTCCGTCACATTTTCCCCTTTTCATCACTTTTTACGCTCATGTACATGCTGTGGTACCTTTCTTGCCAAGGCTCACCAGTAATCGCGATGACTGTTGTTTTCAGTCAAAGCTGTCCTCCCGCTTGCTCTCCTTTGTTATATCTGACAGAAATCTAAAGCTTCCATCCCCATGCCTTCTCACGTGACATTTGGACCTTTCCCACCTCCCACCTTCAATGGGCCAGGAAACGTTAGCTCTTGCTTTTATTTCAAGCACATGAACATCAATCATTTCTTAATCTGCATGTAAGATGAATCAGTAGTAGACTCTGTGTAACCAAAACAATGTTAATTTATTTGGTTTGGTATCACATCTCATTCCTTAGTCTTATCTATTTTCAGGCTCCACTTTACACTGCAGATGAGAAACGATTCAAAGTAGGTTGACTGCACATTCCCTGGGATTTCTCACGAGCTTTGAATGACAGAAATATTGAAATGCAAAACAATTTAGCAAATATTTAGTTATATAATTATCTATTATCTCACATTTCAATAGGAATCTAATGGGCAAAGATAAAAAAGACTTGTATTTATATGTTTTTCTCACCACCACCAGAATGCTCAAAGTGCTTTGTACCCAATTAAATACTTTTTGAACTGTCATCACTGTTGTAATGTCAGAAACTTCCAAAAGCATGGTACAATAATAACAAACCACATGCCATGGACAGTAAGCATAGCTGTTGACTTGCAATCCACTGCATCACATGTATATTGTGCTTGGTGTTCATTTCCGCAGCGTTGAATGATAAGGCTCCTTTGCCTTCCTTTAGATATAATGCTATATCCTTTCCCTGGTTTAATCTCCACATTATCCTGCAGAAAATCAAATCATAATGAAGAGGTATAAATGATACAGATCTACAACTGGAAGTTATTAAAAATTAGCCATCAAGATACACAGTGATAAACAACTTCATTCTCAGTTACAAGAGAGAGAGCTTTAATTTAATACAAGCTGGAGAGCTTTTTTTTGGAAAAAATATAAAAAGGAAAACCTGAAACTGCAACAAATATGAAATAAAACAAAAATTCTGAAAATACATTTAAAATATTAGCATGTGAAGAATAAGATTTTAACAGCTCCCATCAATAGAAATGGAGGCAATAAAATTGGGAATGGTGAGCACAATGTGTGATAATACCACATTAGTATAAAGTACAATCCAGCACACTGCAAAAAAGGCAGGTTAGATTAATGTTACCCCACCAAGTTAGGTTGGTGGACCTTTCTGCTGTTTATGAATCTCACAAGCAGTGACTCACAAATGCATCAGGGAGGTGAAAGATAGCCTTTCGAGTAAAGTTCACCATTACGTGCAGTACTGTATGGATGAAGCAAGCCAGGCTGCCAGAGCTGTGGGATCCGCTGCAGTCTCAGGTTTCCTACAATTGCAGGGTGCCATCAACTGAACACGTGTGACCTTGAGTGCTACCTGGCTGCAGCCTGAGAGATTCATTAATACAAAAGGATTTCATTCCTTGAACGTTCAGCTCATTTGTGGTCCTGGAAATAAGATTCAGCATGCTTGTGCTAGCTCAGGGAGCTCACAGGGCTCATATTTTGAATGACTCGCAGGGGCCAGAGATATCTAAGGGGCCTTGGCGCGTAAAGAGTTAACACCTGGGTCGTATGTGGTACCCGCAGAAGACATAACTAAAGACATCTGTTTGTCGGCCACAATGTGCATCTGAGGAAAGATACAATGCTGTACATTCTGCCACAAGGTCCTAACAGGCCAATTATTGGCCTCTTAAAGATGCGTTTCCAACCTTGAGACAGGTCAGGCAGGGCTCTCCAATACTCACCAGAAAGTCACGTATCAACACTGTCTGTTGCACCCTGCACAATCTAGTGCTGCAAAAGGAGGGATGTGTTACCGAAGGGATACAATGATGAACTAGTCGTCTCCCCAGATGAGGAGGACTTAAAAGGGTGACTCTGAGGAGGCCAAGGATTCAGACGAGCTAGTTGAGAATGCCGTTGCAAGGGCACAACATGGCAGATGTACCTGTGACAACCTCATAAGCTACAAGATTTCAAGAGGAATAAGGAGAAGACAAGTGTTCACAATCAAAGTTATATTTAGGCTTTAATGCAAGGGACACAACCAAGCTTTCTCAGTGCTAACATATCAGGAAAAGTCATCAATCTCTGTGAGACAGCACAGCAGATCATTCATTCTTTTCCTGTACAGCAGTGCAATCTTTTTTTGTTTCCCACAGGTGTTGTCCTCCCCAATAGCCTCCTCCCTGGCCGGCATGGTTAGAACCATAGAGTCACTACAGTGCAGAAATAGGCCATTTGGTCCACTGAAAAAGCATCCCATACAGTCCCTCCCCTTCACCCTATCCCTGTAACCCCGTGCATTTACCATGGCTAATCCACCCAAACTACACATCCCTGGATGCTAATGGGCAATTTAGCTTGGCCTATCCACCTAACCTGCACATCTTTGGACTGTGGGAGGAAACCAGAGCACCTGGAGGAAACCTACAGTCACGGGGAAAATATGCAAACCACACAAGCAGTCACCCAAGGTTGTAATCGAACCTGGGTTCCTGGCACAGTGAGGCAGTAGTGTTTACCACTGTGCCACCATGCTGTCCGTTAGGTGAGAAGACCTCTTGCCCTCATCCTCAGCTTTTCCTAGATGGCCTAGAGGAGAATCTTCAGGGAGACCTTACTGAACCATGAAGGGGAAGGTCTGGGTCTTTTCGGCGCCATGGAGTACCTGAAGGACATAACACCTGACCTGAAGTAAGTTAATGTCTGCCCTGGCATTGTTTAGAAATGGTGCCAGCACTTTCAGCCACTGAGCAAATGACAGAATGGCAAATCCCTACCTGCTCCACTACAAAATTCGATGAGCTCCACACTGAAGCATAATTAATGAGCTGAAAAGTGAAAGGTCACACAAGATCACCCGACCCACCACTGAGCAGGAATCAGGGCAACTGTACCGTCCTCCGCTGCTCTTAATCTCCAGAAAGGAAAATTCCAGACCAACAGCTGAGACAAATGACATTAGGGTTTTGCAGCAATGGGAGAAGCATTTCATTTTTTCATGTGGTATTTTATTTTTTCACGTCCCAGTTATGCAATCAAAGGAGTATGCACCAGTAGTCCAATTCAATTCTACAAAAGCAAGGAGCACAGAACATTTATGGGAGTTCCTAACCTAACCAAATCAAGTTTTATTCCAAATTTTAAAGAGGACGTTATGACAACCACAAAGGCCATGGGGGATCATAATATATCGACAGGTGGGCTTCATGGAGTATGAATTGCCTTACTGAGCGAATGGAGGCTGGCCCAATGGGAAGCAGCCAGTGAGGATTTTCAAGTCTGTATCTTTACCTAGACTGGTGTTGTAGGTCCCAAGGTGATGACTATCTGATTGCAAGCCGTGGGAGCAGCCTTTTCCTTTGGTGCACAATAAAGGGTGTTGGTGACAGAAAGCTGGTGTGTGGCTGAATTACTATAAGGGGGTGATACTGATGGACTTATTTATGGATATAAACTGTTAGCTGGTGATTTCAAATGGAACAAATATAAATGGGAGATTAGTCATTAATGCTGTTCACTACTTTAATAGGAAATATGGCAGAAATGGGAAAAGCAGACATTGCTAACTCAAATAAACACTGGCAAAAAGTCCCCCAGCTTAAAATCCAGTCCAGCATTCATTGTTCATCCCTAATTGCCTGTGAGTAATGATGGTGAGCAGCCTTCTTGAACTGCTGCCATCCATGTAGCCATGTGGTATAGACACATACACAGCAGGGAGGAGTTTCAGGATTTTGAATCATTAACAGTGAAGGAACAGTAACATAGTTCCATGTCAAAATGGTGTGTGACTGAGAGAGGAAATTGCAGCTGATGGTGTAAATTTTGTTTTGATCCCCATTGAGTCCAACGACATTTAAAAACAAATTTAAATTTCCAGTGAATAGCTGAAAGATTGACACAAGATTTTACATTATACTGTAAAAAAAAACTAACCAAAAGCAACACTGACTGGAGTCATAGAGGTTTACAGCATGGAAACAGGCCATTCGGCCCAACTGGTCCATGCAACCCAGTTTTTACCACTAAGCTAGTCCCAATTGCCCGCATTTAGCCCATATCCCTCTATACCTATCTTACCCATGTAACTGTCTAAATGCTTTTTAAAAGACAACATTGTACCTCTACTAGTACCTCTGGAGGCTCGTTCCAGACACTCACCACCCTCTGAGTGAAAAAATTGCCCCTCTGGGTCCTTTTGTATCTCTCCCTTCTCACCTTAAACCTATGCCCTCTAGTTTTACACTCCCCTATCTTTAGGAAACAATGTTGACTATCTACCTCATCAATGCTCTTCATTATTTTATAAACCTCAATAAGATCACACCTAAGCCTCCTATGCTCCAAGGAAAAAAGTCCCTGTCTATCCAGCTACTCCTTGTAACGCAAACCATCAGGTCCGGTAGTATCCCAGTAAATCTTTTCTGACTACATGCTATATTTATAGGCAACTTATACTTTAAACTTTAGAACAGAATGTTCCCTTTTTACATTTAACACAATCAAAAATCCCACTTCCTGGTTATACTTTACACTCGAAGTAGACATTGAATTCTCTTGGAACCAGTCCAAAGTGATTATCAGCTCCCAAAGTTTATTTCCGTTCTTCTCCTTTCCTAGCTGGTTTGACTCCAGAATTGTCCTTCCCAGTGAGGGTTTCCCTGGAGATCCACTCCCAAGCTCAAGCTAAGCACTGGGGTGTGGAGCGGCACGGTGGCACAGTGGTTAGCACTACTGCCTCACAGCGCCAAGGACCCAGATTCAATTCCTGCCTCAGGTCACTATCTGTGTGGACTTTGCATGTTCTCCGTGTGTCTGCAGGGGTTTCTTCTGGGTGCTCCGGTTTCCTTCCACACTCCAAAGATCCGCAGGTTAAGTTGATTGGCCATACTAAATTGTCCCTTACTGTCAGGGGGATTGGCAGGGTAAATGTGTGGGGTTGCGGGGATAGGGCCTGGGTGGGATTGTGGTCAGTGCAAACTCAATGGGCTAAATATCTTCCTTTTGCCCTGTAGGGATTCTATGATTCCAAGCTAATCTTTCAGCTGACTTTAAATGCTCATACATTTGATCATTTTAGTCCAAGTGCAAGCTGCTACCCACATTCCTGCATGGTGAACCAGAGACCACCTATTTCTAACTGCACTCTCTCTCACAGATCCTGGCAGGCTGGCTTCTCTGATCCCACAAATGGCTTTCTGTGGACCGTTCCCCTCGCAAACCCCATCTTTGTGGCAGAGTGAATCACATGGGCATTGTACTCTCAAAGAAATAAGGATTTCTGCGGCACAGTAAAGCGTTTGATAAGGTTCCCCATGGTAAGGTATTGCAGAAAATACGGACGCATGGGATTGAGGGTGATTTAGCGGTTTGGATCAGGAATTGGCTAGCTGTAAGAAGACAGAAGAAGACACCACCGAGGGTGGTGGTTGATGGGAAATATTCATCCTGGAGTTCAGTTACTAGTGGTGTACCGCAAGGATCTGTTTTGGGGCCACTGCTGTTTGTCATTTTTATAAATGACCTGGATGAGGGCGTAGAAGGATGGGTTAGTAAATTTGCGGATGACTCTAAAGTCGGTGGAGTTGTGGACAGTGCGGAAGGATGTTGCAGGTTACAAGGGGACATAGATAAGCTGCAGAGCTGGGCCGAGAGGTGGCAAATGGAGTTTAATGCGGAAAAGTGTGAGGTGATTCACTTTGGAAGGAGTAACAGGAATACAGAGCACTGGGCTAATGGTAAGATACTTGGTAGTTTGGATGAGCAGAGAGATCTCGGTGTCCATGTGCATAGATCCCTGAAAGTTGGCACCCAGGTTGATAGGGTTGTTAAGAAGGCATACGGTGTGTTAGCTTTTATTGGTAGAGGGATTGAGTTTCAGAGCCATGAGGTCATGTTGCAGCTGTACAAAACTCTGGTGCGGCTGCACTTGGAGTATTGCGTACAGTTCTGGTCGCCGCATTATAGGAAGGATGTGGAAGCATTGGAAAGGGTGCAGAGGAGATTTACCAGGATGTTGCCTGGTATGGTGGGAAGGTCTTATGAGGAAAGGCTGAGGGACTTGAGGTTGTTTTAGCTATAGAGAAGAAGGTGACTTAATAGAGGCATACAAGATGATCAGAGGATTAGATAGGGTGGACAGTGAGAGCCTTTTTCCTCAGATGGTGATGGCTAGCACGAGGGGACATAGCTTTAAATTGAGGGGTGATAGATATAGGACAGATGTCAGAGGTAGGTTCTTTACTCAGAGAGTAGTAAGGGCATGGAATGCCCTGCCTGCAACAGTAGTGGACTCGCCAACATTAAGAGCATTTAAATGGTCATTGGATAAACATATGGATGATATTGGAATAGTGTAGGTTAGATGGGCTTTAGATTGGTTTCACAGGTCGGCGCAACATCGAGGGCCAAGGGCCTGTACTGCGCTGTAATGTTCTACGTTCTATCTTAATCTTGTGCAAATAGACATTGTGAAATTGAGAGAACAGATAAGAGTGCCAGAGCTGTCAATCAAGCAATGTTTTCTCCAGGGCTTAGGCGTTTCAAATTGATTTTGAGGCTCTTAATCGTGCCTCATTATGTATTCTTAGCATAGATGGGCATGGGGGGGGTGTCATAACGGCATCTCGGGGTTATTTGGAGGGCACACTTAGCACTGAGGGGAGGAATGCTGCAGACTATGGCTGACGACATCTCTAAAGTGTCATGATCCACGATCTATTGAAAATCCAGCTCAACTCCAAAGAAATTGCTGAGGACTTGGACATGCCTATTTCTGGAATAGAACCAACTAGGTCAGGAGTTCAGAGCGCTGACCTTTGACCAGAACCAGTCGCACCCTTTAAAGGCCCTGCTGCAAATTAGAAACCACAGGACTAGGGATGGGATTCCCGGAATCGGTTCCAGCCTCCACTTCTAAAGGGCTCAAGTGGCATCATAACTGTGAAAATCCAGGCTTAACACAGGTGGACACTGGCAGAAACATCTATAATACAGATATAATAATAATAATCTATAATACAGATATTTCTGCCAGTGTCCACCTCACACCTTTCTCTGAGTGAAACAACACGGGGCCCTTTTTAATATTAATCAAACTACCGGGCTTCACTGTCACAAAATGTAGGGCAAGTCATATAACCCCCTTCATTCCTCCATTTTACACTAAATCACAAAATAGTGCCAAAACATAATCACCCTTTAAAATCTTATCATTGGAATACAATGAATGCGGTGCCCTTGTTCCTCTAGCTAGTTCAAATCCTGAATTCATATGGTGCTGTTGAAGGAACCTGCAGTGGACTTGGAGATGGTATATACTACTCCCATAGTTAACTGGTAGTGGAGGGAGTGAATGTTTAAGATGGTGGATGATGTTCCAATGAAGCAGGCTGCTTTGTCTTGATAGCGTTGAGCTTTTTAACTGTTGTTGGAACTACACTTATCCAGGCAACTGGACAGAGTGGATAGTCCTGACTTGTACCTCATAGATGGTGAAAAGACTTTGGGGAGTCAGGAGGTGGATTATTTACTGCACAATATCCAGCTTCTGGCTTGATTTTGTTGGTATTTATAAGATTGCCCCAGTTAAGTTTTTGGTTAATCATTACCCCAGGATGTTGAAGGTGGGGATTCAGCTATGGCAATGCCATTGAAGGAACTAACCAACTTCCCTTCACATTCCTTTGTTGCAGATGGCCACTAAGTGGCAATTGTGTGGCTATCTATTAGCCCAAACCTTAATGCTGTCCAGGTCTTGTTGCATGTAGACATTATTTGAGGAGTTGCAAATGAAACTGAAATCTGTAATTATCAGCAAACATGTACCTTTGATGGAGAGTAAGTCATTCCTTGATGAAGCATCTTAAGATGATTGTGCCCAATTCACTACCTTGAAGATGCCTCAGCAAAATCTGAGGACTGAGATAACTGGCCTCCAACAACGATCGTTTTTTTGCTAGATATAGCTCCAGCCAGTGGACAGCTGTTGAAGTTGCTGACCAGATTGTATAAAGGCTAGCAATTTCTCATATGAAAGAATTTAGAGGGCTGAAACAGTTGCAAGTAGATAACTTCCTGGGTAACGGTAGAGATGGTAACGGTAAGAGCATGTGGCTTCTGGGGATCTTACAGTTCAGCAATGCTTGGATAGTATAAACCGAGGAGGGATGAAAGGAGCCTATCATGCCTGATGTCTCAAGGACAGGCAACTCAAACATTTTATTATTACATTAAACTAAATTTAAAAGAACAACATATATTGACAGGATACATTTAACTATTCAGGAGCACATGGGATGTTCAGGAAGTGAGTATGTATCACAGAAAGACTCACAATATTACTGCCTGGTGTCATGAAATACAAAATATAGTGAAATCCATATAAGCTAAAATTCTCAAAAAAAGTACATACAAAAGGCAGACAATTTTTGAGACACACAAAATTTACATTGTAAAATAAATGAGGCACTTTGAAACCAGAGACCAAATTGCAAACAATATATCCAATGGCAAGTTGCTGGCTGGGATTTTCCTCCCCCTCCATGGCGTGTTTCACAGCAGCGGGGGGCGGTATGCTAACTGGCGGTGGGATCTTATGGTCCCACCATTTTCTACGGGTTTCTCTGTTAACATCCCTCGCCACCGGGAAACCCGCAGCAGGGGTGTGCCATCGGGGAGACCGTACAATCCAACCGGCATATATGGCAGCAAGATTTTGGCGGCTACGTCTAGAACTTTCATTTGAGTTGGGATCCCTTACAGAGCTTCCCCTCACAGATTGTTTCCTTTTTGCTTCCAAATTCCAATAAGGTCAGTGTATACTAGTCAAAACAAGACAGCAGCAGGTTTCATACAAGAAACACATTTTGTGGAATGAGAAACCATTTTACCCAACACGAATAGCAGCAGAGAATCTGCTCAGTCTCTGGGATTGAATATTACTTATCAATTTCATCGCTGCCTTTGATGCTGGTAAATAACTCTGCAATCTACCATTTTTTTGACAATACATATTATGATTCTTTTGAAAACAAGAGCACCAGAGAAATAGGACAGCTGACGATGGTCGCTAACCAAACAAAGTTTAACCCATCAAAAACTTTGAAAAGTGAAAGAGGCTAAGGAATGATTTGATACAAGTGTTTAAAATTATGAAAGGATGGGACTGGCTAGATAAAAGCAAACCATTGAGGGGTCTAGAATAAGGGGATATAGATATAAAATTAAATGCAGATGATTGCGGACAAAAAGCAAGAAAAGAGTTTTCTACACAGGAGTTTGCAAAGCTCACTAATGTACAGTCCAAATTTGTGACTATTACTCTTGCAAAGGAACTTTGTCGACACCCGTGTGCTTGCAAACTACAATCAGATAACAAACTAAAATCTCACTCTCTTTTTCAAAGTTGTTAAAAATGTTGATGACTCCCAAATATGGGGTTATCTTTGCCACAAGTCCAGGTTTGAATTTTTGCAGATTAGATGAATCACAGAAATATGGAATAGTTGCAGCACAGCAGGCAGCCATTTGGCCATTCATGACTGCACCAGCTCCCTGTGTGAGCAATCTCCTGTGGGGAGATGATGATACCCCCATCATCTCCCCACAGCCATGCACATTCTTCCTTTTAAGGCAACAATCCAATTCCCACTTATGTACTTTGATTTAATCTGCCTCCTCCACACTCTCAGTTAGTGCATTCCAGAAGCAACCGTTCACTGGGTGAAAACATTTCTCCTCATGTATTATTGCTTATTTTGCCAATTACCCTAAAACTGTGCTCTATTATTCTTGATCCTTCCACCAATGGGAACACTCTATCTCTATCTACTCTGTCCAGACCCCTCATGATTTTAAATACCACGATCAAATCTCCTCTTCTCCAAGAAAACGAAGAACAAAGAAAATTGCAACACAGGAACAGACAGGCCCTTCGGCCCTCCAAGGCTGCACTGACCATGCTGCCCGACTGAACTAAAGTCCCCTACCCTTCCAGGGACCATATCCCTCTATTCCCATTCTATTGATGTATTTGTCAAGACACCCCTTAAAAGTCACTATCGTATCTGCTTCCACTACCTCCCCCGGCAGCAGGTTTCAGGCACCCACCATCCTCTGTGTAAAAAACTTGCCTCGTACATCTTTTTTAAACCTTGTCCCTCGCACCTTAAACCTGGGCCCCCTAGCAATTGACTCTTCCACCCTGAGAAAAAGCTTCTGACTATCCACTCTGTCCATGCCCCTCATTATGTTGTAGGCTTCTATCCGGTCGCGCCCCCCCCCCCCTCCCCCCGCCCCCCCGTCGTTCCAGTGAGAACAAACCAAGTTTCTCCAACCTCTCCTCACAGCTAATGCCCTCCATTCCATGCAACATCCTGGTAAATCTTTTCTGTACCCTCTCCAAAGCCTCCACATCCTTCTGGTAGTGTGGTGACCAAAATTGAGCACTATATTCCAAGTGTGGCCTAACTGAGGTTCAATAAAGCTGCAACATGACTTGCCAATTTTTAAACTTAATGCCCCAGCCGATGAAGGCAAGCATGCCGTATGCCTTCTTGACTACCTTTTCCATCTGCGTTGTCACTTTGTGACCTGTGTACCCGTACACCCAGTTCCCTCTGCCTATCAATACTCTTAAGGATCCTGCTATTTACTGTATATTTCCTATCTGTATTAGACCTTCCAAAATGCATTACTTCACATTTGTCCGGATTAAACTCCATCTGCCATCTCTCCGCCCAAGTCTCCAACTGATCTATATCCTGCCGTATCTTCTGATAGTCCTCATCGCTATCCGCAAATTCACCAACCTTTGTGTCGTCCGCAAACCAGTTACATTTTCCTCCAAATCATTTATTTATATTACAAACAGCAAAGGTCCCAGCACTGATCCTGAGGAATGCCACTTGTCACAGCCCTCCATTCAGAAACGCACCCTTCCACTGCTACCCTGTCTTCTATGACCGAGCCAGTTCTGTATCCATCTTGCCAGCTCACCTCTGATCCTATGCGACTTCACCTCCTGTACCAGTCTGCCCTAAAGGACCTTGTTAAAGGCCTTACAGAAGTCCATGTAGACAACATCCACTGCCCTACGCTCATCAATCACCTTCGTCACTTCCTCGATCAAGTTAGTGAGACATGACCTCCCCTTCACAAAACCATGTTGCTAATACGTCCACTTATTTCCAAGTGGGAATAAATCCTGTCTCGAAGAATCCTCTCCAATAATTTCCCTACCACTGACATAAGGCTCACCAGCCTATAATCACCTGGATTATTCTTGCTACCCTTCTTAAACAAAGGAACAACATTGGCTATTCTCCAATCCTCTGGGACCTCCCCTGTAGCCAGTGAGGATACAAAGATTTCTTTCAAGGCCCCAGCAATTTCCTCCCTTGCCTCTCTCAGTATTCTGGGGTATATCCCATCAGGCCCTGGGGACTTGTCTACCTTAATGTTTCTCAAGAACCCCAATATCTCCTCCTTTTTGACCTCAACATGACTCAAACTATCTACATACCCTTTCCCAGACTCATCATCCACCATGTCCTTCTCTCTTTGGTGAATACTGACGCAAAGTACTCATTTAATACCTCGCCCATTTCCTCTGGCTCCACATATAGATTCCCTCCCCTGTCCTCGAGTGGGCCAACTCTCTCCCTGGCTATCCTCGTGCTCCTTATATATGTATAAAAAGCCTTGGAATTTTCCTTAATCCTGCTGGCCAATTATTTTTCGTGACCCTTTTAGCCCTCCTTACTACTTGCTTAAGTTTCTTTCTACTTTCCTTGTATTCCACACTTGCTTCGTGTGTTCCCAGCCTCCTAGCTTTGACAAATTCTTTCTTTTTCTCTTTAACTAGGCTCACAATATCTCTCGTTATCCAAGGTTCCCAAAAACTTGCCATACTTATCCTTCATCCTTACAGGAATGTGCCGGTCCTGAATCCCAATCAACTTACATTTGAAAGCTTCCCAGATGCCAGATGTTGATTTGCCCTCAAACATCTGCCCCCAATCTACATTCTTCAGTTCCTGCCTAATATTGTTGTAATTAGCCTTCCCCCAATTTAGCCTTCACTTGAGAACTACACTTACCTTTATCCATCAGTACCTTAAAGCTTATTGAATTGTGGTCACTGTTCCCGACCTGCTCCCCTACTGAAACGTCGACCACCTGGCCAGGCTCATTCCCCAATACCAGGTCCAGTATGACCCCTTCCGTAATTGGACTATCTACATCCTGTTTCAAGAAGCCCTCAGTCCCAAAACAGTCCCAACTTCTCCAATCTATCTATTGAAGATTAAAGGTTAGCCACCTGAAACATAATTCTATTTTTCTCTGCAAGATGCCATCTGATCTGTTGATTGTTTCCAACATTTTATAATTTTATTTCAAACAGTTTACAACATCAGCATTCAATATAACACAAGCATGCAGCCCTATCCACTCCATCGCAAGGACTGTCTCCATTCGTCTGCACAACACTACTTGCTTCTAAGTCTGCCTCAACTTGTAATCAGCAAAAATAAACTCAATATTTGCTTTGTCATATCTAGACTAGATCATTCCAATGCTTTGCCCTATTTTCTCCCCTTAGTTCACCATTAATTCCATCCTGTTAACTGCCACGGGCAAAGTAAAAACTGGGTTGCTTTGACCATCAGATTTCTTCTACATTGCAAAGTATCTTACGTCTGAAGTGGGGGAAAACATAAAGATGGGTACATAACACATAAAATGGCTGCCTGGCACATAAAAAGTTACCTGGGAAAGAGACATTAAGCAGGCACTGACTTTTAGCGCAGACAGCTACTTGAAATTAAAACATGCAGGACAGACAGTTATTTACATGCAGGGAACAAATACTACAGGAAGCCAGGGCTTGAGGCACTTTTAAGATAAGGACAGACCCGGGACAATAGGGTCTGATAAAGAGATTAGCCACAAATGGGAACGGGAATACATAAATGCAGGAAAACCAATTACTGTATGTATAGACCGAAACTAAAGTCATTGATAAATCACTGAAAGAGGAAATTCTATGAAACAATGCGATGTTAAAAACCAACGTCTGTATATGTCTGGCGTAACGATGTGTTAACTATCGATCCTACTCAACTGTAACGATGTGTTAAATGGCTAAATGGTTAAATGTCCAGACTATCCATTGTCTGAAAAGTATAAAAATGAACCACTCCTATTGTATCATAGAGAGAAGGTAGCTGCCTAAAGTACTGCGGAGTGCCAGTGCCTTTTCTCCACGAAACTTCATCAAATAAAACTGTATTGTTGAACCACCAGTCTGACTCCGGTGGTTTTCCCACAACACCTCCAATCCCTTTTCTAAGATAACTAAGCAGTGGTCAGAAGTCTGTTGTAGTCTTGGTGTAAAAAATATTTTTTACATTAAGGGCAGGATTTTCCGGCTGTGTCGCCCCAAGACCGGTAAATCCCACACGAGGTCAACAGACCTTTGCATGGTCCATGTCCCGCCCTCGACTAGTCCCATTGTGGACGGGTCAAATGACAATAAAATAATTTCAAAGTGTTTGTGCAGCATCACTGGGGCAGAAAATGACCAAAAAAGGCACACAAATCAGCTGTTGCTATTGATGTGTTAAGCCAGTTTTACCTTCCTTCCGAATACTTAGATGTAAGCTATCACTTTCTATTTTGTTCCATTTAGTCAGCTTTCTCTGACAGAAGAAGTTTGTTTTCATGCAATCATACCTTAAGCCATTTAACTTCTGCATTGGCTCTTGAGAGTTCACATTCAAAAATAACTTTATCTTTCTCTGGAACCTTGATATCTTCTAAGGCTTTGGAAAAGGTCACCGGAGGTTCTGTTTAAAGAAAATGAGAGAGTAACTGTTACTTCTGCAAAGCAAATTTTAAAAGTTGCACCTCTTAAGTACTTGCAAATTTTCACAATCTTTTTAACATCAGCAGAGAAACAAGTTCTCTATTGGCAAAATTTTGAACCAGGATTTGGATGTTCCACCGTGGATGTGTCTTTTGATGCTAATGCCGCTTTTCAGGATCATCACTACACTCAGGGGTTAAGGCCAAGCCTAGTCAAATTAAACTCAATCTACCACCAAAGTTGTTTTTCTTCACAAGGAACATTTAGACACAGCACTAGGTCAAGAGATATGTCACACACTTCCTCTGGCAGAATAAAGGGAAAGCATGGCATTTTACATCACTTCATCAAAAATACTGGGAGCAAGGCAAACAATGTTAAAAAGACAAGCTTAAAAGGCTCTGTACCTGAATGCGTGGAGCATTTGCAATAAAGTGGATGAACTAATCACGCAGTTAGATATAAACTGATACGACATAATTGGGACTACGGAGACATGGCTGCAGGGTGACCAGGAGTGGGAATTGAATGTCCCAGGGTATCCAATATTTAGGAAGACCAGGCATAAAGAAAAAGGTGGTGGAGTGGCACTCCTGGTCAAAGAGGAAATTAACACAACAGTGAGAAAGGATATTAGGTCTGACAACGTGGAGTCTGTATGAGTAGAATTGAGAAATATCAAGGGGCAAAAAAACATTAGTGGGTGTCGTACACAGACCCCAAACTGCAGTGGTGATGTTGGGAATGGCATTAAATACGAAATTAGTGATGCATGTGATAAGGGAATATCAGTGATCATGGGTGATTTTAATCTGCACATAAATTGAGCAAATCAAATGAGCCACAATGCCGTAGAGGAGGAATTCTTGGGGTATATACGGGATAGTTTTCTTGACCAATATGTGGAGGAACCAACTAGAGAGCAGGCCATCTTAGACTGGGTACTGTGTAATGAGAAGGGAATCACTGCCAATCTAGCTGTACGAGACCCCTTGGGGATGAGCAACCATAACATGACAGAATTTTTTATCAAGATGGGGAGGGAATTATTCGGAGACTAGGGTACTGAATCTTAATTAAAAAAACTATGAGGATATGAAGCATGAGTTGGCCTTGATAGATTGGGGAGAGTTATTTAAAGGGATGACAGTGGATAGACAATGGCAAACATTCAAGGAACGCATGGGGGAACTGCAGCAACTGTTTATTCCTGTCTGGCACAAAAGCAAAATGGGTAAGAGGACCATTCCATGGCTTACAAAGGAAATTAAAGAGAGTATCCGATCTAAGGAAGAAGCATACAGATTGGCCAAGAAAAATAATAGGTCTGAGGATTGGGAGCAGTTTAGAATTCAGCAAAGAAGGACCAAGGGATTGGTTAAGGGGAAAATACAGTACGAAAGTAAGCTTGCAGGGAACATAAAGACTGACACTAAGAGTTTATATAGATACGTGAAGAGAAAGAGGTTGGTAAAGACAAATGCAGGTCCCCTACAGACAGAAACGGGGGAATGTATAATAGAGGACAAAGAAATAGCCGAGCAACTGAATACATATTTTGGGAGTCCAGAACCAGAGGTCACAGTCTGAGGATTCAGGGTAGACCATTTAGGATGGAGGTGAGGAGACATTTCTTCACACAAAGTGTGGTGAGCCTGTGGTAATCATTACCACAGGAAGTAGTTGATGCCAAAACATTGAATGCATTCAAGTGGCGGCTGGATATAGCACTTGGGGCGAATGTGATCAAAGGTTATGGGGAAAAAGCAGGATTTGACTATTCAGTTGGATGATCAGCCATGATCGTAATGAATGGCAGAGCAGGCCCGAAAGGCCAAATGGCCTCCTCCTGCTCCTATCTTCTATGTTTCTATGTTTCTATCACTGTCAGTAGCACTAATATTGTTTTGAAGCTGGAAAAATAGTAATTCAGCCTGGGTACAATAAACATGTACTCAGTACAAGATGAAATAAGCACAACAGCAAGAAATTATCTTGGATCAGAAGATGTAGAATTCAGACAAATAAAAGTAAGAAATAACAAGGGGAAGAAGACACTGGTAGGAGTAGTACATAGACCCCCTAACAGTATCTTCACTGTAGGATGGGGAATAAATCAGGAGATAATGAGTGAATGTAAAAAAGGCAGTACATTAATCATGGGTGATTTTAATCTTACGTGGATTGGGAAAATCAAATTGGCAGAGGTAGCCAATTTGGGCAGCATGGTGGCACAATGATTAATATTGCTGCCTCACAATGCCAGTGTCCAGGGTTCAATTCCAGCCTAGGGTGACTGTTTGTTTGGAGTTTGCACATTCCCCGTGTCTGCATGGGTTTCTCCAGTTGCTGCGGTTTCTTCCTACACTCCATAGGTGTGCAGGTTAGGTTGATTGGCCTGCTAAATTGCCCATTAGTGGATGGTAAATATGTGGGATTATGGGGATAGAGCCTGGGTGGGATTTTTGTCAGTACCAAGCCCAATGGGCCAAATGGCTTTTTTCTGTATTGTAGGGATTCTATGATGATTCTGATAGCCATGAGGAAGAATTCATGGAGTGTATTCAGGACAGTTCCTGAGAACAATATGTTGTGGATCCAACCAGGGATCAGGTTATCTTGGATCTGGTAATGTGTGATAAGGCAAGTATTTTTTTTATTCATCTCATAACTATATTTGTTTAAATAACCCTAGGCATGTGCAACCTTATGTTAGCCCTTAAAATTGAACATTACAAAATGTCTCATTTTGCATCCATATCTATTGAATCCCTTGCTAACAATAAAGTCCCACAAAATTTAAAATAAACTATCATGGCTAAATAGTTTAAAATGAGCGTCATACTGTTTGGAAATCCTTCCCGAGCATATCAATTATGTTATTGGACTGGACCCGAATTAATGATCAGGAGACATGACTTCAAATACCATCATGACAACTGAGAAATTTAGATTCAATTAGTTAATAAATGTGGAATGAAAAATGAGCATCGATAATGGTGATCATGAAACTACTGAGTTCTCATAAAATCCAGCTAATTCACTAATGTTCATCAGGGAAAGAAATCTGATGACCTTAATATGTGACTCCAAACATCTTTGACAAAGTCGCTAACACTTGGCTGCCCTCTGCAATTCCCTAGCAAGTCACCACCTTCTGAAAGACAATAAGGGATAGGCAAAAGTAGCTGCCACACATCCTGGAATGAATGCCAAGAAATTGTGTATGGTTAATTTTTCTATAAATTATTTGGAAAAAATTCTGTAACAGCAGTCTTTTCCACAACAGCAGCAGTATCTCCAGTATTAAGTGTACACCTGGCCTAGAGGGGGGCCCAGAAAAAACAGAGGACAGTGAATCCTGCATCTTCTCAGTTCGCTATCTTCATCTGTCACAAATGTGACAGAGACAAAGGTTTCAAGTCTACCAAGGGTTGGCAGCACAACCAAAATTTATTACACATCAAAACAAACAGCTATCGACCAATAAGGCAGATCATGCCTTACGAGCCTGATTGAATTTTTTGAGGATGTGACTAAACACATTGATGAAGGAAGAGCAGTAGATGTAGTATATATGGACTTCAGCAAGGCATTTGATAAGGTGCCCCATGCAAGGCTTATTGAGAAAGTGAGGGGGCATGGGATCCAAGGGGACATTGCTTTGTGGATCCAGAACTGGCTTGCCCACAGAAGGCAAAGAGTGGTTATAGATGGGTCATATTCTGCATGGAGGTCGGTCACCAGTGGACTGCCCCAGGGATCTATTCTGGGATCCTTACTCTTTGTGATTTTTATAAATGACCTGGATGAGGAAGTGGAGGGATGGGTTGGTAAATTTGCTGATGACACAAAGGTTGGAGGTGTTGTGGATAGTGTGGAGGGATGTCAGAAGTTGCAGCAAGACATTGATAGGATGCAAGACTGGGCGGAGAAGTGGCAGATGGAGTTCAACCCCGATAAGTGTGAGGTGGTTCATTTTGGCAGGTCAAATAGGATGGCGGAATATAATATTAATGGTAGGACTCTTGGCAGAGTGGAAGATCAGAAGGATCTTGGGGTTTGAGCTCATAGGACGCTCAAAGCAGCTGTGCAGGTTGAGGCTGTGGTTAAGAAGGCGTATGGTGTACTGGTCTTCATCAATCGAGAAATTGAGTTTAGGAGTCGTGAGATAATGTTGCAACTATATAAGACCCTGGTCAGACCACACTTGGAGTACTGTGCTCAGTTCTGGTCGCCTCATTACAGGAAGAATGTGGAAGCCATAGAAAGGGTGGAGAGGAGATTTACAAGGATGTTGCCTGGGTTGGGGAGCATGCCTTATGAGGATAGGTTGAGTGAGCTCGGCCTTTTCTCCTTGGAGAGACGAAGGATGAGGGGTGACCTGATAGAGGTGGAGAAGATGTTGAGAGGTATTGATCGAGTGGATAGTCAGAGGCTTTTTCCCAGGGCTGAAATGGTTGCCACAAGAGGACACAGGTTTAAGGTGCTGGGGAGTAGGTACAGAGGAGATGTCAGGGGTAAGTTTTTCACTCAGAGGGTGGTGGGTGCGTGAAATGGGCTGCCGGCAACAGTGGTGGAAGCGGATTCGATAGGGTCTTTTAAGAGACTTTTAGATAAGTACGTGGAACTTAGTAAGATAGAGGGTTACAGGTAAGTCTAGTAATCGCTAAGGTAGGGACATGTTCGGCACAACTTTGTGGGCTGAAGGGCCTGTATTGTGCTGTAGTTTTTCTATGTTTCTATGTTAATCTCTAATACTTATCAAATCTGCAGTTGTAGTTTTACTGTAAGATACGTTTTTAGTAGGAATCTCTCCTTGCCTTGCTATTTGATAAATTTAAACACAGTTCACTTAAGTGTGACAAAGGCATTATTGATTAATTAGCTACAGCCATCAAAGGATTAAGGTATTATTAAAAAGTGCAGAAAGCATAGCTTAATCACTTACCACTGCAAGAAGACACTTCAGAGATATCAGTAAGTACCAGGATAGAAGTGAAATACAATTTATGTATACCTGATAATGTTGTTTAATGTGATCCCATTGGTTGCAGTATTTATAAAGTTGTGTTGTGATAAAACAATCAAGTTGTGTATACCAAAGAAATTTTCATGAAATTTTTTTTCTTATGTATCAAACTCTCATCTGAACACTCGTGCACTGATCTGTGAAAGTTTAATACTTATGTCTGCAATTCCTTTGTCTGGTGTTTTATTAAATACTTTAACCCACTGAAAATAAATGGATTCATGCATCTTGTAAATTGAGAGAGGTGGATACTCAACGAGCCCTTGGAGTCCTCGTGCATCAGGCGCTGAACGTAAGCGTGCAGGTACAGCAGGCAGTAAAGAAGGCAAATGGTATGTTGGCCTTTATAGCGAGGGGATTTGAGTATAGGGATAGGGATGTTTTGCTGCAATTGTATAGGGCATTGGGTGAGGCCACACCTGGCGTATTGTGTGCAGTTTTGGTGTCCTTATCTGAGGAAGGATGTCCTTGCTATAGAGGGAGTACAGCGAAGGTTTACCAGGCTGATTCGTGGGATGGCAGGTCTGTCATATGAGGAGAGGCTAAGTCGCTTAGCATTATAGTCACTGGAGTTTAGAAGAGTGAGAGGGGATCTCACAGAAACTTATAAAATTCTAACAAAAAGGCAAATTAATGTTTTGAGATGCTGTAAATAAACATTTTTCATATTCTTTAGGTTTCTTCACACCATGCACTGAACAGTGTCTAGGAGCGCAGGAACATACCAGCTAAATAACTAATCTCCTTTAATATCCAGCTTAATTAGAAGAAAATGTAAGGGAAATAATTTTTTACCGAACTCTTGGAAGAAAATTGGAAGTTACATTTCTGCATTTCTCTGTTTTTAAAACATCACTTTTATTGTTTGAATAGATGCCATCAGGATTGTTTTCTCTGCTGCTAAGTTAACCCAGTGATGTGAATTATGGGAAGAATCCCATTCACACTGTAGCAGTTCCACTAGAAACAGGGATACAATTTCAAAATGGTCCAAGGCTGGCTCTAAATTAAAACTACAAACTAGGTACATCGGCCTCCTAGTAAGGAGGCCCTCTAGGACCACCCTGACAGCAATAAAATTAACATTTTTTTAAAAATTGAAGATATTTAATGGGATTATTCCCTTTTATAAAAGTATTCTGTGGCCCATAATAAACCGCAGGACTTTTCTTCCCTTTAACACAATGTTTACCTGTTACGATGAGTCTTCCAGATGTGCGTATGTCTTCAGCTTTGAAACTAATCAGCCCTGAATCTTCAATCTTCAAATTGGATAATGTCATGGCATGCTTTTTGCCCAGTGTGGTAATCCTGCAGTTGGCTCCAGGTTTCATTCTAATACTGTCCTTCGACCAGGTTGTTTCCACATCTTCATGGGACAGCTCAATTTCAAAAGTACAAGTTTCTTTCTCGTGCACTTTCATTTCCTCCAACCCTTTGATCAGTTTAATTTTTCTCACTATTTCAAAAAAGAATTGTGATCAATGTTCTGAATAATAAATTGGTGATCTATAAAATATTATAAATAAAAGGAGTTAAAAGTGGTAAAAATTAAGAAGGCATAAAGGAAGAAAGCTTAATTTATCGATATTGAAGTTTAGGTACTAGGACCCCACATATTTATGACTATAATTAGTTTGATACCTTAGTATGATTAGTTTGATACTGTAGTTCGGGTATCACTGAGCATTATTACGATCCCAGCTGATGTTATAACTGGAAGGGAAGATTCCAGAATGGAATCCAAGCTCAAAAGACTTTTTAAAATATAAAACATGGAGGAACATAGTCATGGGACTGCTAATTAGTTTTAACAAGAATAAAACATTTATTAAACATGAAAAGATGGATTTTCATATAATGTTTTACTCCCCCTTTAGTTTAACAAGGTGTACACAAAATTTTAAGATTAACATAGATTACAAAGTACATCTTAAGCTACAATGGTCCCAATAACACAAAGTCCCTATTAAGCACACAATTAAGTCCCTATTAAATTGTGGTCTGTGGTTTTCTCCTCAGAGTCCCCCCGATGACTGTCACATAAAAGTTCCTAAATACCACACCCAAAAGTACACTTTAAAATCTTCTCTCAATGCTTTCCGTTAGCTGTTTCAAAACGTAGTCCAGGTTTTCCAAATGACACTTAAACAGAGTTTCTGGTCCACTTTTAATAGCAAATCCAGTCCAGGATTTTCAGCTCACACTTTAGGATTTCATAGAATCATAGAAACCCTACAGTGCAGAAAGAGGCCATTCAGCCCATCAAGTCTGCACCGACCACCATCCCACCCAGGGCGTACCCCCATATCCCTACACATTTCCTTATGCATCTCAGGACACTAAGGGGCAATTTTAGCATGGCCAATCAACCTAACCCGCACATCTTTGGACTGTGGGAGGAAACCAGAGCATCCAGAGGAAACCCACGCAGACACGAGGAGAATGTGCAAACTCCACACAGACAGTGACCCAAACCGGGAATCGAACCCAGGTCCCTGGAGCTGTGAAGCAGCAGTGCTAACTACTGTGCTACCGTGCCACCCTATTTTGTTAAGATTGCCCTATTTCCATAGGGCAATCTTAACAAAAAAAATTCTAAGTGCCAAACAAGCGTGAAAATGAGAGAATCGCGCTGTTTTTTGGGCGCGGAATCTTACCTCACTCAGTGAAAAAATTCATGCAAGATCCGTTCCCGCGAGCAGGGGGAAGGAGTGGGGCCTAAGCTCACTGAAAGCCAGCAGATAGCAGCAGAGGGTGCCATGCTCAGATCTCTGTGTTCTGTTTGAAGGGTCCACTCAGAACCCACACATGCCAGGTATCCTTGTCATTTGTCATGTTCACCTTCTCTCCATCTGTCTTTATATTGGACAGGCCCATGCACAATTGCAGGCTGGGGATGAAGTGACAGAAAGCAAGGTTCTCTCTCAGTTCAAAAACTAAGCCAGAAAAGGACATGGATCAATCCTGTGGTGACACTGAGCGCGGCAGCAAAAAGCTACATGAAGATCCAGCACCAGTTCCTCCCTCAAACAGTCATATTCTGCATGCATTGTCCTGTTTTAGTTACCTGCCTTACAGTAATTATCTTTACTTTCTATCACAGGAATTTCTGAATAGCATCCAATAGCCTCAACCAGCCATGTCCTTAGCTCAGGCCCCAACGACACTTCAGGTGAGGATATGAGGATCCTGAGGACACCACAGTAGAAGTTCCGTTACAACGCTCACCCAAATCCTCTACCAGTACAGTGACGCAGACCTCGGTGGGACCGAGTTCTAGAGCAGGCTTGGAATCACAATCTGATGAAGACAGCACAAAATCTGGTCCACAGCAGGCGGAGACAGGAACATCCATGGTCATCAGCTCTCAGAGGACTGCTGGAGGCCAGAATTCTGCTAAGTCCGAATCAGATGATGAACCTCTGGACTTGGTCCAGATCAGTTGATGGAGCTGCAGTGACAATCATGGGAAAATCAGGAAGGAATGTCAGGTACATTCTTCAGAATGCAACAGACGATGTAGGAGTCTTTCCACCTTCAATCTGATGTGACAGTGCCAGTATGCCAATACACATAGGTCAACACTGGAAAGCTGGCAGCCGCCATGGAAACCTTGGTCCTGAATATCAGCCCTGCATTGATGTAGGAGCTACATTCCATTGCAGTCACCTCAATCCCACTCCAGCTGCCCCTTCTCCTCAAGAGTCAGCGAGGGGCTCTTCGGCACCCATAGGGACAAGGACTAACAGATAAACATCCCTCAGTCATCTATCCAGGTGACTCCAGGAGTGTCCAGCCGATCCCAATGCCCTCTTCCTGTGACCACCAACACCCTCAGTTCCATAACAGGAGACCTAAAGTAGGCCAGAGCCCGCCAAGTCCCAGATCTCCAGAGGACGCCTGCCAAGGTCATCACAGACAACAGGGTGTAACAGCCAGCAGGCTGCCTTCTCGTCCACTGTGAATGCTGCAAATGCATCTAGGCCTAATGGTTGAGTTAGGAAAGGTAGAAAAATCAAGGAGTACCACAGACGGTGGTACAGGTGTTCACAACATATATATAATGTTCACAAATGCAAACAGAATTCCACCCATTTCACATCTCTTCATGAGCTGTGTTGCTGTCAATCAGGTGTAATACCATGGTCCTTCCCGCTGCTTATCACAGATGTGGCCATCATGGGCCTCTATGTAGTGTGCTTCCATATCACCAGTATGTGGCACTTTTCAAGATCATTCTTAACATCACTGATGCCTCAACCTTAATGTTACGTGTGCTGGTGGAACAAACCTCATTCACATGCTTTGTATGGTCAATGTCATACTTGTTCTTGACTGTGTCCTATCTCGCCTGCATTCTTGAAAGGTGAAAGTGTAGTCTACAAGGAGAAATGTATTTACTCATAGGGAAGGGTCATATACCTTGTAACTCCATGCACTCTCTGTCTCCCAGCAGGATATTTATGCTTTGAGCCCATACTCAGAGCTTGTATGGGCTGCTGTCAGGCAACTGCATTTTCAACTTTCAGAGCATACATCTGCTAAGCTCAGCAATAAGTGGGAGCACTTTGCTGCCCTCAAGATGATGAGGCTCTGCCCCTCTCAGCCACATTATTGTCCTGGCGCTCAAAGGTACAACCTTGAGCATCTCTCATTCTGTAGTTGTGTGTATTGCGGGGACAAGTCTCTCGGCACAAAGTATGAATGTGGCGCTGTGTGTCCCCTCACCTGAGCACTGGCCAAGATCACTGATGCTAGTTCCAAACGGAGATTTCTTGCAGGCAATAGAGCTTTCAAGCATGTTCTGGAAAGTGCACATCGTTGCTTTAGATAATGTTGAGGGGAGCAATGGGATTAGAGTGACAATCCACTGAAGCTGAAGTGTGCTCCTTATTAGAAATGACATGTGTCCTTGAGGACTTCATGGTATGTATGCATTTTGGACTTCGCAAGGAAAATGGCTGGCCATGAGGGCACAATGTCTGTGTTAAAGAGGAAGTGTTTTAATTTCTGCTCAGGGAGCAGCATAAACATCATTGTACCATCTCCCGGCTACATTCTGTTTGATTTGATTTATTATTGTCACATGTATCAGTATACAGTGAAAAGTATTGTTTCTTGCGTGCTTTACAGGCAAAGTATACCGTACATAGAGAAGGAAAGGAGAGAGTGCAGAATGTAGTATTAAAGTCATAGTTAGGGTGTAGAGAAAGATCAGATCAACTTAATATAAGGTAGGTCCATTCAAAAGTCCGATGGCAGCAGGAAAGAAACTGTTCTTGAGTCGGTTGGTACGTGACTCAGACTTTTGTATCTTTTTCCTGATGGAAGAAGGTGGAAGAGAGTATATCCACAGTGCGATGGGTCCTTGATTATGCTGGCTGCTTTTCCGAGGCAGCGGAAAGTGTAGACAGAGTCAATGGATGGAAGGCTGGTTTATGTGATGGACTGGGCTATGTTCACAACTCTTTGTAGTTTCTTGCTGTCTTGAACAGAGTAGGAGCCATACTAAGCTGTGATACAACCAGAAAGGATGCTTTCTATGGTGCTGTAAAAGTTGGTGAGAGTCGTAGCGGATATGCCAAATTTACTTAGCCTCCAGAGAAAGTAGAGGCATTGTTGGCCTGCTTCACTATAGTGTCGGTGTGGAAGGATCAGGACAGGTTGTTGGTGATCTGGACACCTAGAAACCTGTAGCTCTCGACCATTTCCTTTTCATCACCGTTGTTGTAAACAGGGACATTTCCTCCACAACATTTCCTGAAGTCGATGATTATCTCCTTCATTGTACTGACATTGATGGAGAGATTGTAGTTGTCGCACCAGTTCTGTGGCTGCCACATGGTGTCATCAGCAACATGCTTTGCGGTACCCCTCCCAGCATGACCCACCGCTATGACATTGCTTTGGCCAGGTGCTTAGAGGTGCTGCTTTCAGCCCAGACACTGGGATCCTCATTCCCAGCACTCTAACCACACTCTTTGGAATAGCATGAGGGTAAATGTTTTGTCGGGAAATTAGATTATTTGAGGGAGTCAGGAGACTTCTCTTCCATGAATCGTGCAGTGCCAACTTTCTCACTTCTGAAGCTTGTTCTGTTGACCAATTGTTCTGGAGGTCGTTATCACCCAAGAATTTCCACGCTGTGAGCATGGCTGTTGGACTCTTACTGAATTTAGCTTTTTTGAGTACTTTATTACTTCTTAGATTAAAACAAATGTCAAATGATTTTAGTACAACTTTGAATTTTGCAGATGAATCAATAATTTCCTGTCTAGCAATCATGTCATCCTGAATTGGGCTACTGAGTAAAGAAGGGTGTTCAGCTGCTTTTCTTCTTACTTAACCCCAAGACAATGCTGTATCTTAAGAAATTTTTCCCCAAAATCTCCAATTTTGTGATAGATCAGGGCCATGAATTAGTCTGAATTAACTTGGAAGTGTGAGATTCTGACCCATGCTCAAAACTTTGAAAGTATATGCTCTACTTTAAGAGTTGTCTGAATTTTAAGTTGGCATCACTGTTCACTCAGAAACAAAAAGGAATTTCCTGTTGATTTTTCCTCTGCGTCTCTGCTTCTGGGCTCCTTTTCAGGTCAGAATTTTTTGGTGAATTCTTTTCAGTCTTCCAGCATTTCAGATTGTCTCTGCATTTTATCAAGGTTCTGTTTTTTTTAAAAGCTACCACTATATTGTTTATATCAATAGGTATGGTGAAGTCTTTATGACTTTAGCCAGTTAACTTTAAGTCATTATTAATTAGGGAACTGTTTAAAAACATAGAGTAAATGATACAAGCTGGAAGCTGTCTCCATGCTTAGGTCTGCATGTGGCTCTGTGTAACACTACATTGACCCTGGGTGCGAGTTATGTTCCTCTTATATCACTTTGTGGGCAGTGCTATAGGCAGTCACACTAAACACTATGGGCCCTATTTTACCATTTTGATTCTAAGGGCCCTATTTTACCATTTTGATTCTGAGCGGACTTGAAACTGGAAGTGTTTCAGATCTGACTTTTAGACCCGTACTGAGGCGCCCCCATACACACTCTGCCTGCAAAAATATCAGCTAGTCCGAATCACGCTGCACAAACCTATGGGAGGGGCTTAATACACCTGAAACCCTGCAATTCCGATTGGCACCTTCAACTGCGCATGCGCAGAAAAAATATGATAAAATGCTGCTCCCCTGCCACCTCCCTCCCGGGGTGGAAAATGTCTCCCCTTGGCCCCCACAGACATTGCCCCACGCCCACAACATTACTGACCCCCATATCCCCCCACCCCCTGCCACCCAGACTGATCACGGGCCCCTCCCCCCTTTCCCCCCACTAATCTCAGGCAGAGTGGCAGCGGACCTCCCTTTCCCCCCCCCACTGATCTCAAGCATAGTGACAGCAGACGCACTTTCCCCCCCGCCACCCAACTGATCTCAAGCAGAGAGCCATCGGACACTAGGCACCTACCTCCTCACTAACTGGAGCGCCTGAATCAGACTTCTATGGAATATGTCTGTTTCGGGCCCATTCTGGATGGGCGAATGTTGCGCCCATTTCAGGTGCAGTCCCAATCGCGGCTAATTTTGGGCCTTGGTAAAAGGGGAACCAGCATGGAGGCAGGTGCGGATCGCGCTACTCACCTTACACCCGACTTTACCAAGTTTTCGCGCCCGAAAATGGGTGCAACCCGATGGTAAAATCGGGCCCTATATGTTCCAGATCCTCATACTACACAGTTCCCCTCCCCATCATTCTGAAACAAGTACATGGCAGTTGATCTCCAGCAGAGTAATGCAACAACCTCAAGGTATACTTTTGGGGAGACAGTGGTGTAGTGGTATTGTCACTAGATTAGTAATCCAGAGACCCAGGTAATGCTCTGGGGACCTGGGTTCGAATCCCACAATGGCAGCTGGTAGAATTTTGATTAAATAAGTAAAAAATAATTCTGGAATTACAAGTCTAATGATGACCATGAAACTGTTGTCGATTGTTGTAAAAACCCTTCTGGTTCACTAATGTCTTTTAGGGAAGGAAATCTGCCATTCTTACTTAGTCTGGCTTACATGTGACTCCAGTGCCACAGCAATGTGGTTGATTAGCAAGTGCCTAGGGATGGGCAACAAATGCTGGCCCTGCCAGCGATGCCCACATCCCACGAATGAATAATAAAAATATATGAGAATTCAATGGTAGGCATTCCTATCAATTTTCCTCCAAAAGAGAATTATGATGGAAAATCCAATTTACTAACTCTAGACTTGTGCAAAGAAATGTAAAGCTTAGTTGGCCAAGGAGAGAGCCTAGAAAACCAGGCCAGCAAATCATGCACCTTCTCAACCCACTGTCTTCTCCTGTAACAAATGTAGCAGGTAAAAGCAAATTACTGCGGATGTTGGAATCTGAAACCAAAGAGAAAATGCTCGAAAATCGCAGCAGGTCTGGCAGCATCTGTAAGGAGAGGAAAGAGCTGACGTTTTGAGTCCAGATGACCCTTTGTCAAAGCTAAAAGGCATAGAAAGTGGGTTGTTGCAAATGTAGCAGAGGCTGCCTTGCCAGCGTGGGGCTCCTGAGCCACAATAGCTGATGCTTAACACATCACAGCCAAAACCATTCTATTATAAGTAGAAAGGCAGCTATAGTATGAAGTATAATACTTACTTTCCACATTTAATTTGGCTTTTGTCTTTTCATGAAGTGTTTCACAGGAGTAATTTCCACGGTCAGCAAAGTTCACATTTTTAATGGTAAGGATCTGCTTATTTCCATCAACCTTAATATCTATTTTTCCATCAGGCTGAATGATGATATTATTTTTCATCCATTTAACTTCACCACAGGGTTTTGAGAATTCGACTTCCAAAATAGCTGTCTCTTTTTCTTCAACTGTTATGTTCTCCAATTTCTTTTTCAACAGAGCTGGAGCTTCTGTAATGTCAATAGAAATTAACATTATTGTAATTAGTAGCATAGAACTTGAACATTGCTGAAAAAAGTCGTTTTGTCAAAGCTTTTCATCTTGCACTCATCAGAACAGTAGCAAGGATGCCATTGTCAGAAGAAACAACTTTATATTGTTTGAGAAGAGAGTGTTGATTGGCACATTGCCAAACGGACTCTGATTGATCAAGGCATTGCCATGGAGAATGCACACGTTAATGGTGACTGACAATGAACTGCCAAGCACTGTTTGAAAATTTAAACCAGGTAGCTTGACTGATTGGTAAAGACATTGCCCTGAGGAAGGAACCAATGAATGGCTATCAACTGTTTTGTTGAAACAAGCACAATGTGTACATATATTCTTTCTATCTGCAAAGAACAAGACCCTGTGTATCAATATATGGAGCTTCCAGTGCATGCAAATGCACCACATTGCAATTCTGTCTGACAATTTTAAATTGGCTTTCAGCGTGATTGTTAGCATGTTGGATTATTTAGCAAATGTCTAATCACAGAAGCGCATCTGATGTTGGAAACTATTGCCGCGATTCTCCCATTGCGACCCGCAACTTTTCTGTTGGGTCGCGGTGGGAGACGCATGTCTGCGGCCTTGAACAGGGATTTGCGCATGCGCTGGGAACGCATGTGCGTCTCCCAGAGCCGGCGAACAGTTGCCGGCCAGACCACGCTGGAAACTGGCGGGGAGGCAGATAAGTCATTTAAATCTTTTCTGCATGTATTTTAAATATGTACATTTGTTCATTATCGGGACCTTTCAGGTCCCGATTGAATCTCTCACCCCGCCAGGAGTACTTCATTCTGGCAGGGCTCAGACTAGCTCCCCACGTTTGGGGAACTAGCGGGAGACCCCGCCGGAATGAAGGGGGGCAATCGGAGCCCCCAAGAGGGTCAGGCGGCGGCGGGGGGGGGTGGGTGGTGCCCCCTGGGCATGAGCACCCTGGCAGTGCCAGCCTGTGCCCCTGGCAATGCCCAAGGAGCAAAGTGCCCATGTCCAGGGCACATTGGCACTGCCCAGCAGGCATTGGGCAGTGCCAAGGGGCAGGGTCTACTGTGGGCAGGGCCTAGGTGCAGTTGATGGGGGTGGGGGATCCCGCTGCCACTCTGCATTGGGGGGGGGGGGGGGTGTCTGACCAGGCAGGGGAGGTCTGCCGGGATGAGGGAGTGGGGGAATCACCACTGCTGGGGGGTGAGGCTGGGCATCAAGACGCTCCGGGGCGGAGGGGGTCAGGGCTGGCCTAGGAATTGTTGTGAGGGCCACGATCGAGCCGTGAGGGGGGCGCTGGAGGACCAGCACTGTGGGGGTCCCAGGCTGGCCAGCAAATGGGAGGTTGACAGTTTGGGACAACTGTACATGCGCAGAGCTCCAGAACTATCAAACTCTGGCGCGAATAGGCTCCGGTCCCCTGGGTTTTTAATGAGATTCCCGACTGGGAGTTCTTTAGTGCACAGAATGCGGAGATTCAGGTAGGAAGTTGAACTGACAGAACAGTCAGGATTTACAACAGTTTTCTTGCCAATTCAGCACTTTTGGGAGAATCATAGCCTATAGGTGTAATTCTCCAGAAAAAAAACAAAGTGCTGTACCAGTGGAAAAATCGCCACCTTACCCACTGGCCCTGACAGCACTAAACATCTTGACTTTACTATTGAAGGGGATGTGGTTATTTTCTACTATGACTTTGTAAAAACATTTTTGGAAATATCTGAATTTGATTGAAAACCAAAGGGCTAAGATATAAGCTGCAAGGCTAAAAGGATAAACAAATAAGGGCAAGAATCTGTATTTTTAACTTCAGTCATCAATGTTACATCGCCAACAGCTTGGATTTTCAGGGCCCTTTGAGGACGGGTCAGAGATGGCAAGACTGACAAAATGGCATGGGAAGGTGTTTGGTATGCTGCTGCCAGGCCAGGCCATTTTGCTAGTGGTAAGTAAGGAGGCAAAAACCACAGATGAGAAAGAGAAAGTAGCATAGTGGTAATGTCACTATGCAAGTAATCCAACTGCCCAGGCTAATGTGCAGAGAACACAGATTCAAATCCCACAACAGCATCTGGTAGACTTAAATTTAATTGATAAAATCTGGGATTAAAAACTAGTCTCAGTAATGGTGAACAAGAAACTATCATCGTTTATCATAAAACAACCCTATCTGGTTCACCAATGTCCCTTTAGGAAAGGAACTCTGCTATCTTTACCTGGTCTGGCCTACATGTGCAACCAGACCCGTGGTAATGTAGAATGATAGAATTATAGAATTCCTACAGCGCAGAAAGAGGCCATTTGGCCTATTGAGTCTGCACCGACTATCTGACAGATTCTACTCAGGCTCTATCCCCGTAACCCTGCATATTTACCCTGCTAATCCCCCTAACCTATACATCTTGGGACACCATGGGGAAATTTTGCATTGACCAATCCACATAATCTGCACATCTTTGGTCTGTGGGAGGAAATCGGAGCACATGGAGAAAACCTATGCAGACATGGGAAGAATGCGCAAATTCCACACAGTCACCTAAGGCCAGAATTAAACCCGGGTCCCTGGCACTGTGAGGCAGCATTGCAAATCACTGTGCTGCCCATATGTAGTTGACTCTTAACTGCCCAGAGCAAGCCACTCAGTTCAAGGAGAGTTAGAGATGGACAACAAATGCTGGCCTTTCCAGCAATCCCCATATTTTTGAGGTTAATAAGGAGGAGATGTTAGCAATTCTGGAAAGTGTGAAAATAGACAAGTCCCCTGGGCCGGATGGGATTTATCCCAGGATTCTCTGGGAGGCTAGGGAGGAGATTGCAGAGCCTTTGGCTTTGATCTTTATGTCATCATTGTCTACAGGAATAGTGCCAGAAGACTGGAGGATAGCAAATGTTGTCCCCTTGTTCAAGAAGGGGAGTAGAGACAACCCTGGTAATTATAGACCAGTGAGCCTTACTTCTGTTGTGGGCAAAGTTTTGGAAAGGATTATAAGAGATAGGATTTATAATCATCGCGAAAGAAATAATTTGATTAGGGATAGTCAACACGGTTTTGTGAAGGGTAGGCCGTGCCTCACAAATCTTATTGAGTTCTTTGAGAAGGTGACCAAAGAGGTGGATGAGGGTAAAGCAGTTGATGTGGTGTATATGGATTTCAGTAAAGCGTTTGATAAGGTTCCCCATGCTAAGCTATTGCAGAAGATACAGAGGCATGGGATTGAGGGTGATTTAGCAGTTTGGATCAGAAAATGGCGAGCTGTAAGAAGACAGAGGGTGGTGGTTGATGGGACATATTCATCCTGGAGTTCAGTTACTAGTGGTGTACCGCAAGCATCTGTTTTGGGGCCACTGCTGTTAGTCATTTTTATAAATGACCTGGACGAAGGCGTAGAAGGATGGGTTAGTAAATTTGCAGATGACACTAAAGTCGGTGGAGTTGTGGACAGTGCGGAAGGTTGTTGCAGGTTACAGAGGGACATAAATAAGCTGCAGTGCTGGGCTGAGAGGTGGCAAATGGAATTCAATGCGGAAAAGTGTGAGGTGATTCACTTTGGAAGGAGTAACAGGATTACAGAGTACTGGGCTAATGGTAAGATACTTGGTAGTGTGGATGAACAGAGAGATTTCGGTGTCCATGTGCATAGATCTCTGAAAGTTGGCACCCAGGTTGATAGGGTTGTTAAGAAGGCGTACGGAGTGTTAGCTTTTATTGGTAGAGGGATTGAGTTTCGGAGCCAGGAGGTCATGTTGCAGCTGTACAAAACTCTGGTGCGGCCGCACTTGGAGTATTGTGTACAGTTCTGGTCACCACATTATAGGAAGGATGTGGAAGCATTGGAAAGGGTGCAGAGGAGATTTACTAGGATGTTGCCTGGTATGGTGGGAAGGTCTTATAAGGAAAGGCTGAGGGACTTGAGGTTGTTTTCGTTAGAGAGAAGGTTAAGAGGTGACTTAATAGAGGCATACAAGATGATCAGAGGATTAGATAGAGTGGATAGTGAGAGCCTTTTTCCTTGGGTGGTGATAGCTAGCACGAGGGGACATAGCTTTAAATTGAGGGGTGATAGATATAGGATAGATGTCAGAGGTAGGTTCTTTACTCAGAGAGTAGTAAGGGCGTGGAATGCCCTGCCTGCAGCAGTAGTGGACTCACCAACATTAAGGGCATTCAAAAGGCCTTTGCATAAACATATGGATGATATTGGAATAGTGTAGGTTAGATGGGCTTTAGATTGGTTTCACTGGTCGGCGCAACATCAAGGGCCGAAGGGCCTATACTGCGCTGTAATGTTCTATGGTCTATAGAACATATAGAACATAGAAAGCCACAGCACAAACAGGCCCTTCGGCCCACAAGTTGCGCCGATCATATCCCTACCTCTAGGACTATCTATAGCCCTCAATCCCATTAAATCCCATGTACTCATCCAGAAGTCTCTTAAAAGACCCCAACGAGTTTGCCTCCACCACCACCGACGTCAGCCGATTCCACTCACCCACCACCCTCTGAGTGAAAAACTTACCCCTGACATCTCCTCTGTACCTACCCCCCAGCACCTTAAACCTGTGTCCTCTCGTAGCAACCATTTCAGCCCTTGGAAATAGCCTCTGAGAGTCTACCCTATCCAGACCTCTCAACATCTTGTAAACCTCTATCAGGTCACCTCTCATCCTTCGTCTCTCCAGGGAGAAGAGACCAAGCTCCCTCAACCTATCCTCATAAGGCATGCCCCCCAATCCAGGCAACATCCTTGTAAATCTCCTCTGCACCCTTTCAATGGCTTCCACATCTTTCCTGTAATGAGGTGACCAGAACTGCGCGCAGTACTCCAAGTGGGGTCTAACCAGGGTCCTATAAAGCTGCAGCATTATCTCCCGACTCCTAAACTCAATCCCTCGATTAATGAAGGCTAGTACGCCGTACGCCTTCTTGACCGCATCCTCCACCTGCTAGGCCGATTTAAGAGTCCTATGGACCCGGACCCCAAGGTCCTTCTGATCCTCTACACTGCTAAGAATGGTACCCTTCATATTATACTGCTGCTTCATCCCATTGGATCTGCCAAAATGGATCACTACACACTTATCCGGGTTGAAGTCCATCTGCCACTTCTCCGCCCAGTCTTGCATTCTATCTATGTCTCGCTGCAACTTCTGACATCCCTCCAAACTATCCACAACACCACCTACCTTGGTGTCGTCAGCAAACTTACCAACCCATCCCTCCACTTCCTCATCCAGGTCATTTATGAAAATGACAAACAGCAAGGGTCCCAGAACAGATCCCTGGGGCACTCCACTGGTCACTGACCTCCATGCAGAGACCTCACTGACCTCTATGTTCTATATATCCAAAGAAAGAAATTTTTAAAAATCCCTGTCTGCCCTGAACTCAATTGAGCTACTTAAGTGACCCAACTGCTTCTGCAGGAATCAGTATCAGTCATTAACTTTTCTTTGAAATAGCATTAATGACTGAAGGGAAATAGCCAACCACCTTTGCACACTGTCAAAGAGGCTGCTGTCCAATTTTTTTAGAGGATTGATTCTTTTAGAATAAATTGGTGTTTTGCTCTACTGTGCATTGTCCTGAGGATACTTGCTAACAAAGATAATTTTGATTTCTCACCTTGAACTTGAAGCTTGGCAGATGTTTTTACATTTCCAACTTGCGCAGAAATTTCACATGCATCCTTTAGTGTCAGGTTTTTAATGGTCAAACCATGGTTCGTTCTTTCACATGATACGACATATTTCTCACTTGGTTCAATTTTGACTCCATTCTTATACCAAGTAATTGCAGCATCTTCATGGGAGACATTGCATTTAAAGGCAGCATCCTCTCCTTCCACAGCCACTGTACTGTGAAGTTCACTTTCAAACTTAATTATCTTTGGAACTGCTCAGAACAAAACAAAAGTTTGCATGTTATGGTTGATCAATCTTGCCTTTTCAAGACTAACATAGCACACATCATCACTATTAAAATCTAATAACAGATGGGAAACGAAGTGTCACTGAATGTAGCTGTTCTATCAATAATATGAATAATAAGTAAGATTAAAAATTCCTACACGCTTCCTAGCCATGGATTCCGATACTATTGCATAATTTATTTTGGTAAAATGCAGGAAACTGAAACAAATCCGGATGAGACACTCATTTTTAAGTTGAACAATAGAAGATGTACAAACTAAATGCATGTACTAAAAACTCACAGACCTAATTGAAATCTATACTATAATTGTATCTGAATTAACTTATGTTAGCAGGTTTCTATTAGGATCTATTTCATCCCAATCAAATATGCAGAAACTGAAAACTTTTAACATTCACTGCTATTCCTTCTTTAAGAAGATTTCATTTAGATTAATTCCCTCTGACTGTATGCTGGTTTTTCACCATAACTCAGGAAGGTAGCAACATGACAATGCGGTGGAAACAAACTCACAAGGGCTCCCCTAATTCTGTTTTCATATTATTCATTCACAGGATGTGGGTGTCGCTGGCTAGCCAGCATTTGTTGCCTATTACTTAATTGCCCTTGAGAAGGAGGTGGTGAGGTGCCTTTTTGAACCACGGTAGTACATATGGAATAGGTAAACCTACTGTGCTGTTAGGCAGGCAGTTCCAGGATTTGGTCTGTTAATAGTGAAGGAATGATGATTTAGTTCCAAGTCATGATGGTGTGTGGCTTGGAAGAGAACTTTGTTTCTGCTGCCCTTGTCGTTCTAAGGGTAGAAGTCACAGGTTTGGAAGGTGTTTTCAAAGGAGCCTTTTTGCTGCAGTGCATCTTTTGAACAGTACACATTGTTGCCACTGTGCATCAGTGTTAAAGGCAGTAAATGTTTAAGGTAATGGATGGGGTGCCAATCAAGCAGAATGCTTTGTGCCAGGTGGTGTTAAACTTCTTGCTTGAACTGTACTCTTCCAGGCAAGTGAAAAGCATTCCAACACTCCTGACTTGTACCTTTAGATGGTGAACAGACTTTGGGAATTAAGTTATTCAGAACGGATTTCCTAGCCTCTGATCTGTTCTTGTAGCCACAGTATTGATATGGCTAGTTTAGTACAGTTTCTGGCCAATGAGAACTCTCAAGATATTGACAAGAGAGGGATTCAGCTCTCATTATGCCATTGAAGGTCATGGGGAGAATCTCCCTTGTTGGAGATGCTCATTGCCTAGAACTTGTGTGGAATGTTACTTGCCACCTATTGGCGCCTTCCTGAATGTGTCCAGGTCTTGCTGCATACAGACACGGACTGCTTTAGTATCTGAGAAGTTGCAAATAGCGCTGAATATTGTGCAATCATCAGCAATTCTGACCTTATGCTGGACCGAAGGTCATTGATGAAGCAGCATTGGTGAAGATGGTTGAGCATAGAACACTACAAAACTACAAAATTGAAGATAGTTAGGTCCAGGACATTAAACTTTCATGGCATGTAGGCTTCACTGGTTGACCTCCATCTTTCACGGAATCAAATCCTGGAACTCCCTTCTTAACAGCATTGTGGTCAAATGGACTTCGGTGGTTCAAGAATGCGGCTCACCACCACCTTCTCAAAGGAATTAGATAAACAAAACAAATGCTGGTCTTGCCTTCATAGCTCACGTTCCATTAAAAAATAAATAAAAAGGCAGCAGAGAGCTGTCCTACTATCTGCAAGCATCCAGGGCTATTTCAAGGAATAGCTATGAGAGGAAACAGCTCTTTCTCATCTGTAATACCAGAGCAGTTCTGGTGAGAAAATCCAAACTGACAGGCCTCTGTGACACCAGAAAATTGACATTTTACAAATGGCAAGACAGATTTTTGGAGCAATATTTCACAATGGAACTGGGAAGAAGCATACTCAGTAGAAACTGCTTCCATGTGCTTTTAATTCTACTTTAATTATTACATTGCACTATTGCTAGTAGTATCTTTCATTTTTATATTATTCTTCATTTAAAAAATGTGACCAAATTATATTAGCAATGATTGCCAATGTTAACCAAGAAACACAATACACAATGCACTTCCTGGAATGTAGCAAATGTGAATCGACTGTTCATTCCAACCTATCTGGGGGATTTCTTTTACAAAGTTAGATTTTTCGGTTATAAATAGAAAATATTGGAAACACTCAGCAGAGATTTTATTGCAGATTTTGTTCTTTTAATGGCAGATTTTTAGTAGCCAAAGTATTTGACTTTTGTTTATGCTTTGGTGTCTTGTTTCTGCTTTAAGTATTAAAAAGTGAATCTGCATTCTCTTTTTCAAGAAAAACTTCCTTATAAAAGCACAAAAAAAACTTTATGATACAAATACATTTTTTTCAGTTATAGGATAACTATGAACATAGCAAGATAATTAATTGTAATGATTATCTATAAAATCAGAACCTTAACTACTAAAGCTCAGGGGGATGGCAAGCTCAGCTTACTCTTAGGAAAATGTTCGACTATGATAAAACTTGCTTATTGAAGTGGATTGAAAATTTAACAAGGCGTTACCCTTGGTGGTCAATTTAGCAGTTGTAACATCATCCTTTGATTCACACAGGTATTCTCCTTCATCCTCAGCGGTTACTTCACAAATGGTTAAACTTCGTTTCTGTCCATCAGCCCGTATTTTTAGCCTTCGGCTTGGTTTGATTTCTGTTCCGTTTTGTCGCCACAAGACATCGCCCTTTGCTTGATTTAATTCACATGTAAACACAACCGTATCACTGCACAGCGCATTCACATTTTCCAGCTTCTTTGTAAACAAGATAGGTAACTCTGTGAGAAAAAACATAATTTCAGTGAACACCTGTTTTTCCTAAAACAGTCTTAAGCCAATCAATGTTTTCATAAAACAAACTGCCTACCAACGAATATTCACTCATATAAGGGCTGTTTCTGTCCTCAAGGTTACTATTACTTACAATATTACAAGCATTTGTTCTCTTAACTTCTACTGCAAGGAGACAAAAATGTTTTTTTCATTCTTTCGTGGGACATGGGCATCGCTGGCTGGCCAGCATTTATTGCCCATCCCTAGTTGCCCTTGGAGGGCAGTTGAGAGTCAACCACATTGCTGTGGCTCACATAAGGCTAGACCAGGTAAGGATGGCAGATTACCTTTCTTAAAGGACATTAGTGAACCAGATCGGTTTTTCTGACAATTGACAATGTTTCATGGTCATCAGTAGATTCTTAATTCCAGAGAAGGGGAACACAGCAGGATTGGATTTTCACATTGACAACATTTATCAAAATGTTGAGACAAACATTGAAATTATCAAAGGGACAACAAATGCTGGGAATCTTCGACAGTTACTAACCTGTAACCTGAATGCTGAAGGTCAGTTTCTCTCCAGCTGCTTCACATATGTATTCACCTCTATCTTTCGACTCCACATTCTGAATGATAAGCTTTCGAATTTTACCATCAGATTCAAGTTTCATCTTTTTACTCCGACTGAGCAGTTTTCCATCTTTGAACCATTTGACCTCTGTTTTAGACTGTGACACTTCACAGCTGAGAGTTGCATTTTCTGATTGTCGAACCTTCACCACCTTTTGAACTGAATCTTTATTGGCAAAAGCTGTTTCAAGTTCTGCAATAAGGAAAGTTTAATTGGCACACCGGAGAGAAAGTGTTAAAGATAAATCTAATCAGTGATGCCAACTCAAAGTTAGCAAAGGTCTAACAAGAGATACCAATTCCAAATTTTGTAAAACAAATCTGCTACATTTTTAATCTCTACATTTCCCCAGAATTCATCTCAGTTCTTGTCAGGAGACCCAAACAGCCACCACTCTCTTTCCATCAGAAACACTGCAATCAGTTTCAGAACATCTCCCACCTCCATTCCTAAATTATTGCATCTGCTGCTGAAATCCTCATTTATGTCCTCATAAAATACACACTTTATTACACAAATGCTCTACTTATAAACCTCTCACTCTCACCAAAAACTGCAGCTCATCCATAAATCTTCCATTCTTTACCTAACACTCATCAAATCGTGTTATTACAGCTCTGTCTTCGTTAGTCTACATGGTCTATATTGGTCCTCAATAGATAAATTTAAAGCTATTGGGGGAAGTCGTTCCAAAAAATTTTGAAGTGCCATTAAAGTCTGAAAACAGGAGTATTCCACACTTTTCTTTGGACAGGTTTGGCATTGCAATCCTCCCAAACTCTGTCGGGGAGGGGAGGAGCTTAAGTAAGCCAGGGAAGCTGATTGCAGAGCACTCAGGTGCCATTGTGCAGGGCACCCCAATCAATGTGTGAACTGGGAGACCTCCTCCCCACCTCACAGACATCAGATCCCCACCCCCCCATCATCGGCGGCATAGCCAGCACCCACACCAACAGGAGTCACCAGCACCAGGGCATCAGGTCCCGCTCGATGAGTCCCTTGACAGATCCCCAACATGCCGCCTCCCTTCCCGCCCCCGTCATGACCCCTTCCAGGCCCGCCCCTGCAAGCCCCCCCCGCTTTGTAAACCCACTCTCTTTGTATAGCTCTGCTCCTTTCACAGTCCCCCTTGCATACCCACACCATACCCCACCCCCTCACTCATGCCCCACCCCCACTCAGGTCCTACCCCTTTGGCACTGCGCGGCTCACTTACGGTGCCCAACCGGGCACTGCCAGGGTGCCAGGTGGACTACCAGGCTGGCACTGCCCAATGGGCACTGTCTGGCTATGCCCCCTACCACTCGGGAGCTTCAATGGCCTCCAATCCTTCCGGCGTAGCCCTGGCGCCTGGTCTCTACTGGTGGAGATCAGTAGTGATTAAGATTCCAGGAGGCTGGAAGATGCCATGCAGGAGCAGGTAAGTAGTTTTAATTCTCGCTAATCAGCTTCATGCCCAAAGATCTCGGCTGCAGTAGGTTGGCAAACCGATTCACATCTTATCCTCGCCCGCGATCTTCCCAGCTCGTTACACTGATCGACCGGCGTGGCAAGCCACTAAGATCGTGCCCTTGTCTTTGTTTTTAAATTCCTCCATAGTTTCACCCATACATTAGTGTAACCACCTCCAACATTTCCTAAATTCTGCTTCTCCAATCCAGCCCTCCCTTGTTTAAACTCACATCAATGGTCAAGTCTTCAGTCATCTTGATCCACTTTCCAAAATTTCCTCTTAAAATTCCTCCACTTTTCCACCTCTCTTGCTTCCTTTAACTCCTTCTTTAAAACCTATCTCCATTGTCCAAGCCTTTATTCACATCCTGTAATTGTCCACTGCTTGCCTTTGAATTTGTACTTTATCACCCTTTGTGACATTCCTCTGCATTAAACCTTGTTTTCAAAGCAAAGTAAGAGCAGATGCACAGAGAGATATGGGGAGAGATCGCCAGACAGTACGGCAGAGTGCTTTGCTGAGCAAAAGGAGTGAGGAGCAAGGAATGCAGGATGATCTGCACATGGCATGTTGAAATCACAGAGACTCAATGACTGGTTACTCACATTTGGAAACAAATGGACTTACTAGTGATAGACAGCATGGTTTTGTGAAGGGGAGGTCGTGCCTCACTAACTTGATCGAGTTTTTTGAGGAAATGACGAGGATGATAGATGACAGAAAAGCAGTGGATGTCATATACATGGGCTTCGGTAAAGCTTTTGACAAGGTACCTCATGGTAGACTGGTACGAAAGGTGAAGTCACACGGGATCAGAGGAGAGCTGGCAACATAGATATAGAACGGGCTTGGCCATGGAAGACAGAGGATAGCAGTAGAGGGGTGCTTTTCTGAATGGAAGGCTGTGACTAGCGGTGTTCCACAGGGATCAGTTCTGGGACCTTTGTTGTTCGTGGTATATATAAATGATTTGGAGGAAAATGTAGCTGGTTTGATTAGTAAGTTCGCAGAAGACACAAAAATTGGTGGAGTTGCACATAGTGAAGTGGATTGTCAGAGGATACAGCACTGGTTAGAGACTTGGGCGGAGAAATGGCAGATGGAGTTTAATCCGAACAAATGTGAGGTAATGCATTTAGGAAGGTTCAATGCATGTAAGAATTATACAGTAAATGGTAGATCCCTTAGGAATATTGACAGGCAGAGAGATCTGGGTGTACATGTCCACCGATCACTGAAAGTGGCAACGCAGGTGGATAAGGTAGTCAAGAAGGCGTACAGCATGCTTGCCTTCATCGGTCGGGGCATTGGGTATAAAAATTGGCAGGTCATGCTGCAGCTGTACAGGACCTTAGTTTGGCCTCATTTGGAATATTGTGTAGAATTCTGGTCGTCACACTACCAGAAGGATGTGGATGCTTTGGAGAGGGTGCAGAAGAGGTTTACCAGGATGTTGCTTGGTCTGAAGGGTATTAGCTGAGGTGAGGTTGGATAAATTTGGTTTGTTCTCTCTGGAACGATGGAGGTTGAGGGGCGACCTGACAGAGGTTTACAAGATTAAGAGTGGCATGGACAGAGTGGATAGTAAGGTGCTCTTTCCTAGGGGAGAAAAGTCAAGTACTAGGGGACATTGGTTCAAGGTGCGTGGGAAAACGTTTAGAGGAGATGTGCGAGGCAAGTTGTTTTACACAGAGAGTGGTGAATGTCTGGAACGCGCTGCCCGGGGAGGTGGTGGGAGCAGGTATGATAGCAGCATTTAAGGAGCATCTAGACATGTAAGCCTACTTGTAACACTAATAAATAAAGAAATAGAACAAAGAACAGTACAGCACAGGAACAGGCCACTCGGCCCTCCAAACCTGCGCCAATCATGTTGCCTGCCTAAACTAAAACTTACGGAGTCCGTATCCTTCCATTCCCATCCTATTCATGTATTCAGAAATTTCTGTTAATCTCTTACTTAAATGTGAATCCTCTTATTTTTAAATTGTTCTCCCTATTTCTACATTCCCCCACAAGAGGAAACATCCTCTCAGATTATAACATTCTAATAATTAGTCCTATGTTATACTTATGTTGTAGCAAAGCTAGTTAAGGGAAATCTGTTATCTGGAGGCAGTCTGTCCATGGGAAATATGTACTGAACAGAATGGTTGAATTGTAAGTGCTCTTTTTGATGGTCATTATGTTCATTTCAAATGAGATAGGAACAATACTAGGCCAGAGAAATATGTTCGTGTCAGTTAGCATTAGACTAATGAAAATAATAAGGGAATGCAAGCAGGGCAAAAAACTTCATTTCCAAATGGTGACTGGTCTTTCTCACTTAAACAAGTTTTCCATCATTCATATGGCAAGGGTACAACAGTGGGAACATGAGAAGTTCCAAAGAATTCCAAACATTTGTTAGAAAAATGCAATGCAAGAGGTAATTACCTCTGTAAATACCTCCAACAAACAAAAAAAACGAAAACCAGACAGTAATCCCATGAGCAATGATTAATGATTACTAACCTGTAACCTCAATATGGAAAATCAATTTCTCTCCAGCTGCTTCGCAGATATAATTGCCTCCATCCTTTAACTCTGCATTCCGAATAACAAGTCTTCGAATTCTACCATCAGATTCAGGATTAATCTTCTGACTGGGACTGAGAACTTTTCCACCTTTGGACCATTTGACCTCAGTTTTAAGATCGGACACTTCACAGCTGAGAATAGCATTTTCTGTTGCTCGAACCTTGACTTCATTCTGAATGGATTCTTTATTGGCAAACACTGGCTTTGGTTCTGCAAACAAAAGTTTCCACTAATAACAAAATCAAGAATTTTTAAGAATAGGAAGACGTTGTTAGGCTTAATAAGACCACCCCTTTTGGTGCTGTTAATCCTACCGAGCCACCTTCTTTTCGAACCTGTCTATCTTCTATCAACATATCTATGCTTCCTCATAGAGTCATAGAGGTATACTGCACAGAAAATGGCCTCTCGGCCCATCATGTCTGCGCCATTCAAAGACAAACCACTCAGTTATTCTAATCCCATTTTCCAGCACTTGGTCCATAGCCACAAGTGCACATTTAAATCCTTCTTAAATGTTATGAGGATCTCTGCCTCCAATACCCTTTCAGGAAGTGAGTTTCAGACTCCTACCAACGTCTAGGTGAAAAAGAATTTCCTCACATCCCCTCCAAACCTCCTGCCCCTTACCTTAAATCTACGCCCCCTGGTCATTGATCCCTCCACAAGGGGAAAGGCTTCTTTCTGTCTATCTATGCCGCTCATAATTTTATACATCTCAATCGTGTCCCCCTTCAGTCTCCTCTGCTTCGAGGAAAGCAACCCCAGTCCATACAATCTCTCCTTATAACTAAAACTCTCGAGCCCAAGCAACATCATGATAAATCTCCTCTGCATCCTTCCCAGTGCTCTGACATCTCTCTTATAATGAGGATTTCAGAAGTGCACACAATACTCTAGCTGTGGCCTAACCAACATTCCCAGCATAACCTCCCTGTTCTTAAACTCCATGCCTTGGCTAATAAAGGCAAATATATCATATGCCTTCTTAACCACTTTATCCACCTGTCCTGCTATCTTAAGGGACCAGTGGTCCTTGGTGCTTCCCAGGGTCCTGACATTCATCATGTATTCCCTTGCCTTGTTTGTCCTGCCTAAGTGTATCAGCTTACACTTATCCGATTAAATTGCATTTGCCACTGATCAGCCCATCAGATCAGCCCATCCAGATCCTCCTGTAATGTAAGTTTAGCCTCCTCACTATTTACCACCCTACCAATTTTCATATCATCCGCAAACTTACTGATCAATCCCCTGGTTTTCTTGCCTGAACCAACGCTGTGCATTTTTGGAAAGCAGCATACAGGAAATAATCCCCTTATTAGCTCTGGGTCCTACCATAACAATGGTGCCACAGAATGTGAGTTCCTACTGTCCCTATGTTGCTCCCACCACAATATGACAAGGCTCTTCACAACCAAATAATTCTGAAGTGTAACCACATGTAACTTAAGAAAATGTACACAGCACACATTAAAATTCTACAAAAGCAGTGAGGTAAACTAACCAATAATCTATTTCAGTGATGATGCTTAAAATATAAATAACGGCCAAAATACAAAAAGAACCTCCTAGCTTTTCTTTGAATTGTATCACATGATCTTTTATAGCCATCTGAGAAAGCAGACAGGGATTGGAATTCTCTCGTGCTCTCGCTGATGGGATAAATGACCAGTGGATGTCGGGGAGGGGAAGGGGGTGAAGGCCAAAACATCAGTTTCACACCAGAGTGAATTTACAGTGGGATTTTCCGATGCTACCGCCATGGTGGATTAGGAATCTCACTGGAGGCCAGAGTGAAACCAATTTGCATCCCAATGATAGTATGCTGATGTAGACCCAACCCAAACTTGCCCCCATGTCCGATTCTCCGCGACACCAACGGGAAAACCACAGAATCCCATAGAACCATAGAATCCTTACAGATCAGAAGGAGGCTATTTAGCCCATCAAATCTGTACCAACTCTCCGAAAGAGCATCTTACCCAGGCACCACCAGGCCCCCACCTGCTGGCCTAACCCCGTAATCCCCTGCATTTGCTATGGCTAATCCACCTAACCTATACATCTTTGGACACTAAGGGCAATTTAGCTTGGCCAATCCACTGAACATGTCTTGACCAGCTTGACATGCAGAAGCCAGGACCTACCTGAAGAAGGCCTGAAGCTGCTTTTGGAGTTCAGGATGGATGCCACCAGGAACCCTGGCCCCTGGAGCCTCAGTATGTTCCTGGAGGAGCATCTTGTTTATTCAATGGAGGGTCAGTTATGTTGAGTGCATTTTAAATATGATGGGAGGATGTGTGCCATCAAGCCTGCCCTGCAAAATCCCCAAATGCATAATTAACTATGCCAGGAATGGAAGATATGCCTCTGCAGTGGGAAACATAACTGGTCCCTGCCGCTACCACAAGATTATGGGCTGAATTCCCCCCTCCTACCCGTGACAGCTTTAGTGGCAGAAGTGAAGAAACTAGCAGGAGCCAAAAAGTAGGAAACATGCCAGTGTAGAATCACACTGCAATTCTCCCAAAGGCAGATGAATGGTGTGTCAGTCTTCCCACTAGCTAGTGGCATGAATGCCATTGACATTTCATGAAGGCTCATTAAAAAAAACTGCCCATTGACATTCTGTCAGGCCTTTTAATCTTGTGTCACACCAGCGGGAAATTAAAACCCAATTCTTAAAGAGTGGCGTGCACAAGATAGTCCTCAATTCGCAAGAAACTTCAAACTGAATGCAACAACTTTCTGCAATAGTGCTGTGCTGCTACTGATGCACTGTTCACCACTCTGCCAGGGAAGACCAGTTCCTGCCTCCATCTCCATGCTGAACTGGTCCTCATGCACAGCACTGTGCTGCTGGACCCCAGACCCGCCTGTGTCACCATCTTGGATCAGTACTGTGTCTGGGGTTGGGTAGTTGGGTTTCTCCTTGGTGCCACACACCACAGTCTATGTAGACAGCACTGTACTGCGGGACCCATGCAGCCACAGCAACAAAGATCCAAAGCTGCAAAAATGCTCATTCACTAGTTTAGACAAAACACAATTCATTTATTTACAAGTTAAAACTATCCAGAGGCTTGCAGCCTTGTGGCTGCAATCAGCACCTGAGATGCTAGTTCAAAGTCCACATTTACCAGGGTGATCCCCCACCCTGCTCCCCGTTTAGTAAGAAGTCTAACAACACCAGGTTAAAGTCCAACAGGTTTATTTAGACTTTAACCTGGTGTTGTTAGACTTCTTACTGTGTTTACCCCAGTCCAACGCCGGCATCTCCACATCCTGTTTAGTTGCCCAGGGCACATGACCCTTGCTCTGCAGATTGATTCTTAAAAGGACAATCACCTCCCCCTCCCTCCCCCCTCAGTTCCTTTATACAAATGTGAATACTCACTTTAGAGTCCCAGATAATTAAACATTTAGTACACGAATTTGGTCAATTATAAATTAAGTCTTTCAGGGAATTTCCAAATCTCAGTGTTGGCATCAATGCATGGCCAACACACATAACTTCTAGTGAGCATCTTCATCTTTGAGATACCCGAATGAGCATTGGGTAATTCCATTAGAAGTGGTTCCCTGCCTGATATAGAGATGAATATTCTTGCTCCCCAGAGAATAATGCCATCCTGGTAACTCAATTCATCCTTGTAGGTAACAAGTGGTTTCATTTCTTCAAAAACTGGCTCATTGGCTCAGCCTGTAATATCTCGTGTTTCACTTTGGGCAGAAGTGCATCCTGACTGGTTCAATACCTGATTTGCTTCACCAAGATTGGCAACATGTCCAAAAAATTCAATGCCATGACAATTTCCTGTGGCACTGGAGCAGCTGTAACACTTTCTAGTAAAGGTAGGTGGCTTAGTGCATCTGCATTCACTATGTGTATTCCAGGTCAGTGTTTGAATATATATTCACAGGTGGACAGAATTAATGCCCGATGTTGAATTCTTGCCGATGCAATTGGCGGAATAGCCTTGTCTTCTTTAAAAAGACCCAAGAACAGTTTGTGGTCAGATAGGATGGGAAAGTGCCTCCCAGAAAAAGTACTGGTGGAATTTCTTGATAATAAAAACTATTGATAATCCTTCTTTCTCAATTTGTGAGTAGCCTTTTTCAGCCTCTGAGACAGTTCTTGAGACCTAGTCTACTGGCCTTTCAGATCCATCATTCATCTCATGAGACAACATCATACCAACGCAGTATGGAGAAGCATCGCAGGTTAACACAGTTCCTTAGGCAGGTCAAAATGTACTAACAAGTTTGAAGAATGCAGCAATTGTTTTACTCTGTTGAAGGTTTCTATTCGGGGAGTCTTCCAAGATCAACGCTGGTATTTCTTTGTGTTTTTTTAGCAGAATATGCAAGATAGCCAATAACATTGACAAGTTTGGTAAAGAAACACCCATTGTAATTTACTATTCCCAAAAGTGACTTGAGCTCAGATGTGTGTTTGGGGGCCGGTGCCTCCTTTATGGCCTTGATCTTGTCTTCCATGAGTTGTAATCCTTGTGTCTCTATACACGGTACCCCAGTTAGGTTACGTCAGTGGCTGGAAAAGTACATTTCTCCTTCTTGAGGCAAACTCCAGCCTCTTGAAATATCTTCAGTACTTCTTCTAAGTTTGCTAAGTGCTTGGCTTCTGTTGATCCAATTATGAGAACATCATCAAGGTATACCACAACTCGTGGCAGCCCCTGCACCAATGTCCTCCAGAAAATTGCACATGCTGAAGACACGCCAAAAGGCAGGTGCGCGTATTGGAATAATCATTTGTGTGTGTTTAACGTGACATAACCTTGGGAAGTGTCGTCTAATTCGAAACACAGTGGCCAGAATTCTCCGACCTTGGCTGGGATTCCCCAGTCCTGCTGCTGCGAATGTAGATTTGGCTGAGTGCCAAATTTTCTGTTGTTGCTGGCAGTGATGGCGAGGCATGCAAGACCAGATGTACAGAACTCCTTCATTAATGTACTGAAACGTCAGACGTGATTCTCTGCCCTCCCCGCAGCATCTTTCTCGCAATGGGAGGTGACGCAATATTGGCTGAGAACGGGATCTTCTCGTCCTGTCGCTGTGAATGGGATTTCCCATTGGCTCCACCCCAGGCCGACGGGAAACCGGAGACAGGTGTGCACTGTCGGTGGGGCCAGAAAATTCTGGCCGTCATCTTGTTTATGTCCACTACTCTTCAGGTGGGACTTGAACCTAAAATCAGCTGCCTGCCTCAGATACGAGAATGACCACTAAGTCAAGACTGACACATTGGCTGGGATTTTGCACCGCTCATTTATACAGGCATAAATAGCAAATTATCGCAAAATGCAAAAAAACAGGATTTCCCTGGCGAGATTGCGCAGAGCAATTCCACCCCCCATACAAGGGCTTGTGGAACTGGCAATCATTCTTCTAGCACTTCAAGAAGAGAAAATATCAAATCTGGCATCTCGGTCTCCAGAGGCAGAAGCAAAACCTTGAGGTGGAAGGGGTGACAAAGCCTGCTCCACTGCCACAGGAAAGACCCCAGAAAGCAACCACTTGGTGGCACCTTCTACGGCCTACAGATGGCACCTGACCTTCCTGGATATGAGCGACAATCAATCTCAAAAAAGACTGCCTGTCCAAGGACACACTTTTTCACCTGTGCAACCTTCTTCAGGAGGTGGCACTGCATGAACCTGGAGGGCATTCACTGCCTGTGACTTTGAAAATCACAGCTGCCCTCAGATTTTACTCCTTTCAGGGTTCCACCTTTGTTTTATCTCACAGGCCTCCTCTGCATTAAGGAGGTGATGGATACACTGTTCTCAGGGGCTCACAATTACATCAATTTCAACTGGGAGCAGGCCAGCCAACACACGAGAGCTACAATCTGCTTTTCCTGCCCAAGATGATAATTTGACAAATAATGGGAAAATTCTGCTCTTATCCTCTCCATAGAATTCCCTACAGTGTAGGTAGTGTAGAGTCTGCACCGACTCTCCGAAAGAGCATCTTACCAAGACCTGGGTAGGACCACTGGGTGGTCAGTGCAGACTCAATGGGCTGCACTGTAGGAGTCTATGATTCTTAATCCACCTAACCTGCATACCTTTGGAAACTAAGGGCAATTTAGCATGGCTAATCCACCTATCCTACACATCCTTGGAATGTGGGAGAAAACCGGGTCACTCAGAGGAAACCCACGCAAACTCCACACAGTCACTCAAGGCCAGAATCAAACCCAGGTTCCTGGCACTATGAGGCAGCAGAACTAACCACAGTGCTACCATGCTACTCGCATATGGAAAATTATTGTTCTCTTTTCACCGTAATACCACATGAACTGGACTGCAGAGCGCCCGTTTTTCACATGCAAGGCTGGTTACTAAGGCCATACACATCTGACAGAAAGTGAATTAAACTATATTTTGGATAAACAAAGGAAAATGCCTCCTTTGCCCATGCCTGAAACAACTGTTAAGCACTTTGCATATGCAAATAGCGGGGCCTAACACTTGCTCCATCCTACAATGGTTTGCCCAGAGGCAGCCAGCCATAACTTCATTCATGGAAAATTGTCCAATGGACACTGGCAAATTAAGAAGCTAAATTACTCACCTCCATGTGGATTTGGAAATCACGGATGCACCTCCCAATCCCACACTGCAGGACCCAATCATCACTATGTCAAAAACTCTAAGTACTTAGTACTAAGCAAGTTGCTGATATACATTATAGAGGCTCACAGGTCTTCATAGGAACATAGATAAACCATTCAAATCTTTAAGTCTGTTCATCTACTCAAATAGATCTGGACCAAATTATACTTCATCTCTGATGAAAGGTCATTGACCTGAAATGTTAACTGTTTCTCTCTCTGACCAGTTGGGTTTTCTAACATTTTCTGTTTTAATTTCAGATTTACATCTTTACCTCAACTCCATTTGCCTACTTTTCTTCCATATCCCTAACAAAAAATGATCAATGCCAAGGAGGTCAAGGTAAAGATAGAAAAAGGTCCTTCACATTGACAAGACTCATTAAAGTGTAGCAGATGAACACTGGAATTATTAAAGAGGCAACAAATGTTGGGAATCTTCTACAGTCACTAACCTGTAACCTGAATGTTGAAGATCAGTTTCTCTCCAGCTGCTTCACATATATATTCACCTCTATCTTTTGACTCCACATTCTGAATGATAAGCTTTCGAACTTTACCATCAGATTCAAGTTTCATCTTTTTACTCCTACTGAGTAGTTTTCCATCTCTGAACCATTTGACTTCAGTTTTGGACTGTGACACTTCACAACTGAGAGTTGCATTCTCTGAGTGGTGAACTTCCACTTCCTTCTGAACAGAATCTTTATTAGCAAATCCAGTTTCCAGTTCTGCAATCAAGAAAAATTCAGTTGAAATGTTGAGCAGAGAAGTGGCAGAAATATACCTAACCAACAAATTGAGCTCAGAAGTCGTGAAGGCTTAATATGGGATATCAATATACTTATGCATTTTATATACACAAAAATGTGAATTTAATAAGATAAACATTTCTAATCTCCAAACTGGCCCAGAATTAATCTCAACTCATTAAGAGGGCCAATCTACCACCACACCCTTCAGGTTCAGAAAACTGTCAAAAATCTCTTAATGAAGAGGAAAAAACATACTGAACACCAAGGGGGAGCAGGGAAAGGGTGAACAGATGCAGAGAAAGGTTTTGGATGAGCCATAACTTCCCCAAGTTAAATACTCGGAAAGTTAAAACTCATTGCCTCAAGTTCCCACCACTGAATTAATCAACTGACTCGAATTCTTTTTGCCTTAATGACACAACTTTTGAAAGCTTGAATGTCAATCCCCATCAGAAAGATTACTACCATATTCATGTCACCTCCCATCTCCACTCCTTTCCCGCATGCTGCTGAATCCCACATAAATGATGTTATAAAAATTCGAACTTGATTATTCCACTGCTCATCCTTACTTACAACCTTTGCATTTTCTTTGCTCCACAAACTATAATTCTACTGTTCACATTAACCCCATCCACAAATGCTTTAAATTGAAAACCCATTCTTGTGTTTAAATCTCTCTATAGTTTCATCTCCTCTACCTCTATTACATCCTCCAGCCTTACAACTGTTTCCAAACTCTATTCTCCTGACTCCAGCTTCTTATACATTTTATATATACATGAGGAACAAAACGTGGAATCATTATGGGTAGAGATGAGGAATAGTAGAGGGAGAAAGACACTAGTAGGTGTGGTATATAGGCCCCCAAATAATAATGTTGAGGTAGGGAGGGCTATAAACAAGCAGATAAGGGATGCGTGTAAAAACGGAACGGCAATAATCATGGGGGACTTCAACATGCACATTGACTGGCAGACTCAAGTCGGTAAGGGTGGAATGGAGGAAGAGTTCTTAGAATGCTGTCGGGATAGTTTCCTTGAACAGCATGTTACGGAACCGACGAGGGAACGAGCTATTTTGGATCTGGTATTGTGTAACGAGGTAGGTAGAATTAAGGATCTTATTGTGAAGGACCCTCTTGGGTCTAGTGACCACAATATGGTCGAATTTCTGATTCAGATGGAAGAGGAGAAAGTTTGGTCTCAAACCAGTGTCCTCTGTTTGAACAGAGGGAAATATGATAGGATGAGGGATGAATTGGCTAAGGTAGACTGGGAGAGCAGGCTGGCAGGTAGGATAGCTGAGGAACAGTGGAGGATTTTTAAGGAGATCCTTTTCAGTTCTCAGCAAAAATATATTCCAGCAAAAAACAAGGATTGTAAGAAAAGGGAGAACCAGCCGTGGATAACGAAGGAAATAAAGGAGAGTATTAAAATAAAAACAGCTGCGTACAGAGTGGCCAAAAATAGTGGAGAAACAAGTGATTGGGAAAAATTTAAGAAACAACAAAGAGAGACTAAGAAAGCGATAAAGAAAGGAAGGATAGACTATGAAGCTAGGCTAGCAATTAATATAAAAAATGATAGTAAAAGTTTTTATAAATATATAAAAAGAAATAGAGTGGCTAGAGTGAATGTTGGACCCTTGGAGGACGAGAGGGGGGAGTTAATAGTGGGAAATGAGGATATGGCTGAGTCTTTAAATAAGTTTTTTGTGTCGGTCTTCACGGTGGAGGACACAAATAGTTTGCCAAATATTAACGATAGAGGGTTGGCAGCAGGAGAAATACTTAATACGATTAATGTTACCAGAGAGGCAGTGCTGGGTAGACTAATGGGACTGAAGGTGGACAAGTCCCCGGGTCCGGATGGAATGCATCCCAGGGTATTGAAAGAAATGTCAGAGGTAATAGTGGATGCGTTAGTGATTATTTATCAAAACTCGTTGCATTCTGGGGTAGTGCCGGTTGATTGGAAAACGGCTAATGTTACGCCGCTGTTTAAAAAAGGAAGGAGACAAAAGGCGGGTAACTATAGGCCGGTCAGCTTAACGTCTGTAGTAGGGAAAATGCTGGAATCCATTATTAAAGAGGAGATAGCAGAGCATCTGGATAGAAATGGTTTGATCAATCAGACGCAGCATGGATTCATGAGGGGAAAGTCGTGCTTGACGAACATGTTGGATTTTTATGAAGATGTGACTAGGGCGGTTGATGGAGGAGAACCGGTGGATGCGGTGTTTTTGGATTTCCAAAAGGCGTTTGATAAGGTGCCCCATAAAAGGCTGCTGAAGAAGATTAGGGCACACGGAGTTGGGGGTAGTGTGTTAAAGTGGATTGGGGACTGGCTATCCGACAGGAAGCAGAGAGTCGGAATAAATGGGTGTTTTTCCGGTTGGAGGAAGGTAACTAGTGGCGTGCCGCAGGGATCGGTACTCGGGCCGCAACTGTTTACCATTTATATAGATGATCTGGAGGAGGGGACGGAGTGTAGGGTAACGAAGTTTGCAGACGACACAAAGATAAGTGGAAAAGTGAATCGTGTGGAGGACGGAGAAGATCTGCAGAGAGATTTGGACAGGCTGAGTGAGTGGGCGAGGATATGGCAAATGGAGTATAACGTTGAGAAGTGCGAGGTTATACACTTTGGAGGAAATAATAACAAATGGGATTACTATCTCAATGGAAACAAATTAAAACATACTACCGTGCAAAGGGACCTGGGGGTCCTTGTGCATGAGACGCAAAAGCCCAGTCTGCAGGTACAACAGGTGATCAAGAAGGCAAATGGGATGTTGGCCTATATTGCGAGGGGGATGGAATATAAAAGCAGGGATGTCTTGATGCACCTGTACAGGGCATTGGTGAGGCCGCAGCTGGAATACTGTGTGCAGTATTGGTCCCCTTATATGAGGAAGGATGTATTGGCATTGGAGGGAGTGCAGAGAAGGTTCACCAGGTTGATACCGGAGATGAGGGGTTTGGATTATGAGGAGAGGCTGAGGAGATTGGGTTTGTACTCGTTGGAGTTTAGAAGGATGAGGGGGGATCTTATGGAGACTTATAAGATAATGCGGGGGCTGGATAGGGTGGAGGCGGAGAGATTCTTTCCACTTAGTAAGGAAGTTAAAACTAGAGGACACAGCCTCAAAATAAAGGGGGGTCGGTTTAAGACAGAGTTGAGGAGGAACTTCTTCTCCCAGAGGGTGGTGAATCTCTGGAATTCTCTGCCCACTGAGGTGGTGGAGGCTACCTCGCTGAATATGTTTAAAGCGCGGATGGATGGATTCCTGAGCGGTAAGGGAATTAAGGGTTATGGGGATCAGGCGGGTAAGTGGTACTGATCCACGTCAGATCAGCCATGATCTTATTGAATGGCGGGGCAGGCTCGAGGGGCTAGATGGCCTACTCCTGCTCCTATTTCTTATGTTCTTATGTTCTTATACACCTCTTCCTTCAACCCACAATTGACAGTAATGCCTTTTGTCATCTTGGGTGGAATTCTCCTATGCCCCTGCCAGGAGGATCGCTGGCAATTGTGGGGGGAAGAGGAGTTTGGCAGAAGGCCAAACCATTGGTATCATGCCCGCATGAAATTACAGGTGTACCTTCCAATGCTGCCTGCCATGATGGATGAGGAATCCTGCTGGAGGCCAGAGTGAAACTGATTTGCATCCCACTAATGAAATGCAGATGCAAGACGGACCTGAATCTTCCCCCCCAAAGCTCTATTCTCCGCAGTGCCAGCAGGAAAACACACCAATCCAGAACATATTTGAACCAATGTGGTGTTCAAAAGTCAAGACTATTCCATCTATTCATTTCCCTTGCTTCCTTTAAGACCTTCTTTAAAACTCAACTCTTTTCCAATCCTTATATATTCCCCCCGTTTGATTGGATTGTATCTTATACATATTTCTGTGTAACCCTTTGGGACGGTTTTCTCAATTAAAGGTACTATATACATACAAACTGCTGTTTTCAAAGCAAGGTGAGAGTAACAAGGCAGAAGGATTAGGAGAAAGAGTTCCAGTAATTAGCAAAGTTATGGCAATAGTAAGAGAGAAACTCCAAAGAATTCTATATGTTAAGAAAAATGCAAGGTTGAGAGATAATTATACTTTAACAATATCTTCAGAAAACAGATTAAAGTCAACAGTAAGCCATCAACATTGATTACTAACCTGTAACTTCAACATGGAAAATCAATTTCTCTCCAGCTGCTTCACAGATATAATTACCTCTGTCCATTAACTCGGCATTCTGAATGACAAGTTTTCTAATTCTACCACCAGATTCAAGTTTAACCTTCTGATTGGGACTGAGAATTTTTCCACCTTTGGACCATTTAACCTCAGTTTTGAGTTGGGACACTTCACAGCTGAGAATAGCATTCTCTGATGCTCGAACCTTTATCTCTTTCTGAACTGATTCTTTTTTGACAAACACTGGCCCTTGTTCTGCAAACAAAAGAGTTTGACTAATAAGTAAGATCATGATTTTTCTTAAAGAATAGGAAAATGTGATTAGACCAAACAAGCGCTTCCTTTTTTAATGTTGTAAATTAATATTCCTTGCTTTTTGTCTTACACATTTAACCATTACTCTTTTCCCTTTCTCTTCATTTCTCTAACTTGCTTGAAAACTGTTAAATCCCTAACTACTTCCAGTTTTGATAGAAAGAGCATCAACCTGAGACATAGGACAAAATTTAATGACCATCCCATCTTCCCAGCAAGTACAGGAAGTAGATTCCCACACAATTAGGTGGGAAGGCACAGGGTGAAGAGCCCTTCAGCATTCTGAAAGGGCGGCACGGTGGCACACTGCTGCCTCACAGCGCTAGGGACCCAGGTTCGATTCCCGGCTTGGATCACTGTCTGTGCGGAGTTCGCAAATTCTCCCCGTGTCTGCGTGGGTTTCCTCCGGGTGCTCCGGTTTCCTCCCACAGTCCAAAGACGTGCCGGTTAGGTGGATTGGCCATGCTAAATTGCCCCTTAGTATCAGGGGGACTAGTGAGGGTAAATGCATGGAGTTATGGGGATAGGGCCTGGGTCTGATTGTGGTCAGTGTCGAATGGCCTCCTTCTGCACTGTACGATTCTATGATTCTGACTCCCCTCCGGGATGGGGAAGATTGAGATCAGCTTTCAGGCCCCAGGCCAATTAACACTCTTAAATGCCACATGAGGTCTTCCCACTGCTGTTATTCAATGCTGCTGGGGGCTTTGCCACATTGGCAGGTCACCCTTGTAAATAAAAACACTGTTAGAAAAGCTCAGCAAATATGAAGAGAGAAACAAGAATTAACATTGTAAGTCCTTCTCGGGACTCTTCTTTGGAATCCTTGCTCGGGGGGGCCTTCCTGATGAGGCATCCTGTGCCCATGAAATGCAAACCCCCCCAACTCCCTCAGTGCCAATGCCTACCATGCTGGAAGATACCCACATGCCCTCCACACTGCCTCGCCAGAGCCCTCCTTTCAACTCACATTTCTTCTGGGGCCTCCAATTGCTGCTGCTCTGAGCCGCTGCAATACCAGTAATGGCCACCACTTCCACAGGCACACCTAGAATTAAAGAGCTGCTGACCATCTCATTTCCCAGCAGCAGTTGAATGCACACTTCCTGCCTTTAAAAGCACTGGAACCTAATGGCAGATAGTTAACTTTCTGACACTTATTTAAATTCCATCAGGACTTCTCGAAATGTCTGTGGTGGGGTTGTCACCAATGCAGCCATAAATGCAGCCATAAATTCAGCCCATTAATAGCCACAGATGCTGCCTGACCTGTTCAGTGTGGTGATCAATTTCTGTTTTTAATTTTTCTCTTTCTTCTATTTTCCCTCTTTCCCAACAGGTAAAAAAGCGTTTCTTTCCCTCTTTGGATTTGCAGTTTTCAAATTTGATCATATTCTGCTGTTCAGCTACTTTGCATAATTCAAACAAATATACATGAGCTACCATATATTTTGAGCTGAATTTTTAGACCCTAATTAGACGATCATGGAATTGGACTAGCACAGCATTATGTCCCGGTACTAATCTGCCCTGAACCATTTTTCTGGAATCAGGATTGGAGGCAGAAGGGCTACTGGTCAGGATGTTTAAAAGCCTATTAAGATGAATTCCGTGATTTTACACTCAATGCCTAGGCCCTGTGGTGGGACAGTGGCACCGGGCAGTGGCAAGGGGACAAGGCCTGAAGGGGTGGGCCCATGACAGAGGCAGGGCCATGATGGGGGAGGCAGGGCAGGGTCGGGAAGTTCCGTAAGGAATGGGAGGGAAGGAGGAAAATCTGCATAGGGGGGGCAGGGTCCAGGGGGATGACATCCTCCGATCTCCCGGTGTGTACACAGTGCACTGGGAGATCTGCGCAATGGCACCCCGGGAGCTCAGCAGCCAGCTTCCCTGCAAGATTAGGCTCCACCCCCTGCCCCTGCTGGCGAGAATCAAGTCTGAGCTCTTGTTTTTTCTAAGTGCCATACAATTGCATCTGGGAACTCGCCCAAACAATTGGCTCGATTCTCTCCCGCTTTCACGCTCGTTCGGCACTACTTTTTTTGGTATGATTGCCTGCTTAGAATTTTTGGGGGGAAATTCCACCCCAGATGTCTGGATCTGACTGAAAACAGGTGGGCATGTTTCACGCTGTCATGTTGAGGGGCAGGGCCTAAACACATCGGCAAAGCAGGCTGCGATCGGAGCATCAGTTTTAAAGAGTGCCCCAATCAGAGAAAAAAAATAACCTCCCCCCCCCCCCTCACCATGGAGATGTCAGGAGCTCCTCCCCACCCCTGTGATCAGAGAGTATCTCTCCTCCCCGCCCCCCAAACTGTCAATGCCGGCATTCCTCCCATTCCTCCCCCAAACATCACTGGACTCCTCTATCTCCCACACCTCCAAATAGTCAAAGCAGGCACACCCCCGCTCCCCCCTTCCACCCGAAACATCATTGGCATTGGACCCCTTCCAACCACCCCCCAGTCAAACAGAGCACTGCTTAGCAATGTCCCTCTCCCCCAGCGCCTACACTCACCTCTCCGCCCTGATTGCTAGGGGGAACATATGGCCTTTAATTAGATTTAAATTTACTAAAATGTATTAAAAACAGACTCATGTCTATAGTGGGCATGAACCTGATTAGGTCGCCAGTGAGGGAAGGTGAAAATCCGAAACCGTGATCTCACAGACGAGATTCATGGAGAGGGGGGGCATTCTCCCATTCCGCCACGCTAATTTTTTAGCTTGTCCGCCGATTCGCGGGAAAGGTGCATGCTTTCCCACCGTGCATCTGCCAGCGCTGAATATCCGGCACCATCTAAGACACGCTGGAAACAGGTGGGGACACTAGGTAAGTGATTTAAATATGCTTTTAATGTAATTTAAATCTGATTAGTGGGCCCAGGACTGAATTCTCCAGGCCCGCTCGCATCTCACACCCTGTCACTCCAGCGGGGTTCAGACTAGCTCCCCATTTTCGGGGAACTAGCGGGATCATCCTGCTGGAGTGAAGGGGGGACAATCAGGGCCCCGCAGGGGGTCTGGTGGCGGGGGGGTGGTGCCCCTGGGCATGGGCACTCTGGCAGTGCCAGCCTGTGCTCCCTGGCACTACCCAAGGGGCAAAGTGCCCATGCCCAGGGGACACCTTGGCACTTCCCATCAGGCATGGGGCAGTGCCAAGGGGGCTGGGCATAGGGGGCACGATCTGGGGGGCGGACCTCGATGCAATCGGTGAGAGTGGGAGTCCCTCTGACACCCTGCCATGGCAATCGATGGGGGCAAGAGGGAGGCCAGCAATTGAGGCGGGCTGGCAGGGTGTGGTCAGCCATGGCGGGGGGGTGCTGGAGATTGGCCGGTCCAGGATGGAGGGGGGGGTTTGGGGACAGCAGGACTGGCCCACAAATGGTAGGGGGGGCCACAATCGGGCCATGGGGGGGTGTGGAGGGGCAGCACTGTGAGGGTCATGGACTGGCCAGCGATCGAGCTGGCCAGCAAACTGCAGGCTGATGGTTCGGGGCCACTGCACATGCGCACAGGCCCGGAATTGGCAGTCTCCGGCGGTGAATAGACCCCACCTCCCGAGTTTTAAATGATATTCCCAATTGTGACCTCTGCAGTGCACAGAGTGTGGGAGATTCTTGTCTGAAGTCGCACTGAAAAAAACGGCGTGATTATACCAGTTTTCCCGCAAATTTGACACCTAGAACGTTTTTGGGAGAATGGCGTCCATGATTTCCGGGTTTCACCAGGTCTTGAGTCCCCGCTGCCATTCCCATGGGCAGAGAGCAATGGCTCAAGATCTTCCCAGTGATTGATTGGTGCCTGTTCTGTGAATACGTGACTGGAAGCATGATTCGTGTAGGATCTCTAGAAGCAGTAGAGGCAAAGAGATATTGGCAGCAGTAACTTGGGACCAGCCACTGTAGATGGTGCAGCAAGACCACAAATCTCTGAGGACTCTGAGACATCAGAACAAAGCTCATAAGGAGGAATCATAGAATACAGTGCAGAAGGAGACCGTTCGGCACATCGAGCCTGCACCAACAACAATCCCACCCAGGCCCTATCCCTGCAGACCCACGTATTTACCCTGCTAATCCCCCTGACACTAGGGGGCAATTTGTCATGTCCAATGAACCTAACCTGCACATCTTTGGACTGTGGGAGGAAACCAGAGTACCCAGAGGAAACCCACGCAGACTTGGGGAGAATGTATAAACTCCACACAGACAGTGATCCGATGCCAGAATTGAACCCAGGTCCCTGGCACCGTGAGGCAGCAGTGCTAACCACTGTGCCATCATGCCACCCAGGGAATCTGATTAGTTTGTCTCGCCTCAGGTAGTATCTCTAAGTCATGAGTTTGGATATTTTGTGAAGTTTTAATACCTGTTGAATACTTGTGTGTATAACGGAGCAGCTCAGAGGTTAGTTACTTTGTAAACAAAGTAAGTCAGAGGTATAACAAAGTTTGATGCCTGGTGTAATTTTGTGGTAACTTGGTACAGTTCAATAAAGGAGATTAAATAATTCAAGAGTTTAAGTGTATATAGCGTCAGTTGACCCGAGTTCAAGGGCAACAACACCTTTCAAGTGGTTACAATTACTGGGATAGGATATTCAAAATATTGGCTGGGGTATTCCACATGGAAATCCCACACACCCCCCACTAACTGTTCTATTAGATACAATTCCAGAGGGCTGGAAAAACAAAAATATAACTATCTTTTACAAATTTTCCTCAAAGCTGCCATTAAAGGCATCGCCCTCAACTGGTTGAAACCCACATGCCCAACCTATTTGAGAGTTATTTGAGACAGAAAGAATCATGCATGAATTATGCTTATAAAGCGATAAATTCTTTCGAAGGTGAATCCTAATAATGGGAATATTGTTCACATCAACTAAACCACAGAGAGCATCTCACCCTCACACCAATCCAGCACCATTCATCATCTCAATATATATATTTTATTTGCTTTTTATCATAGAATCATAGAATCCTACAGCGCAGAAGGAGGCCATTTGGCCCATCGGGTCTGCACCAACCACAATCCCACCCAGGCCCTATCTCCATAACACCATGCATTTACCCTACCTAGTCCCCCTGACACTAAGAGGCAATTTAGCATAGCCAATCCACCTAACCTGCACATCTTTGGAGCATGGGAGGAAGCCGGAGCACCCGGAGGAAACCCACGCAGATACAGGAAGAATATCTGATTACTTCTGGTATTATTATTATTTATTTTTATAATGATTTTTCTTATTTTCTTTGTCTCTTACTTTGTGTGTTTGATCTTATTCATTGTTATCACTCTAAAGGGCGGCACGGTGGCACAGTGGTTAGCACTGCTGCCTCACAGCACCAGGGACCTAGGCTCGATTCCAAACTTGGGTCACTGTCTGTGTGGAGTTTGCTTGTTCTCCCCATGTCTGCGTGGGTTTCCTCCGGATGCTCCAGTTTCCTCCTACACTCCAAAGATGTACGGATTAGGTTGATTGGCCATGATAAATTGCCCCTTAGTGTCAGGGGGAATAGGAGGGTAAATGTGGGGTTACAGGGATAGGACCTGGGTGGGATTGTTGTCAGTGCAGGCTCGATGGGCCAAATGGCCTCCCTCTACACTGTAGATTCTATAATGTACTTATTTATTTCATAGCATCTCTTACTGTGCTTTTCCACATATTTTCTATCATTTCTCACTGGTACCTTTGGAAGGAAGCAACTTTTGTACAGGCCAGTTACCATCATCAAATTCTTGTCTATCTATTTTATCAACACTTGGCCGTGCATGTAACTTGATTCTCTAAACTAAAAGTGCCTTTTAACATTGTTTTGTTTATATTTGTCAACAGCACGGATGATTAATGTCATGTACAATTCTAACCTTTTTAACCATTTTAATCTTTTGTACTTGTGCACGGTGAGAACAGAAAAATTAAAAACAATAAGTTCAAAGAAAAAAGTGGTTACAATAAGCAGCTTTTTCTGCAATCCATTTTGTCAATGTCTCAATTTCTTTTGGTCAGGATGAAGAGGTGTGAAGTGTTTGAAGCCTTTGTTATTGATATTTTAATACTTTAATGGTTATAGCCTCGTTCTGTGATTTAAGACTCTTTAAGATTTATGAGAGTTGAATTTTCAGAGCACTCCCAAAACAGGATTGGGGGAGCTGGCATGCCAGTTGCAAGATGCCATTCCTAGCACTGGCCATTTTAGAGGACATGATGTGGAGATGCCGGCGTTGGACTGGGGTAAACACAGTAAGAAGTCTCACAACACTAGGTTAAAGTCCAACAGGTTTATTTGGTAGCACAAGCCACTAGCTTTCGGAGTGCTGCCCCTTCATCATTGACTCACCTGATGAAGGGGCAGCGCTCCGAAAGCTAGTGGCTTGTGCTCCCAAATAAACCTGTTGGACTTTAACCTGGTGTTGTGAGACTTCTTACTGCATTTTGGAGGAGACAAGTTTGGGGCCCATGAAGGCCACTCACCCCCACAGGGCGGACAGGCAGTTAGGTTCATTTGGAGCCTTGTTAAAAGGCAGCTAAAGGAGACTGAACGGGATTTTCCAGTTGGCCTCCAGTTTCTGATATGGCAGAAGGCAGATCAACCTTCCAGAGAAAAATGAAACAGACTAGGTGTCAACGTTCCTGACAGGTCTACAGGCCCACCTTGCCTGAGTGGGGGCACAGCCAAAGATCATCCCATGAAGGGATTCTTCCCCCCAAGCACCACCCCCTCCTACACAATGATGGACTGGCTGCTTATTCTGTTTTAAAGTTTTTTAAAGTGGTTCAGAGGGAATTTTCGCATTGAGGCACCCTCCCAGTTACAACAAACCTGTCTCCATACCAATTTTTAAGGGCTCAACCACTTGACAATCTTAACTTTAATCAGTTTCCCCACTTAGAAGCAAACCTAGCTCCCTTTTCAGCTCCATGATTGTATATTAGCAAAAACATAATGAATATGTATGCATTTTCTATTGTCAGAGAAAGACAAACAGATGTTAAATTTCAATACACAAAACGTCCAAAGCTACTTTCAACTCTAAAGACTGTATCAATATTATAATCAAGCAACTTATGTGAAATATAGCTGGACCTATGCTTAGACTGAACAATAGCAAGTAACATGTGTGCCTCTGAAGGACCAGACAATTTAAAAAAAGGTCCAATGCCATGACTTTCAACCTCACTAAGTACATCACAGACAACTTGAGAGTCACCATTTACCAAAAGCTTAATCAAAACAGCCAATCAACAACATGGCTGCAACAGCAGGATTGAGGGTAAGTGCTCTTTGACAAGTGAGTCAATTCCTGACCCCTCAAATCTTTTCCACTATGTAAAGTCTTATCTGAATGATCCAGTTGCAACACTCATAAGTCTAACAGTACCTAAAACAGAATTGTCCCGTTAATTGGCATTCTTATCAATGGACTCAGAACCATCACCAATTGTTAAAAGTTGCTGCAGTAGGTGCTATCTATAGGATGCAGTTCAGCAACAGTTTATGGCAGAATCCCCCAGTACTATCATCTCTACCACTAAGAAAGACACAGGAGCCTCCCAAGTTTTCACTGCCCTGAATTGGATATATACCTCCATTCCCTAATTGTTGCGGAGTCAAACTCCTGGAATTTCCTACTAAGTTGTGGTTTTAATGCCATTACAAGGACAGTAGCAGTTCATGAAGATCCATCACCTTCTCAAGGAAACCAGGAATGAGCAATGAATGCAGCCTTTCAACATTGTCCAAATTTCCAAAACAAATCATAATTAGTCCTTACATAAGTGTAGTTAAATGAAGCTGAAAGGTAAATCCTGCAAGTCTTGTTATAGTGATTATTAACAGTGAAATGGGTAATACTGCTTTTGTAGCCTCTGACACTAGTGGCTAAGCAGTTCAACAGAAAATTTACAATGAAGACATGTTGCGATGAGTCAATAATTAAAATCAACACTTCAAACACCAGGAAAAGTTTAATTTTTCGATGAGGTGAACAGGTGTGTAAATGAGGGCAATGCATTTAGCACAGTTTTCTTGGACTTCAGTGAGGCTTTTGACAAGATCCCACATGGGAGGCTGGTAGCGAAGGTAAGAGCCCATGGGATCCAAGGAAATTTGGCAAATTGGATCAAGAATTGGCTGAGTGGCAGGATGTGGAGGATGATGGTCGAGGGGTGTTTTTTTGATTGGGAGGCTGTGTCCAGTGGGATCCCATAGACACCAGTGTTGGGGTCCTTGCTGTTTGTGGTTTGTACAAATAATTTAGACTTAAATGTAGGACAGTTGATCATTAAGTTCGCAGATGATACAAAAATTGGTAGTGTGGTAAATAATGAAGACGATAGCCTTAAAATAAAGGAAGATATAGATGGGCTGGTCAGATGGGCTGGTCAGCGGTAAATGAAAGTCAATCCAGATAAGTGTGAGATAATGCACTTGGGCAGGACAAACAAGGCAAGGGAATAAATGATGAACGGCAGGAGCACAGGAAGTACCGAGGATCACCAGTCCTTTAAGGTAGCAGGACAGGTGGATAAAATGGTTAAGAAGACTCACAGTATACTTGCCTTTATTAGCCAAGGCATAGAGTTTAAACACAGTAAGAAGTCTCACAACACCAGGTTAAAGTCCAACAGGTTTATTTGGTAGCACCAAAGTGCTAAGAAAATAAACCTGTTGGACTTTAACCAGGTGTTGTGAGACTTCTTACTGTGCTTACCCTAGTCCAACATCGGCATCTCCACATCATAGAGTTTAAGAGCAAGGAGGTTACATGGGAACGAGATAAAATGCTGACAAGGCCAGAGTTAGAGTATTATGTGCAGTTCTGGAATCCACATTATTAAAGGGATGTGATAGGGTACAGAGGAGATTTATCAGGATGTTGCTGGAGACTTTAAGTTATAAAAAGAGATTGGATAGACTGGAATTGTTTTCCTTGCAGCAGAGGAGACTGAGGGGGGACATGATTGAGATATATAAGATTATAAGTGGCATAGATAGAGTAGACAAGAAGAAACTTTCCCCTTGTTGGAGGGATCAATGATCAGGAGGCATAGATTTAAGGTAAGTAGCAGGAGATTGAGATGGGATGTGAGGAAAATCTTTTTCATCCAGAGGGTAGTGGGAATCTAGAACACACTGTCTGAAAGGGTGGTGGAGGCAAAGATTCCCATTTAAGACGTAGTTAGATTTACACTTGAGATACTAAGGCATACAAGGCTATGGTGCAAATGCTGGAAAATGGGATTAGAATAGTTGAATGGTTTGTCTTTGACTCGATGGTCCGAAGAGCCTTTTTGTGTGCTGTAGAGCTCTATGACCCTATGTTTCTTCATAGAGTCATAGAGGTTTACAGCATGGAAACAGGCCCTTGGGCCCAACTTGTCCATGCCGCCCTTTTTTTTAAACTCCTAAGCTAAATCCCCATTGCCTGCATTTGGCCCATATCCCTCCATACCCATCTTACCCATGTAACTGTCGAAATGCTTTTAAAAAGACAAAATTGTACCCGCCTCCAATACTACCTCTGGCAGCTTGTTCCAGGCACTCACCACCCTCTGTGTGAAACAATCACCCCTCTGGTCACTTTTGTATCTCTCCCCTCTCACCTTGAACCTATGCCCTCTAGTTTTAGACTCTCCTACCTTTGGGAAAAGATATTGACTGTCTAGCTGATCTGTACCATTCATTATTTTATAGATCTCTATAAGATCACCCCCCAGCTTTCTACGCTCCAGAGAAAAAAGTCTCAGTCTATCCAGCCTCTTCTTATAACTCAAACCATCAAGTCCCGGTCACATCCTAGTCAATCTTTTCTGCACTCATTCTAGTTTAATAATATCTTTTCTATAATAGAGTGACCAGAACTGTACAGCAACTGTATTCCCAAGTGTGGCCTTAGCAATGTCTTGTACAACTTCAACAAGACATCCCAACTCCTGTATTCAATGTTCTGACCAATGAAACCAAGCTGTCCACCGTGACTCCACTTTCAAGGAGCTATGAACATGTAACCCTAGATCTCTTTGTTCTGTAACTCTCCCCAACACCCTACCATTAACTGAGTAAGTCCTGCCCTGGTTCAATCTACCAAAATGCATCACCTCGCATTTATCTAAATTAAACTCCATCTGCCATTTGTCAGCCCACTGGCCCAATTGATCAAGATCCCATTGCAATCTGAGATAACTTTCTTCACTGTCCACTATGCCACCAATCTTGGTGTCATCTGCAAACTTACTAACCATGCCTCCTATATTCTCATCCAAATCATTAATATAAATCACAAATAACAATGGACCCAGCACTGATGCCTGAGGCACACCGCTGGTCACAGGCCTCCAGTTTGAAAAACAACCCTCTACAACCACCTTCTGGCTTCAGATAAAGAGAGTTGACTAAAATTAGTATTTTGAATGCAACATCTATACTTCCACAATGTTATTTAATTTTATTTGTCTTACCTTTAACAGTGACACTCATAGCAATCTCATCCTCTTTTGTCTTAAAAACATATTCACCAGATTCTCCAGATTTGGCATTGTGAAGGACTAATCTTCGTGTTGTACCTTCTGATTCAACACTTACTGCTTTGCTCAGCTTTACTTCCTGTCCTTTTTTGTACCATTTCCCTTCAACAGTAGATTGAGACACATCACAAACAAGGACTACCTTCTCTCCCACATTTGCTGTGTACTCTGTTTGTGTTGTGGATTTCTTCATGATAGTTGCAGCTGATTCTGCAAAAGCAAAAGAAATAATAATAATATAACGGTGAAAAATACCATAACCGTTATGCTCTGATGCACATAAAAAACTAGATCAACTAGAAATGGTTAACAATGGAACTTTACCTGGAAATGAATCTTTTCTAATCGTGCCCCAGTGAATAAGTTAGAAATTATTACATTCATATTACAATATCTCTGACCAATGCTTCAAATTATGTCTCATAATTAATTTCCATGTATAGATAAGAGGTCAGTCCATAATTTTTTTTAAAAATTCCATGCACTATTTGTATTGAGATGGAAATTTTCACAATGGAGACCAATATGAACAGAATGCGGTCTTTAAATTGATTGTATAATTTCCACCAGAACCATTTGGTAACCATTCCGTGATATTAGTAAAAGAAAAGGAAGCCTAAACAGCAGAATAAATCAATCCACTTAAGCAGAGAATTTACCTGAATTCCCTTTCTATCAGCACTCATTTTTAAAGGTACCAGATTTTTCTCATGTTTTGAGGTTTTTATAAACTTAATCAGTTTCTCAAACTGTTATATTGGGATATGAACTCTGGATTATTAATCTAAAGATGTGCGGGTTAGGTTGATTGGCCATGCAAAATTAACCCTCGTGTCAGGGGGGTCAGCAGAGTAAAATATGAGGGGTTACGGGAATAGGGCCTGGGCAGGATTGTGGTCAGTGCAGACTCGATGGGCTGAATGGCCTCCTTCTGCACTGTAGGGATTCTATGGTTCTATGATTCTATAATTAACCTAGACCTCTAATTTACTCTTTCAGCAACATAATCACTACGCTACCGTATCTTACCTATACTCCTTTAAAAGTCTATATACATAAGATTATATTTCCTTTATCAATGTACATCATTAAGAAATCTACTAAATATCTCAAACAGGAATTATATTTCGCAAATCTGATTTCAAGAAGAAATTAGATATAGCTCTTGGGGCTAAAGGGATCAGAGTTGAGGAGGAACTTCTTCTCCCAGAGGGTGGTGAATCTCTGGAATTCTCTGCCCACTGAGGTGGTGGAGGCTACCTCGCTGAATATGTTTAAAGCGCGGATGGATGGATTCCTGATCGGTAAGGGAATTAAGGGTTATGGGGATCAGGCGGATAAGTGGTACTGATCCACGTCAGATCAGCCATGATCTTATTGAATGGCGGGGCAGGCTCGAGGGGCTAGATGGCCTACTCCTGCTCCTATTTCTTATGTTCTTATGTTCTTATGATCAAGGGATATAGGAGGAAGGGGGGATCAGGATATTGAATTCGATAATCAGCCATGATTAAAAAGAATGGTGGAGCAGGTTCGAAGGGACGAATGGCCTACTCCTGCTTCTAGTTTCTATGTTTCTATGTAAATCCAGGCAGTCTCTCCCTAATTTTAAATAAAAACAGAAAATAGTTATCTGTGGAGAGAAAAACAGAGTTATCCTTTCATTAGAACTTCTGGGGAAATGTCAGACTTGAAATATAGATATTAAGTACACCATCATATTGGATCGGATCTCAAAAATGACAAGACAGAATACGGGAAAGAGATAGAGAATCTGGTGAAATGATATGATGAAAATAATCTCTCCCTCAATGTCAGTAAAACAAAGATTTCAGGAAGCACAGTGGAGGACATGCCCCTGTCTACATCAATGGGGACGAAGTAGAAATGGTCGAGAGCTTCAAGTTTTTAGGTGTCCAGATCATCAACAACCTGTCCTGATCCCCCCCACACCGACGCTATAGTTAAGAAAGCCCACCAACGCCTCTACTTTCTCAGGAGGCTAAGGAAACTCAGCTACGCCTCTCACCAATTTTTACAGATGCACCATAGAAAGCATCCTTTCCAGATATATCACAGCTTGATATGGCTCCTGCTCTGACCAAGACCGCAAGAAACTACAAAGGGTTGTGAACATAGCCCAGTCCATCACGCAAACCAGCCTCCCATCCACTGACTCTGTCTACACCTCCCACTGCTTCGGAAAAACATCCAGCATAATCAAGGATCCCACGCACCCCAGACATACTCTGTTCCACCTTCTTCCATCGGGAAAAGATACAAAAGTCTGATATCATGTATCAACCAACTCAATAACAGCTTCTTCGATGCTGCCATCAGACTTTTGAATGGACCTACCATTTATTAAGCTGGTCTTTCTCTACACTCTAGCTATGATTGTAACACTACATTCTGCACCCTTTCCCTTCCTTCTCTCCTATGAAGTCTATGAACGGTATGTTTTGTCTGTATAGCACGCAGGAAACAATACTTTTCACTGTATCCCAATACATGTGACAACAATAAAACAAATCAAACCAAATTATAAAAAATGAAAAACATGGAAGTTATGCAAACTTGTATAAAGCTCTGGTTAAGCCACAACTAGAGTATTGTGTTCAGTTCTGGTGGTCACCACACTTCAAGAACGATATGAGGGTCCACGAAAGGTTAGAGGAGATTTACCAGAATGATTCCCGGGATGAGACATTTCAGTTATCAGATTAGATTGGAAACCTGAGGTTATTCTCCCTTGAAGCAAGGAGATTGAAGGGAGACTTGATAGTGGCATGCAAGATTATACCAGGTGTAGGTACGGTAGGCAAAGAAAACCTTATCCCATTAGCTGACAGCACAAGGACTAGGAGACACAGATTTTAGGTTTTTGGCAAGAGGTGCAGGGGATTGTGAGGAAGAACTTTTTTTACTCCACAATTTATAATGCTAGGGAAGCAGAGAAAATCAATTATTTTGAAAGGAAATTGGATGGGGAAGTGAGGGAATTAAACTTGTAGGGCTATGGGATTAAAGTTGGGTAATGGAATTGACTGGAATTCTCCACAGCCAAATGGTCTTTTTCAAATGGTTGAATTTTATGCTGGTGGTGGTTTTGCCCCTTTGCTTAGAAGACAGGGATGAACCTGCCTTTACTTGGTTAGCATGCCCCATGGCCTTTAATTGGGCATGATGTGGAGATGCCGGCGTTGGACTGGGGTAAACACAGTAAGAAGTTTAACAACACCAGGTTAAAGTCCAACAGGTTTATTTGGTAGCAAAAGCCACACAAGCTTTCGGAGCTGCAAGCCCCTTCTTCAGGTGAGTGGGAATTCTGTTCACAAACAGAGCATATAAAGACACAAACTCAATTTACATGAATAATGGTTGGAATGCGAATACTTACAACTAATCAAGTCTTTAAGAAACAAAACAACATGAGTGGAGAGAGCATCAAGACAGGCTAAAAAGATGTGTATTGTCTCCAGACAAGACGGCCAGTGAAACTCTGTGGGGGTTACAAATAGTGGGACATGAACCCAATATCCCGGTTCTCATGTCCCACTATTTGTAACCCCCACAGAGTTTCACTGGCTGTCTTGTCTGGAGACAATACACATCTTTTTAGCCTGTCTTGATGCTCTCTCCACTCATGTTGTTTTGTTTCTTAAAGACTTGATTAGTTGTAAGTATTCGCATTCCAACCATTTTTCATGTAAATTGAGTTTGTGTCTTTATATGCTCTGTTTGTGAACAGAATTCCCACTCACCTGAAGAAGGGGCTTGCAGCTCCGAAAGCTTGTGTGGTTTTTGCTACCAAATAAACCTGTTGGACTTTAACCTGGTGTTGTTAAACTTCTTACTTTAATTGGGCACCAGCCTTTTAATTGGCTTGAGGTGGGATGCCTGCCCCTCACCAAGAGGAAGTCTCACCTCAGAGAACCTCAAGCTAATTAGTCAGGGGTCTGGTAGCTCTCATGTCCCAACGGCATTGGGAGTGGTGATCACTGCATGAACTGCAGAGAAACTGAGGGGAAAGCATTCACTGTTAAAGTCAGGATGTAGGATGAGTTTGGGGTCTTAGCATGGATGGGCTGGCAGGACTGGATAAGCAGGAGGGGGCAAATGGAGGGGGAGGTGGGTATCATGGTTGGAAACAGTACAGAAGGGGAATGGGGGAGGGGTTTGCACTTTGAAGAGAGGCCCTGTAACATCACTTCACTAACTCACATCAGTTTATCTGCTGCTGTAAAGCTTATCCATGACTTTATTACCCTTATTCCAACACACTCTCGTCCAGCCACATTCTACCATCTCGAAAGCCGAGGTCATCCAAAACCCTACTATTTGTGCCCTAACTTGCACCAGGTCCCATTCATCCATCATACCATGCTAACTAAGCTTCATTGGCACCAGGTTAAGTAAAGCATGACTTTAATATTAGAGTCATAGATCAGAATTTTACCCCACAGGGGCAGGATGGCGGGTGGAAGGATAAACGTGGTGTTATGCCAGCAGTGCCATTCCTGTCACCTATCCACCCCTGCGCACACCCACTGTAATTTTACCAACATCGAAGGAGGCCTCTGGTAGGCACAGATTGCACATGAAGAAGGCACTCCCCTCCCCAACCAGCCCAGCACCAAGGCTTGCCTGGATTTCCAGGTAGCTAGGAGATTGGCAAGGGCCTCTCCTGCCATAGGTGGTGAAGAAAAGGCCTTTAAATGGCCAATTAATGGCCTTAATTGACCATAGGCAAGCAGGCTGCCCAAATGCCCTCCTGCCACTTGTCTGTCCAATCTGTTAGCCTATCTATGCCCTGTTGCAGTTGATTGGTATCATCCTTTCTGTCAAACCTCCTTTACCATTAGAAAATTTTGAAATTTTGCTCTATATTCCAATGACCAAGTCATTTATATATATATCAAAAATAGCAGTCAGCCTAGCACCTTGGGGAGCATCACTGTCTACCATTCTCCAATCTGAGAAACAGTCAGTTTCCACAACTTGCTGTATTCTGTGCTTAAAGTCATGTTTAATTAAAGTTGACACTAGCTCTCTTATTCTATAAGCCTCAATCTTATTAACTAGCCTCTTATGTTGTACTTTATCAAAGGCTTTCTTAAATTCCATATAGACAGCAGCCATTACAGTCCCTTCTTCAACCTTTTCTGTTCTTTCATCAAAAAAATCAACTGGATCAGTTAAACATAATCTGTCCTTTACAAGTCCATGTAACAGTAAGAAGTCTCATAACATATAGACAGAGACTCAACTGTAAGATAATGGTTGGAATGCGAGTCTTAACAGGTAATCAAGTCTTTACAGGTACAGACAATGCAAGTGGAGAGAGGGATAATCACAGGTTAAAGAGGTACTCTGTCTATATATGCCGTGTTTGTGAACCCAACTCTCCATTCACCTGTTGAAGAGGCATTGCTCCAAAAGCTCATGATACCAAATAAACCTGTTGGACTTTAGCCTGGTGTTGTGAGACTTCTTACTGTGCCCACACCAGTCCAACGCCGGCATCTCCACATCAAGTCTGTGTAAGGCAAGTCTTTCTGATACCTCCACTCCCAATTCCTTTAGCAACGGAGCAGATGACCTATCCACTCCAAGCATAGCCAGCCTTCCCAGTATATCCATCCTATCAATTTTCACCCTATTCGTTACTCACACCATATTGCTTCTACTGGTATTTTCATAGTAACCTCATCCTCAGTAAATACAATATATTTGTTAGATATTTTAATCTTGCCCTAAGCCTCTAAGCACATATCACCCTCTTAGGCATAATAGGTCACATGTTACCTTAAAAGTCATACATACCTTAAAGATCACCCATTGACCAATTAAAGTTTTTCTTTGTTTCTTTCCCACTCTTGTTTTCAAATCCTTCACCCATTCATAACTCAGTTATCTCCTCCAGTTCGACCATCATCCTGGATAGCCTGGCTCCTTCAATTGTGATCTCTTGTAAATCCCCAATTTTAATCACTCCAGCATTGGCACTCATGCCTTCAGCTGCCTGGGCCCTAAGCTCTGAAATTCTATCCTAAAACCTCTTTGCCTCTCTGTCTCTCTTTGCCCCTTTAAGATGTTCCTGAAAACCTATCTCTTTGACCAAGGTTTTGATCATCTGCTGTAACACATGCTTAGGTGGCTCAGTGTCGAATTATGTTTGATAAAACGTCTGAAAAGCACTTTGATACATGTTACCCACGTTGAAGGTGCTTTATAAATGCAGATTGCTGCTGTAATATTAGTTTGTCACTGTCACTAAAGCAACAATCAAATTTACTTTTACCTTTGATCTTAACTTGGAATGTTAGACTGTCATCATTAGACATGCAGGTGTAGTTTCCTTGGTCGCTCTGCTGCACTTTTTTGATGACAAGTTTGCGTTGTGTTCCCTGAGAGATGATGGTTATCCTCTGGTCCTGTTTAACCTCTTTTTGATCCTTTCGCCACACGACCACAGCATCAGGTGGTGACACCTCACAAGACAGTTCCAAACTTTCTGAGGCTGTTGTTATCACTTCTGGAGGAGTTTTTGGCTTGTTTATGAACTTCACACATAGATCTGCAAATAAAAAACATATTTTCATTACAATTGGTACCTTAAATCAAACTGACTGGAAATCACACAGGTACTAGTATTTAATTTAATACAGACTATTAGGAGAAAAAGTAATCTTATGCTAGCATCTCAGACTTAGGAAGCTCTGACACCAGGAAGCTCAGAGGAACAGGTGGATCTAGGGGTACTTATTCACAGATCCCTGAAGGCAGTAGAGGAGGTGAATAGGGTAGTTAAGAAGGCAGACGGGACACTTGCTTTTATCAGTCGTAGCAAAGAGTATGAGAGCAATGAGGTTATGTTGGAGCTGTGCAGAACATTGGTTCGGCCACAGCTGGAGTACTGTGTGCAGTTCTCGTCATCTCACTATAGGAAAGATGTGATTGCACTAGATGAGGTACAGAGGAGATTCACCAGGATGCTGCCTGGGATGGAGCATTTGAGCTACAAAAGGAGAGTGGATAGGCTTGGATTGTTTTTGCTACAGCAGAGAAGGCTGAGGGGGGACATGATTGAGATGCATAAGATCATGAGGGGTATGGACAGGGTGAATAGGAAGCAGCTGGTCCCCTTATTTTAGGGGTCAATCATGAGGGGGTATAGCTATAGGGTGAGGGGCAGGAGATTCAGAAGGGATTTGAAAAAAAAACATTTCACTCAGAGGGTGGTGGGAATCTGGAATGCACTGCCCGGGAGATAGTGGAGGCCAGAAACCTTACAACCTTTTAAAAGTGTTTGGATAAGCACTTGAATCGTATCAAGAATATGGGACAAATGCTGGAAAATGGAATTAGCGCAACTTTAGTGGCAGTTATTGTCGGTGCAGACTCAATGAACCAAAGGGCCTCTTCTGCATTGTGAGATTCGATGACTTACTAGAATTAAAATAGCTAGGCTGGAAAAAGATCCTTTAGTGCTTCTGTATGCTAGTATTAGTTTTGACAACTCAGCATTTCGCTTGGAATGTGCACTGAGTTTGGGATACCAAATTTGATGCTGGAAGGGTGATAATTTTAGCTTTGATATCCAGCATTAATATTGGACTATGCTGGTATAAGCTTGGACATTCCTACTTTCATTCTTAAATTGTACCATCATCAATACCTTGTTGCAACTCAAATGACAACAGGTTTCTGACAGAAGCACTGGCAAAAATAACACACTACCAGATATCTGTGCTACGAGTCTCTACTAAAAGCAGTGTATAAACAAAACATTTATATTTCATACAGCAGTCATAAAACAAACCTACATTGGATACTTCTGCGATAAGAAGTTTAACAACACCAGGTTAAAGAACCACCCTGTCCACTTCTGCGATGACAGACAAAACTTAAAATAGCACTACACTTCCATTAACTCTTGAGCTGATTTAACCATGAGATTGCAAGGCATAATTAAAGAGTGGATTAAACACACTTGGCATGAATTTACTGGCTCGCCTCGCCGATAACCGACGTGGCGAGCTGGTAAGATAGAATGAGAGGCAAAAAGTCAGATTCATGTCCGGTTTTTCACTACTTGCGATCTTGCCAGTCCCATTTTGCTGGTGAAATCAGCTTTGCACCTAGGTGCAATCGTCGTGATTTGCGCTTCAGCTTTGCGCGAAGGTGATTTCAATATTAATAACTTGATTAGCATGTCATTAATGAGTCCCGGACGCTATCATCTGGGCTCACTTACTTTAGCCTCATCGCTGGTCGAGGTCCTCATCGGCGAGGATCACAAATGGCCCCCACCAACGCGATTTCTATCCCTCTTTTCACCTCCCGTTCATCTGTCTATCAAAATACTCCTTGAACGTTGCTAACCTTCCTCTTCCACCGCCTCCACTCGCAGTGCGCTCCAGGTACCCATCACCCTCGGTGTCAAAAACATTTCCCACACATCTACCCTAAACTTACCACCTCTCACCTTAAACCTGTGCCCTCCTGTAGTCGACCCTTCCACCCTGGGAAAAAGCCTCTGACTATCCACCCTTTCCCAAGAAACTTTACCTTTTGTACCTGCCTGCCTGACAAACGGCTCATAATTTTGTAGACTTCTATCAGATTGCCCCTCAGCCTCCGGCTTTTTCTAGTGAAAGCAATCTGAGTTTTATCCAACCTTTCCTCCAGACCCTAAAACCCTCCAGACTAGGCAACATCCTGGTAAACCTTCTTTGCACCCTCGCCAAAGCACCCATGGTTCTTCTGGTCGTGTGGTGACCAGAACTATACACAATATTCCAAATGTGGCCTAACTAAAGTTTTTATACAGCTGTAACATAACTTTCCAACTTTTATATTCGATGCCCTGGCCGATGAAGGCAAGTATGCCATATGCCTTCTTGACCACCTTATCTACCTGTGTTTCCACTTTCAGGGATCCCACTGTATGTTAATGCTCCTAAGTGTTCAGCCGTTTACTGCATAATTCGCACCTGAATTTAATGTTCCAAAATGCATCACTTTGTATTTGTCTGGATTAAACTCCAACGACACCGCAAACTGCCGGTTCCAAGTGGAGAGGATCTCCAAGAAGATCGCGCATATTGACACAGACATCAAGTTTCTACAAAGATGCAAGAAAGCAGACAAGATACCGAAAGGACTATAGATCACAAACCCACTCAGGTCAACCAATAACACAGACTACGCTGAGAGACTTCGCCATCGCACCTCTCTCACACTCCTCAACCACCTCATACACCAGCTCCACAGCAAACGCCGCATCCTGGAAACCAAGATAGAGTCCATATTCTCAACTTGCGCTCAGGACGCAGACCAGCTGCGAAACTCTGCCAAGCAGATGAGACAAAGGAACTACACCATCTACATGCACACCAAGAACAGGAAACTTGAGAAACTCGGCATCACCACCAGCAGCAGCCAAGCCTCCCCCGGTACCACAGTAGAAAACAGTACCACTACAGGGAAGTCCATTGTCAACTTGTCAGACTACACACTTCAACCAGATGAAATCGAAGTTCTCAGCCGAGGGCTCAATTTCTGCCGAACCACCAAAATAGACCCCATCAGTCTCGCAGCAGACACAGAGGAATTCATCAGGCAAATGAGGCTGCGGGAGTTCTTCCAGAAACCCCAAGAGGCCAACAGCGAACACAATGAGACAGCCAATGAACCGGAACAGCCGACAGAGAGATCCACAGTGCAGCAACCGAAGAGGAAAAATAGTCGAATTGGACTCCTCCGGAAGGCCGCGACCCTCGACTTGACATGTATGCCCAAGCCATCAGGAGGTGCGTCAACACCAGATTCATCAGCCGCACTCACAAGACAGCCCCGAACATCACCCAAGCACAATGCAACATCATCCGCGCTCTCAAGACCAACCGCAACATTGTCATCAAACCAGCAGACAAAGGAGGGGCCATCGTCATACTGAACAGAACGGATTACTGCATAGAAGTGTACCGACAACTGAACAATGGGAAATACTACAGACAGTTACCCGCAGATCCGACCAAAGAACACACCCGTCAACTCAACAGACTGATCAAGACCTTTGATCTGGACCTTCAGAGCACTCTCTGTGCTCTCATCCCACGTACTCCCCGCGTTGGAGATCTCTACTGCCTCCCGAAGATATACAAGGCAAACACACCCGGCCGTCCCATCATATCGGGCAATGGGACCCTGTGGAGAACCTGTCCAGCTACGTCGAGGGCATCCTGAAACCCATTATACAAAGAACCCCCAGCTTTTGTCGCGACACTATGGACTTCCTACAGAAACTCAGCACACATGGAGCAGTTGAACCAGAAACACTCCTCGTGACAATGGATGTCTCGGCACTCTACACCAGCATCCCCCACGACGATGGCATTGCTGCAACTGCCTCAGTACTCAACGCCGACAACTGCCAGTTTTAAGATGCAATTTTACAACTCATCCTCTTCATCCTGGACCACAATGTCTTCACCTTCAACAACCAGTTCTTCATCCAGACACACGGAACAACTATGGGACCAAATTCGCACCTCAATATGCACAGGTTCGAACAAGACCTTCAATCGATGCTATACACTGGATACATCGATGACATTTTCTTCCTTTGGACTCATGGTGAACAATCACTGAAACAACTATATGATGACATCAACAAGTTCCATCCCACCATTAGACTCACCATGGACTACTCTCCGGAATCGGTTGCATTCTTGGACACACGCATCTCCATTAAGGACGGTCACCTCAGCACCTCACTGTACCGCAAGCCCACGGATAACCTCACGATGCTCCACTTCTCCAGCTTCCACCCTAAACACGTTAAAGAAGCCATCCCCTATGGACAAGCCCTCCGTATACACAGGATCTGCTCAGATGGGGAGGATCGCAACAGACACCTCCAGACGCTGAAAGATGCCCTCATAAGAATAGGACACGGCGCTCAATTCATCGATCGACAGTTCCGACACACCACAGCAAAAAACCGCACCGACCTCCTTAGAAGACAAACACGGGACACGGTGGACAGAGTACCCTTCGTCGTCCAGTACTTCCCCAGAGCGGAGAAGCTATGACATCTTCTCCGGAGCCTTCAACATGTCATTGATGAAGACGAACATCTCGCCAAATACATTCCCACACCCCCACTTCTTGCCTTCAAACAACCGCACAACCTCAAACAGACCATTGTCCGCAGCAAACTACCCAGCCTTCAGAAGAACAGTGACCACGACACCACACAACCCTGCCACAGCAACCTCTGCAAGATGTGCCGGATCATCGACACTGGTGCCATCATCTCACGTGAGAGCACCATCCACCAGGTACACGGTACATACTCTTGCAACTCGGCCAACGTTGTCTACCTGATACGCTGCAGGAAAGGATGTCCCGAGGCATAGTACATTGGGGAGACCATGCAGATGCTACGACAACCGATGAATGAACACCGCTTGACAATCACCAGGCAAGACTGTTCTCTTCCCGTTGGGGAACACTTCAGCGGTCACGGGCATTCGGCCTCTGATCTTCGGGTAAGCATTCTCCAAGGCGGCCTTCACGACACACGACAACGCAGAGTCACTGAGCAGAGACTGATAGCCAAGTTCCGCACACATGAGGACGGCCTCAATCGGGATCTTGGGTTCATGTCACACTATCTGTAATCCCCACAACTTGCCTGGGCTTGCAAAATCTCACTAACAGTCCTGTCTGGAGACAATACACATCTCTTTAACCTGTGCTTAACGCTCTCTCCACTCACATTGTCTGTACCTTTAAGACTAGATTACCTGTAAAGACTCGCATTCCAACCATTATTTTATAAATTGAGTTTGTGTCTTTATATGCCCTGCTTGTGAACAGAACTCCCACTCACCTGACAAAGGGGCAGCACTCCAAAAGCTAGTGGCTTTTGCTACTAAATAAACCTGTTGGACTTTAACCTGGTGTTGTGAGACTTCTTACTGTGTTAAACTCCATCTGCCATTTCTCTGCCCAAGTCTGCAATCTACCTATATCTTATTGGATCCTTTGACAATCCTTGTCACTATCTGCATCTCTGCCAATTTTTGTGTCATCTGCAAACGTACCAATCAAACCACCTACATATTCCTCCAGATCATTTATTCATATGACAAACACCAAAGGTCCTAACACTGATCCCTGTGGAACACCATTAGTTACTGATCTCCATTCTGAAAAGCACCCTTCCACCACTACTTTCTATCTTTCTATGACCAAACCAGTTCTGTATCCATCTAGCCAGTCAAGATCCCAAGAAACTTTACCTTTTGTACCTGTCTGACATGAGCCTTGTCAAATGCCTTCCTAAAGTGACGTGTACAACTGCTTTTTAAAAATGGGAACCAGGCAAACGCAACATGCTAGAGGCGCACAGGTGGATATAACCCCTGGGGGAGAGGGACATTCCTGGGCAGTACCCTGGCACTGCCCCCCTGGCAGCTTGGGGGGGGGGGGGGTGTGTCAGAGGCAGTGCGGAGGCAATGTTAGGGGGCCCCTCTGGGGAACTCCATTGAGGGAGGGGTCGGTTCCCATTATCGGTTCAGGGGCGGGGTGGGGGTGGTCTCCGCTTGTCTGTGGGAATGGGGCTTCTGTGTTGTCAAACTGAGATCGGGGCACACTTTACAAATTCCCAGCTGCTGGCTTTTTTCACCAGCATTGCAGCGTGGGCTACAACTCCAGATTTTTTCTGCACGGGGTGCTGGATTATCTGGCGAGAAAACCCAGCTAGGCTGCCTGCGCGTTGCACGCCAGTTTTTTTGCCTCAGCCAAACCTCTGTGCAGAGAATGGAAGATTCTGCCCATAGATGTTTGAACACAAATTTCCATCCAGGCTCTGACTATTAAAGTTTAAAATTTATTTATTGGTGTCATAAGTAGGCTTACATTAACACTGCAATGAAGTTACTGTGAAAATCCCCCAGTCGCCACACTCCGGCACCTATCCGGGTATACTGAGGGAGAATTTAGCATGGCCAATGCACCTAACCAGCACGTCTTTCGGACTGTGAGAGGAAACCGGAGCACCTGGAGGAAACCCACACAGACATGGAGAGAATGTGCAGAGTCCACACAGACAGTGACTCAAGCTGGGAATCGAACCCGGGTCCCTGGCACTGTGGGGCAACAGTGTTAACCACTGTGCCATCATGCCGCCCATCGCATCAGCACTTATGCCTTCCTCCTTGGTTTTCAATGAATACAGACTGGTGCTGAAGGAAAAATTGTACTTACCAATGATTTTCAAATCAAAACTCACAACGTCTTCTCCGCTCTTGCATGTATAAGTCCCTTCATCCTCTTTTTTTGTAGTTGGAATAAGAAGCCTATGTTGCTTTCCCTTGCTTTCTGTTGTAAACTTTTTTGTTTGCTTGATTTCTTTATCATCTTTGTACCACTGTACTTTGGTATTGGTGTCAACAGTCTCAATAAAGAACTCTGTTTTCTCTCCAAACACAGTAGTAATAGCGCGTTTCACTTTCTCTTTGTTCAAAAATCGAGAAGTCTCTGATGTGGGGAAAAATATTAGTAAGCAAGGATACTTGAACCTTCTTTATTTGCAATATGTGATTAACGAACTAATGCCAGATCAAAACAATATAGGAGAATATATAATCCCTCGAGAAGATAATTCCAATATTTACTCTGTAGGAATTAATCAAATAAGCAGAAAAACATTTCCTCTAATATGAATATTAAAACATTACTTAGCATTGAAAAGAAACAGTTATCTCTCCCAATTACTAGGGGTGGAATTTTCTCGTCCCACCCGCTGCAAGAATCATAGTGGGTGGGACAGAAAATTTGATGGCCCATTTAAAGGTCCATTGAACTTTGACAAAGGGTCATCTGGACTCGAAACGTCAGCTCTTTTCTCTCCTTACAGGTGCTGCCAGACCTGCTGAGATATTTTAGCATTTTCTCTTTTGGTTTCAGATACCAGCATCCACTGTAATTTGTTTTTATTTAAAGGTCCATTGACCTCGGGTGGGAATTTCTGGAGCAGGCACAGACTTAAAATCCCACCCTAGATAAACACACCACATGATAAAATATTTACAGGTTTAATTTATGGTAAATGGGATCATTTTAGCCACAACAATAGAAAAGGCGCCTCTGAATTAAAGAGTGAAAAACAATTTAAAGTTTATTTATTAGTCACAAGTAAGGCTTACGTTAACACTGCAATGAAGTTACTGGGAAATTCCCCTAGTCGCCACACAATGGCACCTGTTTGGGTCAATGCACGTCTTTCAGACTGTGGGAGGAAACTGCAGCAGAGTAAACCCACGCAGACACAGGGAGAACGTGCAAATTCCACAGACAGTGACCCAGGCTGGATTTGAACCCAGGTCCCTGGAGCTGTGATGCAGCAGTGCTAACCACTGTGCCACCCCACCACCCCAATTGGACAGGGTTCTTCGTCCTGACTGAGTATGAGTGTTGCTTATTGGATATTAGGTGTGGGCGTACCAAAAAGAAATTGAACTGATCTTGATCTTTGCATTCCAAACATTTGAGTAAGCCCACTGACGCTAACTGTCTGGGTTCCTACATTAAGAATTGCAAATACACTCATAGCTTTTTGAAGAAAACATATCCCTAAATGAGAGGAGAAGCTGAAAGGATACTAACGAAAAGGAGATTGGAAATTGCAGTAACAATGTCCATAATTTCTCAATCTTCTTTTGACTCCGGGATGGTTTCAGAAGGCTAAAAAATTGCAAATGTTACACCCCTATTCAAAACAGGGTATATAGATAAGTCCAACAACTACAGGCCAACTTCAATGGTGAGGAAAATTCTGGAAACAATAATCTGGGACAAAATTAATAGTTACATTTGGAGCCCTTCATGCGGCAGATCTTCTGGCTGGAGCAAGTTTGAAGTGGAGTTCCCCAGGGTCAGTATTCAGACCCTTTAACTTCCTAGTGTATATTAATTACCTAGACTTTGATGTTCAGGGCACAATTTTAAAAATTGCTAATGATACAAAACTTGGAAGCATTGTGAATTATGAGGAGGATAGTGTAGAACTTCGAAGGGACACAGACAAGTTGGTGGAATGGGTGGACAAATGGCAGGTGAAGTTCAATTCAAGGGAATGTGAAACAATTAATTTTTATAGGAAGAATATGGGCAGACATGAAATTTTTTTTAAATTACATTTACTGATAAATGCTTAACATCATACACACCCTTTACATAGAGCTGAAATGACATTTTATTGCCATCACAAACACATTCGTAAATCCCAGCATCTTCTAAAGTTACATTGTTGACCTTCAAGATGCGGCGCTGATCCAAAGTTTGAAATTCATACTTCTTACTAGACTTGATCTCCTTGCCATCTTTTGTCCAGGTTACTTTTGCAGCTCTATCAGAAATCTCAGCAACAAACTGAGCTGTACCTTTCTCTGAAACAGAAATAACTTCCTTTTCTGCTGACTTGTTTCTGAAATTCACTGGCGCCACTGGCAATGCTGTTAAAAAAGCACATCTTTTAGTTTTTTTTTTACAACTAAGAAAGTTAGTTTCTTTTTACTTTTAGACTTCTTCATGCCCCATCCCATTTCCTGATGAACGATGTGCAAAAGCAATGGCCGGAATTTTCCGGTGTCATATGTTCCGCCACCGCTGCCAGCAAGAATGGAGAATTTGGCGCTCAGCGAAATCTCCATTCACTGCAGTGGGGCCAGAGAAGCCCAGCCACAGGTGACATCAGAGATTTCCAGCCAACATCTATCCAGACTGTTCTACAATCAGCTATAATCAAAGTCAATTCAAGCTTTTCAATTTAACTCCAAAAATTAATTTAGTTCCCAATTCAAAGCTAACTGGGTATATAAAGCCATAAAAAAGTCACTAACATTTTAGATGTTACAAATAGGGATAGTTAAATAGGCAATTATATATGTATTCAAAACATTGGTTCGGCCAGTTAGCGTTGCATTCAGTTCTGAGAACCCCATTATCAAAAGCACATTAAAGCTATTAAAAAAAACATTGAGGCCGCGACCTTACAGGCTTGCCATATGGGTCAATCAGCATGGCGAGCACTGTGGTTAGCACTGCTGCCTCACAACGCCAGGGACCCGGGTTCAATTCCAGCCTCGGGTCTCTGTCTGCGTGGAGTTTGCATATTTTCCCCGTGCCTGCGAGGGTTTCCTCCGGGTGCTCCAGTTTCCTCCCACAGTCTAAAGGTATGCGGGTTAGGTTAATTGACCATGCTAAATTGTCCTTTAGTGTCAGGGGGATTAGCAGTGTAAATGTCTGGGATTACAGGGATAGGGCCTGGGTGGGATTGTTGTCAATGCAGATTCAATGAGCCAAATGGCCTCCTTCTGCAATGTAGGGATGCTATGATTCTATTCTAAGATAGTGAGCAAGGACAAAAATCCAATTCGTGCCCATATCCCCCCCGGCAATGTTTTGCCAGCGAGAGTGGTTTTGTGCCCAGAAAGCGCATGAAGCCTATTAGCACAGGATTGACTTCATTTACATAATGTTAGTGAGTCCGGGCCCGGCTGCTCCCGCCTTGGCAGCATCATGCTGGCGAGAATCTGCAGTAGCGGAGGCCAGGCATCATGGCCATGCTGGAGGGATCAGAGGCCATTGAAGCCCCTGGGTGGTTGGAGGCATGACCATCAGTGCCCATCGAGCAGTGCCAGCCTAGCAGTGTCCACCTGGCAACCTCGCAGTTCCCAACTAGGCATTATAAGTGCCGGGGCAATGCCAAGGGGGTGTAGCGTAAGTGGGAGTGTGGCCTATGACAATGGGGGTGTATGGACAATGACAGGGGGGGGCGAGGTTTATGCAGGAGGAAACTCTGCAAAAGAGGAAAGGGAAGAGCTCTACAAGATGGGGTGTCAGCAAAGAAGGAGTTCTGCAAAGGGATGGTTAGCAAGGGGAGAACTCTGCAAAGGGGGGAGCTCTGCAAGGGGCGGTGGTCAACAAGTGGGGAGCTCTGCAAAAGGGGAGCTCTGCAACGGGAGGTGGTCAGCAAGGCAGGAGCTCTGCAAAAGGGGGTGATCGGCAAGTTTTTTGAAGTTTTAAGTTTACTTATCAGTGTCACACATAGGCTTACATTCGGGGTGGCACGGTGTCACAGTGGTTAGCACTGCTGCCTCACAGCGACAGAGACCTGGGTTCGATTCCTGGCTTGGGTCACTGTCTGTGCGGAGTCTGCATGTTCTCCCCGTGTCTGCGTGGGTTTCCTCTGGGTGCTCAGATTTCCTCCCACAGTCCGAAAGATGTGCTGGTTAGGTGAATTGGCCATGTTAAGTTCTCCCTCAGTGTACCCAAACAGGCGCCGGGTGTGGCAACTACAGGATTTTCACAGTAGCTTCATTGTGGTGTTAATGTAAGCCTACTTGAGACACTAATAAATAATCTTTTAAAAACTTTAAATATTAACACTGCAATGAAGTTACTGTGAAAATCCCCTAGGGCAAGGGGGGAGCTCTGCAAGGTGGGGTCAGCAAGGGGGGCATACATGGGAACCATGACAGGAGGAGAGGAGCGCATGTCAAGGGTCTGCCAGGTGACTCATCAGGAGGGTCCTGATGCCCCAGTGTCAATGACCCATGTTGGTGTGTAGGGGTAGCAATGCCACTGATGATGGTGGGGTAGGGGGGGTCAATGTCCATGGGGAGGGTTGGATGGGAGGAGGACTCCCAGTTCGCTGTCAGATTGGGACACACTGCGTGGTGGCGCCTGAGCGCTCTGAAGCCAGCTTCAGAGGGAGAAACCAGATCTTTTTTAAACTGCACAAGCATCCTCTTGGCTGTTTCCTCAAAAAATAACAATAACAGCATGCTCATAATATAACCTGTAATGTAATGCAGATACTGGCTTACCAATTATGTATTTCTTTTGAGTGCAAACATAATACTGTTATGACTTGAGAACACTGGAATATTTATATACTTCCCAAGTAGTAGTCTCCATTGATACACAAATATAGCATTGGTTTGTGCACTGAACAGGACCAGCATACTTACAAAACGTTCTACACCCTTGAATTAGAGTAGAAATTGATCAAGGCCAAATATTTATTGAGCAAACAATAACAGAGTTTAATAAGCAACCAAGAATCAACTGCAATACTCACCTTTCACCCTTAACTTAGCAGTGCTTTCAGCATTACATGCTACAAATTTCACTTCCATGTCATTATCCAATGACCTCACTTGTTTAATTATTAGTGTGTGTATATTTTTAGTTCTCTGAATGGTGTAATTCTCATCACTTTGTATAGCTTTTTCATTTATGAACCACATCCCAGGAGCAATTGTAGATAGTTCAACAAAGAAAGTAGCATCTTCACCTGTTGAAGCTACAACATTTTGCAACGGTTTCTCAATGGAAGCTCTTGGTTCTGTCAGAATAAAATAAGCAATTAAGCGTTAGCTATTACATTCACACAAATTTAACTTGTTGAATTAAGAACCCTAGCTAAAGGACCAAATAATAAACTACTGATATTATTAATAATTAATAATGATACATGCCCAAATCCTTTACTGTATCATGATTTGAAAACTTTACTGGTTCCATTTTGTTTCAATCAATATTTTAATGAATTTTCCCTTTGAACATAATATGAAAAGAAAGGCCAAATCTTTCACATCACTTAAATAATTTATTTTTAAATGATCTGTCACCTGAGAAAGGATTATAAACAGAGGTGATTCCTGCAAGCAGTGGCAAAAAGGAATACCCACATAACATAAATAGAAGGGGCCCCTACAGTTTGGTCAGGTCAAAGACTGAATGCAGCACCTTTCAGTCAGTTGATGACTCCAATGTTTGCATGCACACAATCCTACAGCAATTAATCTCTCTAGGGTCAACCAGAAGTATCCCTCGTGGGATTTCCAGAGTGTTAGGAGATAGAGATAGTTTTAAGTAAATTACAGCTCTGACAAAGGATCATCTAGACTCGAAACGTTGGCTCTATTCTCTCCCCACAGATGCTGTCAGACCTGCTGAATTTTTCCAGCATTTTCTGGTTTTGTTCAGTCAATTATATTTGCATTTGTGTGTGTTGTGCATAATCTACAACATTAAGTTTAATTTTAGGCTTAATTTATACTTTTACAGTTGTGTATTAAGGAGATTTCAGTTTGGTTTCACTTTAAAATATGCCTGTATTTTAATTAGGTTTTTACGACCCTAAAACAAATATGGTATTGTGACATTGGTGTACCTTTAAGAAAGGATTTTTTTAAAATCATGATCCCTGGAGCTCTCACAGCTTCAGTGTTTCTCACTGCTGAGGTATCTACCAGATGTCCTTTTATTGCTCCTTAAGTGGCTTAAATGAGAGCATTAACTAGTTTCTGAAATTAGTTTTATAAGCCTGCATTGTTAGGAGGAAAACTGGCTGGCAGGTCAGGTGACAGGAGCTCTTTAATTTTCAGTTCTGTGCTGCAGGTTTTTTTAGAAAGGACAGCAAGCTGAAAAGGAGTGTTTCTCTCTCCCTGTTTTATTCTGCCGGTTACTGAAAACAAGGTCTTGCCTTCCTGGAGTAGAAAATCTGCTGTTGGTGACTTGACCAGAGTCTACCTGGGCTTCTGGGAAGCAGATCTGATTTTAAACTGTTCTGGGTGTGTCAAAAGGACTATTAGAATTTACAAGACTAAGAGTTTTCAATTCTCTAACCAAAGGTCTCAATTCCAGTATCACGCGAGCATTAAACTTTGCTGTGTTGAAGTTGGTTAAAGGGTTTTGCCTATGGAAGGTTTTGGTTTGATTGGAACATCTTACGATATATTTGTAAAGGGTCATTCATTATCATGGTTGTTTTTGTTGTAATTGATAAAAGTTATTGCTAATTTTCTTTCCATACATGTTAACTATATTCTTAATTAAACTTTGTTTGATAAAACTTCCCTAGTGGGTCATTTGAATCATACCTGAAGTGAAACATATCATGCTTATTCTAGCCAAATTCAAGAAGCAAAACTTATGATCCAGACAGGCTCCATAAAACACTTTGAAGTTCCTGACCTGAACAATAACAGTATAAAAAAACTGAATTGCAAGGGGCCCCAAATAAAAAAGCAAAAGCAGTTTAAGTTCAGTTGGAAAAAGGTGCCCCAGAAGGAAGCAGCATTCTACTCAAACTTCCAGAACAATACAAAGGGAAAGAACGTAAGTCGCAAAAGCTAAAAAACAGAAACATCTAAAAACCAGGGAATGGGGCAGCAGAAAGTTCCAGGGAGACTATAAAGTCAAGGAACAAGGATAGTGATTGAAAACAAGTCCTGTTCAGTGAAGTTAATAGTGAGATAAAGACTCCAAAAAGATAAGCTGCAGGAAGCAGATGTAAAGCAAAATGAGCTTGCGAAGGCCAGTGGTCCAATGTGACCCAAAGGTTGGTGACACCTTAATAAGACCTATGAAGGAGTGGTGTTTTATTGGCACAGCTAGGTATCACAGAGAGTGTGTAAAAGCTGAAGCTTAAACGTGTGTGGCAATCCAGAACGGAGTGACATCAGAAAGAGAGGTTGAAAACCTGGAGGTGGATCCTTGGTGAAGACAACCGAGGGAAAGCGACCTTTGTGAGAAGACTCCAAGGTATTTTCTTGAAGAGTGGAGATTAGAATCCCCCTTGTGAAAGACAGAGTTCCAATGAGACAGCTGGTTCACAGTGTGACAAGCATCTCGGGGAGAAATTGATAAGAAGTCCGTAGAAGTTGTTTTGGTTGCCACCTGTCACTTGGCTTCAGAGTGTGGGATGTCTGACCATGTTTCACCTATTGGTTTATACGGATTGTGTACTTACTGAGAATATTGGAGTATAAGACAGATCTTGTAACATGTGTAATCCTTTCAAATCTATATATGTCTATAAAGGTATAGTTGAGGCGAAGCAGTCACGTATTATAGTTCACCTTTTCTTGTTTAATAAATACTTTATTATTTTGTTAAAAATTCATCAGCTGACTCCAGTGACTGTTCAATAGCCGTCTTCCACATATCTGAACAAAAAACAGTTAGGACCTGAAGTGATAAGATGTGGAGAAAAAAACTGGCCAGTGAAGTTCCACACCAGTTTTCTCACCAAAACTGACACTTTGCCAAATCTCGTAAAATTCCACCCAGTGTGTGTACAATGTGATCATCAGCAAAGAATGGATTAATTCAAAGATTTTTCACTGTACCAATTTTCATTTTCCATTGACTTGGAAAACACAGCCATGATTTTAATAAGTAAAATGACAATTAGACTAGGAAATGGGTGGCACGGTAGCACAGTGGTTAGCACTGCTGCTTCACAGCTCCAGGGACCTGGGTTCGATTCCCGGCTTGGGTCACTGTCTGTGTGGAGTTTGCACATTCTCCTCGTGTCTGCGTGGGTTTCCTCCGGGTGCGCCAGTTTCCTCCCACTGTCCAAAGATGTGCAGGTTAGGTTGATTGGCCATGCTAAAATTGCCCCTTAGTGTCCTGAGATGTGTAGGTTACAGGGATTAGTGGGTAAATATGTAGGGATATGGGGGTATGGCCTGGGTGGGGTTGTGGTCGGTGCAGACTCGATGGGCCAAATGGCCTCTTTCTGCACTGTAGGGTTTCTATGGTTCTATGGAAATAAGTCTCCAAATAAAGTTTGAACTATCATTCTCTCAAGTTCAGTGGAAAATTGCTTGCAAATTTGCTACAAGGCCATTTTTGTGCTGCTAATTTAGAACAATTTTACCACCACCCACCCCCCCACCACAACTCAAAGGGTATAGTGAGAATCAAGAACTTAAAGAAATTCATATTTGTAAAGAAATAGTACTGGAGAGTTGGATGGGGCCAAAAGGTGACAGGTTCCCTGGACCTGATGGTCTCCATTCTAGGTTTTTAAAAAAGGAGCTACCAGAAATAGTGAATGCACTGATTTTGATCAAATCCCCTAGATTGCAGAATGTTTCCAGTGAATTGAAAGGTAGCAAACATAAACCCAATATTCAAGAATTGAAGATGAGAGAAAACAGGAAACTATAGCCACTAAATCAAAAGCAAAATAATGCAGATGCTGGAAATCAGAAATAAAAATAGAAAATGTTGGAAAGAGTAAGCAAGTCTGACAGCATCCGTGAAGAGAGAAAAGAGTTAACATTTCAGTTCGATGACCTTTTGTCAAAACTTTAGGCCAGTTAGCCTGACTTTAATAATAGGGAAATGCTAGAATCTATTATCAGGAACATGGTAACAGATGACTTGCAAAATCATAATTGGGCAGTTAACATAGATTTGTAAAAGGAAAATCTGTTGAAAGTTTTTTGAGGTTGTAACCTGCAGGGTGATAAGGGGGAGCTAGTGAAAGTAGCATATTTAGATTTTCAAAAAATGTTCTAAATTATTACATAAAATTTGAGATCCTGAGATTGGGATACATGCTAATAAGCACTGGGGATTAGTTAACAGATCGAAAAAAGAAAACCGAAATTCCGCAAGGATTAGAACTTGGGTCTCAGCCATTTACAATCTATATCAATAACTTAGATAAGAGGAACGAGTGTAAAGTATCCAAGTCTGATAACAATATAAAGTTAGATGGGAAAATAAATAGTGTGAAGGAGGCAATAAGGCTGCAAAGGGGTATACAGTTTAAATGGCAGGTGGAATATAACGTGGTGAAGTGTGAAGTTTGTCATTTTGGTAGGAAAAGTAAATAATTGTTTTTGAATGGTAAGAGACTGGGAAATGTTTGCATTCAGAGAGACCTGGGTGTGTTTATTAGATACGGGACAAAGGACGGGATTTTCCGGTCGCGCTCGCCCCAAAACTGGAAACTCCCGCCTGAGGTCAACGGACCTTTGCATGGTCCTGTCCCACCCACTACGATTCCCCTGGCTGGCGAGATGGGAAAATTCCACCCCAAATGTTTTAATCTAAAAGAAAGGCAGCTAAGAAGGAGAGAGTCAAATGGCATATTAAAATCAATAAGATAAAGGTAGTGCTGACTATCACTTCAAAGTAAAACAGGAAAACAGGAACTAAAGAAAAACAAGGGATAGAATTTAACTCCTGCAATGGGAGTCTTGCCCACGGGTTGGAGAAGAGGTGGGAACCCTCTGTCACTTCTCTCAAGGAAGTCTGACACAATTGCAAGGTTAACAGGCAGTTACCTGAACAGCATTGGGTCTCCCACAGAATTAAATTTTGCCCATAGGAATGGATGATACACAGGTTATAAACACTTACGAGGAGAACTCCCCGTTAGTATTTATAACCTGCATATTTCAGAATGCTTTTCCATATAGGGTACGAGAAGCTAAAACATTATAATTCTGTGATGGGACAGAATGATTGATATGGACAGTAACTCATCCTAACTTTAGTCACATGAATTCTAGGATTATTTTAACTCCTGAGAGTTAGACTTTTAGCAGTCAAAAGGGAAGTTTAGCAGGTATCTGATGCAAAACATGCCAATCAGTAGAACAAAATTAAAGTTCATTTTTCAATTAAAGAACAGAAATAAGAGCAGAAATAAATGACCAATGAACAATGACAAGACAAATAAAATAAACATAAAATAAGAGAAAAATATTTTTTAAAGTTTGTAAAAACATTTTGACTCACCAATATGAAATGTTCCTGGGACGTCTCGGTACGTGCTCTGGGTAAAGTTGTTTACAGAACTAATTCTAAACTGATAATTAGCTCCTTCTGGCAAGCCACTCACTGTGAACTCTTGTGCCGCTATTTTGTCTGTAGTGTGACACCTTGTCCAGGTATTGCTTCCTATTTCCCTTTTTTCTATTATGTATCCTGTGACAGGGGCAGGTGGCACATCTTGAGGGAGAGACCAAGCCAAAGAGACAGATGTTTCTGTCTTCTCTTTCATCACAGGGTTGACTGGGGGATGTGGTGGAACTTTCCGGGGAGCTAGAGAAAAGTACAAAGATATCCCAAGAGTTCAGTGAAAACTTGAAAAGCAGATATAATTAAAAATATTTCCACTGTCGATGGAAATTCTCAAATCAAAACTATTGTAATAAATGTCTAGAACAAAGAACAATACAGCACAGGAACAGGCCCTTCGGCCCTCCAAGCCCGCGCCGCTCCCTGGTCCAAACTAGACCATTCTTTTGTATCCCTCCATTCCTACTCCGTTCATGTGGCTATCTAGATAAGTCTTAAACATTCCCAGTGTGTCCGCCTCCACCACCTTGCCAGGCAGCGCATTCCAGGCCCCCACCACCCTCTGCGTAAAATACGTCCTTCTGATATCCGTGTTGAACCTCCCCCCCCCTCACCTTGAACCTATGACCCCTCTTGGAAAATTAGATTTCTCTTCAAGTACTTATGATTCTCTATATAAAAGTGCACACAAATAATGGACATCCCCACATAAGTAGATGCTATGATCTTCAAATCACAATTCCTTTAAAAAAATCTGAATTCATAGAAGTCACTCAGTTTTGTTCAGATTATTAATGGTCAATTTTGCAATACTTCAGTCGTACAAATATTTTGCTACCATTAGTATCCAAAGCAAAGCAAGGGGGTTAAGAGCAATTTCTAAGGATCCTTCCTAGACTCTACTTTCTGCACCTTACCTTCCCACCCAACAAACGTTATTTAGGGTGGAAGGCCACTTGGAATATGCAAATTCCAATGCAGAAGAAGGATCCCGTTTGCAATTTTGATATACAAATAAGCAGTGTGCTGTGTAATCTCTGTCCATTTATAATGGCATTCAGTTGCCTAGCCAGCAGTGCTAAAGGGACAGAAAATGGCTTCCCTTTTTATTTTTTATTGGCCTTTCAGCAACCTCGTAACGAGGACCCAAGCCATTTGTTCACCTTGTAAGCTTGATGCTCAAATGGGCAGCATAATGGCTACCCCAATCAGATCACTGCTCACTGCACATCGTGTAAACTCATGAATGGGCCTATGGATCCCCACCTTCTGCCCCAAATATCACACAGTCAACCTCAGAGAGGATAAAGAATCGCAAATATTTGAGCAAAAGGTGTCCATTTCATATTGCTATTAGGCAGTAACAACACAAGTGGTGTTTGCCTTTAACAGAATGCTGCTGTCAAGCCAAAAAGACATTCTGCCTATCACACAAATTAGTAATGTAGTATATGAATTTTAGCATGGGTGTGATGCTAGGTACGAAGGCAGTCTGTCCCAAATACTGGCAGGTGGATCACATCAAACAGTACATCCTTTCAACTGTCTGCAACAGGCAAGGTACCCAACCAGTCCATGCTTGCAAAACTCAAAACATAGGGTAGAAATTTCCTGGAAATCGGTGAAGTCGAATATCAGGCGGGGAAACTAGCATTTGGCAATGGTGGAATTTCAACCATATTGTGTGGAACATCATTTTAAAAAATCAAGAGGTATGGATTTTACACTGGATCGCTGGCAGGACGGACTCTGATTTGCCTGCCCTGCTGTGATCTCAGAGCTTTAGTAATCTGGTGTCATATTTTAGTGTCATATTTATAGGCCCCCAGCTAGCACTCTCCAAGGGCTAGGAAGCGGCTGGGAACTGATAACTGCCAAAGTTAGGAAACATGCTGCTTCCAAATTTAGTGACGCCTCCCTTGATTGCCTACTAGCTGCAGTGGAGGACAGCCACAATGTCTTTACCCCCCACTCTCAGCGAAGACCAGCAAGCAAGGTCACTGATCCAGCATGAGAGTTGGTGGCAATGGTGGTCAGCACGAACGCACTCCAAAAGAGGACAGACACCCAATGCAGCAACAGGATGAATTATCTCCTCCATTCTGCTAAGTTAAGTCACTCTACTCATCATTCTCAACTCACACCATAAATCTATCACACATCAACAGGGATTTCACTCTTCTACATATACCTTCATCTGCCCTGCAGATTGTTTCCTCATCCTGATCATGGTACCACTCACCACTCACACGTGCCAGGCATCCTTATCATCTGGCCTTGCAGGCGACCTATTTACACCCTCACCATCTATATTCATGCAGGACACGCTGGTACACAACAAAAGCTAGAGGTCCCAGATTGGGGGTGGAATGGCTTACTTCAAGGTCCTGACAGACTTGTAAAATAGAGCAATTCAGTTGGCCAGTAAGGATGTGGACCACTTGTGCTGACAGCGAGGTCAGTGGTATTTGGCCAAGTGAGTATCCAACACTGCAATATCCATCCGACAACCATGCTGTGAATGATGTCTCCTGTTTCACAGACGCCTACCACACACTAATCATTTCTCCTTTTTTCACAGGCACATCTAGTCGCGGGGGTCCATAAACCAGTTTCTTGACTCCAACTCCAAGGAGAGACAGAAGAAAAATCCACAGACACCAACACTGAAGACCCATTGCAGCACACACCTATACCCTCCACCAGCATAGAGACACACACCTTGATAGGACTTAGTTCTAGAATAGCCTCAGGTTCACAATCTGGTGAATGTAATGCACTGGCTGATCCATAGCAGGTAGAGGTACAGTCATGCCAAGGTGCAGGCACTCAAAGGAACACTGACGGCCAGAAATCTGCTGAGTCAAAGTCAAATGAGGAGCTTTTGGACTCAGCCATACCTCAGTTGCTGAAACTGCGAAGACAAGCTAAGGAACATTGTGAAGGGATGTCTATAGCACTCCTCAGATTGAAGGCAAATAGAGGAGTCCATCTGCCTTCAGACAGAGGTGATAATGTCCAGCATGCCAACAATGGTAGGGTGGCGGCCGCTGTGGAGACCTTGGTCCAGGACATCGGTCCTGCACTGCTTCAGGAGCTGCACTCCATCACTGACATACTTGCTGGCATAATCAGTGTCAATGCAGGAGGGGGTGGGCAACATTTGCTAAACAATCCTGAGTGCGCTAAGAATTACACTGACAACCAAATTAAGATTATTAGTTGGGCTCACAGTGAGCTCACTTACGTGTGCTAGAAGCTACACATATTAATGCACAGGGACCTGCCCTTTGTAAATTTCTGTCAACAGAAAGAACATGTACACACATGTACCCTTTTCAACTAAAATAGGTAACAGCAATTCTGAGAAAATGGATAGTTGAGAGACGGTAGCGAAGTAGAGCTGGGAGTCATCAGCATACAAGTGGAACTAACATGTTTTCAGACTATGAAGAACAGAAACAGGACCAGGTCAAGGGCAGATCCTTGGGGAAGACCAGAGATAACAGTGCAGGTGTAGGAAAACTGTAAGTGATTCTGTGGCTATATCTGGATAGCTAAGAATAAAAGCAGGTGAGGGTCAACAAGCCATGAACAATAAGAAGGGATAGTTCACCATGATCACAGTCACGTATGTTTACATTTGTTGTTTTGAAGTAAGTCTTTCAGGTGCTGTAGCAGGTGCAGAAACCTGATTGGCAGGGTTTGCATACAGAACTGCAGAAAAGATGGGCATGGACTTGGTAGTTGAACACATGTTGAAGGATTCTGCAGGGGAAAGGAGATTGGAGTTTGGGTGGTATTTTGCAAGGATAAAGGGGTCAAGGCTGAGTGATTGAGGAGAGGTGGTGATGATGGCAAATAAGAAGGGAGCGGGAACAGTACTTGAGGAAACAATAAGAATTAGGAACGGGGAGGCCATTCAGCCTCCTGAACCAGCTCCACCATTTAATAGGAGTATGGCTAATCCAACATTCGTCGTGTTCACTTCCCTGCACTTTCCCCGTAATCCTTGATTCCCTTACTAATCAAAAATCTATCTCGGCCTTAAATATGCACAAGGACTCTGTCCCCACAGCTCTCTATGGCAAGACACACAACCCTCTGAGAGAAACAATTCCTCCTCATCTCAGTCTTAAATTGGTACTCCTTTAGAACAAAGAACAAAGAACAAAGAAAATTACAGCACAGGAACAGGCCCTTCGGCCCTGCAAGCCTGCACCGACCATGCTGCCTGACTGAACTAAATCCCCCTACCCTTCCGGGGACCATATCTCTCTATTCCCATCCTATTCACGTATTTGTCAAGATGCCCCTATAAATGTCACTGTCGTATCTGCTTCCACTACCTCCCCTGGCAGTGAGTTCCAGGCACCCACCACCTTCTGTGTAGAAAACTTGCCTCGTACATCTCCTTTAAACCTTGCCCCTCACAACTTAAACCTATGCTCCTAGTAATTGACTCTTCCACCCTGGTAAAAAGCTTCTGACTATCCACTCTGTCCATGCCCCTCATAATCTTGTAGACTTCTATCAGGTCGCTCCTCAACCTCTGTCGTTCCAACCAAGTTTCTCCAACCTCTCCTCACAGCTAATGCCCTCCATACCAGACAACATCCTGATAAATCTTTTCTGGACCCTCTCCAAAGCCTCCACACCCTTCTGGTAGTGATTCTGGTAGTTATTCTGAGACCATGCCTTCTGATCCTAGACACTCCTTTCAGCATTTACCCTGTCAAGCCCCTTAAGAATCCTATGGCCAGAATTTTATTGCCCCGCCTGCCACAGGAATCGGAGCGGACGAGGGGCGGACAATGGGAAGGTCCATTGACCTTAGGCGGGTTATACAGTTTCGGGACGAGCAAGGCTGTAAAATCATGCCCTATATGTTTCAATGAGATCACCTCTCATTCTTCTAAATTCCAATGAGTAGAGTCCCAATCTGTTTAGCCTTTCATCATAAGACAATCCCTCCATACCAGGGGTCATCCGAGTGAACCTTCTCTGAACTGCCTCCAATGAAATATTTTTCCTTAAATAAGAGGACCAAAACTGCTCGCAGTACACTAGATACGATCTCATCAGTACCTTGTACAGCTGCAGCAAGAATTCCCGACTATTATACTTCAACCCTCTTGAAATAAGGGCCAACATTCCATTAGCTTTCTTGATTACCTGCTGCATCTCTGTGCTAGCTTTCTGTATTCCGTGCACAAGTATCCCCAAGTCCCTTTGCGTTGCAGCTTTCTGCAGCTTTTCTCCATTTAAATAATACTCAGTTCTTTTGTTCTCCCTTCCAAAATGAATAACTTCACATTTTCCCAAATTATACTCAATTTGTCAACTTTTTGCCCACTTACTTAACCTAACAATATTGCTTTGTAAACTGTTTGTATCCCTCACACAGCTTACCTTTCCACCTACTTTTGTGTCTTTAGCAATATCTTTAGCAATATCAGTTAACATGGGGGCCTGGAAGGGAAGTTAGGTGGTGAACAATTTGGTAGGAATAGAGTTGAGAGAGGAAGAGGTGAGTCTCATGGACAAATTGAGCTGAGAGGACATAGAGAGAAAAATGATCTTCCAGAGTAGTTTGGCTTAGTGAGCTATGAGAAGGAAGGGAAGGAGCATAGGCAGTTGATGATAAGTATCATATCTCTCATAAAACTACTAAACATGTGTCAACCAAATGCTACAGAGATTAAATCCAAGCAATGTACACAATGTTTTAATCAGTCAAGTTCTCTAATCATATCCTTTGGTAGCTCCTTTTTCATAGTTGTTGACAAAGTCAAGTGTCTTGATTACACTGGGACCTCTCACCAGCAAAAAGACATATGGACTGTCTGTAAATAGTAACATGCTCATTAGCAGGTTTAACAAGTGTAATGATAGCGGTAAGATTTCAGATTTTGCTTCCAGATGTATTGGACTGACTTCACTTAACAACTAATTTCGCTGCCTAAAGATCTGATGACTTTAACATCTGATAAAGCCAACCAAAACTATTTATGCTAAATGTCCTCAGAATTTGAACAAATTGCATTGGTGGTGTAGCCAGATAGCTAAATATCTGCAAAGCATGATGGGAAATGTAACCAACCTTACACAACACAAGGGGGGAAATTTTCCCATCCTGCCCGCCACAAGAATTGCAGCAGGGGATGGGGACCATGCAAAGGTCCATTAACCTCAGGCGGCATTTTGGGGCGAGCGCGGCCAGACAATCCCACCCAAGGTCTTTGAAACAGCTCGTTTTTGCAAGCAAGTGAGGTAAGGTGTACTCAACGAAGAAAACAAGGCCAGCAAATGTGTGCAGTTTTTGTAAGCCAGCAATGAGGAAAACGGGTAACAGGCCATCCATGTACGTGGCCAAACAACTTTCTCAATGCTGGAGGAAACTAGATAAAAAGGGAGAAATTAGCAGCCACAGCAGCAAGACCTGTGGGATCAACCATCGTATAAGGAGGCCGCCCTGAGTTCAGGACTCAGAGAAGAAGAAGACCCATTGAAGGGAGCTTGTTCACCTTACCTTGCAAACAGTAGTATTTAGGTTCAAACTGTGAGTCTAGTGATTCATTGTAACTAACAAATAGTCAGTACTCTAACAAGTAAATTGCAGTTCAGTGTTTATCAAGTGTTTTAAACAGATAACAAATAATTTAACAAGTGACTTAAGTGAAGTAAAGAGTATTTCAGTGTTTATGAAGTGCTTCAAACATCAATAAAGAGTGATTTTTATATGTTGTTAGTTTATATGTTGTTAGTGTCTCTTTGTTCCTCATGTCAGTTGATACCCTACTTTGGGGTTCAACAGTGGTGTAAGTGCATAATTTACGGACAAAAGAGAAACAGTGGTTTTCAACAATATTGAATGGTAGACCAAGCACAAGGGACAGAATGACTCCTCCTGTTCCTGCTACATTCCTCAGAACTATTGAATGCATAACAGCTGGAATAAGGATAGTTATTCAGCCTTATTAATATTCTTATGGTTGCTTAAGGTAACAAAATCACTTATTTCTCTCTAACATGCTACATTTACCACAAGACAGGTCTCAACTTACTCATACTCACTGTATCTTTTAATGAACAATCCACAGGTCAGAATATTAGGCTTATTTTTTGGTTGCTTTAGCAATGAGTCAGCACAGAAACGACAACTGAGACAGTGGCCCTACCCACAAGCTAGCAAGTCAGACCAGAGATAGCCCACCTCTGCTAGTCCTAAAAGTAGTAAGAAGTTTAACAACACCAGGTTAAAGTCCAACAGGTTTATTTGGTAGCAAAAGCCATACAACCTATTGGACTTTAACCTGGTGTTGTTAAACTTCTGACTGTGTTTACCCCAGTCCAACGCCGGCATCTCCACATCAGTCCTAAAAGTCACAGTTCGATTTTATGTTGTTTAGGCAATTGACTGCCTGCAGTCATGGCTCCCGCCATCTAATGCAGGAAACCCCATCTTCAAGTGTCATCAACTAATCATATAGCTGGCAGCTATGCAATACGAGCAGCACTAATGTGAGTGATGGTCACTTCTGAGCCTGGAGTAGTAATGTTAGAGCAGGTTTGGAGTGCAGCCAGGTCAAATCAGGCAGGCTATCTATAGCAAAGGTAGGATTGGAGTTGTCAATCGTGAGGGTAGAAATGGACTTCCAGCAAGCCGACCAGGTGGCTATCAGGTTTTGTTAAGCAGCACTCCCCAGGTAGCAAAGTACTGACTTGCCAGCCATGATGGGAAACAACTCTTAAGTGGTCATAGTGGAGACAGGAAGGTAACGGGCACAGTACCCACAATAACTAGCAACCAACTCTCTCACCTCCCAACCTACTCATACAAACATATGAATTAATAGCAGGAGCAGGCCGCTTGGCACCCCCGAGCCTTCTCCACCATTCAATAAAATTTGCGACTGATTTGATTGCAACCTGAGCTCCACATTCCCACGTATGCCTGATAATCTTTCACCCCCTTTAGTATCAAGAATCTATCTAGCTTTGCCTTAAAAATATTCAAAGATTCTGCTTCCACCACCTTTTGAGGAACAGACTCTAAAGACCCACGACCCTCAGAGAAACAAATTCTCATTTCTGTATTAAATGGGTGACCCTTTAGTTTTAAACAGTGACCTCTAGTTCTAGATTCTTCCACAAGAAGTAACATCCTCTCCACCTCCACCCTGTCCTGCAGCACAATGGCACAGTGGTTAGCACTGCTGCCTCACAGCACCAGGGACCTGGGTTCGATTCCTGGCTTGGATCGCTGTCTGTGTGGAGTTTGCACGTTCTCCCTGTGTCTGCGTGGGTTTCCTCCAGGTGCTCCAGTTTTCTCCCACAAGTCCAAAGATGTGCGGGTCAGATGGATTGGCGGTGCTAAATTGCCCCTTAATGTCAGGGGGACTAGCTGGGTAAATGCATTGGGTTATGGGGATAGGGTCTGGGTGGGATTGTGGTTGGTGCAGACTCGATGGGCCAAATGGCCTCCTTCTGCACTGTAGGGATTCTATGACAGAGCTTTGGGGAGACCACACCTCCAGTATTGTCAAGATCCCTCAGTTGCCTCTTACTCTTCAAAACTCCAGCAAGTACAAGCCTAGCATGTTCAACTTTTCCTCATAAGACAACCCTCCCATTTCAAGTATTAGTCTAGTAAACCTTCTCTGAAATGCTTCCAATGCATTTATATTCTTCCTTAAATAAGCAGACCAATACTCCAGAGGTACTCCAATGGGAGAATAAAATCCTGGCCAATAAAAATATCTTTCTACACTGTAAAGTTTTATTGTCCTCAATTTTTTTCATGAACACACTATTTATAATGTGTGCAGATTTCTCCATTTATGTCTCCCTCTTGTATGCCTCTCACACCTCCATTTTCTTTATGTCCTTTGCACTTTAACTTCAATCAGAACATCTGATATTCCATATACTTTAAACCTATAACACCCCAATTCTGCCAGAAGCAACAGCAGAGACAAAACATTTTTGACAGAACAAGGAAAAGAAAAATAACTGCCAGTCTTAAAACTCACATGTTAATGTGAATTGAGTTGATGTTCTAGAGTCATCGGCCAAAAGAGCTATTTCTCCAATGTCTTCCCATTTGCATTCACGAATAGTAAGTGTGTGTCGCTGGCCAGAAACAGTAATGGTTGTTCTATCATTTGGTTCTAGCTCTTTTCCATTCCTTGTCCACCTGATATTCTTACAACCACTGTCCAGTTCTACACAGAAAATGGCAGTGTCATTCTCCGGTACTGCAGTTTTCCTTGGAAGCTTCTTAACGATGTTACCTGTAGAAAAAATGAACGAGAAAGTAAAAAGTTTACCTGTAACGACTATAAGCTGCAAAATCCATGTGCATCTGACCAAAGCAGATGCAAAATACAAGGTCCTTCAGATTCCTTGAAAATGAAGTAATTAGCCTATATCTTCAGTATAATTGCAGGTTCTTTCTGCAAGACAGTAAATAAAATTTGCCCTTCCATTTTATTTATACTAAAAATACAATGTTTTTAATATTCTTTCATACTATTGTATTCCTTTTACTACACAATCCATGTTCCATAGGTGGTAACTTTCTTGGAGTTGTAAGTTCGGCAGAAACACAGGTTTTTGGACATGATAGTGGGAGTCCTGGTGAAGTAGATTCAAAAGATCCTGCAGCCGCAGGAGGGGAAAGTAGTCCACCTCACCATTCTATTTCTTTCTCCTGGTGCATCTGTTCTGCCAGTTCCTAGAATCCTCCTCCTCAGCTGCCTACTTGAACAACTTCAGTCCAAGTGTTGTGGGAATACTCTCAGTGCTGTGAGGAAGAGAGTTCCAGGATTTTTTAGGTATGGTGCAATATTTTCAAGTCAGAGTGGTGTGTGACTTGGACGGGGAACTTGCAGGTGTTCATCTCTGATGTTGTCAACTCTATTATTATGAATGCAATTTTTTAACTATCATGATATACATAATGTCCCATTACTTCAAAAAGTTGAAAAATGCTTGTAAGTTAAATTAAGAGATTTAGGCTCCATAATTCTCCCATCCCGTTGCATTAATTTTTTAGTGCAGCTGGCCGGGAGAATTGCGCTTCAGCCGATTCACGGGATTCCCACGAGCGTTCGCGCTGCGCATGCATTTCCCCGGGCCGGATTTCCGGCGGCGCCTGCGCTGCACCAGAAGTCAGTTGGGAGGCAGGGTCAGCATTTAAACAGTATTTAGTATACTACTTAAATGCTATTACTGGACCCGGGACTGAATTCTCCGGATCCCCACGAACAGGGAGCTAGCAGCCCAACCACACTGAAGTGAAGGGAGGGTAATCGGGGCCCCCCAGGGGGTCGAGCGGTGGGGGGGTGGTGCCCTCTGGGCATTGGCACCCAGGCAATGCCAGCGTGTGCTCCCAACACAGCCCAAGGGGCAAAGTGTCCATGCCCAGGGAGCAACATGGCACAGCCCATCGGGCATAGGGGTGTGCCAAGGGGGCAGGACCTAGGGGACAATAGGTGGGGGGGTTCCACTTACATTCTGCCATTGGGATTGATGGGGGCAGGAAGGAGGCCAGCAATTGGGGTGAAGGTCTGCCTGCAGAAGTGTCTGCACTGCGGAGAGGTGGGGGGTGGAATGGCTTGGCACTGCGAGGGGGCTGGAGATCGGGGTGGTCCGGGACAGGGGAGGGAGCATCGATGCTGGCCCGGGAATGGTCGGGGCAAGCCGCAATCGGGCCATGTGTGTGTGTGTGTGTGTGTGTCTCAACACTTCAGGGGATCCCGGGCTGGCCAGCGAATGGGAAGCTGACAGTTAGAGTCCACTGTACATGCGCAGAGGCCCCGCTGGTTTCAGGCTCCCAGGTGAGAACAGTCCCTGCCTCCATGAATTCTCCAGATCCCCACTAACAGGGAACTAGCAGCACAACCACTCTGAAGTGAAGGGGGGGAAATCGGGGCCCCCCAGGGGATCGAGCGGTGGGGGGGGGTGGTGCCCTCTCGGAATTGGCATCCAAGCAGTGCCAGTCTGGGTGCCAATGTGAGCCTGGACAAATGTGAGGTAATGCATTTTGGAAGGTCTAATACAGATAGGAAATATACAGTAAATGGCAGAACCCTTAAGAGTATTGGTAGGCAGAGGGATCTGGGTGTACAGGTACACAGGTCACTGAAAGTGGCAACACAGGTGGAGAAGGTAGTCAAGAAGGCATACGGCATGCTTGCCTTCATCGGCCGGGGTATTGAATTTAAAAATTGGTAAGTCATGTTGCAGCTTTATAGAGCCTTAGTTAGGCCGCACTTGGAATATAATGTTCAATTCTGGTCGCCACACTACCAGAAGGATGTGGAGGCTTTGGAAAGGGTACAGAAAAGATTTACCAGGATGTTGCTTGGTATGGGGAGGGCATTAGCTATGAGGAAAGGTTGGAGAAACTTGGTTTGTTCTCACTGGAGCGACGGAGGTTGAGGGGCGATCTGATAGAAGTCTACAAGATTATGAGAGGCATGGACAGAGTGGATAGTCAGAAGCTTTTTCCCAGGGTGGAAGAGTCAATTACTAGGGGGCATAGGTTTAAGGTGCGAGGGGCAAGGTTTAAAGGAGATGCACGAGGCAGATTTTTTACACAGAGTGTAGTGGGTGCCTGGAACTCATTGCCAAGGGAGGTAGTGCAAGCGGATACGGTAGTGACTTTTAAGGGGCGTCTTGACAAGTACATGAATAGGATGGGAATAGAAAGATATGGTTCCCGGAAGGGTAGAGGGTTTTAGTTAAATCGGGCAGCATGGTTGGTGCAGGCTTGGAGGGCCGAAGGGCCTGTTCCTGTGCTGTAATTTTCTTTGTTCGTTGTAATCTAATGATATACATGCTGGCGGCCTCTGCATTGCATAAAGTGTGAGAGATTCTTAAAGTTTATTTATTAGTGTCACAAGTAGGCTTACACTCACACTGCAACGAAGTTACTGTGAAAATCCCCTCAACACCACACTCCAGCGCCTGTTACCTAACCGGCACATCTTTGCACTGTGGGAGCACCCGGAGGAAACTCACGCAGACACGGGGAGAATGTGCAAACTCCACACAGTGACCCAAACTGGGAATCGAACCCGGGTTCCTGGCGCTGTGAGGCAGCAGTGCTAACCACTGGGCCACTGTGCCGATTCGAGTGTGAACTCCGACTGAATATAACAGTGTGAATTACTCCAGTTTTCCCGCGAATTCAACAATTAGAATTTTTTTGGGAGAATTCCGGCCAAGGTGTTTAGTATTCAAACACATCGATGCAATTAAAGTGCCACATGAATCTTACCTTTTACTGTCAACTCTCCAACTGTTCTGCTGCCTTCTTTCATTTCACAGATATAGACAGCATCGTCATCAGTAGTAACATTTTTGATAGTAAGTTTTCTAAGGGTTCCTTCCTCTTCAATTTGATATTTGGTGCCCTCTGATATCTCAGTTTCCTCTAAGAACCAACTGGCCTGTATGGCAGGAATAGGAACTTCACATTGGAGGGTTGCAGTTTCCTTCTCCACGACTTCAACATCTTTCAGTTTGGTCTTAAAGGGTACACTTGGTTCTGAAATCGGACATAGTCATTCATTTGAATATTTTAGCATTGTTGTTATTATTCATTATGCTTTACATTTAAAAACAGAGACATCAGAATAACATGGAAACATAGAAAATAGATGCAGGAATAGGCCATTTGACCCTTCGATCCTGCTCCACCATTCATTGAGATCATGGCTCATCGTCAAACTCAGTAACCTGTTCCTGCTTTCCCCTCATATCCTTTGATCCCTTTAGCCCCAAGAACAATATCAAACTCCTTGAAAATATAAAATGTTTTGGCCACAACTGCTTTCAGATGTAGAAAATTCCACATGTTCACCACTCTCTGGGGGGAGAAATTTCTCCTCATTTCAGTCCTAAATCGTTTAGCCCATATTCTTAAACTGTGACCCCTTGTTCTGGATTCCTCCACCAATGGGAACATTCTATCCTGTCTAGTCCGTTAGAATGTATAGATTTTTATGAGAACCCTCTCGTTTTTCTAAACTCCAGAGAATATAATCCTAGCCAACTTAATCTCCTTTCATGGGTCAGTCCCGCCATCCCAGGGATTAGTCTCGTAAACCTTCACTGCACTCTCTCCACAGCAAGAATATCCTTCCTCAGATAAGGAGACCAAACTGCACATAATATTCCAGGTGTGGTCTCACCAAGGCTCTGTATAACTGCAGCAAGACATCCCTGTTCCTGTACGCGAATTCTCTCGCTATGAAGGCCAACATATCATTTGCCTTCTTCACGCCCTGCTGCACCTGCATTCTTATTTCCAGTGACTGGTTTACAAGGACACCCAGGTCTCGTTGCACATTCCCCTCTCTTAATTTATAGCCATTCAGATGACAATCTGTCTTTCTGGATGCGATTTTCCTGACCTGCTGCGCTGCTTGAGTAGTGCAGCAGGACAGGTAATGTCAGCGGGGAACTGTAGCAAGAGTCACGACTAGCGTCCAGCTGATTGTGACTTTCCCAGGCCCATTTTGTAAGCATAATCGTGCCAGAAATCAGTGCAGTGCTGATTACAATATGGAAATCATCACTTCCATGTCATTAGCGAGCCCAAGGCGTGCGGAATGTGGGGAGAACATGTAGACTGCGCACAGACAAGCCAGGAATAGAACCCGGGTCCCTAGCGGTGTGAGGCAGTAGTGCTAACCACTGTGCCACTGTGCCGCCCTACAAAAGCAAGGAAGTTATGTTAAACCTGTATAAAACAGTGGTTTGGCCTCAAACAGAGTATTGCTTCAAGTTCTGGGCACTACATTTTTGGAAGGATGTGAAGGCATATGAGGGGCTGCAGGAAAGACTGAGATGTACGACATAGGAGCAGGAATAGTCCATTAGCCCATCAAGTTTGGTCTGCCATTGAATGAGATCATGACTATGTTATGATAGTCCTCAACTCCACTTTTCCACCTTATCCCCATAACTCTTGATTCCTATACTGATTAAAAATCTGTCCATGTCAACATTGAACATACTTAGCATACCTAACGACCCAGCCTCAACAGCCCTCTGCGGTAATGAATTCCACAGATTCACAACCTCCTGAGAGAAGAAATTCCTCCTCAATCTGTCTTAAATGGGTGATCCCTTACTCTTGAATATGTCCTTTGGTCCTAGTCTCTCCCACAAGGGGAAATAACCCCTCAGCATCGACCCTGTCAAGTCTCCCGAGAATCCTACAGTGCGGATTCACCAGCCCCGCTTGCCGATGGCGGGAATCCCAAACTGTCTTGAATACATTCTATGAATTCTTCCTCATGGCCACCTCTGCCAATTTGATTTTCCTAATCCACATGAAGATTAAAGTCACCCATGATTAATGAGCTGCCTTTTTTACATGCTCGAATTCTCTCCTGATTTATTCTAGGTCCTGTTCTCCTTGGAGAAGAGGCAGTTGAGAGAACATTTGATACATGCGTCCGAAGTCAGAAGAGGATCTAGACAAAGTAGATAAGGAGAAGCTGTTTCCATTGGTAGAAGGACTGAGAACCACAGAGGACACAGATGTCAGGTAATTAGCAAAATCAGGAAAAACATTTTCACTTTAGTGAATGGTTAGGATCTGAAATGCACTGAGAGGGTAATGGAGGCAGGCTCAATCAGAGTATTCAAAAGGGCATTAAGTCATTATCTGTAAAGGAAACTTTTACAGGGCTACAAGGAAAAGGCAAGGGAGTGACACTAGGTGTGTTGCTCTTTCAGAGGGTTCACACACACAAGGGCTGAATTGCCTCCTCCTGGACTGTAAACATTCTACGATTCTACGATAATTTAAAAAACATTCTTAAGCGATAGGAAAGTGGAGGGAGTTCAGGCAGAGGTTATATTGTTGGAGGAGATTACAGAAATATGAAAGGTCATGAAGGGATTGAAGTACAAGAATGAGATGAAGGCTGGAAGTCAATGGAAGTCAATTCAGCTGAGGAGTGAAAAGGAAGAAAGGAGAGCATGACTTATTTCCAGACAGGTTACAGGGGTTTGAAATTGTTGAAAAGTGAAGTGAACTTGTGATGACAGACAAAAACAATGGCTTGAGCCTTCCCAATGTTTAACTGTAGCTCATTCTCAACTACATACATATTGGACAAGTGATCTGACGTCAGACAGCACTACAACAGTTCAAGAAGACAGATCACTGCCACTTTCCCAAGGGCTATTAGGGAGAGGCAATAAATGCTCCTAGCCTGCAGAGCCCACATCCCATTAACGAATTCTGAAAAGGACAGATTGAGCTGGGTATCATCAGCATACATGCAGAGCTTGATTCCATACCTACTGATGATTAACCAAACAACTGATGTAAAAACAACAACTACTTACAGATGTTTAGGACCTCTATCATAATAAAACATCCCAAGGCACTTCAAAGGAACATTATGAAACAAAATTCTGTAACTTCCTGGTTTTCCAGTGTCGAATTTGGGGGTATCCCAATGATACGCTGGGGAATCTCTGGAGGTTCCTACACAAGGGTTTACCTGGCAATTGTACAGAAAGGCTAACTTCCACTGAACAATTGCACTGGTCTGGGAACCATCCAACAGAAGTGATTTGAATCACTAACTTGGAATGGTTCTACCAGTTGTACCCTGATAGTTACTCTGAAGGAGTTAGAGGAAATAAAAAATCACTTCTAACTCTAGACCAACCATTTAAAAACATTCAGATCAAGCCTTGTACAACACACCCCACATACGTACAACCCTCCCCCCCAGTGGATCCCCATGCTTCCCCCCCCCCACACTCTTCCTCGCCCCCAGTCCAACCTCTTTCCCGGTCTAACCCGACCCCAACCCCTTTCTCTGTCCAACCGATCACCACAACTCTGAGCAAGTTACGGGCCAAAGTATAGCACTGAATCACGTAAGGAGATATTAGGTCTGATGACTAAAAGCTTGATCAAAGAGGTACATTTTAAGGAGTATTTTAAAGGAGGAAACTGAGGTAGAGAGGTGGAGATCTGTGGGAGGGTATTCCAGAACTGAGGGTCTCGGCAACTGAAAATCACCCATGGTGCAACAATAAAAATCATGGCTGCCCAAGAGATCAGAATTAGAGGAGTACAGATACCTGGTAGGATTGTGGTGCTAGAGGTGGTTACAGAGATAAGGATATAGTGAGGAAGAGCAAGGCACAAGTATATCCTTGAGAAACTCAACAACAACTTGCATTTATAAAGTACATTTAACATAATAAAATGTCCCAAAGCACTTCACAGGGGACTTACAGAACAAAATATGACAAATCACATGAGGAGATATAAGGGCAGATGACAAAAAGCTAGGTAAAAGATTTTAATGAGTATTCTAAAAAAAGAAAGAGAGCTAGCAAGAAACAGAATTAGGGAGCAAATTCCAGAGCACCAGGTTTAGGCAGCTGAAGGTAATGCCACCAATGATAGAGTAATTAAAATCGAGAATGCATAAGTGGCCAGAATTAAAGGAGTGACGAATGGCAGATGGAGTTTAATCTAGATAAATGGGAGGTGATACATTTTGGTAGATTGAACCAGGGCAGGACTTATTCAGATAATGGTAGGGCATTGGAGAGAGTTACAGAACAAAGAGATCTAGGGGTACATGTTCATAGCTCCTTGAAAGTGGACAAAGTGGTGAAGAAGGCATTCAGCATGCTTGGTTTCATTGGTCAGGACATTGAATACAGGAGTTGGAATGTCTTGTTGAAGTTGTACAAGATATTGGTACGGCCATACTTGGAATACTGTGTACAGATCTGGTCACCCTATTATAGAAAGGATATTATTAAACTAGAAAGAGTGCAGAAAAGATTTACTGCGACTGGGACTTGATGGTTTGAGTTATAAGGAGAGGCTGGATAAGATAGGAACTTTTTTCTCTGGAGTGTAGGAGGCTGAGGGGTGATCTTATAGAGGTCCATAAAATAATGAAGGGCATAGATCAGCTAGATAGTCAATATCTTTTCCCAAAAGTAGGGGAGTCTAAAATTAGATGGCATAGGTTTAAGGTGAGAGGGGAGAGATACAAAAGTGTCCAGAGGGGCATTTATTTCACACAGGGTGGTGAGTGTCGAGAACAAGTTGCCAGAGGGAGTAGTAGAGACAGGTACAATTTTTTTGTCTTTTAAAAAGCATTTAGACAGTTACATGGGTAAGATGGGTATAGAGGGATATGGGCTAAATGTGGACAATTGGGAATAGCTTTTGGGTTTTGGAAAAAAAAAGGACAGCATGGACAAGTTGGGCTGAAGGGCCTGTTTCCATGCCATAAACCTCTGACTCTGAGTGCAGATATTCCAGAGGATTGTGGGCCTGGAAGAGATTATAGAGATAGAGAGAGGCAAGGCTTTGAAAAGAATAATGACTGCCAGTTAAGCAGCACCTCTATTTTGAAATATTCAATGTAGATCAGCAAGCACAGGGGTGATGAATGAATGAAATATAACTCAAGACAGACAACGGGCAACCAAGTTTTGGATAACCTCAAGTTTGCAGAGGGTAGAACATGGAAGACTGGTCAGGCCTAAAGAAGAGATCTCTTGCTGAGAGGCTGTTCTAGCCTGTAAAACATACAAATTAAGAGCAAGAATGGCCCATTCAACCCTTCGAGCCTGCCCCAATAAGCACTGTTTAAAAATTTTGGATGGCTATTCTTTGCTGGTTCTGATAACTACCTGAAACATTAACTTTTCTTTTCTCTTTTTTTGTTTTTAAGTCAGATGGCAAGACCAATTCTCAATTTCCTAGAAATTTAGAATTATTGCAAACAATGCAATATTTTAGTTTGGACTAGCTTATAAAGCCCTATCATTCCTGTCTCTGCTGACCTACATTGGCTCCTGGGCCCCACAGCCTCACAATTAAATTTCTCATCCTTGTATTTAAATTTCTTCATGGTTGCACCCTCTTTATCTCAGTAACCTCCTCCAGTCTTGCAAATCCACTTACAAAATCTCTGGCTGGCCTCAGTTAAGTGAACAGTATTAGCTTAATCTTCAGAATGGTTTTTTTTTTTGGCTTTTTTAAAAAGAATTGCTCCCCTCTGACCAACCTAAACCTCCTTGTCTCCTACATTATTGATGTAATTCATACTTTTTCCTATTTCTATGGCAATCAATGTCAGGTCACTATATTCTTCTAAAATACTAAGTTGTTTTCGATGAATGTTCTTGTTCGAAACGGCAAAGGGTTCAAACACCATGAATAAAACATTTTTGAGGTGATTGGCAAAAGACGCAATGGAGATGGGAAAATAAATTTTTTTACACAGCAAGTCGTTAAGATGTCAATGTGCTGCCTGAGTGGTGGAGGTAGGATCAATTGAGGCATTCAAGAGGGAACTTTATTATCTATAAAGGAAGAATGTGTGGGGTGAAGGCAAGGGAATGGCAGTAGATGTGTTGCTCACTGAAAGAACCGGCACAGATATGACAGGCCAAATGGCATCTGTAACTGCTGTACTGTAACATTTCTGTGTTTCCGTGATTTGCTAAAGTATTGCATCTAACCTTTTAGTGGCTATTTCTATGTCTTGAACAAAAGTATTCCTCGGGCCCAACAAATGCTAATTTCTTTTCACCACCAACCCCTCAGCAAAGAGGGACATCTTCCTTTCCACCACTCAAACAATGGGCCATACTGTGCAGGCATGAGGGTGACACAACCTGACCACATTCCCCCTCAGACCCCCATTCAGATCCCTTTTCAGGCCCCACGCCTTGGCAGTGCACTGCCCCCCTGACACCCTGGGATTGACATCCTAGCCTGGTGCCTTGGACTCAAGGAGGATGAAGGAAGTAGGTCCATTGCCCACATGCCCCTCCGCCACTGCCAGGCTGCAGAAGAAGGGTCCCCCAAGGGTCCTAGGAGTTGGGTGGGTCCGGGCTGGGAGCAAGGGGCACTGTCTCAGCACTGTCCCCTGGGAACATAGGAGCGAGAGTAGACAATTCAGCCCTTCAAGCCCACTCCGCCACTCTATATGATCATGACTGATCTCCATCTCATCTTAACTCCACTTCCGTGCCTTTCCCCATAGCTCTTTATCCCGCTTTTGATCATATATTTATCTATCTCTTTCTTGAATCCATTGATTGATTGATTCTGCATCCTGGAGCAGTGAGTTCCATAGATTCACAGCCCTCTGTGAGAAGTAAATTCTCCTATCTCTGGCTTGAACCTCCTCCCTCTTACTCTACAACTATGACCTTGTCCTAGACTGTTCTAGAAGGGGGAACATTTGGTTAACATTTACTTTATCAATCCCGTGGAGTATTTTATATACCTCAACCAAATCCCCCCTCATTCTTCTGTACTCCAGCAAATACAAGCCCAAGCTACTCAGCCCCTCCTCCTATGACAGCCTCTTCAAACCTGGAATCAATATAGTGAACCTCTCCTGAACCGCCTCCAGTGCCACTCCATCCTTCCTCAAAGAAGGTGACCAAAACTGAACACAATACTCCAAATGTGGTCTCACCAAAGCCTTATACAATGGGAACAACACTTCTCTACTTTTATGGATCTAGAGGTACATGTTCACAGCTCCTTGAAAGTGGAGCCACAGGTGAACAGAGTAGTGAAGAAGGCATTCGGCATGCTTGGTTTCATCAATCAGAACATTGGGACGTCTTGTTGAAGTTGTACAAGACATTGGTACAGCCACACTTGGAATACTGTGTGCAGTCCTGGTCATCCTATTATAGAAAGGATATTATTAAACTAGAAAGAGTGCAGAAAAGATTTATCAGGATGCTACCGGGACTTGATCGTTTGAGTTATAAGGAGAGGCTGGATAGACTGGGACTTTTTTCTCTGGAGCGTAAGAGGCTGAGGGGTGACCTTATAGAGGTCTATAAAATGATGAGGGGCACAGATCAGCTAGATAGTCAATATCTTTTCCCAAAAGTAGGGGAGTCTAAAACTAGAGGGCATAGGTTTAAGGTGTGAGGGGAGAGATACAAAAGTGTCCAGAGGGGCAATTTTTTCTCACACACAAATTTCGTGTCTGGAACAAGCTGCCAGAGGTGGTAGTAGAGGCGGGTACAATTTTATCTTTTAAAAAGCATTTCGATAGTTACATAGGTACGATGGGTATAGAGGGATATGGGCCAAATGCAGGCAATTAGGATTAGCTTAGGGGTTTAAAAAAAATAAGGGCGGCATGGACAAGTTGGGCTGAAGGGCCTGTTTCCATGCTGTAAACCTCTATGACTCTAATTTACTTTTATTCTGCAAAATATTAGTGTGACATTTATGATAATGCTCATGGAAACTTTTTATATTTTTCCAAGTTATACTCTAGACTCTTTGCAATAAATGCCAAGATTCCATTTGCCTTCCTTATAGCGTTCTGCATCTGCATACCACTTTGAGACATACACAAGGACATCCAGATCCCTCTGCACAGATACCTTTTGAATCTGTTTCCCATTTAAATAGTAATTTGCCCTTTCATTTTTCCAGACAAAATGGATAACCTTGCATTTATCCATATTAAACTCCATCTGCCAGATTCTGGCCCATTCTCCATGCCTGTCAAAATCCATTTGTAAACTTTTTATCTCCTCATCACAGCCTGTTTTCGCACTTATTTTCGTGTCATCAGCAAATTTCGTTATGTCACATTCTGTCCCTGCTTGTAGATCATTGATGTAGATTGTAAATAGTTGTGGTCCAAGAACTGAACCATGCAGGACCCCACTAGGTGTAGATAGCCAGCTGGAGAAGGACCCATTTATCCAACCTTCTGCTTTCTATCAGTCAGCCAATCTTCAATCCAAGCCACTACTCTACCTCCAACCCCTTGGGATCTAACCTTCTGGATCAGTCTCTTGTGTGGCACCTTATCAAGTGCCTTCTGGAAATCCAGATAGATCACATCCACAGGATCCCCATTATCTACCTTGCTGGTTACATCCTCAAAGAATTCTAGCAGGTTTGTCAAACAAGACTTGCCCCTCACAAAACCATGCTGACATTGGTGAATTAAGCTTTGCTGTTCCAGATGCTCAGTCACCTCCTCCTTAATGATTGGCTCCAGCAACTTTCCCACCATAGAGGCCAAACTGACTGGCCTATTGTTTCCCACTTTTTGCTTCTCTCCTTTCTTGAATAAGGGCGTCACATTAGCATGTTTCCAGTCTGCCAGAATACAGGGAATTTTGGAATATCATAACTAATGCATCCATTAACCTCTGCTGTCACCTCCTTTAACACCATAGGGTGTAGGCCATCAGATCCCGGGAACTTATCTACTTTTAAACCCTTCAGTTTACAGAGTACCTTCTCCCTGGTTATAGTAATTTCATCAAGTTCCACTGTATTAACTGCAGTTTTGGGGACAGAATTATTTCTCCTACTGTGAAGGCAAAGTATTGGTTTAGTGCCTCTGCCATTATCCCACCATTTCCATCTTCTAAAGAGCCAAAATCTACTTTCACTATTCTCTTCTTCTTTATATACTTATAGAAACTTTTGGTGTCAGTGTTTATGTTTTCAGCTAGATTCCTTTCATAGTTCATTTTAGCATTTTTGATACTGTATTTAGTCACCTTTTGTTGTCGTTCGAAGTCCTCCCAATCCTTCACACTGCCACTAACGTTTTCAGTATTATATGCCCTCATTTTTGCCCTTATATTATCCTGATTTCCCTATTAAGCCATGGATGATTTTTCACCCTTTTGCAATTCCTTTTCTTAGGAATGTACCTTAGTTGAGATGTCTTTAATATCTCCCGAAAAAACTGCCACTGTTCTTCTTCCATTCTCTCCTTTAACACTCTTGCCCAGTCAACTTGGGCCAACTCTTTCCTGATGCCTGCATTATTACCCTGGCCCAATGCTAAAACTCGAGCATGTGATTCTGTCCTCTCACTTCCAATCTGAATTTGAAATTCTATCATGCTGTGATCACTCCTTCCAAGTGGATCCTTAACTGCAAGCCCATTAATCAATCATTCTTCATTGGATAATACCAGATCTAAAGTAGCCGGTTCTCTGGTTGGCTCCATAACATGCTGCTCTAAGAAACAGTCCCACCTACACTCTGTGAACCCTTCCTCAAGGCTACCCTGGCCAAGTTGGTTAATCCAGTCAATATGCATGATAAAGTCACCCATAATTACTGTTGTGTCCTTTTCAGAAGCCCTCCTCATTTCCTGGTTTATACTATGCACTACTTTTAAAGTACTCTTCAGGGACTGTAAATTACTCCTAGCAATGTGTTTCTTTCCTTGTTTCTTATTTCTACCCAGACTGACTCAACATTTTGGCCTCCAGTGCTAATATCATTTCTGAATACAGCCTTGATGTCATCCTTAACCAATAGAGCAACTCCACCCCCTACTCTTTGTCGTCTATCTTTCCAGAATATGAATATCCCTGGGCATTCAACTCCCAGTCCTGATTCTCTTATAACCATGTTTCAGTAATCCCCACCAGGTCATATGCGTTTGCCACTATTTGTGCTGTCAGTTCATCAACTTTGTTTCAAATACTTCGTGCATTTAGGTGTAAGGCCTCTAAATAAGTCTTACTGATTTGTCTTTCTCTCTCTCTGTCCGGGATGGGAGTCGTGTGGCTGGACTGCCTCTTCTAACCCTGGAAGACCTGAACATCACCCCTGGCATGGTGATTTCGGGCAGCTCTCTGAATATCATTCCTGCCAGTCATTTGTGAGAACTTTGAAGTGGCCTGGTCATTTTAATCTTCATGTTCCCTGGTCACCTGGCAGGCTTTTAAATGACAGCAGCACTCCATTCTGCATCAGGGATTTCTCTTTCTCTCTTTCAGAAGCTGAAGATGTGAATAGACCCATTTGAAAGTTTATTTATTGTCACAAGCAGGCTTACATTAACACTGCAATGAAGTTACTGTGAACATCCCCTAGTCGCCACACTCCGGCACCCTGCTCAGGTACACTGAGGGAGAATTTAGCATGGTCAATGCACCTAGCCAGCACGTCTTTCGGACTATGGGAGGAAACTGGAGCACCCGGAGGAGACCCACACAGTCCTCTGACTGTCAGAAGACAGTCATTTTCACTGGGGCGTGAGGGGAATTCCCATTTCCACAGTGTTCACTCAACCTCATTGTTTTAATACTGCATTTATTTCAAGTCTCTGAGCCTTTATAAAAAAAAAAGCTTGGAGTCGTTGAAATGCCTTCAAACCATTTGAAAGCCGTTTTGTTCTGACGCCCAATTCTCCAGGCTCAACATGATTCCCGCCAAGAGCTAGTAGGCCCAGAGAATTCCCACCCCCATCCCAATTTTACCCAATGGAGTAGGGTTCTCTTAAAATATCACTGGAAATGGTCAACTTCAAATTGTATCGCCCATAGTTTAAGGTGAGGTGATGAATTTATAATAGGATCTTGACAACAATAATTGACCTTTATTTGCATAACTACATTTAAGTAACAGTAAATGCTATTAGTCTCGCCATATTATGAGAGCAAATCATGGGCCAAAGTATCAAAAATCTGCAATAGTTCATTGCTATTTTCATGGACACAAAAACATTGTTGCTAGCAAACAGCAATGGCAGTTGTGAGGGACTGTATATGTTCATAGATATCCTGCACATTGTTCAGTTTGAAAATTTACAATGTAGCAAAGACCCTCAAAATGGCTGAACTTGCCTGTGACTGAACAAAAGAAGCCACATTGCAGTTTCAGGGAAACTTAAAGTATATTATCTCAGAGGAGCTACTGACAAACACTTATGGACTGCACATCCAAATTCAACGAGAACTATGCAAAGTCCTAAGCTGGCCAGAAGGAAGCTGATGGTCTGCTAAGACAAAAGCACCTACAACCTTTTCTTTCAATTCATAACACTGAAAAACACTTAGCAATCTTTGAAACCCAGCTGCATTCCAAACGATGGATACTCATCCTTTGTGGGAGTCATGTTACTTGGTTTATAACAAATCAATATTGCCTTGCTGAGCTGAGTAGTTTAGTCTGCTTTTTATCATCTGACTAGCAGCCTCACAGACAAGGATCTCTGACTAAGTGGAACAAGTAGCCCCATTTATACTGTTTCTGCTGGAAATTCTGTATCATCGCCTATAAGACTGATTCATCTCTGCATGTCTATCTCATCTCGTAAAATTAGCATCACCAGAAAAGTGAATTATACAGCATTGGTTTTCAACCCACAAACCTCGTGAAGGAGTACTTCATTGGACTTTGATTCTGGAATCTGGAACCCATGTGAAACAATATTTATTTTCTTTGGTCTCTGTACTGTAAAACTGTCTACTCTCTATCCCTCATTTATTATATGAATACGAGGGGGTGATATTGCAACCCTCCTTTCTGTGTTTCGAGTGTATGCAAATAAACTAACCCTTTAAATTCATCCTATCTCGAGCTTGCTATAGGATTCATAGAATCTCTACAGTGCAGATGAAATTACACCAAAACTGAGGGATTAGGAAATACGCTACTGCTTATAAATAGGGAAAACAAATCAAAATACCTTTCTGTTTATGGATGGGAGGTGTGAGGAGAAATTAATACTGTTTAAATTGGTCCCCGTCTAGTCTGTAACACTGTTCACATTTTCATTATCTTGCTCTAGGTATTGTAATTTCCTTTGGTAGTACAGTATTTTTTTAAAAATAATTTCTGAATTATTTTCACACAGTTGTTAACCCCTCTATTTTGTTGTATAAACTAATGCACTGTTTTTGAATAAAACAAGATAGATTTAAAACTCAACCATAACACTTGCATTCTGTTTTATAAGCACACATAAATGTACAATGGTTATAGTATCATTCTTTACAAAAACATAGATATTTTGACATTTGTAATTTAAGATATATTTGTCAAGCTCATCATAAAAACTTCTGTCTAACACAGCAATTACAAATTCCAACACCTATTCATCAATTGGAAAATAAGTTTTAATAATTGAAACAACTAAAATTTTGAAGCACTGTTATGGAACAAATGAGGAGTAAATAAAAATAATTTCAATGGATATGACAGTTCTAATACTGAACCTGCATGTAACAAACGATTGGAAGTGCCTTTACTTACTCTAATTAGGAAGAAATTAACTATATAGGCTAGGTGTATCCAAATTTTTTATCACACTTTTTCTTAAATCAATCTGGTACTCAATTTACAATTCATTTCTATCGGAAATTTTTTTAGAAATATAGGCGGCAATCTTGAGCGCACACACACCATATGTGCAAATGCCAGCGGGGGCTGAGATCCAGAAGTCGCAGTTCTCGCCAGCAAGATCACAATCTCGGATCTTCCCACTCCTCGCCGGTGAGGTCATCAGGTTCACACCCATAACGGGCATAAATTTCAATGCATTTCTATATCATTAACCCACTCCATCTCCAGATATTGACCTCCACCGTATATTGATGCTGCGCGGATGAGATATCACACATTCATACAATAAATGAGGGATAGAGAGTAGACAGCTTTACAGTACAGAGACCAAAAAAAAACATTGTTTGCAATAGGTTCACCTAAACACGAACATTTTGTGGGGGTCTCCCCAGGGATGTAAAATAGGAGAGGGAGAGGGCCAGGCAGTGCCCTCGTAATGCTCCCTAACAGATTGGCACCATGTCCATGCCATTCTGGCAGTGCCAACCTGGAAGTGCCAACCTCTGCTAAGGGGCAGGCCCAAGTGGGAGCCTCGTGGGGGGGAAGATTCATTTAGATATGGTGATGACCAGGAGTGATGGAAGTGCCGACACCGATCAGGGGTGGAGAGGGGAGCCCCTGAGACCTCCATGGTGGGTTAGGGGCAGGGGAGTGGATTCATACATACTCTGATCAGGGCACCATCTTTAAATGATGCCTTGATTTCTGTGCAGTTGTGTTTTGCTGGCGTGATGAGGCCCCACCTCCCTGCACGAGGGCGTGAAACAAGACCCCTTGATTTTTTTTGGCAGTGTCTAAAGTTTAAAGTTCATTTATTAATGTCACAAGTAGGCTTGCAATAACACTTCAATGAAGTTACTGTGAAAATCCCCTAGTCACCACACTCCGATGCCTGTTCCGGTACACTGAGGAAGAATTTATTATGGCGAATGCACCTAACCAGCACTGACGGAGAATTTAGCATGGCCAATGCACCGAACCTTGGACTGTGGGAGGAAATTGGAGCACCCGGAGGAAACCCACGCAAACATGGGGAGAACGCGCAAACTCCGCATAGATGGTGACCCAAGCTGGGAATCGAACCCGGGTTCCTGGCGCTGTGAGGCAACGGTGCTAACCACTGTGCCACCATGCCACCCATCATTAGATCTGGAAAGAAAACCATTGTCTTTCTCTGGAGTGAAACATGCTAGTTCTCTCACTGGAAAGGAAGCAACAGTCTGCCATTTTTGGTAGCAATTATCCCATACTTTACAACAGACACCCAGTATTATTATGACATGAAGCTTGTCAAACATCTCTGGCATTTAGAGTAACAAGGTGTCATCCATCCCAAGCTAAAATACAAATACAACTAAAAATTAGAAAACTTTGTGAACATACTAACACAAGGGGAAATAGTCTCTAAGTGTAAACAGAGGATAAGATGGTGATGAACTGAACTGATTAAATTCAATAAATGGCCCTTTTGAAGTATAAAATTCTCCTTTCTTGAAGACCTGAAGATTTACTGCTTCAACAAAATTAGATGAATGACGTTCCATCTGCGAGCTCCTGGCACCAAGCACTGCATGCCAGAAGTGCATACCAGAATATTAGGCATGCAGAATTGCAGACCTATTACACAAGTCACCCAATTTTCCGTCAATTAAATAAATGGGTGGAAAATCAGGTAGGCCATGCAATAGATCCATTATCCTCGATGCCCAGTATTACAATATGTGCCTCCAGTACATGTTATTTACTCTACATCAGCAGTCAAAAACAAGCAATTTATCAGTATGTTCCCATGGAAGCTTTAGCATAAAAAATGAAACTTACGAAGCTCAAAATCTATCACAGACAAACATTACTATAATTATTTTCAATTTAAGCACTAATTATATTCCTGCAATTGCTCAGTGTTGGTGTTACAAATTTGATTCTTCAGAGATTATTTCGTGCATTAATATTTTGAAATAATCACAGCTGTTTTATAACAAAATAGATAGCTGGTGCTCACAGAAATAATCGTGCTTCTTTTTTTGGTCATAGAACATCTGAAACACCAGGTCAAAAGTACTTCTGTTTTCATATATTACTCCCAAAACACTTTTCTCTCTACATATATATTTTTGGACTAGATAAGACTAAGGGTGTCCATTCTTAGTCTCTAACTCTTAATATTGCAGGAAATTTCTTAAATTGACTGGTCCTTGATTAGAGTTGAAGCCAATACAGTTGATCAGAGTACTTCCAGATGTTTGTGAAATGTGTAACATGTATAACTTTACTGTCACAAAATGGCGGTACAAATTCAAACTGAAGCTAAATATTTTCTTTCCATGTAACACACAATAATGGAGACAGTGGCTTGGTCCCCTGGTTCTGTGACCAAATATAACAATTGTCTCCAGAATTAATGGGGGGAAAGTTTTGCAGGGGTAAGCACTGTAAATCTTCCTCTGTGAGAGAACATTCCCCCCACGTATGGGGTGGAATTTTGCATCCGTGCTCAGAGTGCTGGCTGGGGCAAGAAAACCAGCATGCAGCTTGCCAGCCATAGCCATGTTTTCTCTCAAGATTCTCCGCCACTCTGTGCACAAAAAATCTGGGAGTGTGGTTTTCACCATCACACTGGCAGAATGGGGCCTGATAGAGCCAGTAACAGCAGCTCCACAGGGATCAGCACGCCCTCTCCCATGGATATGGGAAACCACTCTCCTCCCCATCCCCCTTCCCCCCACAAACACTGGGGAAACCAACCTCCCCCCTCCCCCACCACAAGTACTGGGGCAACCCATCCCGTCCCCCACAAGCACCAGGGCAACCCTCCACCCCCGCCCCCTCCCCACAAACACATAAAGGAACCCCTCCCCCACCCATGGGGCTCACGAGAGCGTCTGTCCCTGGCATTGCCACATTGGCATTGCCAAGGTGGTACTGACAGATTGGCACTGCAAGGGAGCAGTGTCCTTCCACTCCCTGGCACATGCAAGGAGCAGGGCATGTCCCTCTCCCCCAGTGGCTATACTTACCTTTTGCGCCCCGCTGGGTTCCCCTTGACTGCTTTGTGTTTTTAAACATTTGTTGTAAACCTCGTCAATATAATGTCAAATTGGCGATGGAGGAATTCTTTACTTGGGGGCAACATATGGCGAGGAAGTCCTTTAAGCATATGTTAATTTACTAAAATGAATTCATTATATCACCAGCAAGAAGCAGGGAAAACAAGAGATTGAGATCTCACCATTGAGATTCTCGTTCCCGCGGTGTCACAAAATTTTCTACCAGCATCACCATTTTCACCCATGGCAAACGCCAGCAGAAAGTTTCCCCCATTAATTCTGGAGACAATTGTCATATTTGGTCACAGAACCAGGGAACCAAAGCACTGGATGTTTTAACTGTCTCCATTATTGTGTTACATAGAAAGAAAATATTTAGCTTCAGTTTGAATTGTCTTGAAAATCCCGTACTGCCATTTTGTGATGGTAAAGTTATACATGTTACACACTTCACAAACATCTGGAAGTACTCTGATCAACTGTATTGGCTTCAACTCTAATCAAGGACCAGTCAATTTAAGAAATTTCCTGCAATATTAGGAGTTAGAGACCAAGAATGGACAAATAAGTGTCGGCCTTGTCAGGGACAGATCCCATGAAAGAACAAAAAAAAGGCACTGCAACCTACAATATTTCCTGGACCAGCAGACCTGGAAGATACAATGTTGATTTGGTTGAGGGATTTGCAGTATTGCAGGTTACAAAAATAAGGACAACTTTGACACCATCAAGGAATATGAGGATGACAATTTTAAATTTGAGACACTGGAATATCAGGAGCCAATTCTGATCAGTTAGGAAAGGGGTGATGGGCAAGCAAAAACTGGAACCAAATAAATTACAAGAATAACATTTTAGCTGAGCTGATGTCTACGCAGGGCAAAGGATAATTAGCAAGAAAACATAAGAGTGCTCATGTCTATTAATGATAAAAGCATGGTTCTGTGGTTCAGCTGTAAATGATCTGCAGTTTGGGATAGATAAATGTAGAAACAACTAGGTATGGTTTTTAATGGAAAATTAATGGAGTTCAAACAAACTAAACAGGTCACTGAGATTGCAAGTATTCCGGTTGAATCTTAGACAGTGATTAGACACAGGGATTGAATCAAAAGCTCTACTTTAGTCTTCATAATATTTAGTTGAATAAACTTAAAGATCACCAAAAGCTGGAAAACAACAAGCAGGACAGCAGATGGGATGAGAAGTGGTAAGGAAACGCAGCTGGTATTATCAACACATATATCACCAAAGTATAGTATGCAGACAAGGAAGAAGTCCTGGAGGGATTCCAACTCGGGTAGTGGTAGAGAGGAGGAGGGACATAGCAAGGGATTGAAGGGGTAAGTGGATAGGGAGAGGGCTACAAGATATGGGAGTGGAAGGGGGTAGTAGGGGGTAAAGGAGAGGCTCCTATAATGGCAGTGAAAAAGTGAGAAGACCCCATTGCTGAAGATGTTTTGGCTACAAATTAGTAAATAAAAGAATTATCTAGTAAGAGTCCTTCTGAGCTGAGCAATGGAAGAGAGCACAGTGAGAAGTCTCACAACACCAGGTTAAAGTCCAACAGGTTTATTTGGCAGCACTAGCTTTCGGAGTCTCAGGCTCTTTCATCGGGTGAGTGAGGACTTGTGAACACAAGTCCAACGCCGGCATCTCCACATCAATGGAGGAGAGGCATTGAAGGCGTGGTCAATCATGACAAGGACTGTGGACATTACCATCAGACAGAAAATTGTTCAAGATGTCAAAGGAGAAGAACCTGATTGGATGATTCAAAACAGGAAGTTTCAACAGAGAACAAATTTAATGACTTTGAATAAACTGGGTTATTGGAAGTGGGTTAGTAGTTTCCAAAGACAGAGGGTCAAGAATTTTAAGAAATTAGGCTAATGATAAAGGTTTTGAAAGGGAAAGCAAAAATGCTTCACAAGAGTGGATCACTTACAGATGAACGGGTGGAAGGGGAACAGGAAGAGAAATTAGGCGATAACGAGATTAGTAGGAATGGGTTGAAGAGCAGAAGATAAATCTCAGAACTAAGATGCCAGACTTGTATGAGAATGGCATCCATCCAATTGGAATGGTCTGTCCAGATTTTGAATAGATTATCCAAATTTACAAGATCTTTGAAAATGTAGAAGTGTAGAAATGTAGAAATCATCGGCTGGGGCATTGAGTTTTAAAATTGGCAAGTCATGTTGCAGCTTTATAGAACGTTAGTTAGGCCGCACTTGGAATATAGTGTTCAATTCTGGTCGCCCCACCACCAGAAGGCTGTGGAGACTTTGGAGAGGGTACAGAAAAGATTTACCACGATGTTGCCTGGTACGGAGGGCATTAGCTGTGAGGAAAAGTTGGAGAAACTTGGTTTGTTCTCACTGGAACAACAGAGGTTGAGGGGCGACCTGATAGAAGTCTACAAGATTATGAGGGGCCTGGACAGAGTGGATAGTCAGAAGCTTTCCCCAGGGTGGACGAGTCAATTACTAGGGGGCATAGGTGTAAGGTGCAACGGGCAAGGTTTAAAGGAGATGTACGAGGCAAGTTTGTTTACACAGAGGGTCGTGGGTGCCTGGTACTCGCTGTCGGGATAGGTAGTTGAAGCAGATATGAGAGTGACTTTTAAGGGGCGTCTGGACAAATATATGAATAGGATGGGAATAGAGGGATATGGTTCCAGGAAGGGTAGGAGGTTTTAGTGCAGTCGGGCAGCATGGTCAGTGCAGGCTTGGAGGGCCGAAGGGCCTGTTCCTGTGCTGGAATTTTCTTTGTTCTTTGTTCTTTCTAAATGCTATTTTTCAACTCCCTTGCACTTCATAGAATGGCAGCAAAATTGCTGAAGTTATAGAATCATTGAAAGGTTTCAGCACAAAAGGTAATTCTGCATCTCATATCCATGTCGCTCTCTTCAAGAGTAACTCACCTAGTCCCATTCCCCACCTTCTCTCTATCGCCTGGCAATTCTTTCTCTTCAGATAATTATGCAATTCACTTTTGAAACCTACAATTGAATCTAACCGTACCACACTCTCAGGCTGTACATTCAAGAATCTAATTACTCACTGCACGGAAAAGTTGTCCTCATGTCAATGAAGTTTCTTTTGTCAAACACCTTGGTCCTTTAGTTCGACTCTTTCATCAATGGGAGCAATTTCTCCTTATCTACTCTGTTGAGATTCCTGATTATTTTGAGCACCTCTGTCAAATCTCCTCTCATTTTTCTCTTCTCTGAAGAGAACAGTACCAGCTTTATTAGTCTGTCTTCAAAATGTCATCCCATGAACCATTCTTGTAATTATTGTTTCGCACTTCAATGTCTTACCTTCTTTCTATATGGGGCCCGGAACTGGAGAAAAACTGGGCGAAATCTTGAGCCCGCGTTTACTACCTGCAAGGTTGCCGACGGGTGCTCAGGATCTGGAAGTTGCAGTCCTCGTCGGCGAGAACATGAATTCAGATCTTCCCCACTCCTCAGCGGCAACGTCATTAGGATCACATCTTGAACAGTGAATCTGCTTTGCATGCATTTGCATGTATTTTAATATTATTAACCCACCACCATACCTTGGCACCTTGCCATATCTTCAAAACACACCAACATGACATTACGTCAGTACGGTTTTCAACAGGTTCACAGAGACATGAATCTGTTGTGGGGTTCTTCCAAGGGGCACAAAGATAAGTATAGCCCCCAGGGGACAAGGGACATGGCCAAGCACATAGCCTACAGACATCTCTACTCCCATACCTACTTTAAAGTTGTGTCAATAATTTATATTGTTTTCCCTTCTTCTTCCTACCAATATATCACTTCACACTTCTCTGCATTCAATTTAATCTATCAATTAATTTTAATTCATAAACTGCCGAAATTTCTTGGAAAATTTGTTTGATTTCTTTAAAGGATTGCAGGGGTGGAATCTTCTGGTGTCTCGCCCATAAATTGACAACATTTTCCTGTTTTTCTCTCTACCAGAAGATAGTGATTCAGAGGCATTGATATTGCATGCTGTCACGTTTAGATGGAATGGGTTGGATGTGCCAAATGATCCTTTCTCATCTTTTGATAATATCTATAAATTCAGGTTGTGTAGTCTTAGAATTCATTGGAACATTACTGCTAGTTAGAGTTAGTTCACCCAGAATAAAAGGCATAATTAAGGCTGTGAGACACATCTCAATGGATAGCACCTCACGTCTTAAGTCAGAAGACAGTGCGTTTAAGTCCCTATTCCAGAAACTTGAGCACAAAAGCTCAGGTGACACACCCAGTGTAATCAGAGGGAGTGCAGCATCATTAGGGTGCTATCTTCCCACTATGATGTTAAATCGAGGCACCCTGTGGTGCTATTTAGAAGAAGAGCAGGGTGGTTACCCTGTGTCCTGGCCAATATTTATCGCTCAACCAACAACATAAATACAAAAGACTATCAGGCCATGATCATAATGATTCATTTTAAAATTCATTCATGGGATGTGGGAATCACAGGACAAGCCAGCATTTATTACTGTCCATCCCTAATTACCTTTGAGAAAATGGTAGCCCTTTTTGAACCACCGCAGTCCGTATGTTCTGCGAACACCCATAGTGCTGTCAGGGAGACAGCAGATGTGGGAGAGCTTGCTGTGCTCAGAATGCTTGCCATATCTCACTATCTCAATATCTGAGGTCCCTATTTGCTTCAAGAAGACAACCACCATTCCAGTACCAAAGAAAAGCCAGACAGCATGCCTTAATGACTATCATCCAGTGGCTCTGACATCCACCATTACAAAGTGGTTCGAAAGGTTAGTCATGGCACGAATCAATTCCGGCCTCCTAGATTGCCTGCATCCACTACAGTTCACCTACCGCCGCAACGTATCCACAGCGGACGCCATTTCCCTGGCCCTGCACTCAACCCTGGAATACGGAGATAACAAAGACACCTATGTCAAACTCCTTTTTATTGACTACAGCTCAGCCTTCAACACCATTATTTCTACAAAACTCATCTCCAAACTCCGTGGCCTGAGGCTCGGCTCCTCCCTCTGCAACTGGTTCCTGACCCACGGACCACAATCAGTAAGGATAGGCAACAACACCTCCTCCACGATAACCCTCAACACCAGTGCCCCACAAGGCTGTGCCCTCAGCCCCTTACTATACTCCTTATACACATAGAAACATAGAAGATAGGAGCAGGAGGAGGCCATTTGGCCCTTCAGGCCTGCTCCGCCATTCATTATGATCATGGCTGATCATCGAACTCAATAGCTTAATCCTGCTTTTTCCCCATAACCTTTGACCACATTCACCCCAAGTGCTATATCCAGCAACCTCCTGAATACGTTCCATGTTTTGGCATCAACTACTTCCTGTGGTAATGAATTCCACAGGCACACCATTCTTTGGGTGAAGAAATGTCTCCTCACCTCCGTCCTAAATCGTCTACCCTGAATCCTCAGACTGTCTCCCCTGGTTCTGGACTCCCCCACCATCGGGAACATCCTCCCTGCATCTACCCTGTCTCGTCCTGTTAGAATTTTATAAGACTGTATGAGATTCCCCCCCCCGCCCCCGCCTTCATCTGAACTCCAGTGAAAACAATCCTAACCTAGTCAATCTCTCCTCTTACATCAGTCTCGCCATGCCTGGAATCAGCCTGGTAAATATTCAGTGCATTCGCTCGAGAGCAAGAGCATCCTTCCTCAGAAAAGGAAACCAAAACTGCACACAATACTCTAGGTGTGGCCTCACCAAGGCCCTGTATAATTGCAACGACACATCCCTGCTCCTGTACTCGAAACCTCTCGCAATGAAGGCCAACATGCCATTTGCCTTCTTTACTGCCTGCTGCACCTGCATGCTTACCTTCAGTGAGTGGTGCAAAAGGACACCCAGGTCCCGCTGCACACTCCCCTCTCCCAATTTACGGCTATTCAGGTAGTAATCTGCCTTCTTGTTTTTGCTTTCAAAATGAATAACGTCACATTTATCCAAATTATACTGCATCTGCCATTGATTTGTCCACTCACCCAACCTGTCCAGATCATTCTGAAGGATCTCTGCATCCTCGTCACAGTTCACCCTCCCATGTTATCATCTGCAAACTTTGAGATGTTACATTTTGTTCCCTCATCCAAATCATTAATATATATTGTGAATAGCTGGGGTGCCAGCACCAACCCCTGTGGTACCCCATTAGTTACTGCCTGCCAATTTGAACAGCACCCATTAATTCCTACTCGTTGTTTCCTCTCTGTCAACCAGTTTTCTATCCATCTCAATACTCTTCCCCCAATTCCATGCGCTTTAATCTTGCACGATAATCTCTCGCGCGGGGCTTTGTCAAATGCTTTCTGAAAGTCCAAATATACCACATCAACTGGCTCCCCCTTGTCAACTGTTAAAGATGTTACATCTTCAAAGAATTCAAACACATTTGTCACAACAGATTTACACCTATGACCAAATTCCCCATCAACTCGATTTTCAGGTTTTGGTGATGACACCACCATAATGGATGCACTTAGGAGCATGAAACGTAATGGAGGACATCCCCTGTCTACATCAATGGGGACAAAGTAGAAATAGTCGAGAGCTTCAAGTTTTTTGGTGTCCAGATCACCAACAACCTTCCTGGTCCCTCCATGTCAACACTATAGTTAAGAAAGCCCACCAATGCCTCTACTTTCTCAGCAGACTAAGGAAATTTGACATGTCCGCTACGACTCACCAACCTTTACAGATGCACCATAGAAAGCATTCTTTCTGGTTCTTTCACAGCTTGGTATGGCTCCTGCTCTGTCCAAGACCGCAAGAAACTACAAAGGGTTGTGAACTAAGCCCAGTCCATCAGTCAAACTAGCCTCCCATCCATTGACTCTGTCTACACTTTCCACCGCATCGGAAAAGCAGCCAACATAATTCAGGGCCCCACGCACCCCAGACATACTCTCTTACACCTCGTTCCATCAGAATACAGATACAGAAGTCTGAGGACATGTACCAACCGACTCAAAAAAAGCTTCTTCCCTGCTGCTGTCAGACGTTTGAATGGACCTACCTCACATTAAGATGATCTTTCACTACACCCTAACTATGATTTACATTCTGCACCCTCTCCTTTCCTTCTCTATGAACGATATGCTTTGTCTGTGTAGCCTGCAAGGAACAATACTTTTCACTATATACTAATACATGTGACAATAATAAATCAAATCAAATCTCCCACAGGACAGTGACCACACTTCAGAAGTACTTCGCTGGTTGCAAAAGTATTTTCAGACATCCTGAGATTGCAAAAGGTGCTGCATAAGAGTGGTGAATTTGTGGAACTCACTGTCCCATAGCACATTGGAGTCTGAATCGTTGAATGTTTCAAGAGGGAGATAGACATATTTCTAATTAAAAAAGGAAAGAGGGATATGAGGAACATAGGGAGGGAGGTGGATTTGAGACCATGGAGCGATCAGCCATGATCTGATTGAATGGTGGAGCAGGCTCACAGGGTTGAATTTGCCTACTTCTGCTCCTAATTTAATTCCGATGTTCTTATAAATGTGGCTGGGTACATTGAGGGAGAATTTATCATGGCCAATGCACCTAACCAGTCCGTCTTTCGGACTGTGGGAGGAAACCGGAGCATCTGGAGGAAACCCAAGCAGGCATGGGGAGAACGTGCAAACTCCACACAGACAGTGACTCAAGCTGGGAATCGAACCCGAGTCTCTGGCACTGTGAGGCAGCAATGCTAACCACTGCGCCACCATGCCATGGGGTTCCATGGGATAGGGCTTGTTGTTGGGGCAGGCTCAACGGGCCAAATGGCCTCCTTCTGCAATGTAGGGGTTCTATGATTCTTTCCTTCTCTATGTAGAGTATGCTTTGTCTGTTTAGCAGGCAACAAAACAATACTTTTCACCGTATACTAACGAATACGTGGCAATGATCAAATAAAATCAAAATGTCCCTTTACCTTTGACGATGACCAGCACCGAGCTGTAGGTCTGCCCGGCCAAATTGGAAGCGGTGCAGGTGTAACGCCCGTTGTCGCTCTGCTTGCAGTAGAGGATCCTCAGCACGAAGTTGTCCTCGTCGTCGTCGAAGAGGACGTGGCGGCGGCCCGGGGAGATGACCTCGCCGTCCTTCTTCCACACGATGTCGGGTTTGGGTTTGCCCGTCACCTGGCAGCTCAGCTTGGCGTGCTTGCCCTCGCGCACGGTGCACGTGCGGGCCCAGCCAACCGCCTCGCTCGCGCCTGCGCCCGGCAGCGCGCGACGCCCTCCCGCCTTCTCGCGCTCTCGCAGGGCGGGCGTGAAGGAGGCGTCCGCCGCCGAGGCCAGGAGGTCGAAGCCGCGCATCTGCACTCGCCGTTGTTGCAGGTGGGCCAGCAGGGAGGAGTCGGGCTGATGGGCGGCGGCCTCATCCGGGGAGAGGACCACCAGGGCGGCCACGGCCTGGCTCTCGCCCAGCGGGTTGAGGGCCCTGCACAGCAGGGCGCCGCCGTCGGAAAACCTGACGCAGTGGATTTTCAGGCTGCTGCTGTCGACGGTCGCCTCCACCGAGTAGCGGTTGTTGCCGCCGTCGCCCACGTTCTGGCCGTCCTTCTCCCAGTGGACGGACGGCGTCGGGCTGCCCTCCACCTTGCAGCAGAAGGTGGCGTCGCCGCCCAGGCACACCCTGAGGGAGCAGGGCTTGAGCAGGAAGGACGGGGCCGCCGGCGCCTCGTCCCGCCCGTCGCCCACCCGCAGGGTGACCGCCGCGTACGCTTCCCCCACCGTGTTGTTGGCCCTGCAGATGTACTGGCCGCTGTCCGCCGTGGACAGCTCGTAGATGGTCAGCTTGTACAGGTCGCCGTCCTCCACCGTCTTGAAGCGGTCCCCCGATTTCAGGGGCGCCTGGTCCTTCTCCCACACCACCAGCGGCACCGGGTTGCCGATGATCTGACAGGCGAGGGTGGCATCCTTGCCGACGGAGACGGCAAACGCCTTGGGTCGGGTTAAAAACCTGGGGGCTCCGCCGAAATCCATCCTTGATCTAGAATGGGGGAGGAAAAAGACAGAAACGAACAAGTCTTACACTTTGAAGGTCATGAGAACCGTTCTTTCTAGTATATTTCCGAGCGTTATTTCATTTGAGGTCACACAAAAGTCGTCAATCATCACCCCCTTCCCCTCCCTCAGTTACAGCAATGTCTTAAAAATAGAATCAGCTGTCTCCGCTTATCTCTCCTACATGTCCATTTCTAGAACCACTCCTTGATAATACATACATAATATTAGTAACAACACACACAACTATCTGTTAATTAAAAAGTTCAGTTAGAAAGTTTGGAGGTCTTCATAATCTCAATTTGCAGTAAAATCTGGAAATTCATTCCGTCCCTATTTGAATCTTAGCCGACGTGCGTATATATATATATATTCCTGTTCCGACTCGGTTTCTAACAATTCAGTATTAAATCTGTGCAGTCCTGTATTAAAAAAAAAGTAAACTTACCTGTTTTCAAATCTGGAGAAATCAAGAAGACCATCAAAAAAAGGGTTTCAAATATATAAGTTACGCATCGGCGTGTGTGTGGATTCCAAGGAGATCTGAATCACGCATCCAGATACTTAGTCCAAAAACGAATTTCAAAAGTTTGGATGAAAAGTTTGTGTGAAAGTCGATGGCTGGCTGGGGCTGTATCCCCCAGTCCCCTGCAGTAGTTTTCGATTTTGCCTTGCACCCCGGTCGGTCCCGAATGCTAAATCGTTGACGTACTTTGCTTTACTCAGCCGAAAATCTAAAATAGATTGGTGACATTTGCGCAAGCGATAGCGTTACAGACGGATGAAAGCGACAGCATCTCCAAAGCACTCCGTCGAAAGTACCACTAAGTTTCGGGAGACATTTCGGACATCGTTTAACATTACTTCTGTGGGCAATACCCGAGACACACTAGGTGCCTTGGATAAGGTTTTATTAACTTTTCTGGTGTCTGTTAATTTGTGAAGAAACACCAATCCGTTTGAGAGACATCTGAGTATTGTGCTTATGGTCCCCTGGATTCCAGATGGTTTGCTCTACAGTGTAATCTCATGGGAGCTCATGGTGAGATTGACAACAGCAAACGTTTGCAGCTTTATAATGAAACCTGAAATTTTATACCAGTTTTGGCTTTCTCCACAATCCGTCCTTAATGTTCTATTTTGATGTAAAGTATCAGATTATTAATATATTCCATGTGTTAGGAAATCGTGTTAAAATGAAATGCAAGTAAATCCAGCAATGGGGAATATATTCTGGCGGTTGTATGTTTAAAAGACAAACTATTTTAAAATAGTAGAGACCAGTTGGCTGGGTTGGTGGAGTTAGTGCTTTAATAAGCCTAGCCACACTGTAAACAGATGCTTACCAAAGGCAAGTTGGTAATGATGTAGGGTCGACTGTAAATAAAAATGTTAGATGTTCAAAGGAAGTAATGAGGTTTGAATTTTACACTTACATTTTAAAAGGTGAAATGAAGGTAATTAAGAATGACTTCTGAGAAGATTAATTCAGATAAGGGAAGATCACGAGGGAAACCAATATATCAGTGTTCATTCGATGCAACCCATTACTGAGAACTCAGCCCACAGCAGGAGAATGTGTCAACTACCAAAAAGCCGTGTTTGGAGAAAAGCCTCTTTGAAGTCTTAAGTCTGAAGCAATCCTGAAAGATATGTGTTTGGTGTGGTAATTATTCCCGGGTTTTGCCTATAGTTTGGAGAGGTTTAACTCTGAAGTTCCCTGGAGCGGAGAAGCTACAACACCTTCTCCGGAGCCTTCAACGTGTCATTGATGAAGATGAACATCTCGCCAAGGCCATCCCCACACCCCCACTACTTGCCTTCAAATAACTGTGCAACCTCAAACAGACTATTGTACGCATCAAACTACCCAGCCTTCAGGAGAACAGTGGCCACGACACCACACAACTCTGCCACAGCAACCTCTGCAAGACGTGCCGGATCATCGACGCGGATGCCATCATCTCACGTGAGAACACCATCTACCAGGTACATGGTACATACTCTTGCAACTCGGCCAACGTTGTCTACCTGATACGCTGCAGGAAAAGATGTCTCGAGGCATGGTACATTGGCGAGACCATGCAGACGCTACGACAATGGATGAATGGACAATGCTCGACAATCACCAGGCAGGAGTGTTCCCTTCCTGTCAGGGAACACTTCAGCAGTCGAGGGCATTCAGCCTCTGATCTTTGGGTAAGTGTTCTCCAAGGCGATCTTCAAGACACACGACAACGCAAATTCGCCCAGCAGAAACTGATAGCCAAGTTCCGCACACATGAGGACGGCCTCAACTGGGATCTTGAGTTCATGTCACACTATCTGTAACCCCCACGACTTGCTTGGGCTTGCAAAATCTCACTAACTGTCCTGGCTTGAGACAATTCACACCTCTTTAAACTGTGATTAAAGCTCTCTGCACTCTCATTGTCTATAACTCTAAAGACTTGATTACCTGTTAAGAGTTGCATTCCATCCATTATCTTGTAATTGAGGTTGTGTCTATATATGCCCTGTTTGTGAACCCAACTCCCACTCACCTGATGAAGGAGCAACGCTCCGAAAGTTCGTGCTACCAAATAAACCTGTTGGACTTTAAGCTAGTGTTGTGAGACTTCTTATTACCCCAGTCCAACACCAGCATCTCCACATCATGGTTAGGAAAACTGAGAGATTTCGAACTTGGTAAAAATTTAAAGATACTGGCCAAAGTTCTCCAGCTGTTCATGCCAGTGGGATCTTATGGTCCCACCAAACGCGCTTCCCCACTGCAGGCTTCCAGCGACATGGGGTACTGTCAATGGGAAATCCCATTGCAGCATGACCAGAAGATTCCACTGCCAACGAACAGTGTGTCATCACCTGCTGCGAGAAACACACCATGGGGAGGCCAGAGAGTACCCCGTCCATCGTGCATTGCCAGTAAGGTAGCTAAGTGTTTTTAGTTGACTTGTGTTTTTTGTTTAATAAACATTTATTTTGTTTACAATCATCACAAAAACGTCTGGAACATCTTTTGCTGGTCCCCTGGATTTGTTGGTCTTCACACATTTCACATTATATCAAATTGCAAAATATAGTTGAGAACAAGCATTTTGCATTTCTCTTCTGGGATTTGGAATACTCTCGCATTTGACTTCTGCTGTACTCTTTACACGTGATCAGTAGCAAGCTTCAAGGAGTTGATTTTATTTCATAATATTCTTGAAAGTAATTTGAGTACCAAACTGTTGAAACTCCAACAGAAGATTAATAAAATTATTTATTAACTGTTACATACATAACAATGTATTACATTGATCATGCTGTCATGCTTTGAGAGCATATAGAAATGCAGCGATTACTAAGGAATAAATTTTCGCTCAATCACAGGAAAAAAGTGTACAAGGATCTATTAAACCACCTAATAGACAGCCTCTTAGATGATGTCAGAATCCCTGTGATTCAGGGCTAATCATCAGACCGCTGAAATGTTAAATGGAGGACACGGGGAACCAATAGATGCATATTTGGTTTCTGAAAGAGACGTTGTCAAAGTTTTTCATTTGTACTCATCTTCAAACTCTGTGGCGTAGGGCTCGTCTCTTCCCTCTGCAAATGGGTCTGAGACTTCCTAACCCATAGAGCACAAGCAGTAAGGATAGGCAACAAAACCTCTTCCACAATTATCCTTAACACTGGTGCCCTGCAATGCTATGTCCTCATTTTCACAGAATTCTCCAGCTGTTCATGTCAGTGGGATCTTACGGTCCCACCAAATGCATATCCCCGCCACAGGTTTTTGGCAGGATTTTCACAGTAACTTCATTGCAGTCTACTTGTGACTAATAAACTTTAAAACTTTCAGCCCCTTACTATACTCATTGTACACTTATGACTGTGTGGCCAAATTCTCTTCCAACTCGATTTTCAAGTTTGCTGATGACACCACCATAGTGGGTCAGATATCAAACAATGACGAGACAGAGTACAGGAAAGAGATAGAGGACAGTATTTTACCACCACTTCATGTCCGAAAACGGGCACGACATGGTTGTAAAGTGGGGCGTAAAGTGAATAATGTGATTGGCGCCGATTTTCACGACTGGCGCCATTTTACAAGTCCCTCACTGGAAATTGGCAAGAAGCTGATTAAATACATGCAAATCGCCTCTTGAATGTGTTTAGCAAGCCCTGCGCTCAATCGCCCGGGCTCGCTTGCCTTTATAGCCTCGCCAGGAGAGGTTCCCACCGGCAAGGAATAGACATGCTCCCCATGAATGGGGAGCAGCTGTCTTGGCCTTGCCGGTGGAACCACAGACCATTGAGGCCTCCCGGGGAGGGCAAGGGGGGGTGCCAGACTGGCAGTGCCACCTTGGCAATTCCAGCTTGGCACCTGGGCAATGCGCACTGGGCAAGGCCAGGGGGCGGGGCCAGTGGGAGAGCGGGCCCGCTGCCACTCTGCAGCAATCGGGAGCAGAGGGAGAGGGGATCTGCTGCCACTCTGTAGCAATCGGTGGGGGGAGGACAGACAGCTGTCTCTTTGTCAGACTCCTGTTAATGCGCATGTGCAGCATCAGAGGTCTGCACATGCGCACTACCACCCTCTGCAGGCTTTTGGGCACGTTAAGCCCGCCCACAGACTTCTGCAGCGAGCAACGGACTTGCTCAAAATTTTGCAGCCATAGCGCATATGCATGGGGAGGACCTGAAAATGCGCCCCAAAAATAGATCTGAAACTCTCCCAGTTCCACGCCCGCCCGGCATTTAGAAATAAAATTCCGGCCAATCTGGTGAACTGGTGCGATGACAATAATCGCTCAATGTCAGTAAAATGGAGAAGATTGTCATCGACTTCAGGAAGCATAGTGGAGGACATGCCGCTGTTGACAACAACAATGATGAAGTGGAAATGGTCAAGAGCTTCAAGTTTCTAGGTGTCCAGATCACCAACAACCTGTCCTGGCTTCCATGCTATCACTATAGTTAAGAAAGCACACCAACACCTCTTCGTTCTCAGGATGCTCAGGAAATTCAGCATATCTGCTACGACTTTCACCACTTTTTACAGAACCACCACAGAAAACATCTTTTCCGGATGCATCACAACTTGGTATGGTTCCCACTCTGGTCAAGACTGGAAGAAACTACAAAGGCCATTACAAAGGCCATCACACAAACCAGCCTCCCACCCATTGACTCCATCTACACTTCCACTGCCTTGGCAAAGCAGCCAGCATAATTAAGGACCCCACGCACCCCGGACATTCTCTCTTCCACCTTCTTCCATCGGGAAAAAGATACAAAAGTCTGAAGTCCCGTACCAACCAACTCAAGAACAGCTTCTTCCCTGCTGCTGTCAGACTTTTGAATTGACTTACCTTGCATTAAATTGATCTTTCTCTACACCCTTGCTATTACTGTAACACTACATTCTGCACTCTCTCGTTTCCTTCTCTATGAACGGTGTTTTGTCTGTATAGTGCGCAAGAAACAATACTTTTCACTGTATTTTAATACATGTGACAACAATAAATCAAATCAAATCATGCACCAAATGACTCAAGAACAGCTTCTTCCCTGCTGCCATCAGACTTTTGAATGGGCCTACCTTAGATTAAGTTGATCTTTCTCTACATCATAGCTATGACTGTAACACTATATTCAGCACCCTCTCCTTTCCTTCTTACCTATGTACTCTATGAACGGTATGCTTTGTATAGCGCACAAGAAACAATACTTTTCACTGTATCCCAATACATGTGACAATAAGAAATCAAATCAGGACAAATTCAAGAATGTCAAATTTCAATCAATCACAAATCAAATTTCAAAAAATCACGAGAAAAGGAGTCCTGATTGCTTAGCAAGTTGACTGATTGGTTGAGGTGTTGCCATTAAGAAAGTAACAGGGAACTATAGACTACCCATTCTTCCATGTATTTTAGAAAAGACTCAATGCTTCAACAGTATTCATTTTGTTTGCAGAGAATAGGCACCTGTGTATGTCTGTCACTTCCAGCAAGTGTAAATCAGTCACATGAGCTCAACTGATTATCTTAAGTTAGTTGTTAGTGTGATTATTAGTGCACTTAAGATTGGGCAGCATTTGCTGAACAACCACGGAATTGCATCCAACAGCAGAAGTTTTTCGAGCATAGGCTGATTATTATGGTCTGTATGCTGTCCATTACACACAGCCAGGGAAACATGGTGTTTGATTTGATCAGCCAATCATTGGGCATATGGCATACGTACCTGGCATCACACTGACATTAAAACATACCTGACATCATGCCAAACACTGAACTTAATATACTGTGTTGCTTGGTTGTGTGGTTGGCAGAACATCTTTTTGGATTGACAGCAGCATTCAATTAGTATAAAATACTACTCGTCAGCTGCATTCATAAAAGGTTAAAGGTGGAGGATTGTGAAATATTAGAGGAAATTAACATAGAGAGGAGGTACTAGCAGGTTTAGCAGCTTTAAAAGTGGGTCGATCTGCAAGCCCAGATGTGATGTATCCCAGGCTGTTGAGGGAGGAGATATCGGGCACTGGCAGTAACTTTCAAATCCTCTCTGGCCACAGGTGAGATGCCAGACGACAGTTGATATTGTCCCATTATTAAAAGAGGGATGTCATGATAAGTTAGTCAAGAAAGTAAGGGTCCATTGAATCAAAGGCAAAATGGCATATTGGATCCCAAATTGACTGAGAGGCAGGAAACAGAGGGTGATAGTAGAGGGATATTTTTGTGACAAAGTCTGTTTCCGGGGGTGGGGGGTTCTTCGGGGCTTGGTGCTGGGGCCCTTGCTATTTGTGGTTACATTAATGATTTGGATTTAAATGTAGGGAGTATGATCAAGAAGTTTGTGGACGACACAAAAATCGGTAGGGTGGTAAATAATGAGGAAGATAGCCATAGACTGCAGGAGTATATTGATGGATTGGTCACGTGGGCAGAACGTGACTAATGGAATTCAACCCAGAAAAGTGAGCAGTTAGGGAGGGTTATTAAGGCAATCAATTACATAATGAGTGTTAGGCTCCTGGAAAATACTGAAGATCAGAGGGACTTTGGGCAAATCCACAGATCACAAGGTGATAGATAAGATGATTAACAAGGCAGATGGGATACTTGCCTTTATTGTCTGAGACAGAATACAAGAGGAGTGAGGTCATGCTGGAACTGTAAAAAACATTGGTTAGGCCACTACTGGCGTACTGCATGCAGTTCTAGTCACCACATTTTAAGATTGCACTGAAAAGGGTGCAGAGAAGATTTACCAAGATGCTGCCTAGGCTGGAGTCTGAGCAATGAAAGATTGAACAGGCGAGGCTATTTTCCTTGGAGTAACAAAGATAGAGAGGGAATTTGATAAAAGTGTGTAAGGTTATGAATAGCATGAATAGAGTTTTTATTCTCAATTGTGGTACATGGGTGTTGCTGACGAGCCAGCATTTATTGCTCAGCCTTATTTGCTCTTGAGAAGGTGGTGGTGAGCTGCCTTCTTGAAATGCTGCAGTCCACGTGCTGTGGGTTGACCCACAATACCGTTAAGGGAGGGAATCCCAGGATTTTGACCCGGCAACTGCGAAGGAACGGCAATATATTTCCAAGCCAGGATGGTGAGTGGCTTGGAGGGGAACTTGCAGATAGTGGTGTTCCCATGTATCTGTTGCCCTTGTCCTTCTAGATTGAAGTGGCTGTGAGTTTGGAATGTGCTGTCTAAGGAACCCTGGAGAGTCCTTGCAGTGCATCTTGTATATAGTACACATTGCTGCTACTGAGCATCGGTGGTGGAGAAGTGGAAGTTTGTGTTTATGGTGCCAATCAAGCAGGCTGCTTTGTCCTGGATGGTGTCAAGTTTCTTGAGTGTTGTTGGAGCTGCATCCATCCATGTAAGTGAGGAGTATTCCATCACACTCCTGACTTGTGCCTTGTAGATGGTGGACAGGTTTTGGGGAATCAGGAAGTGAATTACTTGCCACAGTATTCCTAGCCTCTGACCTGCTCTTGTAGCCACTGTGTTTATGTGGCGAGTCCAGTTGAGTTTCTGGTCAACGGTAACCCCATGGATGTTAACAGTGATGGTAACACCATTGAATGTCAAGGGGCATTGGTTAGATTGTCTCTTATTGGTGATGGTCATTGCCTAACATTTGTGTTGCACGAATGTTACTTGTCACATGTCAGCCCAAGCGTGGATATTGTCCAGATCTTGTTGCATTTGAACATGGACTGCTTCAGTATCTGAGGAGTCACACATAGTGCTGAACATCGGTGAACATCCCCACCTTTGACTTTATGATGGAGGGAAGATCATTGATGATGCAACTGAAGATGGTTGGGCCTAGGACACAACCCTGAGCAACTCCTCTGAGATTTCCTGGAGCTGAGATGACTGAGCCCCCGCAACCATCTTCCTATGTGCCAGGCATGACTCCAACCAGCGGAGAGTTTGCCTCCTGATACCCATTGATTCCAGTTTTGCTAGGGCTCCTTGATGCTGCACTCGGTCAAATGCAACTTTGATATCAAGTGCTGCCACTCACACCTTACCTCTGGAGTTCCGTTCTTGGTCAATGGTTGAACCAAGGCTGTAATGAGATCAGGAGCTGAGTGATCCTGAGGGACCCAAACTGAGCGTTCGTGAGCATATTATTGCTGAGCAAATGTTGTTGGAGAGTGCTGTTGATAACTGCTTCTATCACTTTGCTGATGGTTGAGAATGAACTGATTGGGCAGTAATTTGCTGGATTGGATTTGTCCTGTTTTTCTGTGTACAGGATATACCAGGGCATTTTTCCACATTGCTGGGTAGATGTCAGTGTTTTAGCTGTACTGGAACAGCTTCATGAGAGGCACAGCAAATTCTGGAGCACAAGTCTTCAGTTCTATTGCTGGAATATTATCAGGGCCCATAGGCTTTGCAGTATCCAATGCCATCAGCTATTTCATGATATGACATGGACTGAATCAAATTCACTAAAGACTAACATCTTGTGATGCTGGGGACCTCCAGAGGAGGCCGAAATGGATCACTACTTGACACTTCTGGCTGAAGATTAATGCAAATGGTTCAGCATTCTCTTTTTCACTGATGTGTTGGGCTCCTCCATCATTGAGGATGGGATATTTGTGGAGCCTCCTCCTTCAGTGTGTTGCCAAATTGTCCACCACCATTCATGGCTGGATGTGACAGAACTGCAGAGCTTAGATCTGGCATTTGGTAGTGGAATTGTTCTATCTATTACTTGCTGCTTATGCTTTCTGGCATGCAAGTAGTCCTGTGTTGTAGCTTCACCAGGTTGACACCTAATTTTTAGGAATGCCCGGTGTTGCTCCTGGCATGCCCTTCTGAACTCTTCATTGAGCCAGGGTTGATCCCCTGGCTTGGTGTAATGCTAGCATGAGGATTGGGCCGGACCATGAGGTTGCAGATTGTGGTTGAGTTCAATTCTGCTGCTGCTGATGGCCCACTGCACCCCCTGAATGCCCAGTCTTGTATTGCTGTTTGAAGCCTATCCCATTTAGCATGGCGTTAGTGCTACACAATCAAGGAGCCCTAGCAAAAATGGGATTTAGTGTGACAATAGTTAGTATCCTCAATGTGAAGATGGGACTTTGTCTCCAAAAGAACTGTGCGGTGGTCATTCCTACCGTCATAGACAGATGCAGGCAGGTTGGTGAGGATGAGGTCAAGAATATTTTCTCCTCTTGTTGGTTCCCTCGCTACCTGCCGTTGTTCCAGTCTAGCAAGTATGTTCTTTAGGAGCCAGCCAGCTCTGTCTATGGTGGTACTACCAAACCACTCTTGGTGATAGACATTGAAGTCCTCCACTCAGAGTACATTCTGCATCCTTGCCAGCCTCAGTGCTTCCAGCAAGTGGTGTTCAACATGGAGGAGTACTGATTCATCAGCTGAGGGAGGATGGAGCAGGTTTCCTTGCCTATGTTTGACCTGGTGCCATGAGACTTCAAGGGGTCCAAAATCAATGCTAAGGATCCCCAGGGCAACTCATTCCCAACTGTGTTTCACTGTGTTGCCAGCTCTGCTGGGTCTGTCCTGCCACTGGGACAGGACAGACCCAAGAATGGTGATGACGGTGTTTGTAATCTCTGATTTAGTGTGACTACCTTGATTAGCCTGTAAGACAGCTGTCCCAATTTTGCACAGACCCTCATATGTTACTAAGGAGGACTTTGCAAGGTCAATAGGACTGGGTTTAATGTTGTTATTTATGGTGCCTAGGTTGGTGCCAGGTGGGCTGTCTGGTTTCATTCCTTTTTGTTTTCTTTGTAGTGGTTGGATACAAATGAATGGCTTGCTAGGCCATTTCAGATAGCGTGTTCCAGATCTTAACAATCCTCTGTATGAAGCAATTTCTCCTAAATCCTCCCAGTTCTCTTGCAAATTATTTTAAAACTATGGGCTTGGATTTTTGCAGACTCTTCACAACTCCACAACATATCCAAAATGGTGGACGGACCCCGGATCCAGGCCTCCTTCCATATCCGGCAGAAAACATTTTAGCTGCAGAGGGCGAGAATTCCAGGGGAGAGAAGTGACATGTGGGAAAACTGAAATCAGCTTGGCCATTTCAACTCAATGCTGGATTCAAACATCACATTTTGCAGCAGTGTGGAAGTTAAGAATCTTCAGATGCTCACGAAAGGCAGATAAGGTCAGTAGAACTGTAAAAGCTCTCAAGTTATTTAAATTGCCAGTCCTTTAAAAATTGAGTTGGGAAAATATCTGTTCTAGTGGTTTCAATAGCTGTTTGTTGACATAGCTCTAAATGCTATCATTATAGCATTATTAATGCTTCACTGTTTCCCACAACCTATCATTATTAAAGTGGAGCGTGTAAGTTTACAGTTTGACAGCTCCAAACAAGTTATTAAAGGATTAGCTGTCTTTGATGTAAGGTTATGAATACTTGAAGGAATTTAATTATATTGAATGGGCTTTCATGAATGACAGATCTTTCTATCGGGAAGTCTGCAATAGGTATTTAGAACTTTATTTTTTTTAATCTTAGCATGGCTCTGGAAGTCTGCCTATGGTGAATACTGGTTAAGTTGGCATTTGGGATATAAGGGGTGGGGGGAGGGGTGGACATGGGTTAGCATGGAGGGTAAGATAGGCCATTGTTTGTGGATGATATCTGGATTGGCATGTATAGGCAGGGGGAGCGGGTGAGGAGACTGCAGGGTAAGGGCTAGAGAGGCCAATGCTTAAGTAAATAACTGGGTCAAAGTCCCAGAGAACTGAGGCAGACAGTTAACCTTAGTGCTTAGTAGTCCAAATGACTGCCTCCAATCTATGTCCAGAGGCAATGAGCCCCGGTGGCCCCGGAATGAGGATCCTGCCATTCGGAGCACCTTATCCCAAGGCAGGTGTGCCGAGCCAGAAGATTTCCCAGCGAGGTGCACGTCCAAGGCAGGTGTGCCAAGCCGGAAGATTTCCCAGCTAGGTGCACCTGCCATGGGATCAAAAATCCAACCCAAAATCTTTGTTTACAGTTTAACTACAGTAATCGGGGAGGGGGAGGGCGGAAGGGGGAGAGAGGAGGGGGGAGAAGAGGAGGGAAGGGAGGGGAAAGAGGAGGAGGTGAAGAGGGAAAGAGAGAGGAAAGAGAAGAGGGGGACGAGGGAGGGGGAGAGGAGAGGAGGAAGAGGAGCGGTGGGGGAGGGGAGTGGGGGAGGGGGAGAGTAGGTGGGAAGAGAGGGGGAGAGGAGGGGACAAAGATGGGGGAAAGAAGGAGGGGAAGGGGAGAGGGAAGAGAATAGGGGAGAGGGAAGGGAGGGGGAGAGAGGGGAGGGGGAGGGTGGGAAAGGGCACAGGGGGAAGAGGGTGGAGAGGAGGGGGAAGGGGAGAGGGAAGAGGAGGGATGAGGAGGGAGAGGGAAGAGGTGAAGGGGAGTTTGTATTTGGGGGCTTGAGGTGTGTGTGTAGGGGGAGGGTATGAGTGTGTGGCATGAGTATGTGTGAGCGGGACACGTCTGAAATGAATTTGAGCAAAAGATCAGCATCACTCCTCCCATTATAAATCACAAAAAGGTAAGACTCAGAAGTATTTGTTGAATAACAGAACACTTTAATTATAATAAATGTACACATATAAGACACAGAAACATCTTTTAAGTTTGTTTTTGTACGTTTGTAACTATTGCACAATTTCTTTTGTGCTTTAATTCTTCAATATAATAAGAATGTTTCTTCCAGGTTCCGTCAGTGCTCTTGGGATGTTAAAAGGTTCCATGGCTGGAAAAGTTTGGGAAATTCCTGGTTAGGGTGTCAAACCTGTGTGACTGAACCTGGGAGTCTCTTGCCTTTGCTTCTTTGTTTTCTTGTGCAAGCATACTTGTTAGCCACTAGGGGGGAGTCTTTTGAGTTGGACACCAATTTTATGAGTCAGCCAGCAAAGAGATGATAATGTTGTGACTCCACAAGATAAGTTATAAATTTTGGTTGTTTTAGACCAACCCCCTCACCCCTTGTTCTTAGCGTCAACAGAACACTCCCCTTCTGCCCCTCATTCTTATTATCACTAACAACCCTGGTCCCAGCAATTATAGAATAGAATACCTATCATACAGAAGGAGTCCATTTGGCCCATCAAGCCTGCACCAGCTCTCCGAAAGAGCACCTTACCCAGGTCCATCACTGTAACCCCGCGCATTTACCATGGCTAATCCACCTAACCTAACACATCTTTGGACACTAAGAGGTAATTTAGCATTGCCAATTCACCGACCTTGCACAGAACATAGAACATAGAAAGCCACAGCACAAACAGGCCCTTCGGCCCACAAGTTGCGCCGATCACATCCCCACCTCTAGGCCTATCTATAGCCCTCAATCCCATTAAATCCCATGTACTCATCCAGAAGTCTCTTAAAAGACCCCAACGAGTTTGCCTCCACCACCACCGACGTCAGCCGATTCCACTCACCCACCACCCTCTGAGTGAAAAACTTACCCCTGACATCTCCTCTGTACCTACCCCCCAGCACCTTAAACCTGTGTCCTCTCGTAGCAACCATTTCAGCCCTTGGAAATAGCCTCTGAGAGTCTACCCTATCCAGACCTTTCAACATCTTGTAAACCTCTATCAGGTCACCTCTCATCCTTCGTCTCTCCAGGGAGAAGAGACCAAGCTCCCTCAACCTATCCTCATAAGGCATGCCCCCCAATCCAGGCAACATCCTTGTAAATCTCCTCTGCACCCTTTCAATGGCTTCAACATCTTTCCTGTAATGAGGTGACCAGAACTGCGCGCAGTACTCCAAGTGGGGTCTAACCAGGGTCCTATAAAGCTGCAGCATTATCTCCCGACTCCTAAACTCAATCCCTCGATTAATGAAGGCCAGTACGCCGTACGCCTTCTTGACCGCATCCTCCACCTGCGAGGCCGATTTAAGAGTCCTATGGACCCGGACCCCAAGGTCCTTCTGATCCTCTACACTGCTAAGAATGGTACCCTTCATATTATACTGCTGCTTCATCCCATTGGATCTGCCAAAATGGATCACCACACACTTGCATAGCTTTGACTGTTGGAGGAAACTGGAGCACTCAGAGGAAACCCAAGTAGTCACAGAGAGAACATGCAAACTCCACACAATCACCCAAGGCCAGAATCAAACCTGAGTCCCTGGCGCTCTGAGGCAACAGTTCTAACCACTGTGCCACCGTGCTGCCCATCCCGTGTCTCTGGTCATACAGTTGAAGTATACATTATTTGACTTCATAGGACTTGGTCACCTTGGCACTTGCTGACCCATTTTTTCAGTGTGCTCCTGCCCCATGGAATTCATTTCTTCCTGTTTTCTCCCCTTATCCAGTCTCTTTCTACCTACATCGTGGCTCCTCTGAAGCCTTATGTCACTTAAACAATTTTCAGTTTCCTAGCCCTAACAATCTTCACGATGTATGCCCAATTTCTCTACATCTCTTACCATGTGATATCACTTGACTGATGGCGGGGGGGTGGGGGGGGGGGGGGGGGGTGGAGGATGGGGGGCGGGGGGGGGGGATTGGACAGGCTGTATCCATTGGAGTTTAGAAGATTGAGTGGTGATCTTCTTAAAACATATGAGCTCTTCTTGAGGGGACTTAATATGATAGTTGCTGAAAGGGTGTTCCCCCTTGTGGAAGGACCAGGAGACAGAGTTTAAAAATAAAGGGTCTCCCATTTAAGATGGGGATGAGAAGAACTTTCTTTCTCTCAGTGTCATGAATCGTTGGAACTCTCTTCCCAGAGAATGGTGGAGGCAGGATCAATTAATATTTTAAGGCAGAGGTAGATAGAATCTTGACACTAACAAGGGTGTCAAAGGCTATCACAGACAGGCAGAATGTAAATTTAAGGCCACGATCAGAACAGCCATGATCTTATTGAATCATGGAGTAGGCTCAAAGGGCCAATTGACCTACTCCTGTATGCATGTGAAAGGGTTAAAAATCATTCAATGCAGAAAAGTTGCTGGGAAACTGCTAGAGCTGCAAAAACAATGGAGCTTTGATAGACCACAAGAGGGTTGCAACTGCAGATTGCATTTGTTTCCAGATAACAGCCCAGGACCAGGATTTTTTTTTCAAAAATATACTTTATTCATAAATACTCTGAAATAAATCATTACAGAAATGACATTTTCAATCATTACGAACAGTGCAAAAACAATCATATTTACAATTTCCTTAACTTCAATATTTTACAATACTCAGTTTCAAGACATTACATACATTACAGTTCAGTTCCTCAACAAATTATATACATTCGTCACATTTCACTGTGCTGTTTTTACAGAGTTGCACACCGTTACGCAGTCCGAGAGTTTTTTATAGTTACTGGCCCCTCCATCTGCCTTGAAAGACTTTAAACGGTGGCCTTCCCTCTTTGTGCCTTTGCGGCGTCTGCCCCAAGCTTGAGAGTGTCCCTCAGCACGTAGCCCTGGACCTTCGAATGTGCCAGTCTGCAACACTCGGTCGAGGACAAATCTTTGCACTGGAAGATCAGCAAGTTTCAGGCGGACCAAAGAGCGTCCTTCACCGAGTTGATGACTCTCCAGCAGCAGTTGATAGCCCAGGACCAGAAATGTGCTTTGATAGAAGTCGTAAGTCACAACTCAGGGTGCCAGACAGTCAAAGGCATGTGTCTATTGATAATGTCGTTGTGGGTATGTGCACTGTTGACAATTGGATATTGTAATGAGGTAAGCATAGGTTTACTGTAATTGGGTGAACACTATTGTGGGAAACAAATGAAGTAATAAGAAGTATCAGTTGGGACTGGATATTGATTACCTTTGAATAAGTGTATAATTTTGATTGGTATATGCTAACAAGGGCATCACGGTGGCACAGTGGTTAGCACTGCTGCCTCAACTCCAGGGATCTGGGTTGAATTCTGGCCTCGGGTGACTGTCAATGGAGTTCGCATGTGTCTGCGTGGGTTTTCTCCAGGTGCTCCAGTTTCCTCTCACAGCCCAAAGGTGTACAGGTTAGGTTGATTGGCTATGCAAAAATCAATCCTTAATGTCAGGGGAATTATCAGAGTAAAAATGTGGGTTTATGGTGATAGGGCCTGGGTAGGATTGTTGTCGGTGCAGACTTGATGGGCCGAACGGCCTCCGTCTGCACTGTAGGGATTCCATGAATTACTTTTAATTGAATCTTTTTTCTATTCATTCGTGGGACATGGGCATTGCTGGCTGGCCAGCATTTATTGCCCATCCCTAGTTACCCTTGAGAAGGTGGTGGTGAGCTGCCTTCTTGAATCGCTGCAGTCCACGTGCTGTGGGTTGACCCACAATGCCATTAGAGAGGGAATTCCAGGATTTTGACCCAGCAACTGCAAAGGAACGACAATATGTTTCCAAGTCAGGATGGGGAGTGGCTTGGAGGGGAACTTGCAGGTGGTGGTGTTCCCATTTATCTGCTGCCCTTGTCCTTCTAGATGGAAGTGGCTGTGGGTTTGGAAGGTGCTGTCTAAAGATCTTTGGTGAATTATTGCAATGCATCTTGTAGATAGTATACACTGCTGCAACTGAGCGTCGGTGGTGGAGGGATTGAATGTTTGTAAATGTGGTGCCAATCAAGCGGGCTACTTTGTCTTGGATGGTGTCAAGCTTCTTGAGTGTTGTTGGAGCTGCACCCATCCAGGCAAATGGGGAGTATTCCATCACACTCGTGACTAGTGCCTTGTAGATGGTGGATAGGCTTTGGGGAGTCAGGAGGTGAGTTACTCGCCGCAGTATTCCTCTGACCTACTCTTGTAGCCACTGTGTTTATATGGTGAGTCCAGATGAGTTTCTGATCAATGGTATTAAGGCATAATTGCCATTGTATTCCTTTGTTCTAGGAATCTGTATGCCATGTGTGTGGAATCAGGTTTCCCCTCCTTTGGCTTGAATAAATGCCAATTTAAAAGTCCAAAAAGCTTTGTCTGGTCTCTTGAGGGGAGCAAAGAATTCATTGTTACTACCAAATATAATCTTTTCAAACTATAAACCACAGAAATACTATTGTAGTGTACAACAACAACAACAATGCCAAGAGCAAAAAGAAAAAAATAACACTTACTGACCAATCAGCACTCTCCCTTGTAGCCTCTGCTGCCTGTTTCACCTAATTCTCTGTTTTCACCCAACTCCAAAAGCACTCCTCTCAGTCAGGCAGCACTCACAGTGCAGTCAGAGCAGCACTCTGAGGCCTCTGTTTTTATAGGCACAACTTACAAAGCCCTGGAACTGGTTTTAACTAGTTGTACAAACAACCAGCCAAGTTCAGTTGAGAGCTGACTCAGCTGATTCCTGTTGCAGGAATGCACTAAAGTGCAGCTTTTCACTTCCCAAATAAGAACTAATTTATCTCACCCTGAAAGCAAATTTAATGACTACTTACCTCCTTATAACTTACCACATTGAACTCCCTGTTTTCACCCAACTCCAAAAGCACTCCTCTCAGTCAGGCAGCACTCACCGTGCAGTCAGAGCAGCACTCTGAGGCCTCTGTTTTTATAGGCACAACTTACGAAGCCATGGAACTGGTTTTAACTAGTTGTACAAACAATCAGCCATGTTCAGTTGATTCTTTCAGTTGACTCAGCTGATTCCTGTTGCAGGAATGCACTAAAGTGCAGCTTGATTGCACTTTACCTGGGTTGATCCTCACCTGGGATCAACCTAGTAAATCTTCTCTGGAATTTCCTTGGATAAGATCAAATAGGTTCACAGTATTCTAAGTGTGGTCTAACTAGTGCCTTGTATAGTTTTAGCAAGACTTCCCTATTTTTAGACTCAACTCCCTTTGAAATACAGGCCAACATTGCCTGAACTGACATGCTAGCTTTTTGTGATTTATGTACAAGGACTCCCAAATCCCTCTATTCTGCAGCTTTTCTCCATTTAAATAATATTCAGCTCCTTTATTCTTCCTACTAAAGTGCATAACTTCACATTTTCCTTCATGATATTCCATCTGCCAAGTTTTTGCCCACGCACTTAAACTCTTTATCTCCCTCTTTCGACTCTCATGTCTTCATCATTTGCCTTCCCACCTATTTTTTGTGTCATCCACAAACTTTCCAAATATTAGCTATTTTAGAGCAGCTTTCTTTCACCTGCTGCCAGGTTTTGTTGCTCATTGGTTTTTGGGGACAGCATTAAGCTGGCTGACTGTGGGAGACCCGGACTCCAACCTGAGTCTGGTGCTACTCAAAATCTCAGTGCAACCGAGATGGAAACAAGGCTCACTGATCTGCAGCTCATCCAGCAACTCATCCTAGGAGTTCTTTCTCTTCTTTTGGGGGAGCACCGGTGGCAAAGGGCCATAAAATCTCTCCCTTGATGACTCCTGCAGTCTCTCTCAACACTGCTGTTCTGGTGCTCAGGCTAATGCACCATCACTCACTTTCCCAAAGCTCACTGCTCCTCCAATCATAGGTTGTTTCTCTCCTGCACTTGCTACTAATAAGAACAACTGTATCCCACTCGTGATGGGAGAGAAATAGCCTGTGACTGTAGGGGCAATGGGAAAGGAGAGTGCGTGTCTCTAATAATTAAGTGCACAATAATTCATTGCACAGTTTAAAGGGAACCTACCTCAGCACCTGCTTTCCACCCTAATTTGTCTTCCTTGATGATAGCAAAATTTCAATCACTAGTGCCAAACCTGACTTCAGTCTTTAAAAAAGAAAGTCAATTAATGATTCAGAGCTTGAAATTTGTTTTCATAATTATCCCCCAATTACCTCACAAGTCCGCAGGCAGTCAGGATTAACCATACTTCACTATTTTAGAGCATTTACCCAGAAGGAAAAACTGAAGCTTTAAAATTAAAGGCCAGGTTGTCTGTTAAATACCACAATTATGGTGCAGATGGTCAAACTACCAATGAGCACTGCTACAGCAAATCATCTAGTTTTTTTTAACCACCTATTTCATTTGCATGTCATGGGGTAAAACCTTAAACTAGATTTTTTCACCGGGTTGCCCACCTGTGTTCTCAACCTAATCAGGTTGAGTTTTAACGAAATCTTATGTTCACTTTCTGAACTTTCATTGTTCTATAATGAAGCAATTTCAGTTCAAAGATTCACTTAATTACTTAATACACTTAAAAGCGATTGACCCACTTAATTCCTTGGGATTTTTAAAAAGTAGTTAATGTTATAATTGTGTTCAACATTATTACAAACCAAGCTTCATTCATTATGCGTACTTGCCTTTACTTTTACTCTGTAATATCATGGCAGAATTTTTTTTTAATTTAGTGATAAAAGTAAGTAATTGTGGAATACAATCTGTGTATCTAAAACTAATTTTCTATGGATTGTTGAAGTATGAGCAGGCAACCAATTTGAATGTTGAAAGTGGTTTTCAAGATTGATCATGATGAAATAATCAATTTAGTATGATCGTCCCAGGATATCAAACATACTGTCTTCTCACCACAAACAGCCTTAATCATTCATTTATTTAAATTTCACCGTTCTTCCTGTCAGACTGTTTCAGACCATCCTGTGATGTCCAATGGATCATTCATTATTAATTGCAGTCTTATTTAGATGTTTGCTTTATAAAAAAAGTTCTTGACTGACAAGTTTGTTCTTTCTGAACAATCAAGACATGCCCTCTCAATAAATCATATTTTAGAAACAAAGTCTGTCTCGTTATCTTGACGATGCAATACTGTACTCAGACTAATTCTTTAGAGGAGCAGCATTTTTAATAAAAAGTGACAATATTTCAATTTACAGATGTTCCTTTCCAGGGTACATTTTTCATTCTAAATTATGACTTTCAAAATTCTTTCTTGTGAATTGTGTGTGCAGGGTCTATCTGAGAGAATATATGAGTAGATGCAGCTCACAACACACAAACATTCACAGATCCAAGAGCAAGCTTGCATTGTTCTCGCTCTCTGCATTATGTATTTTTTACATTACCTGTGTAGATTTACCACTGTGTTCATCTGCATTTAATCACCCAGAAGTGCTGAGTGGATGATCTTTCTCTGCTTTCTCCGAAAGTCAGTCTTCAGCCAATTTGATTCGCTCCACTTGATTTTTAAAAAAAGTTACTGAGTGCGCTAGACACAGCAAAGATTACAGCCCCAACAATTTCCAGGCTAAGGTGTTGAAGACCTTTGTTTCATAAATAGCTGCACCTCTAACCAAGATGTTCCAGTACCTGGAAAGCTGTAAAAATGATATCCAGGGGGCATCGTCAAAAATTACTCAGAGCGGCCCTATCTTCAAATAGCAGGACAAATCCACCCCAAACAATTACCACCCTATTAACCTACTCCCACCGATCAGCAAACTAATGAAAGGGTCATCAACGTTGCTACCAAGCAATGCTTACTCAGTTTGGATTCTGACAGAACCATTCAGCTCCAGAAATTATTACAAGCTCAGTCTCGACATCAACATGTCCTGAAAACAAAATAAGGGGGGGCCGGTTCAGAACAGAGTTGAGGGGGAACTTCTTCTCTCAGAGGGTAGTGAATCTCTGGAATTCTCTGCCTATTGAAGTGGTGGAGGCTTCCTCATTGAATATGTTTAAATCACGGGTAGATAGTTTTCTGATCGATAAGGGAATTAGGGGATATGGGGAGCAGGCGGGTAAGTGGAACTGATTCGCTTCAGATCAGCCATGATCTTGTTGAATGGCGGGGCAGGCTCGAAGGGCCAGATGGCCTACTCCTGCTCCTATTTCTTATGTTCTTAAACTAGTGGTGCCGAAAGCCTTTCCACCACCTAAAAGCCATGCCAGTAATGTGTAAGAATGTTCTCCATTTTCCTGGATGTAAAAGCTGCAACAACACAAGAATGTCACCACTGGCTGAAACATTCACCCATCAGCACAGAAATTCTGAGGGTGTCGTTTGTAGTACCTACAGAATGCACAACAATAGCTCACCTTCCAAACCTGGGATCAACACCAGCAGAAGGAGAGGAATCGGGGAACACTCTCCAAGTTCTTCTCCATCATACATACACTGTACCATTGTGCACCTGGACATATTACACCATTGTTATATTGTGGTTGAATCAAATTTCTGGAATTCCCTAGATATAACTTTTAGTTTTAGGGAGTACTTTTAACATAAGGATAGCACTTCAAAAAAGTTTGCTACCACCTTCTCAGAACAATTAAGGATCTGTAATAAACATTGGCCTTACCAGCAAGCTAACATTCTGAGAATGAAATACTTTTTAAGTGCATAATGTACTTTTAGGAGCGTGCTTCTGAACTTGCATGTGTAGTGCTGCTGTTATAGCCTATGCGTCTGCTTCTTAAGATAGTCTTTAACATTTTTTGAAGTAGCCTTTGGAAATAGTGCATTAATCACTCTAGAATACAGGTTGACATGATCCAATATAAGAGAGATCATCTCCTGGCATTGGGATCAACTTAGCAAATGAACAGCTGCTCTCACAGTTGGAGCTATCAATAATTTCCACCATTTCAAGGACCTCTGCCAAGGCGTTCTAGAAAAGATATCCTGTAATTGAATATTCATTGTTCCTTTGATGTCACAAAACGTAGATTTTAAGGATAACTGATTTAAAAATGTACAGTTTTACTTCCAAATCTTTAAATTAAGTTTAAAAGCCTTTTTCAAAATAGAGGTATGGACAGACATCTTGGCACCTTTCTGTGTTTGTTCAGACTCTGTTATCTCCAGAACTGATCGCAGAGTCACTAAAATGCAAGACTCCTCCAGGGCTATCTATTTAAACTTATAAGGGCACAAAGACTCCTTAGCTTCTGAGAGAACAGGAATCAGGAAGGGACTTCAAAGGAGCTCAATGAATTTACTTATTTGTCTGGTGGAACATTGGCTTATTTGAAATTAACATTGTGGCCATTAAGTTTTGGCTATGATAAAGGCAGGCTGCGAAAACCATGTGTGCAAAACCCCGAGGAAGAATTCTTGAGAGACATAATCAGAGAGGGTTCTTAGCCAAGGGAGAACAAAGAGGAAGGTATCTAGTAATCAACTGTTGTACTGCTGAAAAGAATCTAGGAATCTTCAAGTATCATAACAAGCAGAACAAGTGAGCAACAACAAATCTCTCACTCCCAAAATCTGCTTGACCTGATGAGTCCACCTGAAAAATCAAGCATTGACTAATCAACTACATGCAGAAGAGTTTATTGATCATGAGGACTACATCCTGTCTGTTCTGATATTTCTGGGGAGGAGGCCGCCCAGCAGGAAGAGGAGGAGGATGACGACGATGAGCAACACCACACAGGCGCTGGAGGGCTGGCGATAGTAAGGGTCAGGCATTCGAGGGTGACAAGGGAGGCCCTGATCACCACGCGCTTTGGTCACTAGGGGTCTGTGTTGCCGCACATGGGTTCCATTCCCCATCCCCCACCCCCGTGCAGTTCTACAATCTCCTGCAACATAGTAACACCAGCGTGGTAGCCTGGGTACGCTGTATTAGCGAGTTTCTGTGGCAGGCAGGAGGGTGATGATGACTTGCCATTGTGATGATGCTCTGGTGCAAACTAGTCTGACTACTACCTGAGCTCCGCATGCACGCTGGCACCTGGGCCCACATCAAGGTGGTGGGTAAGGGAGCACTAAACACCCATGCAGGGTTGTAGGGCGGGTGAGGTGGGGGGGGAGGGGATCTCTCTTGGGTTCTGGGAATGCCATGGCAGATGCTGTAACTTGCTGCCAATGCATGACACCTGCTGTAGCCAGTGAATTATTTGAGCGCCTTGATTTTCACAGTAGCAATGCATTGTGGGGCCTCCCCCACTGACATCAACGTGCAGGGTCCCTCCGGCGACTGTCGTGGTTAGTACATTCCTGTTAGAGACAAATTAGGCACAGGTGTGGAGTGAAATAATATTTACTGGTGCAAATAAAAATGCCTTCAAAATAAGTGATCATGTAAAAACATTTAAACGTTAGACTTTAAAGTGCCTAAATATTCTATCTAACTAGTGTTGCCTTCACCTGTGCGATCTTAGTGCCGTTGAAATGGGCCCGATTTTACCAAACGGGCGCGAAAACTTGGTAAAGTCGGGCGTGAGGCGATTAACACGATCCGCACCCATGTCCACGCAGATGCCCACTTTACCAAGGCCCAAAAATGGCCATGATTAGAACTGCGCCCGAAACGGGCACAACATCAATTTAAATGCATTTGCATGCATTTAAATTGACTTAGTGAGCTGGACGCCCAATCTTACTTGCATTTCCCCCTTTACCGTCGCATTCGCCCATCCAGATTGGGCGCAAAACAGACATGCTCAGCAAAGGTCAGTTTTGGGTGCTCCAGCTTCTGAAGAGGTAAATTCAGAGCTTCCAGTGGCTCCCTGACTCAGATCGGTGGTGGGTGGAGGGAGGAGGGAGGCCCGGTCATTCTCTGGTAGGTGGCGGAGGGAGGGCTGATCATTCTCTGGTGGGAGTGGGGGTGGAGGAGGGAGGTGGGCCAAATGGCTCTCTGGTGAGGGGGGGGGAGGAGGAGGCCAGATGGCTCTCTGGTGGGGGGGGGGGGGGGGGGGGGGATGGTGGTGGGGGGGGTCTGCTGCCAGTCTGTGGGCGATCGGTGGGGGGGGAAGGGGGACCGCTGCCACTCTGCGGGCGATTGGTGGGGGGATAGGGGGACAGGGGTCACGGTCGGTCTGGATAGCGGGCCGGTGGGTAGATAAGGGGGACAGTTGTGTTGTAGGGTGGGGCGATATCTGTGAAGGCCATCGCTCCCGCTTTTTGCTCCCGGGCCGCTTTATCTGCTTTTTGCGGCCTGGGAGCGATGTGACAGGGGGGCGTTTTTCAAACTTTTTTCCACTGTGCATGTGCAGTTGAAGGCTCCAATCGGAGCAGCAGCGTTTCGAGCACGATAAGCCCTGCCCACAGCGCGATTCAGACTCGCGATTTTGTTTTCAGGCTAAGCGGGTATGGGGGCGCATAAGAATAGGTTTCCAAGTCGAATCTGAATTGTGCCCAGATTCAGCACTTAGAATCAAAATGGTAAAATCACCCTCAACTTCTTAACTTTACGTGGCCTACCACTATGTCTTGGTGTCTCCCCATGATGGTGGAGGTGGCCAGCTGTCTACCGCGCCCTGTGGCCTGTGATGCTCTTGGTGATCGTCCTCTGGAGGGCCTGGACCTTGAGGGCCTTGGCCTGCTTCCAGGTGTCAGGGATGCATTGATGACACCTCTTCATCCCGCTGCCCCTGAGATGCCCCAGTGTCAGGAGGCGGGGTGTCAAAAGGTGTAGCCATAGCCGCAGTCTCCTGTGTGGAAGGCCCTGGCATTGGCTCGAGCCCTTTCTCCTCCCTCAGGGTTCCTGTGCGCCCCTGGGTCACTCCATGGGACGGCGGTGCTTCTGCAGTGGGCTCCAGAAGCTCCAGCATCACCTGGCTCTGCCAGTCCTGGAGGACCACCTGCATTCTTGCCATGGTGGCCAAGCCCTCTGTGATGGCCTCCTGAGTCGGGGCCACCTGACAATGGCAGCAGCAAGTGCCTTCTGAGACTGGAGGAGGGAATGTCCAAGACCTCTGGCACACGGGAGGCTGACGGAGGCAAGGTCTCAGCTGACAATGGCAGCGCAAGCACCCTCTGAGACTGGGCCACGTTCTGCAGCCCCTCAGCCATGACCCTCTGTGAGTGGGCCATGTTCCCATGGGCTGCAGCCATAACCCGCTATGTCTCAGCACTGGCCCGCTGGCTCTCCTGCAAGCTCTCGAGCCTCTCAGCCATGGGCCACAGAATCTTGAGAAGCCTGTTGAGGCCCTCCGCTGTGGCCTGCTGTGACTTGGCCCTGGCCCTCTGGGACTCCACCGTGGCCTGCGGTGACTTGGTCATCGCTTGGACCCTGCCACTCATGGTGGGGATTTCCTGCCCAGGCTTGCCACCCTGGATGCCACCCTTGCAGTGTTGACCTGGGAACTACGGAGGACAGGCAATAGCTGGTCTCCCTAAAAGCTTTGAGACTCAACCCAACAGCCTCACAGTCGGTCTAGTGTTGCTGTCAGCTTCTCCTGTATTCCCTGGCTCTGTTGCTGCATCTCCAGCAGCTGAGGGAGAAGTGATCACAGAGGCCCAGCATGTAGCCTGGGGCCAGCTGAGTCCTTGCCTCCGGCAGGTCCCCGCATGCCAGAGGCCTCAGACGTTCCCTCCTCCACCCAATATACATCAGCAGATGTGTCGTGCGCACCAGAAAGTGAACCAGATGCCTCACCACTAACTTGAGCACTGATGTGAGAGTCTCTGGGATGGTGAATTGCAAGGTGGAAGCTGATGCGAAACTGGTGCCTGCCTCGGAGACCCCTTCATCGGTTTCCTCAGCGGAGGAGCTGTCAGGGGCAGGATTGGTGGGACCAGCAGTGGGGGCCACGATGCCAGATGGCCCAGGCACATCGGGGTCACTTCCTGCAATACAGGACACAAGGTTAAGTGCAAAGGAGGGAGAGGAATCTGGGCTGCAGGCAACTTACTTGAGATATCTCCAACGACTGGAGGATTGGCAGATGCTCACTTCTATGCTCCAGCCTGACCATGCTGTCACTAATGGTCCACATCCCTCCCTCTCCTGCAAGCACCAGTGCTTGCTCCTTAAAGGTGGTGACGACCCGAATTTCGGGCACACCACCCTTTGTCTTCGCCCTCTCCTGGCGATTATGGGCATTCTTCTTCTGCTGGGACAGAGGAGCCATGTAAAATCTGATGGCACGAGTCCTGCAGGGTATCAGGGAGTGGTCCTCAGAAGGCAAGTGTTGTGATACTCTTTGAGGGGGCGGGGGGGGGGGAGGTTCTTGGAGATGAGGGGCTGAAAGCATGCAGGGTGCCGGGGATTGGGAGATCTGGGCATTATTTAAGGGGAAGATGCTGGATGAGGTTAAACACTCACCCTTGTTATCTGGATTAGGTCATTCAGTTTTTTGCAGCACTGCTTCCCATTCTCCTGGCCAGTGCCCTGGGACTAACGCATACTGCCACCACCTCCCAGGCTGCGTTTCCATCCTTTCCCCTGGGATGGCTCCTTCTGGGGAGAAGAAGGTGTCTCGCCTTGCCTTCATCGCCTCCAGCAACCTGGCCAGATCCGCATCAGAAAAACAGGGAGCTGTCTTCAGGAGGTCATTTATTCCTGCACTGCCTGCCTATTTGTCCATCCTTCGGTTTTATATGTGCTGATGGCGGGGGGGGGGGGGGGGGTGGATTTGTGCCTCTGTGATGGTTGGGGGCAGGGGAGAGAGTGGGTCTTGTCAGTTAGCCATCGGGGCCAGGGAGGTGAAGAGGGGGGCCATATGCAAGGGGGTGCGGGGGGGCGGGGGGAGGTAAAGGGGTCACTAACATTGGTGGGGAGCTTCTCCGATGTCCATGGGGGGGAGGGGAAGGCTGAGTCTGGCCCGGGGCATTCTGTCAAGAGAGCTGCTTTTTGTTTAGCTTTTTCTGTGCATGTGCAGTTTGTGGCTCCGATCTGAGCTGCTGGTTGTCTGGTGAATTAAGCCCCGCCAACTGCTTCCAGTGGTTAGAAATGGTCTCGCCCATATTTTCAAAGACTGAGTGCATAAGATTCAGTGTGAAAACTCGCCCGACAAACGGATCCGGAACTCTCCCGTTTTCACGCTAGCTGGACACTTAGAAAAAATCCCACCCTAACTGTTTCTCTTCCCACAAATGCTGGCAGACGTGCTGAGTTTTTCCAGCATTTTCTATTTTTATGAAAGAATAAATTATATTAAATTACTTGAATCACTTGCAAATTTAAAAGGTGCTTGGTACATACACACATACATTCTTAGCTCACAGAACACTTTGAGGAAACACCATTTACATGGCTGTGACAATACACATAGTAAGAAGTCTCACAACACCAGGTTAAAGTCCAACAGGTTTATTTGGTAGCAAATACCATAAGCTTTCGGAGCAATGCTCCTTCGTCAGATGGAGTGGTCTCTGTTCTCAAACAGGGCACAGACACAGAAATCAAATTGCAGAATACTGATTAGAATGCAAATCTCTACAGCCAGCCAGGTCTTAAATGCACAGACAATGTGGGTGGAGGGAGCATTCAACACAGGTTAAAGAGATGTGTATTGTCTCCAGACAGTACAGCTTGTGAAATTGTGCAAGTCCAGGAGTCAAACTGTGGGGGTTACTGATAATGTGACATAAATCCAACATCCCGGTTTAGACCGTCCTCATGTGTGCGAAACTTGGCTATCAGTTTCTCTCAGTGACTCTGCGCTGTCGTGTGTCGTGAAGGCCGCCTTGGAGAACGCTTACCTGAAGATCCAAGGCTGAATGCCCGTGACTGCTGAAGTGCTCCCCCACAGGAAGAGAACAGTCTTGCCTGGTGATTGTCGAGCGGTGTTCATTCATCCGTTGTCGTAGCGTCTGCATGGTTTCCCCAATGTACCATGCCTCGGGACATCCTTTCTTGCAGCGTATCAGGTAGACAACGTTGGCCGAGTTGCAAGAGTAGGTACCGTGTACCTGGTAGATGGTGTTCTCACGTGAGATGATGGCATCCGTGTTGATGATCCGGATGAGGAGGATCGCAACAGACACCTCCAGACGCTGAAAGATGCCCTCATAAGAACAGGATATGGCGCTCGACTCATCGATCAACAGTTCCGACGCGCCACAGCGAAAAACCACACCGACCTCCTCAGAAGACAAACACGGGACACGGTGGACAGAGTACCCTTCGTCGTCCAGTACTTCCCCGGAGCGGAGAAGCTACGGCATCTCCTCCGGAGCCTTCAACATGTCATTGATGAAGACGAACATCTCGCCAAGGCCATCCCCACACCCCCACTTCTTGCCTTCAAACAACCACGCAAACTCAAACAGACCATTGTCCGCAGCAAACTACCCAGCCTTCAGGAGAACAGTGACCATGACACCACACAACCCTGCCACAGCAACCTCTGCAAGACGTGCCGGATCATCAACACGGATGCCATCATCTCACGTGAGAACACCATCTACCAGGTACACGGTACCTACTCTTGCAACTCGGCCAACGTTGTCTACCTGATACGCTGCAAGAAAGGATGTCCCGAGGCATGGTACATTGGGGAAACCATGCAGACGCTACGACAACGGATGAATGAACACCGCTCGACAATCACCAGGCAAGACTGTTCTCTTCCTGTGGGGGAGCACTTCAGCAGTCACGGGCATTCAGCCTTGGATCTTCAGGTAAGCGTTCTCCAAGGCGGCCTTCACGACACACGACAGCGCAGAGTCACTGAGCAGAAACGGATAGCCAAGTTTCGCACACATGAGGACAGTCTAAACCGGGATGTTGGATTTATGTCACATTATCAGTAACCCCCACAGCTTGACTCCTGGACTTGCACAATTTCACAAGCTGTACTGTCTGGAGACAATACACATCTCTTTAACCTGTGTTGAATGCTCCCTCCACCCACATTGTCTGTGCATTTAAGACCTGGCTGGCTGTAGAGCTTTGCATTCTAATCAGTATTCTGTAATTTGATTTCTGTGTCTGTGCCCTGTTTGAGAACAGAGACCACTCCATCTGACGAAGGAGCATTGCTCCGAAAGCTTATGGTATTTGCTACCAAATAAACCTGTTGGACTTTAACCTGGTGTTGTGAGACTTCTTACTGTGCTTACCCCAGTCCAACACCGGCATCTCCACATCACAATACACATAAACATTCTGGGTCTTTGGAAAAGCCCTGCTCCTACTGTCCCACTTTTCACATGCCCATAATTCCCTCCAACTAGTTTCCCTTCAGTATTATAGGCTATTCAATTGCCGTGCCTGCTGTCATCTGTGCATCAGTATAATGATCTGGTCAGAGTCAGACTTCTAGCTCTGCTGGAGTTTGCCATGTGTCTTTCCAGAACTTGCAATGTAATAAAAATTAATTGGATTGCTTTCTCTTCCCACACAAATTGGTTCAGTTAATAGAATTAGCACACTAATTGTAATACTAATAATCATGAAGAATACAAAGGTGCACATTAACAGCTTAATAAGAAAACAATAAATCTATTAAAATTAATCATCTTATTCTGCTTTGGAAGCTCCATTGCATTCCTATGCGAAGACTATCTTCAGTCTCTTTGCATGTTTCTTGTTGAATCTTGATGTTTGTACATGGAGAGTCACAGAGTCACAGAAGTTTACAGCATGGAAACAGACCCTTCGACCCAACTTGTCCATGCCGCCGTTTTTTTTTAAACACCTAATCAAGTCCAAATTGCCCGCATTTGGTCCATATCCCTCTATACCCATCTTACCCATGTAATTTTCTAAATGCTTTTTAAAATACAAAATTGTATCCACCTCTACTACTACCTCTGGCAGCTTGTTCCAGACATTCACCACTCTCTGTGTGAAAAGATTGCCCCTCTGGACCCTTTTGTATCTCTCCCCTCTCACCTTAAACCTATGCCCTCTAATTTTAGACTCCCCAACCTTTGGGAAGAGATATTGACTATCTAGCTGATCTATGGCTCTCATTATTTTATAGGCCTCTATAAAGTCACCCCTCAGCCTCCTACGCTCCAGAGAAAAAAGTCCCAGTCTATCCAGCCTCTCCTTATAACTCGTCCCGGTAGCATCCTAGTAAATCTCTTCTGCACTTTTTCTAGTTTAATAATATCCTTTCTATAATAGGGTGACCAGAACTGTACACAGTATTCCAAGTTTGGCCTTACCAATGTCTTGTACAACTTCAACAAGACATCCCAACTCCTGTATTCAATGTTCTGACCAATGAAACCAAGCACGCTGAATGCCTTCTTCACCACTTTGTCCACTTGTGACTCCACTTTCAAGGAGCTATAAACCTGTAACCCTCGATTTCTTTGCTCTGTAACTCTCCCCAATACCCTACCATTAACTGAGTAAGTCCTGCCCTGGTTCAATCTATCAAAATACATCACCTCGCATTTATCTAAATTAAACTCCATCTGCCATTCGTCAGCCCACTGGCCCAATTGATCAGGATCCCCTTGCAATCCAAGATAACCTTCTTCCACGATGCCATCAACCTTGGTGTCATCTGCAAACTTACTAACCATGCCTCCTATATTCTCATCCAAATCATTATATAAATGACAACTAACAGTGGACCCAGCACTGATCCCTGAGGCACACCGCTGGTCACAGGCCTCCAGTTTGAAAAACAGCCCTCTATAACCACCGTCTGTCATCAAGCCAATTTTGTATCCATTTGGCTACCTCACCCTGGATCCTGTGAGATTTAACCTTATGCAACAACCTACCATGCGGTACCTTGTCAAAGGCCTTGCTAAAGTCCATGTAGACAATGTCAATTGCACTGCCCTCATCTACCTTCTTGGTTACCCCTTCAAAAAACTCAATCAAATTTGTGAGACATGATTTTCCACTCACAAAGCCATGCTGACTGTCTCTAATCAGTCCTTGTGTCTCTAAATGCCTGTAGATCCTGTCGCTCAAAATACCTTCCAACAACTTACTACCACAGATGTGAGGCTCACTGGCCTGTAGTTCCCAGGTTTTTCCCTGCAGCCCTTTTTAAAAAAAGGCACACCCTCCAATTTGCCACCCTCCAATCTTCAGGCACCTCACCTGTGACTATCGATGATTCAAATATCTCTGCTAGGGGACCCACAATTTCCTCCCTAGCCTCCCACAATGTCCTGGGACACACTTCATCAGGTGCCGGGGATTTATCTACCTTGATGTGCTTTAAGACTTCCCGCACCTCCTTCTCTGTAATATGTACATTCCTCAAGACATCACTATTTCCCCAAGTTCCCTAACATCCATGCTTTTTTTAACAGTAAATACTGATGAGAAATATTCATTTAGGATATGTGGCCCAGCACACCAGCTTCTGGTCAGTATCTGTGCTCGGTTTCCTGGTTTTTGCATCAGCTAAACCTAGACCACAATCTGAGCCAATTCTATACGTGCCAACATAGAAACATAGAAAACTACAGCACAAAACAGGCCCTTTGGTCCCACAAGTTGTGCCGAACATATCCCTACCTTTTAGGCCTACCTAAAACCCTCCATCCTATTAAGTCCCATGTCCTCATCCAGGAGTCTCTTAAAAGACCCTATTGAGTTTGCCTCCACCACCACTGACGGCAGCCGATTCCACTCGCCCACCACCCTCTGTGTGAAAAACTTCCCCCTAACATTTCCCCTGTACCTACACCCCAGCATCTTAAACCTGTGTCCTCTCGTAGCAGCCATTTCCACCCTGGGAAAAAGCCTCTAAGAGTCCACCCGATCTATGCCTCTCAACATCTTATATACCTCTATTAGGTCTCCTCTCATCCTACGTCTCTCCAAGGAGAAAAGACCGAGCTCCCTCAGCCTATCCTCATAAGGCATGCCACTCAATTCAGGCAACTGCACCCTTTCAATCTTTTCCACATCCTTCCTGTAATGAGGCGACCAGAACTGAGCACAATACTCCAAGTGGGGTCTGACGAGGGTCTTATATAGCTGCATCATTATCCCCGGACTCCTAAACTCAATCCCTCGATTGATAAAGGCCAGCACACCATACGTCTTCTTAACCACCTCCTCCACCTGCGGGGCCGATTTTAGAGTCCTATGGACCCGGACCCCAAGGTCCTTCTGATCCTCTACAGTACTAAGAGTCTTTCCCTTTATATTGTACTCCTGCATCCCATTTGACCTGCCAAAATGGACCACTACGCATTTATCTGGGTTGAAGTCAATCTGCCACTTCTCCGCCCAGTCTTGCATCCTATCTATGTCCCTCTGTAACTTCTGACATTCCTCCAGACTATCCACAACCCCACCAACCTTCGTGTTGTCGGCCAACTTACCAACCCATCCCTCCACTTCCTCATCCAGGTCAACCTACAAAAGCTGACACACAAATTTAGAAAAGTTGCGAAAGCATCAGTGAAAGGTTTATGACTCATGGTGGGCAAACTGCCTTGAATGAAGGCCCAAGATCCAGGCCCATTGCTTCAAGGAATTTGATTCAGTTAAATTCCTTTTTAATACATGGGATTTGGGGATTTTTATTTAGGACCATTTTTCTCAAGTCCATTATTTGTGAAAGCTGACATCTAGTGGCCTCACACATGCATTGTTACTAATTGTCTTCTTTTGGAGTAAACATCAACTTTTCCAGCTGCAATTTGAGGGCTTTGAAAACAGGTGTTGAAATCCTCAGTACCTCATTCACTTCCGTGTTGTTGACAGTTTGCTTTCTGCTTCTAACTGAGCTGGCACCAGCCCCAGCTCATGAGAACATAGGATGGGCTCAATAGCCTTGAGAGTGACGTGTGTATGAACAAGGAGAGTGGCAGAGGGTTGAATGCAGCAACTCTTTGTTCAGGGCATGCCTTGTAAACCCATTGTGTTAGATGGAACCATGCCATTATCTGCATTTCTAATGTGAAAGAAATAATTGAAAAGGAGTGAAAGTGAACCCACAACAAGACAAATCTGTGATCGTCATACAGTAAGGAAAGGGTTAATCAGACTTCCCTGAAGTTGAATTTCACTTTAAAATTAATTAATATCCTTTATTTTTTTACTGTTGGATGGAGAAGTAAAAATCAATTTAAGTGCACTGAGCACTGAACATGTTGAACAATAACTGACCTTAGATTGATGTCAGCTTAGTCACTTCAGTAAACCTAACTAAAAAGCATGAAGTCATGGGGTTTTACAGCACAGCAAGAGGCCCTTCAGCCCATCGTGCCTGCGCTACCATCAAGCACCTATCTATTCTAATCCCATTTCCAGCACTTGGTCCATAGCCTTGTATGCTGTGGTGTTTCAAGTGTTCGTGCTTGCACATATAAGTGAAACAGACAGTTCTGAAAATGAATAATTAACACCAAAGTAGACAGCATCCTTTTTAGAAGCATGAGATTAATCTGAAATGGTTCAGAGTGAAAGACAAACTTATAATTGCAGGTTTCACTTAATGGAATAGCAATTTTATGTGACGAGTGAAATGATCAATAAGGTAAGAAAGAGGAGATATGTACCCGTCTATGGAAAAATAACTTGTTAAAACTAAAGTTATTGCTCAGGAACAACTTCATTAAAATTACCGATGTGTAGTGATGTATTACATAGTGTCAAATTTTATTTATTTTCATGTGGAAGGAGTAAGGAAAACACTTCTAAAAATGGGCATTTGTGATTAGAATTTGGATTCATAAAAGCTGTGTTCAGAACTATAACAAATTTGACCCCCAACCAACTGACTGATTGCATTACCTTTTAAGTGTATGTTTATGTACTATCACATGTATTGTACATGCTTATTACATCTGAGATGCCTGATGGTCAATGTTTTTATTTAAAATGTTATTGTTTTGAAGCTATAAATAAGAACATATATGCTCTAATAGTACAGTGGGAAAAGTAGGCTTAAAGACAAGGATAGAGCAACAGAAAAAGAATTAGAGAGTGTACAGGAAGTGAACACAGGAAATTGTATAATCTTTTGTCTGTTAACAATATCATGGGAGATTAATTACAATGCCCTAAATTTTTCTGTAAGAATAAAATGAGGCTATCAGTGCTCACTGTTCTTAGGGGGGAATCAGACAATGGCCATAATTTTCCATCCACGTTGCGCCTGGTGCAGATCGTGCTAATCCGGGAAAATTGTGTGTGGGCCCAAAAATGGGTTTTTGTGCCTGGCGTCAAATGGTTTGCAATCTTCCCAGTCCCTTTCTGCTGGCGCAAACTGGATCTCGCCCAGAAAGGGCGCAAGGCTGATTAGCATGAGATTGACTTGAGTTTGGTACGCGATCACTTCCCCCTCCAGCGGGAAGTCACACAGGCGCAAATCACTATTGTCCCCTGAAGTGTGGCCCAGGCGCCATGGATTGCGAGGGCGAGTGAGGAGTTGAGTACCACTTAGCACAAACCTCCAGGGTGCAAAACAGCAAGTCAGCCGCTGCCATGGTGCAGGATGCAGTGGAGTGGGGACCCTTCAGGGTGCAGGGGTTTGGGGGGAGCTTGACGGAGCTGGAGGCTTGCCAGTCAGGGCCCACCACCTGGTTGGAGCTCATGTAGCAAGTATTCTCACTGGCTTCTGAGAGGCCCTTAACTACCTATGATGCCAATTGCAAAGCCCGTTAATGTCGCACTGGTTACCCCTGCTTGAAAGGCTCTACGGTTTATTTTTGACATTCCATCCCAGGCCCCACTAACAGTTACAAGCACCAGTCTGGCAGCTGTTGCCTCAATCAAGAGAAATTGTCAGGACTGCTCTTCACACTGCAAAATCTCTGAACTGCTTCCTACAATAAGCACCATAATGTCTAATCGCATGGAAGTTAGGAGGGTTTTTTCTCAACTGAATGCTATTCCTGGAGGCTAGTTTAGATGGCTACACCCAGAAATCATACTGCAAGCATTCCCCACGAAGACCTTATCACAGCCACCCTGATTGTCTACATGAGCGCCACAGAGATCAGCCTAAAGTGCCACATGCTGCTCCCAATGGCCAGGGGTGCCAGAGTTCTGAACTTGGGTGGGTGGGGAAGGGGGGCTAACATCTGACTCTCCTTTGGGTTATAAGTCACAGTTCATGCACTGATTGCCCAGGTGCATTGAGTATGATAGCATGACAGCTTCATCCTGGGGCACTCGGACATCCCCGGGATCTTTGAGAACCAGCCCAGGCTGACAGGATGGCTTGTGGAAGACAAGAGCTACCCACTGAAGTGATGACTGATTATGCTGGTGCAGAAGTCTGAGACTGAGGTAGAGAGACCTGTGACAATGAGGCCCGTGCTGCCACCCAATCTATCATTGGACAGTTCATTGGCATGCTCAAGATGCGGTTCTACTGCCTGGACTGCTGTGGCGGTGCTCTTCAGTATGACCCCCAGAGGGTCTCCTGCATCGTGGTAGTCTGCTGTGTCTTGAGCAGCAGCGAGATGACAATTCTGGAGGAGGACTATGCGTATTCTTTTGGGAGGAGACAGACCAGGAGGGAGTAGAGGGAGAGCCAGAAGAGGATCCAAGGATGGAGGACAGGCAACAGCAAGGGTCTAGCATGCCAGGAGGACCAGAGAGGTCCTGATTGCCACCAGATGCTCCGATTAGGAGGCTTGGTGTCCAGCAGCTCCAGCTCCCGACTCCGCCGCCCCCCCCACCCCGGAGGGGAACCTGCAACCCCACACCCCTCCTTGCAAGAACCCTGTCCACCATTTCAACCACTTCCATTGATTCTTTGTAGTGTTGCAGCTAACCCGATCCATATCAGTTTTAGGCACCTGAGTGTTATAAGTGTTGGTTCTCTCTGTGTCCAATCTCAGCACTAACCTTCTGGCTCCATGGAGACCATGCACAGAGAACATCTGGACGCCTGCATACCTGGACCTGTTAACCACTTAGTCTGGCATAGTCCTGTCATTTATTTTCTTCCTGCATTCCTCCTGGTCATGCTATTGCTGCTGACAACCTCAGCCACCACCTCACAGGTTTCTGCCATTATATTAGCAGGGAACAGGATTGCCCTCCTCACCCTGATGGTATCCAACATACAGTCCACATCTGCATCAAGGAAGCGCAGGGCTGGCCTTCTGCCATCTTTCCTGGTGATGCCAATGGCAGTGTGATTCACTCTCAATTTCCCGCCAGAGAAGCTTTTAGTCTCAAAACGGGAAAATTCCACCCTTAGAATTCTTGTCCCAACCTTCCCTTATTCCTTGTGTCTGTTAACGTCATATATAAATCATTATATCCTCATTATGAGTTCTATTTTTGTGCTAACTTGGTTCTCCTGTGCTGTGGAAAGAGCTATCCAGTTAGTCCCATTCCCCTACTCTTTCCCCACAGCCCTGTTTTATCCAATTCCATTTTGAAAATTACTATTAAATCCGCCCCATCACCCTTCAGGCAATGTATGCCAGATCCTAAAAGTGGCTTTGTTAACATTTCTTTCTCGTGACATCCTCTCGTCTTTTTACAGATCACTTAAACATCTGTGCCCTCTGGTTACCAAGTCCTTTGCAACTGGAAACAAACTGGAAACTCCTTAGTTACCGTTTAACCGAGTCAAGTTTTATCCTCTTGCAAATTTTAACAGCACAAATTGGCAGAAACGAATGCGTTAATTTTTTTCTCAGTTGTTTTGGCAGCGCTTGGCGTTTTTTTCATACACAGCTAAATGGTGTAACGTGTTCCTTGGTACAAAGGGTTTTCTGCTCGGCCTTTGATTTTTTTTGCAGGTAGGTGACTTTTTGAGAGTGGTTCACATTCAGTAAACTGGACCCAATCCGAAAGGGCAGTTCTGAGAATTCAGAAACCTGGCGGCTACTGAGTATCCCTCAAAGTGGCATCTGAGTCATCTGCTGTCAGTGTTTGCGAACTTTAAACAAACGAGGATGCTCGTATCCAGCTGCTGCCCAAAGCTAACCTGTGTTTGGGAACAGATAATTCGGGGGAAAGTGTACCTGACTCAAATAATCAACAGGCGTAGCCACTCAGCAGTCACACACTGGCAGAGCAGCAGTTTAGAAGACAACTCACTGCTGATGGATATAAATGAGCTGGAAGAACAGTATGACTCCATACGACAGAAACAGAAAGAACAGACACATGTTGTTTATAGAACAGGTACGTACTGAATTCTGAGATGAAACATGCTTGGTTATCGCATGCATAAGGATTCTGTCGTCAGGTAGGAATGGGAGCCGGAGTGCATGTGTGCTGGTGTGTGCAATTGTAACGTGATGGGTGTTTACTTTATCTCGTAGAAGTTTTAATTTGAGGTGAGCTCTGTCGATCGTAGAATAATACAGCACTGAAGGAGGCCATTCGGCCGATCGTGCGTGTGCTTTCTCTTTGAAAAAAGTTGCCCAAATAATTCCATTTCTCATAACCCCTTTACAAACATATACCCAATTCCCTTTTGAAAATGATTATTGAATCTTCTTGCAGACACTTTCAGGCAGTGGATTCCAGATTATCACAATACAATATCAAACAAATCTCCAGCTCCCTCCAGTTCTCTTGCCAATTTTCTTACATCTTTGTCCTCTGGTGTTGTGAGACTTCTTACTATGTGTGCCCAAACCTCATGCCAGTGAAAATCGTTTCCTTTTATTTATTTTAAGCCTTTCTTTCTAGGAGGTCGTAGAGAAAGATGCTCTATAAAGACGAGGCGGAGTTATGCAACACAGAACGGAAACAAAACTAGGTAGCCGCTTACCATTAGCACAGAGATACCCTGTTTTACAGTAGCAAAATGTGTGAATATTGAAAATTAGAAAGAATGATGGAAAATACTGGAGACTTTTATTAGATCAGACAACCTTTGTGGAAAGAAGAGCAGTTGATGTTTCAGGTCAATGACTTTTCATCCAACGAAACATCGGCAGAGCTAAAGCAAAAAGCCTTTAAAACTGAGGCCAACTTTGATCATGCCTTAAAATGCATAAAGAAAACGCGTATTATTTTAGTCTGCAGGTATATGTCACAATCATTGGTGTTTAGAAGGATGAGAGAAGATCTGGGAGGAGTTGGGGCGGGGCTTTGACAAGGAGGAGTTTTCCCTCGTGGGACATCTAGAACTGGGGGTTACAGTTACAAAAAGAGGTCCCTCATTTAAGGCAAAGGTGAGGAATTTCTTTACCCTTTGGAATTGTCTTTCCCAGAGAGCAGCAAAGGCTGGATCATTGAATATATTCAAGGCTGAGTTAGACAGATTTTTGATCTACAAAGGGTTATGGGGGAAGGTGGAGGCAGCATTTTTTAAAATATTCATTGGTGGCACATGGGTGTCGCTGGCTGGCCAGCATTTATTGGCCATCCCTAGTTGCCCTTGATTGATGCAACTGAGTGGCTTGCTAGGCTATTTCAGAGGACAGTTGAGAGTCACCAATATGGACTTAAGGCCACAATCAGATCAACCATTAAGTTATTGAATGGCAATGCAGGTTCAAGGGGCTGAATGGCCAATTCCTGCTCCTATTTCTTATGAGCTTATGAAGTCAATCACATCATACACCCAAACCCTCATGCATACATATGAAAATATCACAAAAATTATGTGAGTAATAATTCTGTTTCTTGCCCCTTGAGGAGAGTGGCTTTGTACTCCCTGTTTCTCTGGAGATTTTTCCTGACCAGTGTAAAGACATGGGCCAGGATTCTCTCGGTCTGTTGCGCTACTTGAGTAGCGCAGCGGGCTAGGAGACGTCGGCAAGGGGCCTGTAGTGGGACTCGCGACCAGTGTCCAGTGAACGCGAGTCTCCTAGGCCCTTATTTTCTGATGTGGGGATGATTACCATATGGAAATTGAGATTTCCATATGATTAGCAAGCCTGGGACAGTAGTCTCCGGACCCACTAGTGTCTCCCTTCAAGCCAGGAAAGATTCCCACTGGCGGGGTTTACAACTGCTCCCTACCAACAGGGAACAGGTGTGCTCACCCCACTGGTGGGGACCGAGGCCATTGAGGACCTCCGGGGAGGTCAAGTGCAATGGGGGTGACCCACCCTGCAATGGGATCGGTGGAGGGAGGAGGGTGATCGGGGCTGGCCATTGACAAGGGGGTTGAGGTTGGCCATGGGGTGGGAGAACATCAGGGTTGGTGATTGGGACTGGCCTGGGGGAGGGTCGGGTAGGCCAGCAATCGGAGGGGGAGAGGTTTGGGCAGGCCAGCAATCGTGGGGGGGTGGGTTGTCAGGCAGGCCATTAATCGAGAGGGGGGCATCGGAGGCCAGCGTGGGGGGGGGGCGGGGCGCAGTCGGGGAGAACATCGAGGAGCACAGCAATCGGGAGGCTGGCAAAGGTGTTTTTGACAGATTGGCACATGTGCAATGGTCTGCTCAACCCTATGCCGCCGGCCTCTTGGGCAGAATCTCTCTGAGGCACTCCATGATGCATAGAGTGCCAGAGATTCATGAAACTAAGTACGCCCAAAAAATGGGCGGCAAAGGGTCCCATTTTCCCGCCCATTGGAGGCCATTCGGCCCATCGAACCTGCACTGACAATAATCCCACCTAGGCCCTATCCCAATAACCCCACGTATTTACCCTCCTAATCCCCCAACACTGTGGAAAAGATTGAAAGGGTGCAGAGGCGATTTACAAGGATGTTGCCTGGATTGAGTGGCATGCCTTATGAGGATAGGCTGAGGGAGCTCAGTCTTTTCTCCTTGGAGAGACGTAGGATGAGAGGAGACCTAATAGAGGTATATAAGATGTTGAGAGGCATAGATCGGGTGGACTCTCAGAGGCTTTTTCCCAGGGTGAAAATGGCTGCTACGAGAGGACACAGGTTTAAGGTGCTGGGGTGTAGGTACAGGGGAAATGTTAGGGGGAAGTTTTTCACACAGAGGGTGGTGGGCGAGTAGAATCGGCTGCCATCAGTGATGGTGGAGGCAAACTCAATAGGGTCTTTTAAGAGACTCCTGGATGAGTACATGGGACTTAATAGGATGGACGGTTATAGGTAGGCCTAAAAGGTAGGGATATGTTGGGCACAACTTGTGGGGCCGAAGGGCCTGTTTTGTGCTGCAGTTTTCTATGTTTCTATGTTTCATCCAATTCTAGCCTTTTGTACATGCTCAGTTTTACTATTCATGACAATGCCTACAGCTGCCGAGGCCCAGAACTCTAAAAGTTCCTCTATTAGCTCTTTGCCTCTACTACCCCATCCTCCTTTAGAAAATACTTAAAACTTACCTCTTTATCAAAGCTTTTGATCACCTGTGCTGCTGTCTTCTTCTTTAGGTTGCTGTCAGTTTATTTTTCTGATTATGCTCCTGTGGGATGAGAACATTCAAAGCATGATATATCCTGTTGTTGAATGTAGGTGTGTTAGTGACTTGAAATAGTCAGGGCCTACATCTTCAAAATCGCCATTTTACTCACCAAGGGAAAGTTTACATCAGTTTAGAGGCTACATCTAATTCAAAGCATAACTGTGTGGATACTAGGATTATTTCATTGTTTTAATGAGTTTTTAATTTTACTTTTAGCACAAAGACAATTGGCAGTAAGCTTTCACAGAATCCCTACAGTGCAGAAGGAGGCCATTTGTCCCATCAAGTCTGCACTGACAACAATCCCATCCAGGCCCTATCCTCATAACCCCACATATTTACCCCACTAATCCCTCTAACCTACGCATCCCAGGGCAGTAAGGGGCAATTTTCGGATTGGAGGCAGGTTGCTAGTGGAGTGCCACAGGGATCAGTGCTTGGTCCTCTGCTCTTTGTGATTTTTATTAATGACTTAGAGGAGGGGGCTGAAGGGTGGATCAGTAAATTTGCTGATGACACCAAGATTGGTGGAGTAGTGGATGAGGTGGAGGGCTGTTGTAGGCTGCAAAGAGACATAGATAGGATGCAAAGCTGGGCTGAAAAATGGCAAATGGAGTTTAACCCTGATAAATGTGAGGTGATTCATTTTGGTAGGACAAATTTAAATGTGGATTACAGGGTCAAAGGTAGGGTTGTGAAGACTGTGGAGGAACAGAGAGATCTTGGGGTCCATATCCACAGATCTCTAAAGGTTGCCACTCAAGTGGATAGAGCTATGAAGAAGGCCTATAGTGTGTTAGCTTTTATTAACAGGGGGTTGGAGTTTAAGAGCCGTGGGGTTATGCTGCAACTGTACAGGACCTTGGTGAGACCACATTTGGAATATTGTGTGCAGTTCTGGTCACCTCACTATAAGAAGGATGTGGAAGCGCTGGAAAGAGTGCAGAGGAGATTTACCAGGATGCTGCCTGGTTTGGAGGGTAGGTCTTATGAGGAAAGGTTGAGGGAGCTAGGGCTGTTCTCTCTGGAGCGGAGGAGGCTGAGGGGAGACTTAATAGAGGTTTATAAAATGATGAAGGGGATAGATAGAGTGAACATTCAAAGACTATTTCCTCGGGTGGATGGAGCTATTACAAGGGGGCATAACTATAGGGTTCGTGGTGGGAGATATAGGAAGGATATCAGAGGTAGGTTCTTTACGCAGAGAGTGGTTGGGGTGTGGAATGGACTGGCTGCAGTGATAGTGGAGTCAGACACTTTAGGAACATTTAAGCGGTTATTGGATAAGCACATGGAGCACACCAGGATGATAGGGAGTGGGATAGCTTGATCTTGGTTTCAGATAAAGCTCGGCACAACATCGTGGGCCGAAGGGCCTGTTCTGTGCTGTACTGTTCTATGTTCTATGTTTAATTTAGCATGGCCAATCAACCTAACACGCACATCTTTGGAATGTGGGAGGAAACCCGGAGCACCCGGAGGAAACACAGACAGTGACCCAAGCCAGGAATCGAACCCAGATCCCTGGAGCTATGAGGCATCAGTGCTTGCCACTGTGTCGCCCCGCCCCTTTCATATAATTGTCCACTGTCTAACTGTATGCCTGTAAAAACACATCAGAGATTAACTTGATTACGCTTATGCAATAATCAGGCCAGCCTTTACAAAAGGGACTTTGAAATGATTGGAAAGCAAACTTTTAAAGTTGTTTTTAATTCACTGAAAATCTTAGCACCAAACCACGCCAGCTTCCTTTTCCAAAAAAGGTGTAGTTAAAATATACATAATGAGCTAGATTAATTTGGAAATGGTCAATGAATATTACTAAAACTAAGTCATATTGGACTTGAAATGTTAACTGTTTCTCTCTCCACAGTTGCTATCCAGACCCGCTGAGTATTTCCAGCATTTTCTGCTTTTATTTCCAGATTTTCACCATCAGCAGTATTTTGCTTTTATTCAACTTCAAAGTGTTTATTTTTACAATTAATATTATATGCTTAGCAGTATATGCTGATAAAATGGCGTACGGCAGAAGAGGGTTCATGTGAAGCATAAACACCAGCACAGACCAGTTGAGCTGAATAGCCTGTTTCTGCGCTGTAATTTCTAAATAATTCCATGTAACCTATCACTGTCATGCTAAGTTTTCAGTGCCACAGTACTGTATATGAAACCTTACAAAGTCAGCCCAGGGACTCAAGCTTCACTGACAGAAACCTGCTTTAAGTAGGTCTATTGAGCATATAAGTTTGAAGAGAAATTTGTTTGGATCAGTTTTAGCAGACAAGGATCTGTTAAATAAAGTTAGACTTCTAATTTAAAATTATTGCAACAAAAAACAAATAATATAAAATCAAACAGGTAGGTGCCGAGAGCTGAACAAACATCATCACTCAATGTGGGTGGTAAAGTCATTTAGATATTTGCCTTTCAGTTCCGGAATGAGTTGAAATCCAGTCCAACTGCATACACTGGGGAGAGGGAGGGTGTAACCAGAGGTAATTAGAGTCACATATCTAACTTTGTTAATGTCTTAGTAGCCTCCTCTGCCTGCTGGTTTTAAGGGAATTATGACAAATTGATTTGAATATCACAATACTATCCCTACTTCAGCATTGGTTCCTCACTCAGCCAGCTCATAAAACCACTGGTGCGGAAATGGAAAAATGTTCATACTGCAGGAATAGGATGTGGTCTTTAGAGATGGAGATTATTGCATATTGTTAGGGGAGGACCCAAGAACATTGCTGTGCAACTGACTGTGGGCAGTAGCTGACCTGGAGTTGCTTGTTGCTGAATGGAAAGAGTTCCATTCAGAAAAAAAGGAAGAACTTGCATTAATAAGTTCCTTTTTGCAATCTCAGGATGGCTTTACAACCAATGAAGTGTGGTAACTGCTGTAATGTAGAAAATTTCCTTGTGTTACCAATAACTTCCTTCACCTAGATGAGCATAACTGTTTTTATTTAAGTTAAACATAATCTCTTAACTGGTTAACATTTAAAAGAAACACAAATGGTGTGACTATTTCTTCAGTGGAGATGCTATATTAAGCATTGTGATTAAACCCTTTGTTCTGGAGACTCGTGATAATTTAACGTCAAAATAGAAAGACAGGCTGGATTTGACCTCTAGATTTACAACTTGTACCAGATATACTTTAAACACAAGTCACAAGTTTAATTTGAAGGGTGTGGTTGTTCTGCAACTTTAACATTGCTGTGAAGTGTTTTGCATAGCTGCCTAGCTCCTGCTGATCCAACTTGATTTATTTTTTAGCTCTGGATTAATGCACACATGCGCAAATACTCTGCTCCTATCCATTAAAATGGATATTTTTAAGAACCATAGAACTCCCACTCTGAGAAGTTTGTAAATCACATTTGAAAACACTAGATTTATAATAAGGTGCAGCGAGAAATATCTTACAGAAGGCAGTCTCCCACTGCATGTGTTTCACACCACACAGCTACAACTTAGATGGCACAGTGGTTAGAGCATAAGAAATAGGAGCAGGAGTAGGCCATCTAGCCCCTCAAGCCTGCTCCGCCATTCAATAAGATCATGGCTGATCTGATAGTGGGTTCAGTTCCACTTACCCGCCCGCTCCCCATAACCCTTAATTCTCTTAATGGTTAAAAATCTATCTATCTGTGACTTAAACACATTTAACGAGGTAGCCTCTACTGCTTCATTGGGCATTAGCACTGCTGCCTCACAGCACCAGGGGACCCGGGTTCGATTTCGGGCTTGGGTCACTGTCCGTGGAGTTTGCACACTCTCTCCGTGCCTGCGTGGGTTTCCTCCCGCAGTCCAAAGACGGGGTTAGGTGGATTGGCCATGCTAAATTGCTCTTTAGTGTCAGGGGACTAGCGAGGATACATACGTAGTGTTATGGGGTTAGGGGCTGGGTGGGATTGTGGTCGGTGAAGACTCGATGGGCCGAATAGCCTCCTTCTGCATGTAGGATTCTATGATTCTATATCGAACCTATAATGTAATAAAATGTCCCAAGGCGCCTCCCAGGAACATTGTGAAGCAAAATTAAGCACCAAGATACTTAAGACGATATTAGGAAAGATGGTCAAATGCTTAAGCATGTTTGGAATTTTACACCACCTGAAACCTGGCAGATGACAGGGATATAAAACCAGATGGCATTGTACCCATCGCCCACCAGTCTCCACTCATTTTTTATCAACAGAGCGGGTGCCCACACCATATGGCAAGGCCACTATATGAACCCTGGCGGCCTTGTTGTGGACTGGGGAGGGTGGTCGTTCCAGTTCTGGCATTGTGCCCAATGGAAAACCTGTCCCATGATACTTCCCACTCTCACTTCTTGTCCTCACTTTCTCGATTGCTGCTCCCCCAACCCACCTGTCAGATTGGCCCCAGTGAATCGTATCCACTCACCTTTGTACCCGGCTCCAGTGACACTCCTCCTGGGGAGCTGACTGCAATCCTAGCAATGGCCACTGCTCCTGGTGGCAGTGCTGGGACTGGGGTTCTAATGGCTATTTGATTGGCCAGCATCTCTCGGAGATAGGGCTTCCTCCTAGATAACCGCAGAAGTCTCGACCTGAGCAAATTAACAGTATAATAGCCATTAAATAAGGTCAGGGCTTCCCAATGAGATTGTGCCTGACATTTTGGCTTGGGAGCTGGGGCCTTAAAAATCTGGCTCATGTTTTATTATTTACCCACAGCTATTTAAATGTACTGTCAATGTCATCCCCTAGTACTATCAACAACCTGTGGAGAGATCGCATTCCTCACTTGAAAAAGTTGAACCAGAGACAGACAGCAGAGATAACATTAAAATCAATCAAGACTGGGAGCAATAGCTACAGTATAAATGTATCATGTGAGGTTGGACCATATGCATTGGTGAATTACTCCAAGGTATGAATGACGTTTGCACTGCAATCCATTTTGCTGTACAATATGTTCTGCTCTCTTTGACTGGAGTACTTTTAGTGCAATCAAACCATGAGTATGCCAGCTGTGCCAAGTGAATGGAATCTGACTCTTTAAGGATGTGATCATTGTAAACAGGCACAATTAATAGTTTGTAAAAAAAAGACACATTCAAACCACTACACTTGATGAACAGATAGGTATATATTATACTGTAGGAACAGACAAGTTGTCCTTTTATTTAGAATTCTGTGCTGGTCTTTAGCAAAAAAAGGATGTAGGAGTACCATAGACGGTGCAAATAATGTCCAAGAATGATACCAGAACGTGAGAAGATGCTTTTCAGGAAATACTGAACAGGCTGTAAAAAAGAGAAGGCTGAGAGATGACATAATAGAGCACGTGATGAAGAGGTTTGATGGGAATGCTGTAGGCGGCAAGTGGTTAGCACTGCTGCCTCACAGCGCCAGGGGCTCGGGTTCGATTCCCGGCTTTGGCCACTGTCTGTGTGCAGTTTGCACCTTCTCCTTGTGTCTGTGTGGGTTTCCTCCAGGTGCTCTGGTTTCCTCCCACAGTCCAAAGATGCACAGGTTAGATTGATTGGCCATGGTAAATTGCCCCTTGAGTCAGGGGCCTAGCATGATAAGGGCTGGGTGGGATTGTGGTTGGTGCAGATTCGATGGGCTGAATGGCACTGTAGGGATTCTATGATTCTATGACAAGTTGTTTCCAAAACTAGGGGTCATAAATAAAAGATAGTCAGTCGTAAATTCAACACGGAATTCAGGAGAAACTTAAGACAGCGGTTAGAATGTAGATCTTGCTACCACATAGCATTCCTGAGGTGAATACGGCAGATGGTGAAATTTAAATTCAATAAAAATCTGGAAGCAAAAGTCTAATGATGACCATGAAACCATTGTCGATTGTTGTAGAAACCCATCTGGTTCACTAATGTTCTTTAGGGAAGGAGATCTGCCATCCTTACCTGGTCTGGCCTATATGTGACTCTAGATCCAATGTGGTTGACTATTAAATGCCCTCAGGGATGGGCAATAAATGCTGGCCCATGATGAATAAATAAAAACAATAAAAAAAATTTAGGGTGGCATGGTAGCACAGTGGTTAGCACTGCTGCTTCACAGCTCCAGGGACCTGGGTTCGATTCCCGGCTTGGATCACTGTCTGTGTGGAGTTTGCACATTCTTCCTATGTCTGTGTGGGTTTCCTCCGGGTGCTCCAGTTTCCTCCCACAGTCCAAAGATGTGCAGGTTAGGTTAATTGGCCATGCTAAATTGTCCCTGAGTGTCCCGGGATGCATAGGTTAGAGGGATTAGTGGGTAAATATGTAGGGATATGGGGATAGGACCTGGGTGGGATCGTGGTCGGTGCAGACTCGATGGGCCGAATGGCCTCTTTCTGCACTGTAGGGTTTCTATGATTCTATGAATAGCATTGATGCAATTAAGAGATGAAAACATGAGGGTGAAAAGAGATAGAAGGATATGGTGATGTGGTTAGATGAAGTAGGATGGGAGGAAGCTTGTGCAGTGCATAAACACTGGACCAGTTAGTCTGAATGGTCTATTTCTGTGCTGTAACCTTACATGGGTGACATTAAAAAGAAGCATTCCTAATGATTTACACCATTAAATGATGAACATAATAAGCAGTTATTTCACCTCGTGTGGAAATAAGAATCATATTACTGGCATAATCATCATGTGACCCAGTGCAGATTAAGTAATGTCATCGTGTAGCCCAGTGCTTGCTCAGTGAGGTCACTGAATAACCTGGTGCAAACTTAAGAATCGCCATTGTGTGGCCCAATGTATTCTCAGTTTATCAGGTTTCCCAGCAGATGCTGAGTCAATGGACATCCAGTGGACAGCCATTTGTATCATTTTGTGACTTATCACATGCGTGGGATCATGACATCACAGATTGAATTGAAAGTCCAATAGTAATGTACCCACACTATTACTAATCACTCCATTAATCTAATTGAGAGAGCTGGTGTGAATAATGGGGCATTGCATGAGGTCATGGATTGTTATTGGGTATATTGAATAGAAACTTAACATATAACATAAGAAGTTAGGAGCAAGGATAGATCCTATGGCCCCCTCAAGCTTGGTGTACCATTCAATACAATTATGGTTGAACATCAGCCTTATCTCCACTTTCTGCTCCCCATACATCTTAATTTCCTGAGAGGCCAAGTTTGGGGACAGAGAGTCACTTTTTCATTTCAAACTGAATAGTGTTCAGGCCGATGTCTCCTTTGTGCAACTTGTCGCTCTCCGCTGGCCTCCTGATGCCCGATGGTCTGCCATTCCTGTGCAAGCTGCTGCTCCTTCCCTTCAATGGCTTTTCTGAGGGCACAGCACACATTTCCAGCTGTATCCTCCCTGCTGCTCAGGTGGAGTCCAAACAGCCTGGCCCAAACTCCACAGCCCAAGCAATACCAAGAGGGTGATGACCCCCTGAAATGGCCAAGTGGGGCGGCATGGTAGCACAGTGGTTAGCACTGCTGCTTCACAGTGCCAGGGACCCAGATTTGATTCCCGGCTTAGGTCACTGTCTGTGTGATGTTTGCATGTTCTCCCCGTGTTTGTGTGGGTTTCCTCCGGGTGCTCCGGTTTCCTCCCACATTCTGAAAGACCTGCTGGTTAGGTGCATTGACCCGAACAGGCACCAGACTGTGGCGACTTGGGGAATTTCACAGTAACTTCATTGCAGTGTGAATGTAAGCCTTACTTGTGACTAATAAATAAAAACTATAAAAATAAAAGTTCTTAATGTTGACTTCTTCCCTGACTTGTGATGGGCTGCTACAGCTTTTACTTCAAAGACATAAGTCCTTTCAACTATAATCAGCATTTAGACTTCCTGTAGAAACCATTCTGGCCTCTCTTACTTGGTCCATGCATGCATTCAGTTAGCCTAAGTCAGACAACTCCTAAACAAATGCCACCTCCACCAAAGTTGAAAACCTGCAGAAAAATTGGGCAGAGCGGATGTGTTCACAAGAGTGTAGACACGTATATATACACAGGAGCATAGATGTGTAAACAGGCCCACACTCCCCACGCCCTCACATAAATGTCTCATGTAAAATGAGGCAGGACGTTGGCTTGCACAATGTTGTCGACAATTTTTCAGCTGCCAACTCCATTCAAACCATAAAAATCACACTCCTCTCCCTCATTAATGTGTTAATACTTAATTTACTGAGCTGCTACACTGCTTTGTCGTTGTCCCTGATGGCAGCTTCCTTACCTGTTTTTGCTTGGACTCCTGTCATGCTCAATTAATTGAAATTATATTATCTTCACAGGTCAAATGTATATGAAGGAATGGGCATTGTCTCAAACCAATCTAGCAGAAGAAGCACAACTCTGGTCATTATTTCACCTCCTATTGCCCCCCCAGCTAATGTACTTATTCCACATCCTTGCATATTCATGGCAATTTATTCCATGTGAATAAATTTTAACTTCATAAATTTATTGAAAATGCCTGAACTAATATCATAGAGGAGGAGTGTACTTTCACCCATGTCCAGGGTCTAACCAACTGCATCATCAAATTCCTTAGTTTCTGCACTCTTGCATGAATACAAAACACTTTCTTCAGTAATTGTCTTCGGTTAACTTGAGACTGGATGTGTAGTCAGTAATGATGATGCCACTGTAAGTAAGGATTCATGGTTATTCATGAACAATTGGTTTTCAATAATGTTAAAAGCATGAACAAAAATAGGTTTCAAATTTTGTTTTAATTGCAGGTAAAAGTAAACATGCAAATGGAGAATTCTTCAAGCTCCAAGTCAAAACAGTGTCAGTCAACTGCACTGTAAGAAAACCAAAGGCATTTGAAGAACGCCTTCCTGTTAACAATGTCACGCTTGACTTTCCAAACAAAGATTATACCCAGGAAGGTGAAACTCCTTGGCGTACACATCTAGATATTCATCGCGTGGTTCAGATGCAGAAAGTGGGTCAAACAAGTCTCTTTCAGGAAAACAAGGAACTAAATGAACAAAATCAACTCAACAAAGGTATAATTGAGTCATGTAGCTATAAAGGAGCCAATGGAGAAGCAACAACCCATGTGGCCTGCAAATCGATTGAATTGAAGGCAATCCACTCTTTTACCAACCATAATCACTGCATACCTAAGATCAATAAAAGATTTTCATTTCCAAATGAGAGATCAAACATATGGGCAAGCAAAAATGGGCTTCTCACTAAAATAGCACCAACTGCTACAAAAGGAGATTATTACCCATTCCCTCAGATGAAAACTCCAAGGAAGTCCGACACTGCCAAGAGCCTTGGCTTATATGCCAAGTATTAAGACACCGCCACCAAAAGATTGCCCCAAAGACCAAGTTATTTTTCCACAGAAAAGCAATTATGAATGAAAGCAACGTCTACTCCATTTTGAGAATTTTAGCTTTCTACTTGTTTCTTTGAAAACCTGTGTTAGAAGAATTTTAGTTTTAAAACGAAATTAACTCCTTAAGATAATCTGCCAAGGAGACAAATGCAATATAGTAGTGCAATGATAGTATATCAAGTGGTACAATGCAGGTTTACCATAGCTGATCACACACCTTATAAATCAAATGTGCATTGTAATGAACATTAAGAATTTTGATTTATTCCATGACCAAGTTAGGTCACTAGTTTTTAAAGAGTTGGTAAATGTATGTAAATGATGTAATGCTATAAACATATTAAGTTTGATGTATTTTGCGAAAAATCAACTTTATTGTATTTCTTTACACTCACTTGCTATTTAGAAACTGCCTTGTTTTAGTCAGGGTCTAGGTTGCAGAGAAAGAATTAAGCTTCTTAATTTTCCTCCGCCATTGAGATAAAGCATTGTGCTGCTGTAAAGCATACTACTCAATGAAATAAAAACAGAAAATGCTGGAATTATTCAGAGCTGTGGAGTCAAATGGACTTGAAAAATTAACTATGTTTCTCTCTTCGCAGATGCTGCCAGACCAGCTGAATTTTTCCAGCATTTCCTGTTTTTATTTCAGATTTCCAGCATCTGCAGTATTTTGCTTTTGTTCTCCCCAATGATCTGGTCAAAGCCAGTGTAACATATCCATCAAGACTAGGCCAATTCAAATTATATTTGAAGGTTGGATTAAAGCCCACAGGCCTTAAAGTGATGCCATGGCATACTAACATACTTGAATGTCCTCTATTTTAACAAGGGCTTTCTCTTGTTTAAAATAAACAAATTAAAGCCTCAGTTAAAATTGTGAAGGAAGAAGTCCCGTATAAAAGCATTAAGTAGGAGCACCATGCTTCCTGCACATGAGATGTGTACTATTTTGCTCATTCAGGTAAATGTAAAAGATTGAAGAAGAGCAGGAAGTTCTTTCATATTTCATAATCAATATCAGTAAAAAAACATGGCTGCTTGAGAAAACTTTAGAAGGAGTGTCACAGCATTGAAAGACATGCGACCCAGCATGTCTGTATCAGCTTTCCGAATGAACAATGCACTTACTGCCATTTCCCCATCTTCTCTCCATAACCCTGCATATTCTTCCTTTCCATATAATAATCCTGTTCCTTCTCAAACGTCTCAATAGAATGTGCCTCCACTACATTCTCAGGCAGTGCATTCCAGATCTTAACCACTGCTGCATGTAAAGTTTCTCCTCATGTCTTCATTGCTTCTTTGCTAATTACCTTAAATCTCTCCCCTCTTCTTCTCGATCCTTCCACCAGTGAGAACAGATTTCCTTATTTCCTCTGTCCAGATTGGTCATGATTTTGAAAAGTTCTATCAAATCTCCTCTCAACCTTCTCATCTCCAAGGATAACAATCTCAGCTTCTCCAGTCAATTCACATAACTGCTCCTCATCCCCAGCACCATTCTCATGACTCTTTTCTGCACTCTCTTTAATATCTTCAGATCTTCTCAATGGTGTGGCACCTAGAACTGGATGCTATACTCCAAGTGTGGTCAATCCAGTGTTTTATACAAGTTTAACATAACCTTTCTCTATGTACCTATTAATTCCCACTCACCTGAAGAAGGGGCTCAGAGCCTCGAAAGCTTGTGTGGCTTTTGCTACCAAATAAACCTGTTGGACTTTAACCTGGTGTTGTTAAACTTCTTACTATTAACAAAGCCTAAGACATTGTATGCTTTATTAACTGCTCTCTCAACCTCTCCTGCCACCTTCAATGACTTATGCACTTATACACCAAGATGCCTCTGCTCCAGCACTCCCTCTAGAATTGTACTCTTTATTTTATATTGTCTTTCTTTGTTCTTCCTATCAAAATGAATCACTTCACACTTCTCTGTATTAAACATCATCTGCTACTTGCCCACCCATTCCACCAACTTGTCTATAACCTTTTGAAGTTCCACACTATCCTCCTCATAATTTACAATGCTTCCAAGTTTCATATCATATGCAAATTTTGAAATTTTGCCCTGTACATCAAGGTCCAGATCATTACTATATATAAACATATATATATATATATAGATAGAATCAGGAAAAGCAATGGTCCGAACACCGACCTCTGGAGAAATCCACATCAAGCTTTTCTTCAGTCTGAAAAACACCCATTAACCACGACTCTGTTTTCTGTCACTCAGCCAATTTTGTTTATTCCATGAACACTTCTGTTTCTTCTTCTTTGAAGGTCCCTCAGGGTCGAGGATAACTTGCTTCCACTCTGGGAGGTGTGTTCTGCGGTGGCTGAATAGTCCAATCCTGGAGCCGCAGACTCTGCCACAAGTGGGGCAGGTGGTGTTTGATGAGGTGGGTGGGTGGGACGCTCTGGATTCTGCGCTCTCTTTCTGCTGTTGACACTTGGCCTCCATGTGCTCCACCCAGTGATGCTGGAAGTGATCGGCGCCTTCGCGGATGCTTCTCCAGTTTGTGCGTTCTAAGGCAAGCAATTCCTATGTGTCGATGGGAATGTTGCATTTATTTAGGGAGGCTTTCAGAGTGTTCCTGTAGCATTTCCTCTGCCCTCCTAATGATCGCATGTCATTGCAGAGCTTGGAGTAGTGCAATTGTTTAGGGAGTCTTGTCAGGTATGCGGACAATGTGGCCTTCCCATTGCAATTGGTCGAGTGTGACCAGGGCTTCGATACTGGGGATATTGCCCTGAGAGAGGACTCTCACAGTGGTACGCCTATCCTGCCAATGGATTTGCAGGATTTTGCGGAGGCAAGGTTGGTGATATCTCTCCAGAGATTTGAGGTGTTTGCTGTATATTGTTCATGTTTCTGATGCATACAGGAGGGCAGGAACCTTGACTGATCTGTAGACCGTGAGCTTGGTGCTGGATTTGAAGTCTCAGTATTCAAACACTGTTCCTCAGGCCATCTGAAGACTGCACTGGTGCATTGGAGTTGATGCTGGATTTCATCATCGATGTTTGCTCGCGCTGAAAGGAGGTTCCTGAAGTATGGGAAATGATCGACATTGTCCAGGGGCTCACCATGGATCTTGATGGTCGAGGGGCAGTTTAGTGTGGCAGGAGCGGGCTGGTCGAGAACTTTTTATTCCATGAACTATACCTTGCTCACAGGTCTGTTGTGCGACACTATATCAAGTGCCTTTTGGAAGTCCATGTACACCTAAACAGCATTGCCCTCATCATCCCTCTCTGTTACCTCTTCAAAAATCTCCTGTAATTAAACACCATTTACCCTTAACAAATCTGTGAAGTGGAGATGCCGGCATTGGACTGGGGTGGGCACAGTAAGAAGTCTCTCAACGCCAGGTTAAAGTCCAACAGGTTTATTTGGAATCACGAGCTTTCGGAGCGCTGCTCCTTCATCAGGTGAATGGAGGTTAGTTCACAAACACGGCATATATAGACAAAGACATGATTGCAAGATAATTACAGATTGGAATGTGAAGAATGGTTGGAATGTGAATCTTTACAGGTAACCAAGTCTTTACAGGTACGAACAGTGCACATGGAGAGAGGGATAATCACAGGTTAAAGAGGTGTGAATTGTCTCAAGCCAGGACAGTTAGTAGGATTTTGCAAACCCAGGCAGTATGGTGAGGGTTACAAGTAATGTGTCATGATCCCAAGATCCCGGTTGAGGCCGTCCTCATGCGTGCGGAACCTGGCTATCAAAGATGGCCAAGTTCAAAGATAGCCAAGTTCAAAGATAGCCAAGTCAAAGCCAGCCAAGTTCCGCACACATGAGGATGGCCTCAACCAGGATCTTGGGTTCATGTCACACTCCTCTTCTTCATCTCAATTTCCATGTGTTTTATCATCCAGAGAGTTCTGGACTTGTTTAGCCAACCTCCCCCTTTTGTGGGAATATGCATAGGGCATCACCTTACAATCTTGTCCCACCAGAAATCGATTTAAATATTAATGACAGCATTTGAATGACATTAACGACGGGCTCACTTACCTGTACCACCTCACTGGCCAAGGCTGTCCCCAATGAGAATTGCGTATGGTCCCCACCCACGGGGACCAGAAGTGATGGCCTCGCGGGGAATATCGGAAGGCCACTGAGACCCCCGGGTGGTCAGGGGTAGGATCGGGAAGTGCCCATGGAGCAATGCCAGCCTGGCAGTGCCTGCCTGGCACTGCCTACCAGGCACCATAACTGTGCCAAGGACAGTGCCAATGGGGCAGAGGCAGAGTGGGGCAGAGCGGAGGTACAGGTGCGATGGAACCATGAGGGTGGAGGGTTGGGAGTGGACAGACAAGCGGGAAGCACCACAGCGGTGGGAGAGAGGAAACTCTGTCAGGGAGGGAGGGAAGGGGAGAACTCTACCGGGGGGCAATGGGCTGGGGGGGGGGACAAATCTGCTGTAGAGGGGGTTGATCGGCGGTGGGGGGGTAATGATCGGTGGTGGGGGTGACTGGCGGGAAACTCTGCCAAGGGGGCACTGGGGGAGGAAGGGAGGGAACTCTATAGGGAGTTTTTATTGTTTTTTTAAGCTTATTTATTAGTATCACAAGTAGGCTTACATTAACACTACAATGAAGTTACTGTGAAAATCCCCTTGTCGCTACACTCCGGCCCCTGTTCGGGTACACTGAGGGAGAATTTAGCATGGCCAATGCATCTAACCCGCACGTCTTTCAGACTGTGGGAGGAAACAGGATCATCCAGAGGAAACTCATGTAAGACACAGGGAGAACGTGCAGACTCCGCACAGACAGTGATGCAAGCCGGGAATCGAACCCAGGTCCCTGGCGCTGTGAGGCAGCAGTGCTAACCACTGTGCCACCATGATGAAACCTGGTTTTAATTTCATTCAGTGTATTTTGTGAGCTGGGTGTTGGGAAGTCTGGGGTCTTGTTTGTACACATGCATTTTTAATGAGGGTTTACAACTCTTGAAATGAAGAGATGGGTTACCAAGAGATTAGTAGCTTAGTGAAGTTAAAACAAAAACCAAGTAGCAAAAACGTGCTGTTGCCTACAGTGACAGGATCCCAGAGATGCACAGAGAGAAAAACACAGAAAGGCAGTCAGTTAGTGTGTGTATATACCAGAGTGTAGGCAGTAAGCCTAATCTCTCTAATAAGAAATCCTGCAGGCCTCCTGGGGAACTGACTTTAAGGAACTCATATGTTTGCTCTGAAGTTGAAGTAATAGTGAGTTTAGATTTCAGGTTTTGGGTATCTCACGGAAAGACATCAGATGAAGAAAAGCATCTGGTGAATGTTCAGAAGCTCGCCGGAAAAAAATCATTTGAAATAGAGCTAACCCAAGCAAGAAACCTTGGTAAAGGTAAAATACTGCAGATGCTGGAATCTGAAACAAAAACAGAAAATGCTGGAAAATTTCAGCAGGTCTAATAGCATTGGTGGGAAGAGAATAGAGCCAACGTTTCGAGCCTGACCCCTCGTCAGCTCAAAGCGTTGGCTCCATTCTCTCTCCACAGATGCTGTCAGATCTGCTGAGGCTTCCCAGCATTTTCTGGTTTTGTTTCAAGAAACCTTGATGTTGAGGTAGTGATAAATGTAAACTGGGGTTTTGTGTCTGTAAGTGTTGCTGAATTAAAGGGAATAGTGTGAGTTTGAATCATTTTCTGGTGTTTAAATTGAAATCTTTTCCATTTTGTTGTCCAGTGTAATACAATTCATTTTTTCTTGTTTAATAAACATTTTATTCTTTGTTTTAACAGTGTACTGACAAACTCTTGTGAATGTGTTCAGTAACTGATTGCCATGGTTTTTAAACAAAAAACACAGTTAGCATCTACCAAGCCAAGTTTCACTCTGGGATCTCACTTGTCTAGTATTAGCGTCAACTGGAATCATAGGATGGGATTTTATGACCTCACTTGGGCAAGGCTCGTAAAATCCCACCTGAGGCCAATGGAGAATTCTGTTCTGCGATCCTCACCAGCCCCGATTCCGGGGTGGGCGAGGCGGTAAAATTCTGGTCACAATGTCTGATAGATGCTGAGAGTTCAATACATGTTAGCAAGCTTCTTTCATATAATCTGGGTTAAAGGAAATAGGTAATTGAGACAGGTTAGGAAGAGGCAATTTGAGTGGTAAAAGGTGTGCATGGGGTATAATGTTAGACTATAACCGGTGACAACTTTGTATTGGATGTAATGTGACCAATGGAAACAAGATGTAAGGGTCAGCTGACCCAGTAAAACATGGAACCAATTACAGAGTGATGTAATAGTCAGCTGACCAGCTGATTCACTATAAATAAGGAACTATGTAGAATTGTGGGAAGCTTGGAGTGGCCCAGGGCAAAGCCCCAAGTTTGGAGTAATGATGTTTCTTTATTAAACCCTTTCTTTGATTTATACCTAGGAGTAAGTGTGGTGAACCACTGTTGGTTCCCACCAGGTAGTGCTGAGCCATGGTCTGGCTAGTACTATGAGTCTGTAGATATGTTACTGTTGGGGTTAGGGTTGGGCTGTTCTACCTGTTAATATAGCCCTATGGTACACCCCAGTTGGCTCCACCTCCTGGGAGAGGTATGAAGGTCACTGCTCTGCCTGGTGACCCTTTAGTCTGGGATCGTATACTGCATATAGTAGCTCTGTTATTGTTGGCAATAAAAGCCTTTATTTCCCGAGTACATCCAGCCTCTCGTGTGTTATATCGCGCATCAATTTTATTGCCAACAAGTAAATTCTTTTTTTTGAAAAAAAAAACGACAAAAGAAAACATGGAGCAAATGCTTAAACCCGAACGGCTTACGTTGGACCCACGTGCGGCGGGAGCATCGAACACTTTCGACCACTGGTTGAAGTGTTTCCAAGATTACCTCGACGCCTCCACAGCGGTCGCCGACGACGCCGACAGACTCCGGGTCCTCCACGCGAGGGTAAGCGACGCTGTATTCTTAGCGATCCATGGGGCCACCGACTACAAAGGGGCCCTCGAGCTTCTCAAGAAGCGATACAACAAACCGCCGAATGAGATCCATGCTCGATACCTTCTAGCCACTCGACAGCGGCAGCCCGGCGAAACGACGGAACAGTACGCGTGCGAGCTTCAGCAGCTAGCCAGAGCCTGCAACTGCAAGTCAGTGTCGGCAGACCAGTACATGAGCGACCTAGCTCGAGATGCGTTCGTGGCGGGAATCGGCTCGTCGTACATCCGCCTTCGGCTGTTGGAGCAAGGTAACCTCGATCTCACTAAAACCATAGAGTTAGCTGACGCTCTAGAAACGGCCTCCAAAATTCTGGTGATGTACCCCGACGACTGCGTGGAGACAGTGTGGCAGGGGCAGTCGCAGACTCCACTTCATTCAGCGGGACCGAAAAACTGCGCGATTGCGTTCCCAGCCTCGGACCTGACGGCGGCAGCAGCTCCAGGTGGCCCGCGGTGTTACTTCTGTTGGGGGGGTGAAACACCCTCGGCAGCGATGTCCAGCTAAAGCGGTGTTGTGCTCCGCTTGCGGCAAGAAGGGGCATTATTCCAAAGTATGCCGGTCCAAACCTCCATCCAAGAACAGCAGTGTGGCGTGTGACTCCCCGGAGCTGGCCTCCTTGTCTTCTGCGTCTTCAAGGTCTTCTACCACGTGCGATTCCAGGACGTCGCCATTCCGAACGACGGAGTCGCAAGACACGTGCGACCTGCAGGGGCCGCAGGTTTTGGCGCCATCGCCCACGTGCGACCTATGGGGGCAGCCATTTTGGTCGGCACCCACCGCGAATGACCAGCAGGGGTCGTCATCAACCATCTCAGCTGCCTGCAGTTGCACCCACGAACCAACGGTGGCGTCGATCATCCTGGACCAGGCCAAACCTCACAGACTCGACAAGTCCATGATGGACATACAGGTAAACAGACGCCCGATTTATTGTTTGTTTGACAGCGGGAGCGCGGAGAGCTTCATTCACCCGGACACCGTGAAGCCGTGTGGTCTCCAGATTCAGACTGTCAAGCAGACAATTTCGGTGGCGTCAAGGTCCCGGTCTGTCACCGTGCTAGGGAGCTGCGTGGTCAATCTGACGGTGCAGGGCACGGTTTACGAGAACTTCAGGCTCCTTGTGTTACCGCACCTTTGCGCGCCAATACTCCTAGGACTAGATTTTATGGTCCACCTGAAGAGTGTAACCCTGCAGTACAATGGGCCACTCCCTCCACTTTCAGTGGAAGACCCGCAGCCTCTAAATTGCCCAACGCGCTCCACATGTAGTCTCTCAATGCTTAGGATTACCACACCCTCCCTATTCCAGAATCTCGTGCCAGGCTGCAAGCCCATCGCAACAAAGAGCAGGCATTACAGCGCTGAGGATCGGATCTTCATTCGATCTGAAGTTCAGCGGCTCCTCAAGGAAGGGATCATCCAACCTAGTGCTAGTCCTTGGAGAGCGCAAGTCGTGGTGGTTAAGAATGGGAACAAACCCCGGATGGTCATAGACTATAGTCAGACCATTAACAGATACACGCAGCTGGATGCGTATCCCCTCCTGCGTATATCTGACATGGTCAACCAGATTGCGCAGTACCGGGTGTTCTCCACCATCGACTTAAAATCTGCTTATCACCAGCTCCCCATTCGCCCAGAGGACCGACAATACACGGCCTTTGAGGCGGATGGTCGCCTGTACCATTTTTTAAGGGTTCCTTTTGGTGTCACGAATGGGGTCTCGGTCTTCCAGCGTGCTATGGACCGAATGGTGGACCAGAACGGGCTGCGGGCTACCTTCCCGTACCTGGATAACGTCACCATCTGCGGCCATGACCAGCAGGACCACGATGCCAACCTTCTTAGATTCTTACGCACTGCATCTCGCCGGAATCTGACCTACAACAGGGAGAAGTGTGTATTTCGCATGCGCCGCCTAGCTATCCTCGGATACGTGGTGGAAAACGGGGTCCTTGGCCCTGATCCAGACCGTATGCGTCCCCTCCTTGAACTTCCCCTGCCCACTAGCATCAAAGCACTGAGAAGATGTTTAGGCTTCTTCTCATACTATGCACAGTGGGTTCCCAATTACGCGGACAAAGCCCGTCCGCTCATCAAGTCTACCTCTTTTCCCCTAGCAACAGAGGCTCGCTTAGCCTTTGCAAGAATAAAAGCTGACATCGCGAAAGCCACGATGCACGCTATCGATGAGTCCATCCCCTTCCAGGTGGAGAGTGATGCATCTGATTTCGCCCTGGCCGCCACACTTAACCAGGCGGGCAGGCCCGTCGCCTTTTTCTCTCGCACGCTCCAAGGCCCTGAAATTCGACATTCGGCGGTGGAAAAGGAGGCCCAGGCCATTGTGGAGGCCCTTCGGCATTGGCGCCATTATTTGGCGGGAAAACGGTTCACTCTACTCACGGACCAGCGGTCCGTGGCATTCATGTTCAACAACACGTTACGGGGTAAGATCAAGAATGATAAAATCTTGAGGTGGAGAATCGAACTCTCCACCTACAATTATGATATCATGTACCGTCCATGGAAGCTCAACGAGCCCTCGGATGCCCTGTCGCGTGGAATATGCGCTAGTATGCAGGAGAATTGATTGCAGGCTCTCCACAATGACCTCTGCCATCCGGGGGTCACTCGGCTCTTCCACTTCATAAAGGCCCGGAATCTACCCTACTCGGTGGAGGATGTCAGGTCCATAACCAGAAGCTGCCGGGTATGCGCGGAATGCAAACCGCACTTCTACCGACCTGACAGGGCACACCTCATTAAGGCCACTCGTCCCTTCGAAAGACTGAGTGTGGACTTTAAGGGCCCCCTTCCCTCGACAGATCGGAACGTGTACTTCCTCAATGTGGTTGATGAGTACTCACGATTCCCTTTTGTCATTCCTTGTTCTGATATGACCGCTGCCACGGTTATCAAGGCATTTCGTGATCTTTTCACCCTGTTCGGTTACCCCTGTTATATCCACAGCGATAGGGGCTCGTCGTTCATGAGCGATGACTTGAGGCAATACCTGCTCTCATATGGGATTGCCTCTAGTAGAACCACGAGCTACAACCCAAGGGGTAACAGACAGGTCGAACGAGAGAATGCTACAGTCTGGAAGGCTATCTTACTGGCGTTGAGGTCTAAAGGTCTTCCAGTCTCCCGTTGGCAAGAGGTACTCCCTGATGCGCTCCACTCCATACGCTCACTCCTGTGTACGGCAACCAACGCTACTCCTCATGAGAGAATGTTTTCATTCCCTAGGAAGTCTTCCTCTGGAACCTCATTACCGTCTTGGTTGACGTACTCAGGACCTGTCCTCCTGCGGCGGCATGTTAGGACCCGCAAGTCCGATCCTTTGGTTGAACAGGTCCATCTCCTCCACGCCAACCCTCAGTATGCCTACGTGGCATATCCTGACGGGCGAGAGGACATGGTCTCGATTCGAGATCTGGCGCCAGCAGGGGGCTTGGAAACCCCTGTCGCTCCCACACCTCCTGTTAGGGACCCCCCAACCATTATTTCCCCTCCTGACTCGGCGCGGGCAGTATCGGGACCACCACTTAACCCTCTTACTCCCGTGTACAGCTTGCCTGAGTCCAGGAGATGGTCGCCACTTCAAGGCGTGCCCGAGTTCAGCGGATTGTCACCACCTCGTGGTCTACCGGCCCGTGAGGCACTGGAGGAGTCGCTGGACATCGCCTTGGAGAGAACGTCACCGCGATTGCCTGAACCGGTGTCAATCGCCGGTGTTGAGGAGGTCACAGCGACGGTGCGGTCCCCCAGACCGTTTGAACTTATAGACAGATGAACAATTGTTCTGTGTTTTGTACCCTGCCGGCCTTTGTTTTCAAAGGAGGGGTAAATGTGGTGAACCATTGTTGGTTCCCACCAGGTAGTGCTGAGCCATGGTCTGGCCAGTACTATGAGTCTGTAGATATGTTACTGTTGGGGTTAGGGTTGGGCTGTTCTACCTGTTAATATAGTCCTATTGTACACCCCAGTTGGCTCCGCCTCCTGGGAGAGGTATAAAGGTCACTGCTCTGCCTGGTGACCCTTTAGTCTGGGACTGTATACTGTATATAGTAGCTCTGTTATTGTTGGCAATAAAAGCCTTTATTTCCCGAGTACATCCAGCCTCTCGTGTGTTATATCGCGCATCAGTAAGTTGTGTTGTATTTTCATTAGCTGTATTTTGAAGAGTTCCTTCTGAAGAAACGTTGGTAGCTGAGGAAAAGCCATCGTAATTTGGTGTTTGTTTTTGAAGAAGTGCGACAACCATGACAGAAGGTAGAAGTAAACCAGTAGGATTGGATTGTCCCCCTGTCTTTTCAGTTGCCAAACCATATCAGCAATGGAAGGCAGAGGTGGAAATGTGGACCCTTGTCACCACAATACCGAAAAAAAAGCAAGGTACGGCATTAGCTTTGTCACTTCCAATTAGGAACAAGATAAGAAGCAAAGTATTTTCCAATTGGACAGCAGGTGCCCTGAATAAAGAAGAAGGGCTGCAGCTCCTGATACAATACTTAGATAAGTTCTACCAGAAAGATGAGTTCTTGGAGAATTATGAACGGTGGGTGATGTTTGACAGGATTAGGAGACAAGACACCCAGTCCATGGAAGAGCATATTACGGATTTTGATAGGGGCCGTAACAGGCTAATGAAATTTGATTTGGAGATTCCAGATGCAGTATTGGTCTTTAAGTTGTTGGACTGTGCATGTCTGTCGTATATGGATACTCTTTTAGTAATGACCGGAATACAATTAAGGGGAACAGAGCCCCTCTTTGATCAAATGGCAGCATCATTAAAAAAGTTTTTCGGGAAATAATCCTTCCCTGCCACCTTGTTCAATGCAGACCAGAATGCCATAGCGCCCAGAAGAGAGGTGTCAATGGTGACTCAACCGCGTGCCAGAACAAATGGTACAGGAAGGCCTTTAAACAGAGACAGTTACGTTCATAACAGACCGAGTGTCGAAAACGGTTATAACTGATTTGAAAATGGGGAAAGAAGACGCACATGGGATACTGATAAAAGACGTTTAAATCGAAGGCATGCTAGAGGAACTGTGAATCGCTGTTTCCAATGCGATTCCCCATACCACTACATTATAAACTGCCCAAAAAGAATAAATTGTGTCTTTGAAACCACATGTCACACAGAATACATGGAAACCGACAGTGACGAGGATGAGGACGAAGACGGCATTGTTTTGGTGGCAGAAAAGTTGAGTCCCATAATGAACGTCCTGATGATAGACTCTTTCAACTGTGCTGTTTTAGATAGTGGATGTACGTCCACTGTCTGCGGCCAAGATTGGCTAGATTGTTATTTAGAGTCGCTTGATCATAAAGACCGAAAGTAAAAGAACATGATAGTTCCACCTGCTTTAGATTTGGAGATGACAACACTCTAACATCCTCCAAAAGGGTGATACTTCCCTGTAAGATTGCGGGAATCAGTTTATTTATAAGTACAGATGTAGTTTCCAGTGATATACTTTTGTTGTTAAGCAGGTCTGTGATAAAGAAAGCTCAGATGACCATCGATTTGAAACAGGATAAAGCTGTGGTATTTGGGAAAACTGTGAACCTCCATTTTACAAGATCTGGCCATTATTGTCTTCCTTTAAGTGAACCGAAATTATTGGACCAAAGGATTCATGAGGCATTGGTGTCGCTAACAGACAACAGCACGATGGACAAAAAGAAGCTTATTCTGAAACTCCATAAGCAGTTTGCTCATCCAGCACCACCCAGACTGAGAGCACTGCTGCAGGATGCAGGTGTGCTGGACAAAGAATATAATGATCTCATAGAACAAATATCAGCCCAGTGTGAAATTTGTGTAATATAGGACACCCCCGCATCTAGTCGTGAGTCTACCGCTAGCACGAGATTTCAATGATGTAGTGGCGATGGATCTAAAGATATGGGACAAGGACAAAGGCATCTATCTATTGCATTTTGTGGACATGGCCACCCGGTTTAGCATAACCATGGTGATTTACAGCAAAGATAAAAAGACCATTATAGATAAAATTATGACCCACTGGATTGAAAGAGGATTGGGGGCACCGTCTAAATTTTTGATGGACAATGGGGGCGAATTCGCAAATGATGAGTTTCAAGATTTGTGAGAAAATTTAAATATTGTAGTAATGCACACTGCAGCAGAGGGCCCATTCAGCAATGGCCTCTGTGAAAGGAATCAGGTGGTTATAGATGACATGTTGCATAAATTTTTGGCGGATCAACCAGGCTGTAAATTGCAGGTTGCATTAGCATGGGCAGTGCACGTGAAAAATTTGTTACAAATGGTGGGGAGCTATAGACCATACCAGTTGGTATACGGGAGGAATCCAAAGTTGCCGTCAGTATTAACAGATGCTCCCCCAGCACTAGAAGGGACAAGCATTAGCTCCATGTTTTCTGCACACTTAAATGCTATGCATGCAGGGAGAAAGGCCTTCATTAAGGCTGAGGTTTCAAAACAGATAAGACATCACATAAGACCATCAGGGGTATACTTTGAGAAAGAGGATAGGGTCTACTATAAAAGAGAAGGCAAAAAAGAGTGGAAAGGGCCTGGAAAAGTGATAAGAACAGACAGCAAGGTAGTTATAGTACAGACAATGCGAACCCACTCTTCAAGAGTACTGGGATTTGGGTATGAATTTGGAGCATCTGAGCAAGATGCAGAAGTGCAGGGGGCACCTTGTACCTCACATGCACATACCCTGAGTTATTATGAGGAGCAGTCAACAATAGATGAGAGGGAATCTGATGATCAACAAAGTACCAGTGAAGCAGGGGATGAAGCTGCTACTTCAAAGGTTCAGCTACCCAAAGTAGGCGCAGTGGTATCATACATACCCAAAAGGTCAAGAGAGTGGAGGGAGGCCACTATAATCAGGAAAGCAGGAAAGGCCTCAGGAAAGTACAAACACTGGCTCAACATACAAGAGCGAGGGCAAGAAGCCAAACCTATAGATTGGGAAAAGGGGGTGGACAGATGGAAACAAAAAAAGCTAGACCTAAGTCCTGAGAATGAGACAGTAAGCATTTTTGAATCCAGGAAAAAGTCACGAATCTGTGACCGGAGGTGTGTCAACAGAGAACAGTGGTTTGAGAGTAGCAGCCCTGACAGAAACAGATGGCAGTAGAGGCCAGCGTTTAACAAGGAAGGCTAGAAATCAAACCAATGACAGGAATAGGAGTAGAAGCCCCCATGATAAGGAAGTATTGATAGCTGCAAACAAAATGGAGCTCGTGGAGGTGAGAGAGGCCAAACAAAGGGAGCTGGACAGTTGGAAGGAGTTTGGGGTGTACACCAAGGTACCAGATGAAGGGCAGCGTGCTTTGTCCCAAAGGTGGGTTTGCACAGAGAAAGTTTTGCAAAATGGAGCGTATAAAGCTAAAGCCAGATTATTAGCCCGTGGGTATGAGGAATATTTGGATGGGAGAGACATTAGAGTTGATTCACCCACAGCAGGGAAATTGACACTGAAATTTTTTTTCACTGTTCTAGCATCTCATAATTGGATGTCTAAATCAATTGACATTAAAGCAGCATTTCTGCAGGGCGAAATATTTCAAAGAAAAGTTTTTTTGAGGCCACCCAAAGAAGCAGGTTAAACACAAGGACATTTGTGGAAATTAAATAAATGTGTATATGGGTTAAGTGATGCATCAAGGGTTTGGTATTTCTCTGTACGATCTGTATTACTGAAGACTGGCTGTGTCCAGTTAAAAGCAGATCCAGCAATGTTTTACTGGAAGGCTAAAGGAAAATTAGCTGGAATTTTTGTGATGCATGTGGATGATTTCCAATGGGGTGGCACAGAAGAATTTGCAAAAAGGATAATTGAGAAGCTGACAACAGAATTTAAAGTAGGGAGTCAAGCAGCTGGTGCTTTTCGATATCTTGGTCTTGATATCCGACAAAATACATCTGGTGTAACAATGAGTCAACAGGGATATCTAAACAGTATCGATCCCATTCCCATCATCAGAGAGAGGTCAATGGAAAAAGAGGACTGGGCCAACGAAAAAGGAACAGAGTTGTAGAAGAGTATGATAGGACAGCTAAATTGGCTATGCACACGGACAAGACCAAATGGGAGCTATAATGTCCTAGAGCTCAGTAATATGTTGTAGCGTGCCACAGTCAGAGATCTTGCAGGCTAATAAAACATTAAAAAGTTAAAATTAGAGGAGTGTGTAATAAATTCCCAGCATTAGGAGAACCGGAAGATATGAAATTGGTTGTGTTTAGTGATGCTTCACATGCCAATCTACCAGATGGACATTCGAGCGGTGCCGGATTCATAATATTCCTGGTAGGTAAGGAAGGAAAATACTGCCCCATGGCCTGGGAAGCAAAGAAAATAAAAAGGGTAGTCAAAAGCACATTGGCGGCTGAAACCCTAGCGTTAGTGGAGGCGTTGGATATGGGGATATATTTATCAGACACATTCACAGACTTATTCTTTATGGGCACATCGGGTAAGAAAGTACCAATTGAGTGTTATGTGGACAATGTTCACTCAACAAAAAGTGTAGCGGAAAAAGAATTAAGAATTGATTTGGCCAGCATTAAGTAAATGCTGGAAAACAAGGAAGTTTCCAAACTTACCTGTAGATTAGCACCAACCCAGTTATCAGACTGTTTTACAAAAAGGGGTGCAGGTACTGGAAAGTTATTAAGAATACTGGAGGATTGTTTTGAAAAAGATTTTTAAAAAACAAAGGGAATTTGATAGAATGCAACCAGTGACAATTTTGTATTGGATGTAATGTGACCAATGGAAACAAGATGTAAGGGTCAGCTGACCCAGTAAAACATGGAACCAATTACAGAGTGATGTAATATTCAGCTGACCAGCTGATTTACGATAAATAAGGAACTAGTAGAATTGTGGGAAGCTTGGAGTGGCCCAGGGTGAGGCCCCAAGTTTGGAGTACTGATGTTTCTTTATTAAACCCTTTCTTTGATTTATAACTAGGAGTAGGTTGTGTTGTATTTTCATTAGCTGCATTTTGAAGAGTTCCTTCTGAAGAAACATATAACACCGGCATAGATTAATTGAACTGAACAGCCTGCTTCTGTACTTTAGATTCTATGTAATTATCTGCAAAATTCTGTGTCCTTCACAACCTTGCTCCATCCCACTTTGTTAACCCCTTCCAAACATTTCACAGCTCGGATCCTCCATTCTTCTCTCATTAGGCTACGTTCCCCACCAAAATTCCAACAACAGTGTCAGAGCTACAGTCATTACACTCCCTATTGAATTTTCATTGTAAACTCTCGATCTTACCATCTCTCTCTGTTGCCAAAAGCTCTTCAAAATGTATGCCTTCTGCCATCCTCTTCGTTTCACCCAATGACTGATATGCCCCACCTCTTCTTGTAAAATAAAAGCTTTTATTATCATAGAATTCCTACACTTCATAAGGGGACCATTCGGCCCATAGAGTCTGCACCAACAACAATCCAATCCAGGAAGACTAGGAATCAAACCAGTAACCCCACACATATACCCCGCTAATCCCTCTAACCTACGGTCCCGGGACACTACGTGGCAATTTAGCATGACCAATCAACCTAACCTGCACATCTTTGGACTGTGGGAGGAAACCAGAGCACCCATAGGAAAACCACGCAGACACAGGGAGAATGTTGAAACTCCACACAGACAGTGACCCGAGGCCGGAATTGAACCCAGGTCCCTGGAGTTGTGAGGTGGCAGTGCTAACCACTGTACCACCGTGCCACCCCCATATTAAAGATATTGCACAAGTGTAAGCTGGCGTCTGAGGAGGGTGGATGTATAAACTCAGTTTATACATCGCTGATTAATATTATACGTTTTTTTTTAATATGTTACCCCCTATACCATGAGCTCTTATTTTATGTAGTAACCTTTTGATGCAGCACTTTGTCAAATACCTTTTGGTAATCCAAGTACACCAAGTTCCCCATTGCCCACGTTGCTTGTTACTTCCTCAAAAAGCTCCAATAAATTAGTCAACTTAAAGTGCAACAAACTCCACTAGTTAGCCAGTTAGCCTGACATCGGTATTGGGGAAGGTACTGGAATCTATTATAAAAGACGTGATAAAGAACATTTGGAAAGCATTAATGGGATTGGACAAAGCCAGCATGAGTTTATGAAAGGCAAATCACACTTAACAAATTTACTGGAGCTTTTTGAGGCTGTAACTAGTAGCATGGGAAGGTGATGGCCTAATGGTATTATCACTAGACTATTAATCCAGAAACTCAGCTAATATTCTAGAGTCCCGGGTTCAAATCCCACCATGGCAGATGCTGGAATTTGAATTTTTAAAAAACCTAGAATTAAGAATCTACTGATGACCACAAAACCATTGTCAATTGTTGGAAAAATCCATCTGGTTCATTAATGTCCTTTAGGGAAGAAAATCTGCCATTCCTACCTGGTCTGGCCTACATGTGACTCCAGAGCCACAGCAATGTGGTTGACTCTCAACTGCCCTCGGGCAACTAGGGATGGGCAATAAATGCTGGCCAGCCAATGATGCCCATTTCCCACGAATGGATAAAAAAAAGTATAAGGGAGAACCAGCGGATGTAGTGTATTTGGTCTTTCAGAAAGCTTTTGATAAGGTCTGTGGCTAAATGGGCCACCAAAGATGGTGATTTCAAAGCATGATGGAATAGGATGGCTAAGTGCGTGTAAAGACTAAGGCAAACAGCCTGCAGCCCTAAAGGAATATTGGACTGAGACAAGCAGGCTGCAGCCTTAGACATTGGGAATACACAGGAAATAGGCCACCCCAAAGACAATGGACATTCTCTGATCAAACATACTTGATTACCAAACAAAGGACGCTTTAACCCCTTATTTGGAAGGGAGGTATGTAACCTACGTGCCTCCAGCATCCACAGGCATGGCTGCTTGGTACACACCCCGAAACTGGTGTGGCAGCACCTCATTGGACCCCATCGATCAGGGTGATCGAGCCCTGGTTGATTAATTGGTAGTGATCGATGGCCGACTCTAAAGGGCGCAAAATAATCCAAACATAAAGATGCTGTGCCACACACTACTAACAGCGGGGACTCTAGAGACCAACTACCATGAAGGAAGACCCTGGACCATCCAGAGGAGAAGAAGGAAGAACAGATCAGACCCAGAAGAAGAGGATTAGACCAGACCAAAGACCAGACCATACCGAGGTGCCTGCAGAGACCAACACATAGATACAGGCCAATATCTGCTTGAGTACTTGTCAGCCACTCAAAGTTAAGTCAAAGTCCAGCGTTAAGTTTGAAACTTCTGATTGTTTTGTAAAAGTAACTACTGTAACTGGTATTAATTGTGTGAATGAATAAACGTTATTATGTTAATAAAAAGTCAACTCGCAGTTCTTTGTCCATCGTATAAGGGTTTATAACACACTGTGCGGCAAGGCACACAGGTCCCTCATGAGAGGTTAGTGAGAAAAATTAAGGCACATGTCAGGGGTTAATGTATTGGCATGGATTGAAAATTGGTTGACATTGGGCAGAATTGTGAGGAGGATGCAAGGAGCTTACTGCCCCTCCTATTTCCTGTGTTCCCATGTTCCAATACAAGAAACGATCAACCAGCATTCAGAATGAGCATGTAACTGGCAAATTCATTTAAAAGAGGTAAGGGTGTCATGTTGGGCTAGCTACAATAATGAGACCAAACTCCTTGGATAATAGAAGTCTGAATGTGGTGGAGGAGCAGAGGCAGATACAGTAGGGGCACAGTTACACAAAGCACTAAAAGAAGCAATGCAGGTTAATAAAGCCACAAGCAGAACAAACCAAACACTGGGCTTCATTTCTAGTGAAATAGAATTTATAAACAGAGAGGTTATGTTAAACTTATATAGACTCTTGCTTAGACCACACAGACTAGCATATTACAGAATGGAGTTTACTTCTTAAGGTCTTTTCAGTAGTTATCATTTGGCTCTTCTGCCTTGGGCCACCAGTAGCTGGAGGCCGGATGTTTAGAAATTTGATGGTGGGGAGATTAGTTTTTTTCCTCTCCTCTGGACCTTAGTTTCTGTGTCTAGAAAGTGCATACACAATACTAGCAGCTTTCAGTCCACAGACCCCAAACCAAGCAAAACGCATTTGGCAAAAGCCTCAACCCGTCATGATAACACAGACACCGTGTCACACTCAAACTATGCATGTTAGGTTGACTGGTCATGCTAAATTGGCCATTAGTGTCAGGGGGATTAACGGTAAATACATGGGGTTACGGCGATAGGGTCTGGGTGGGATTGTTGTTGATGCAGACTCGATGGCCGAATGGTCTCCTTCTGCACTTCAGGGATCCTATGGGCCTATGTGCAAATTGCAACCAGTTCATGCAAGAAAAGACTTGCCTTCTATAACACCTTTCACAACCTCAGGACACCACAAAGACCTTCGCAGCCAATGAAGTACTTTTGAAGTTAGTCAATGAAGGGAACAGCCAATCTGTGCCTGGCAAACTCCCACAAACAGCAATATGATCATCACCACATAATCTGTTTCTCTTTTTAAGTGCTGTCCACTGAGGGATAAATATTAGCTAGGTCATTGGGGAAAAGGGACCCTCCTCTAAAATTGCACTATAGGGTCTTTTACATCTAACTGAGAGGGCAGCTAGGGCTTTGGTTTAACATCGCACCTGAAAGACAGCACCTCCAATTGTCAATATTGCATTTTCCTGTGTTACTGTGAGTGTCCGGTTCAATTTTGCACTGAAGCCCTGAACTGGGACTTGAATCTACAGCTCCCTTCCTCAGAGGCATGAATACCACCAACTGAGCCACAGCGAGCTTGGTGAATGGAACTTCAGGATACTGCTGCTTTTTATCTGTACTCCCATACAAGCAGTATTATAAGAGATACAAATAACCAATCTTTATTCAATAAATTCCTTGTGTCATTGTCCTAGCGTTCTGGTGAGTTGGAGCGGTATTGCTGCTGAAACTAATTCTTTCCACCTTGTTTACACTGAACCATGATTCTAGTTAAATTTCCTATAATCCTAACATTAATCAATAACATTCTCCGAGATCAGTTCCTCAACAGACTTTGAGAATGCTGAAGAGAATTGGAAAGCATTCGCACTCTCAGACAGCTTTGTGAAAGCTAAATTGCTATTTGCTTTTTGTTTTGTTCATGAATAATGTGGGTTTTTTTCCTCTTATTTAAATACAAGTGAATGATTCAGCTATTTGTTAAATAGTCTCCTCCCTCAGGCAGCAGCAATTCCATTTCTGAGCTTTACTAAGGCAATTTTCAACCCTTTTAATCAGCGAACATTGGGTCTAATATGTATGTTGTCTCTCTAATTTTAAGTAATGGAATGCCCTTTTATTTATTGACTTTATTTATTGCACACTACAAGCAAAGTCCTTGTAAGTTGGTTTGAGTTGGTGCCAAGTTCATCTTCTTTAGCCTGTTCTATGTTGTACAACTAGATCATGGCTGAACTGGAGCTCGACTCCATTCGCCCACCTTTGATCCATATCCCTTAGTACTCTTGCCTAATAAACAATCTAATTCACAGTTATTGAAATTTCAATTGATTCCACATCCACAGCCTTCAGAAAAGAGAATTCCACATTTGCACTTGCATTTATGTGAAAAAGTGCTTCTTGATTTCACTCCCAAATGGCATAGCGCTAATGTTAAAATTGTGCCTCTTTGTTCAAGTGTGTCCCGCACCAGAGGACAATAGTTTAATAAAGTTAAAGTTTAAAGTTTATTTACTTATTCGTCACAAGTACATTTACATTCACCCTGTGATGAAGTTGCTGTGAAAATTCCCTAGTCGCCACACTCCGGCGCCTGTTCGGGTACACTGAGGGAGAATTTAACATGGCCAATGCACCTAACCTGCACATCTTTGGACTGTGGGAGGAAATCGGAGCACCCGGAGGAAACCCACATGTTTTGTGAGAGGGAGGTCATGCCTCACTAACCTGGTGGAGTTTTTTGAAGAAGTGACCAAAATGGTTGACGAGGGAAGGGCCGTGGATGTCGTCTATATGGACTTTAGTAAAGCGTTTGACAAAGTCCCTCATGGTAGGCTGGTGAAAAAGGTTGGATCTCATGGGATAAAGGGGGAGGTGGCTAGATGGGTGGAGAACTGGCTTGGTCACAGAAGACAGAGGGTGGTAAGAACAAAGAACAGTACAGCACAGGAAACAGGCCCTTCGGCCCTCCAAGCCTGTGCCGCTCCTTGGTCCAACTAGACCAATCGTTTGTATCCCTCCATTCCCAGGCTGCTCATGTGACTATCCAGGTAAGTCTTAAACGATGTCAGCGTGCCTGCCTCCACCACCCTACTTGGCAGCGCATTCCAGGCCCCCACCACCCTCTGTGTAAAAAACGACCCTCTGATATCTGAGTTATACTTCACCCCTCTCACCTTGAGCCCGTGACCCCTCGTGATCGTCACCTCCGACCTGGGAAAAAGCTTCCCACTGTTCACCCTATCTATACCCTTCATAATCTTGTACACCTCTATTAGATCTCCCCTCATTCTCCGTCTTTCCAAGGAGAACAACCCCAGTCTACCCAATCTCTCCTCATAGCTAAGACCCTCCATACCAGGCAACATCCTGGTAAACCTTCTCTGCACTCTCTCTAACGCCTCCACGTCCTTCTGGTAGTGCGGCGACCAGAACTGGACGCAGTACTCCAAATGTGGACTAACCAGCGTTCTATACAGCTGCAACATCAATTCTATACCCCGTCCTATAAAGGCAAGCATACCATATGCCTTCTTCACCACCTTCTCCACCTGTGTTGCCACCTTCAAGGATTTGTGGACTTGCACACCTAGGTCCCTCTGTGTTTCTATACTCCTGATGACTCTGCCATTTATTGTATAACTCCTCCCTACATTATTTCTTCCAAAATGCATCACTCCGCATTTATCCGGATTAAACTCCATCTGCCACCTCTCCGCCCAATTTTCCAGCCTATCTATATCCTGCTGTATTGCCCGACAATGCTCTTTGCTATCCGCAAGTCCAGCCATCTTCGTGTCATCCGCAAGTGGAAGGGTCTTTTTCCGGCTGGAGGCCTGTGACTAGTGGTGTTCCGCAGGGCTCTGTATTGGGACCTCTGCTGTTTGTGATTTATATAAATGATCTGGAAGAAGGTGTAACTGGGGTGATCAGTAAGTTTGCGGACGACACAAAATTGGCAGGACTTGCAGATAGTGAGGAGCATTGTCAGAAGCTACAGAAGGATATAGATAGGCTGGAAATTTGGGCAAAGAAATGGCAGATGGAGTTCAATCCTGATAAATGCGAAGTGATGCATTTTGGTAGAAATAATGTAGGGAGGAGCTATATGCTAAATGGCAGAACCATAAAGGGTGTAGATACGCAGAGGGACCTGGGTGTGCAAGTCCACAGATCCTTGAAAGTGACGTCACAGGTGGAGAAGGTGGTGAAGAAGGCATATGGCATGCTTGCCTTTATAGGACGGGGCATAGAGTATAAAAGTTGGGGTCTGATGTTGCAGATGTATAGAACGTTGGTTCGGCCGCATCTGGAATACTGCGTCCAGTTCTGGTCGCCACACTACCAGAAGGACGTGGAGGCTTTGGAGAGAGTACAGAGGAGGTTTACCAGGATGTTACCTGGTATGGAGGGGCTTAGTTACGAGGAGAGATTGGGTAAACTGGGGTTGTTCTCCCTGGAAAGACGGAGGATGAGGGGAGACTTAATAGAGGTGTATAAAATTATGAAAGGTATAGATAGGGTGAACGGTGGGAAGCTTTTCCCCAGGTCGGTGGTGACGTTCACGAGGGGTCATAGGTTCAAGGTGAAGGGGGGGAGGTTTAACACAGATATCAGACGGACATATTTTACACAGAGGGTGGTGGGGGCCTGGAATGCGCTGCCAGGCAAGGTGGTGGAGGCGGACACACTGGGAACATTTAAGACTTATCTAGACAGCCATATGAACGGAGTGGGAATGGAGGGATACAAAAGAATGGTCTAGTTTGGACCAGGGAGCGGCGCGGGCTTCGAGGGCCGAAGGGCCTGTTCCTGTGCTGTATTGGTCTTTGTTCTTTGAAAGTGCAAACTCCACGCAGACAGTGACCCAAGCTGGGAATCGAACCCAGGTCTCTGGTGCTGTGAGGCAGCAGTGCTAACTACTGTAATAACTGTAAACATTGCTGCTAGTTCATACCTGAACACTCGAAGCACAAACAAATTCAAGCCACATTTATGCAACCTGTGCCCTAATAAATTAACCCTTTAAGGCAAAGTATTATTTTGGAAAATTTTCACTGTTCCCTTTTCAAAGTTTGTCTAGCTTTACTGAGGTGTGGTACCAGCATTGCATACAATAAATACTCCAGGGTTTGACCAAGGTTAACAATCAAGGCTATTCAATAACCATTTTGACGAACTCTCATTTTGAAGATCTTCATATTGTCTCTTGTGATAAGTTTTGGTAATACTATTTCACAATCTTAGAAGTGAGTCAGGGCTGTGGGGAAATAACAGGGGCAGTTGGACTAAATTGGATAGCTCTGTTAAAGATCTGGCACAAACACAATGGATGCAGAGGAAATATTTTCCACTTGGGGGAAAGTCCAAAACGAGAGGTCATAAATATAAGATGGCTACTAATAAATCCAGGAGGAAATTCAGGAGAAACTTCTTCACCAAAAGAGTGGTAAGGATGTGAATCATCTAAGAGTCATAGAGGTTTACAGCATGGAAACAGGCCCTTCGGCCCAACTTGTCAATGCTGCCCTTTTTTTTTAAACCCCTAAGCTAGTCCCAAATGCCCGTATTTGGCCCATATCCCTCTGTAGCCATCTTACCCATGTAACTGTCTAAATGCTTTTTAAAAGACAAAATTGTACCCGCCTCTAGAATCATAGAATCATAGAATCCCTACAGTGCAGAAGGAGGCCATTCGGCCCATCGAGTCTGCACCGACCACAATCCCACCCAGGCCCTACCCCCACATATTTTACCCGCTAATCCCTCTAACCTACGCATTCCAGGACACTAAGGGCAATTTTTAGCATGGTCAATCAACCTAACCCGCACATCTTTGGACTGTGGGAGGAAACCGGAGCACCCGGAGGAAACCCACGCAGACATGAGGAGAATGTGCAAACTCCACACAGACAGTGACCCAAGCCGGGAATCGAACCCAGGTCCCTGGAGCTGTGAAGCAGCAGTGCTAACCACTGTGCTACCGTGCCGCCCTCTACTACTACCTCTGGCAGTTTGTTCCAGACACGCACCACCCTCTGTGTGAAAAAATTGCCCCTCTGGACACTTTTTTGTATCTCTCCCCTCTCACATTAAACCTATGCCCTCTAGTTTTAGACTCGGCTACCTTTTGGAAAATGTATTGACTATCTAGCTGATCTATGCCCCTTATTATTTTATAGACCTCTGTAAGATCACCCCTCAGCCTTCTACGCTCCAGAGAAAAAAGTCCCAGTCTATCCAGCCTCTCCTTATAACTCAAACCACCCAGTCCCAGTAGCATCCTAGTAAATCTTTTCTGCACTCTTTCTAGTTTAATAATATTCTTTCTATAATAGGGTGACCAGAACTGTACACAGTATTCCAAGTGTGGCCTTACCAATGTCTTGTACAGAGGAGCAGGGAAGCTAGATAAACAATGAGGGAGAAAGAAATTGAAGAATATACTGATAGGATTAGATGAAGAGAGGTGGGAGGAGGCTTGAGTGGAGCATAAACAAGAATGTAGATAAAGCAGATTACTGCGGGTGCTGGAGTCTGAAACAAAAACAGAAAATGCTGGAAAATTTCAGCAGGTCTGGCAACATCTGTGGAGAGAGAATAGAGTCAATGTTTCAAGTCTGGGGGCTGAAATTTCCCGTCTTGCCCGCCATGGGAATCGTAGTGGGCGGACAAGAACCATGCAAAGGTTTCAAAGAATCCCTATAGTGCCATTTGGCCCATCGAGTCTGAACCAATCACAATCCCACCCAGGCCCTGTAATCCCACATATTTACCCTCCTAATCCTCATGGCATTAAGGGTCAATTTATCATGGCCAATCCGCTTAACCTGCACATCTTTGGATTGTGGGAGGAAACCCGGAGGAAACCCATGCAGACACGGGGAGAACGTGTAAACTCCACAGACAGTGACTTGAGGCCGTTATTGGGTCCCCGATGTTGTGAGACAGCCATGCTAACCACTGTGCTACTGTGCCGAGGTTTATTGACATCGGGTGGGATTTTCTGGTTTCGGGGCGAGCATGGGCGGAAAATCTTTGTCAGAAGATGTGGCGATGCTGGCGTTGGACTGGGGTAGGCACAATAAGAAGTCCCACAAGAAGTGCAACAGGTTTATTTGGTAGCATGAGATTTTGGAGCGCTGCCCCTTCATCAGGTGAGTAGGGATTGGGTTCACAAACAGGGCATATATAGACAATGACTCAATTTACAAGATAATGGTTGGAATGCGAGTCTTAACAGATAATCAAGTCTTTACAGGTACAGCCAATGCAAGTGGAGAGAGGGTTAAGTACAGGTTAAAGAGGTGTGAATTGTCTCAAGCCAGGACAGTTAGTGAGATTTTGCAAGCCTAGGCAAGTCGTGGGGGTTACAGGTAATGAACCCATGTGTGCGGAACTTGGCTATCAGTTTCTGCTTGGCGATTCTGCATTGTCGTGCGTCTTGAAGGCCACCTTGGAGAACGCTTACCTAAAGATCAGAGGCTGAGTGCCCTTGACTGAAATCATAGAAACCCTACAGTACCGAAAGAGGCCATTCGGCCCATCGGGTCTGCACCGACCACAATCCCACCCAGGCCCTACCCCCATATCCCTACATATTTTACCCACTAATCCCTCTGTTGTAAACCACTGTTAGCTGTTATCTGTTGTGGTTAACCACCGTTAGTTAGTATCTGTTATTACCTGTATATGTGGCACATCCCTGCCGGCTCCGCCCAAGACTCCTCCCCCTGGTCCGGGTGTAAAGGCGATGGCTCCTCCCCCCTAGCCTTTAGTACGGACCAGATCACCGACAGGGATGGCTCCAAGTTCTTGTTAATAAAAGCCTATTTGTTCTTGCATATAAACTAGTCTTTGCTTGATTGATGGTGCATCAATTTTATTTCCAAGATTTTAAAATGGAGCAGATGTTAAAACCTGACAGATTGAATCTGGATCCTCAAACTGTAGGAGCGTCAAACACGTTTGACCATTGGCTGAAATGCCTCGAAGACTACATCGATGCCTCCGCTGTTGTCATTTCGGATGCCGACAAACTACGAGTGCTCTGCGGCCGGGTAAGCGACGTAGTATATTCTACGATTCGGGATGCAGAAAATTACAAGGACGCCATTGAACTTTTAAAGGGCCAGTATAATAAATGGCCTAATGAAGTCTACGCGAGACATCTCCTAGCTACGCGCAGACGGCAGCCAGGAGAATCGGTTGACCAATTCCTGCGCACGTTGCAACTGCTTGGCCGGAACTGCAACTGCAAGACTGTGACTGCCATCCAATACACAGAGAGCGGCACGGTAGCACAGTGGTTAGCACTGCTGCTTCACAGCTCCAGGGTCCCGGGTTCGATTCCCGGCTTGGGTCACTATCTGTGTGGAGTTTGCACATTCTCCTCGTGTCTGCGTGGGTTTCCTCCGGGTGCTCCGGTTTCCTCCCACAGTCCAAAGATGTGCGGGTTAGGTTAATTGGCCAGGTTAAAAAAATTGCTCCTTAGAGTCCTGGGATGCGTAGGTTAGAGGGATTAGTGGGTAAAATATGTGGAGGTAGGGCCTGGGTGGGATTGTGGTCGGTGCAGACTCGATGGGCCGAATGGCCTCCTTCTGCACTGTAGGGTTTCTATGATTCTATGATTCTATGAGGACTTAATCATGGATGCCTTTGTCACGGGCATTGGGACGACCTATATCCGACAACGGATAATGGAACAGGGTGCGCTGGATTAAAGAAAACTGTGGAACTGGCCGAATCCTTAGAGGTGACCTCCCAATATCTCGAGGCCTACTCACCTGACCATGTGGGCACATCGTGGACACCGCAGCCGTCGCTACCCCTGTACTCGGGAGGGCCACAGACCTACGCCGCACCACGTCTCACCGGTGATCTGACCGCTGCAGCAGCCTCTGGAGGCCCGAAGTGCTACTTCTGCAGCCTGGGTAAGCACCCCCGACAACGCTGCCCGGCGAGGGAGTCGTTCTGCTCCGCATGTGGGAAGAAGGGACACTATGCCAAAGTCTGCCGTAAGTCCATTTCCAAATCCACAAGCGCCGCGTGTGACCCACGGGGGCTGCCATCTTGGACGACCCTGGCCGCGTGCGACCCACGGGGGCGCCATCTTGGACGGCCCCGGCCACGTGCGACCCGCGGGGGCCGCCATCTTGGACAACTCCGGCCGCGTGCGACCCGCGGGGGCCGCCATCTTGGACAACTTCGGCCACGAGCGACCAGCAGGGGCCGCCATCTTGGACAACTTCGGCCACGAGCGACCAGCAGGGGCCGCCATCTCCTACCTAATCAGCCCCCTATGACTATCTGCAAAATCCAACGGTGGCGTCGGTTACCCTGGACCAGTCCAAGCCTCACCGACTCGCCAAGTCCATGATGGACATCGAGGTAAACGGGCACGTGGAGCATTGTTTGTCTGACAGTGGGAGTACGGAGAGCTTCATTCACCCTGATATGGTGAGTCGATACGCCCTTTCCGTGCAGCCTGTCAAGCAAACGATCTCCATGGCATCGCAGTCCCGCTCTGTAAATGTCCTTGGGTACTGCGTGGTGACCCTGAAGGTGCGGGGCACAGTATACAAGAACTTCAGGCTCCTCGTGCTGCCGCATCTCTGCGCTGCTGTACTCCTGGGGCTAGATTTCATGACCCATCTGAAGAGTGTCACCATACTGTATAATGGGCCTTTTGCCCTGCTCTCCGTCTGCAATCAGCGACATCTAAATTGCCCACCGCGGAGCACCTGTAGTCTCTCGACCCTTAAAATCGCCCCTCCCTCCTGGTTTGCAAATCTCACTGCTGACTGCAAGCCCATCGCCACCAAGAGCAGGCGGTATAGTGCTGTAGACAGGGCCTTTATCAGGTCCGAAGTCCAGTGGCTCCTCAAGGAAGGGATCATCCAGGCCAGTACCAGCCCCTGGAGAGCACAAGTGGTAGTCGTTAAGACTGGGGAGAAACACAGAATGGTCATTGACTACAGTCAGACCATTAATCGATACACGCAGCTGGACGCGTACCCTCTTCTGACATGGTCAATCAGATTGTACAATATCGGGTGTTCTCCACCATTGACTTGAAGTCGGCATACCACCAGCTCCCTATCCGCCCGGAGGACCGCCAATATACGGCTTTCAAGGCGGATGGTCACCTTTACCACTTCCTTAGGGTCCCTTTTGGCGTCACCAATTTGGTTTTCCAGCGTGAAATGGACCGAATGGTAGACCAGAACGGGCTGCGGGCCACCTTCCCGGACCTGGATAACGCCACCATCTGCGGCCATGATCAGCAGGACCACGATGCCAACCTCCACAGATTCCTGCACACGGCTAGCCTCCTTAACCTGACCTACAATAAGGAGAAGTGCGTATTCTGTACACACCGCCTCGCCATCCTCAGGTATGTAGTGGAGAATGGAGTCATCGGCCCCGATCCCGACCGTATGCGTCCCCTCCTGGAACTTCCCCTCTCCACTAGCCTCAAAGCACTGAGAAGATGCCTGGGTTTCTTCTCGTACTATGCACAGTGGGTCCCCAACTATGCGGATAAAGCCCGTCCGCTCATAAAATCCACCTCTTTTCCCCTGACGGCAGAGGCCCGTCTGGCCTTCGACGCATCAAAGCTGACATCGCGAAGGCCACGATGCACGCTATAGACGAATCCACCCCATTTCAAGTGGAGAGCGATGCGTCTGACTTCGCCCTCGCCGCCACCCTTAACCAGGCAGGCAGACCCGTGGCCTTCTTTTCACGAACCCTCCAAGGCCCCGAAATTCGACACTCCTCTGTCGAAAAGGAGGCCCAAGCCATAGTGGAAGCTGTACGGCACTGGCGCCACTATTTAGCTGGTAGACGGTTCACACTACGCACGGACCAATGATCCATTGCCTTCATGTTCAACAATACGCAGCAGGGCAAGATCAAGAACGACAAGATATTACGGTGGAGGATCGAACTCTCCACCTACAATTACGATATCTTGTATCGGCCCGGGAAGCTCAATGAGCCACCTGATGCCCTGTCCCGTGGAACATGTGCCAGTGTGCAGGTGGACCGGTTACAGGCTCTCCACAATGACCTCTGCCACCCGGGGGTCACCAGGTTTTTTCACTTCATTAGAGCCCGTAACCTGCCCTACTCCGTTGAGGATGTCAGGTCTATAACTCGAATTTGCCAGGTCTGCGCGGAATGCAAGCCGCACTTCTACCGACCAGACAGGGCACACCTCATAAAAGCCACCCGCCCCTTTGAACGCCTAAGCATTGACTTCAAAGGCCCCCTCCCCTCATCTGATCGCAACATACACTTCCTCAATGTCATTGACGAGTACTCACGTTTCCCCTTCGCTATTCCCTGCACAGATATGTCCGCGGCCACGGTCATCAGGGCCCTGCGCAGCCTCTTCACCCTGTTCGGTTTCCCTAGCTATATCCATAGCGACCGGGGATCCTCCTTCATGAGTGATGAACTGCGACGGTACCTGCTCTCCAAAGGTATAGCCTCGAGTAGGACTACTAGCTACAACCCCCGGGGAAACGGACAGGTTGAGAGAGAAAACGCAACAGTCTGGAAGACCGTTTTACGAGCGCTACGGTCTAAAGGCCTTCCAGTCTCCCGCTGGCAAGAGGTCCTACCGGAGGCACTACACTCCATTAGGTCCCTCCTGTGCACGGCAACCAATGCCACCCCCCACGAACGGATGTTTGTGTTCCCCAGGAAGTCTTCCTCGGGGACTTCACTCCCGTCATGGCTGGCATACCCGGGCCCTGTCCTGCTTCGGAAGCATGTCAGGACCTGTAAGTCTGACCCCCTGGTCGAAAGGGTTCAACTCCTCCATGCCAACCCCCAGTACGCCTATGTGGCGTACTCCGATGGGCGGGAGGACACGGTATCTATCCGAGACCTAGCACCCGCAGGTGACTCAGGGACCACTATGGCCCCTAACCCCTCACCTCCAATCCCCAACGTTGTCCCTACCACATCAGAACCACTATTCACTCCTCTCACCCCTGTATACAGCTCGCCTGAGCCCCAGGAGTCGCCACCACGCACTCGACGATCGGAAGAGACTACTGATGACAACAACGTCCTGGCGCTTGAAACAACACCGCAGCCACCTGAACTTACATCGGAACCGGCACTACAGCGGTCGCAGCGGCAGAGCAAGCCTCCAGGTGGACTGAACCTGTAAATATTGTTCATTCTGCCTCACCCCCGATGGACTCTTTTTTAAACAGGGGGTGGCTGTGATAAACCGCTGTTATCTGTTGTGGTTAACCACTGTTAGTTAGTATCTGTTATTATCTGTATATGTGGCACATCCCTGCCGGCTCCGCCCAAGACTCCTCCCCCTGGTCCAGGTATAAAGGCGATGGGTCCTCCCCCTAGCCTTTAGTACAGACCAGATCTCCGACAGGGATGGCTCCAAGTTCTTGTTAATAAAAGTCTATTTGTTCATGCATACAAACTAGTCTTTGCTTGATTGATGGTGCATCACCCTCTAACCTACACACATCTCAAGACACTAAGGGGCAATTTTAGCGTGGCCAATCAACCTAACCCGCACATCCGACAGGAAGGGAACAGTCCTGCCTGGTGATTGTCGAGCAGCGTCCATTTATCCGTTGTCGTAGTGTCTGCATGGTCTCGCCGATGTACCGTGCCTCGGGACATGGCGGACAGAGTATCTTTTGTCGTCCAGTACTTCCCTGGAGCGGAGGAGCTATGACATCTTTTCCAGAGCCTTCAACATGTCATCAATGAAGACAAACATCTCGCCAAGGCCATCCCCACACCCCCACTACTTGCCTTCACCAACAGCACAACCTCAAACAGATCATTGTCCGCAGCAAACTACCCAGCCTTCAGGAGAACAGTGACCACGACACCACACAACCCTGCCACAGCAACCTCTGCAAGACATGCCGGATCATCAACACGGATGCCATCATCTCACGTGGGAACATCATCCACCAGGTACACAGTACATACTCTTGCAACTCGGCCAACGTTGTCAACTTGATACGCTGCAGGAAAGGATGTCCTGAGGCATGGAACATTGGGGAGACCATGCAGACGCTACGACAACGGATGAATGGACCCAATCCTCCACTCACCTGATGAAGGGGCAACGCTCCGAAAGCTCGTGCCACCAAATAAACCTGTTGGACTTTAACCTGGTGCTGTGAGACTTCTTACTGCATGAGAAGGGTTATAAAGAAGACCAGTTGGCCTTAATGGATTGTTTCTATGCTGTAGACTTTATCTATCTATGCAGCCCAGGATAGGCTGATTTTAGACCAGTGATTATGAACCAGGGTAGTCAGCATGGGAAAGTCATGTCTGACAAGATTGGATATTGAAGGAGTGCAAGAGGAATTTTTTTTAAATTGTGGGACATGGGCATCACTGGCTCGCCAGCATTTATTGCCCATCCCGAGTTGCCCTTGGAGGGCAATTGTGAATTTAGATGAGTGTGTCTAACCCAGGATGGAGAGCAGTGTTTGTAAGATTGGATAGACTGGGGCTGAAGGTCCTTCAATCTTCCCATTTGTCCAAATCAAACACTTGATTTAAGGTGAAGTGTCATAAATTTTAAAAACACGATGAGAAAAAGAATAATGAGTTTGTGTCATTTCCCCAATCCTGAGCGAAATGCAGCTTGGCCAATTAACTCAGCTATAAATGTGAGAACACCTCTGCGCTCCCGAGGGGGTCAGTATCCCAGAGAGGGAGGGGCTTGACAAGCGGGAGAGGCGGGGCCCGGACTGGATACGTGGCCCGAATCGGGAGGGGCGTGTCCCTGGATCTGGGCGTGGCCTGTATTAGTGTAGGGGCTGGGCCTATGTGGAGGGGCTGGGCCTATGTGGAGGGGCGGGGCCAGGGAAGGGGGCGTTGCCAGTGTGGGTGAATGGGCGGGGCCTGATATGGGGCGGAATAGAGAAGGGGCGGGGCTTGGGACGACTCACGAAACGCCCTACCAACAGTTAGTTTCTAGATAGATTTCATACATTTCAAGCATCTGCCCTCTATCAACCGTTTTCCAATTTAAATGTTCCTGAAATAAAAACAGGCGGTGCTGAAAATACTCAACCGATCTGGCAGCGCCTGTGGAGAAGCAGAGCTAACCCTGTCAATCCACTCCTCATCGGCAATTAAGTCAACGGCGATGGCGCAAGCGGCCTGGAGGGTGGGCGGAGCCCGCAAGGTGTCAGTAGATTGAGCGGCCAGGACATGGGGCGGGGCGAATGAGGAAGGGGGCGGGGTGGGCGAGGAAGGGGGCGGGGCGAGTGAGGAAGGGACAACGAGGAAAGGGGGCGGGGAGAGTGAGGAAAGGGGGCGGGACGAGTGAGGAAAGGGGCGGGGAGAGTGGGGATGGAGCGTGGAGAGAGGGGAAGGGGGCGGGGTGAGTGGGGAAGGGGGCGGGGCTCACCAGCGTCACCGCGGCATCTGACGTCAGGATGTGCGGGAGGCCGCGTGATGAAATCCGCCATTGGGCCTGGGGGGGGCGGGGTCAGATGTCTAATATTACAACAACAACAACAACAGTGGGAGCGGAGTGCAGCGGCTGAGTGAGGGGATTCGGGACATACACACACGGAGACAGAGGGTAAGCACGGTCTGATAATATGGACGCCTGACCTTGTCCGGCTGTTGGTGGTGGGCCCGGGGATAAATCCGCTCTCCCCTGACCGTCGGGCTGCGGCCTCCCGCTCCGCACTGTAACGGTGGCTCATTGTTAACAATGGTCCCGGATAACGGGGCGGGGGAGCCGCACCGACCAGAGTCCCGAAGTCACTCGGGCAACGGCTTCAGCCCAGTGCTGGTGGCCGGGGGGCCTAACCCAGCATCAACTGTTTATCCACAGGCAGAGAAACCATCGCCTCCACTCTAACCTGTGACAACATCCCCCATTCCTGCAGAGGGAACAGAGCTAACATTGCTGTCACACCTGCTGAGGTTTTCCAGCACTTTCTCTTTTTCTTTCCGCTGTAATGCCCTTTTACCCATTTCTGCAGATCCACCCAGGGCTGCACAGCCCCGAGTTTAACTCCCACCTTGTCATCTTGTTAGATTGAGAATACAAAATGCTGTAAAATGTTCAACAGGACCGACCAGAGAAACCAAAACCACATCCAGCTCGACTGAGCGACTGTTGTGTTTTTGTTTCAGTCAATGTTGCCTCCTCACCGTCTCCAACACTTGAATGTTTGGGGTTCCTTTTGACCCTGGAATGATTAGTATTTTAAAGACTGTCCAGAGCTGTATATAACTTGCATACCAGTTAAATTATGTTTAATTCAGTATTTAATCACTCTTGGTTTTGGACATGATCAGAACTGTCTACCACTTCCAGCCCTTGAAAATTTAAACTTCAGGACCTTGGTCATGAGGTACTGCTTTTGTGGGGTTCTGATTTAACCGAGACACTGATTTAGTAAATGCATGATCATTGTGTGATTGATGGTAAGGGTCTAAGACCTGTGGATTGCAGAAAGATGACCAGAAAAGTGACCAGTGTAATTAATTCTGGGAAAGTGTAAGGGCAAATCATTTGGGGAGGACAGACAAGGCTAGGGGCTTACACAATGGTTATAGATGAGACTATATAGTTTTTAAAGTGATGGGTTGAATGACCAACTGTGTTGTAAATCTTGCTTTTTGACTGTGGTAAATCCTTCACTTGATCAGAATTTGTAAATATATTTTTTGGTCTACTAGCATATCAAATTTGAGCAAATTATCCAATATTCTGAAAATATTACTGAACATTATGTATAGAGGCTATAACTAGACAGCTGTGTAGTATTTGTCCTCCATCTGTCTTGGCAGTTTTATTACTTTATATTTTCTCGAACACTTCAACAGAGGAGAAGAAAATATCCTTTTGGTCAATCTCTGCATGACTGTGGCACTTGGGAGTGAGGGTAGTGGAGATTTCCTTACTGACCCAATCTTCTTCGAAAGAAACCAGCTAGCTTGATTAAAAATGAGGGCATTTTACATTGGCTCTATGAAAAGCTCACTTTTCTAACCTAACCTTTTATTTTCTAAAGTTTTAGAAAAAAAATCACTTTTTAATGTGTAAAAAGCACCCATAACTTACTTTTTAGATCAAGTTTTACAATTGTGTATGTGTCATGGAAATTTTGGTACCTATTAAGTTGAAAAGGTTACGTGGATGGGACCAGGCTCTCTCTCCTGTGATACCTCTGCAGGGAGGTTGCCTATTTTAAAACAAACTCCAGCTTCCTCCAGCGCCTAAACAGTTAAATGAAACTGAAAGCAAGGTGTGAACGTCTAAAATACCCAACACTGAAGATACTTTTTCTAATATTTAATCCCCTTTTCCTGTAATACTATAAATGAATAGTTGAGTCAATCATTTAGACACTACTTAATTTTTAAATTTTTTTTTCATGAGACTGCACACTTTTTATTGTCCATCCCTAATTGCTGTTGCGAAGATGGTGGTGAGCAGCCTATGATTTTGTCTATTAAACAATTTGACCAGCTTTTTCCTGTTTTTGATGCTAATTTACTTTACTATAAGTATCATGGATGACTGATTAATGACAAAGATAGGGACTGTTTGGTGTGAGGAATGTGCTGGAACTCCAGGCTGGGGGAATTACTTTTTCTGCACAAACTTTGTTTAACATAAGCATGAGATCATAATGCTGATTTAACAATTGGAAATCCCCATCTTTCAGATTCGAAAGTACAATAGACTGTAGTCCTGCACATCAACTTTATAGGTAACAAATTTATTTCCATGACACTTGTGCAATTGTAAAACTTGATCAGTGGTTCAAAAAGACAGCTTGTTGGCACCTTCTCAAGGGCAATTAGAGATGGCAATGAATGTTGGCCTAGCCAACAACACCAACATCCCAAGAAGGAGTAATTTTTTTAAAGCACCTCTTGGTGTAGCTCAGAACTGCTCTCCAGCATGGCAGTCTCTGCTGCGTTTACTGCAGAGGAAGATAGTGGGCTGAGAAGGTGCACAATTCACTGGCCTCTGGGCTGAGAAGGTGCACAATTCACTGGCCTCTGGGCTGAAAAGCTGCACAATTTACTGGCCCCTTTTTTTTTTCAATGGGCCCTCTTCTTGGCCAGCTGAGCTTTTTGTTTCTGAGCACCTCTTCCAATGTCCTTCTGAATAGTCAGTCTCCAGAGCTCCTAGCCATCAGCAGCTGTCTACCAGCTGTCAGTGTCAACATCCATCATCTTCATATCCTGCTTGCAGGTTTCCTTATCACAGCAGTATGGACATCCAGGAATGGACAGTTTGCAATACAGGTCTCTGGGCATCTAGTTGTCATAGAACATAGAACAGTAGAGCACAGAACAGGCCCTTCGGCCCACGATGTTGTGCCGAGCTTTATCTGAAACCAAGATCAAGCTATCCCATTCCCTATCATCCTGGTGCGCTCCATGTGCCTATCCAATAACCGCTTAAATGTTCCTAAAGTGTCTGACTCCACTATCACTGCAGGCAGTCCATTCCACACCCCAATCACTCTCTGCGTAAAGAACCTACCTCTGATATCCTTCCTATATCTCCCACCACGAACCCTATAGTTATGCCCCCTTGTAATAGCTCCATCCACCCGAGGAAATAGTCTTTGAACGTTCACTCTATCTATCCCCTTCATCATTTTATAAACCTCTATTAAGTCTCCCCTCAGCCTCCTCCGCTCCAGAGAGAACAGCCCTACTTAAAAAGGTGACATAACCCCACGGCTCTTCAGCATTTTCTCCTTGCCATCTCCCTCAACCTTTCCTCATAAGACCTACCCTCCAAACCAGGCAGCATCCTGGTAAATCTCCTCTGCACTCTTTCCAGCGCTTCCACATCCTTCTTATAGTGAGGTGACCAGAACTGCACACAATATTCCAAATGTGGTCTCACCAAGGTCCTGTACAGTTGCAGCATAACCCCACGGCTCTTAAACTCCAACCCCCTGTTAATAAAAGCTAACACACTATAGGCCTTCTTCACAGCTCTATCCACTTGAGTGGCAACCTTTAGAGATCTGTGGATATGGACCCCAAGATCTCTCTGTTCCTCCACAGTCTTCAGAACCCTACCTTTGACCCTGTAATCCACATTTAAATTAGTCCTACCAAAATGAATCACCTCACATTTATCATCTATTAGATGAATGTGCTGAGCCAGCATAGATATTGTTAGCTTAGCAATAAGTGTGTTGTCCATGCATCACCAAAGTAGAAGAGTGCGCTGAGGTTACAGGTTTGATAGACTCTCAGTTTGCTGTTCTCAGTTAGACCCTTTTACTCTTTGGAAATAGCAGCTGAAGATTTTGCAATCTGTGTGTTGATCTTGGCATCAATTGACAGATTGTTGGTGATTATGGAGCCTGGATATGTGAAACTAGTAACAACCTCCAGCCTCATGTTCTCAATGCTGTTGGATGGTGGCATGGTCCAGTTGTTGCCATCACATGGTGATGGTCAAACCAAATCTTTTACAGTCATTGGAGAGTCATTTTGCTACTGAAGATGTTCCATGGTATGGGATGCTAGTGCAGCATTGTCAGTGTAGACTAGAACAACTGAGGACTTGGTGCACCTTTGTCTTGGATCTCAGACAAGCAAGGTTGAATAGCTTCCCACCAGTTCTGGTATGTAAGTAGATACCCTCTGTAGATGACTTGAAGGCAGTAAAGAGAATGATGTGAGATAGAGTGTTGGTGTCAGAACACAACGCTCTTTGACCACACTGCAAGTCTCTGTTGATGTCCACTCGTAGGTGACCTTCTCCATCATCTCTTGGAAAGAGACAACATTCTCCCAATAGCTTAAATACTCTGCTTCAGCTCACATGGTGAGCCTTGGTGAGATCAATGAAGGTAACATCTAGTGGTCTCCTTTTGTTCATTGCATGTCTCTTGGAGCTGCAGGACTACAAAATGTAATGATATTGTCACTGGACCAGTAATCCAGAGACCCTGGGTAATGCTCTGGGGACCTGGGTTCGAATCCCATCAAAGCAGGTGGTGAAATTTAAATCCAAACAAATCTGGAATTAAAAGTCTGTATCTTTTAGGGAAGAAAATCTGCCACCTTGGTCGAGCCTTCATGTGACTCCAGATCCTTAGCAATGTGGTGAACTCTTAACAGCCCTAAGAAATGGCCTAGCAAGCCATTCAGTTCCCACGTCCCTTCAATAAATTTTTTAAAAACTGCATCATTGTCAGTATAGATTAGAGTAACTCCTGCGGACTTGGAGTACCTTTTGTCTTAGATCTTGCAAATGTAAATTATGATTCTCCAAACCCACACAGATCCATTCAGCCTCTGACAAGGGCAAATTATGCTTAACGGGGAGATGCCTCGATAGTTGCAATCCCTGTAGTTACAGTCTTTGCATCAGACATCCTGGGGTACAGACCCCTCTGTCCAGCAGAGACCAAGAAGTTTCTGCAGTTCTGGTTCGATGCAACTCAGGTGGTGTAGCATCAGCATCTGGAGCTTTGCCCATGACAAAGGAGTCATAGCTTCACTAAACCCCTCCACTGTGGGTGCAACATCCACAACAAAACTTCCTGAGTTTGTGTTTGACCTAGAATACAACTTGAGGTGGTGTTCCACCAATCCCTCTGATGATGCCTTTGTTTTCAGTGGAGCCGTTTTCTGATAGACCTGATGCCTTTTTGATCCTTTCATGTGTGCTACTAAGCATTCCCTGTGTCAAAGGATATCTGGATAGTCTAGCAGAGTTGTAGTCATGGGCATGCTACTTGGCAATCTGGACTTTACTTTCAGTAGTTTTAGTGCATTGTTTTCTTGCCTGCATCTTGTAATAATGAGAGCAGACCACTTGGCTTCAACAACAAGTTCCATCACAGCAATGTTAGCCTTGAACCAGTCTTTGTCCTGACTTAATCTGAGTTTGTTTATTTGGTTTGACCTAAAAAGAGGGCAGTGTCCTATATGTTAAGAGTGGTCTCATAGTATGTGTCTGAAATCAGTTTAATTGCTCGTTTAATGCCTATTGTACTTGTATTCCTAGATTATGTTGTATTAAAATTGAGAGACATTTTTAAAAATTACATGACCACTGACTGTGGGTTAACTTAATGGTCTGAATTCCCATGATCCTTTCCTCCAACTTGTACAATCTTCACTAATTGAACAGACAACCTTTTTTTTCTGAAAATGTTGGGCGTCAATGCAATGTGTTAATTGGAGGTTTTGTTTTGAAACTTTCCTTCCCCCTTTAGCAGAATGGCGACTGATGGCCCACCAGAGAATGTGGTTCAGGACCAAGTTAGGTCACTGCTGGAGAGCGAAAAGGTCAAACTTTGGGAGCCTCCTTACACGACAGAAAATAAATCTGCTTCACCAGAGCTAAAAGTACGGTACAAGATACATTGCAAGAAATATTTGCACTATGTAGTAACTAGCAGTGCATCAGATTTTTATGTTTTAGTTAGACTCTAGAGAGCAAATTGTCTGTGGTATTTTCCTCTTTTAGGCTACTTTGGTTCTGCTGTCTTAGCAATGCTGGATTCTGGCGTTTTAATAGTGTTTAAGTGTCTTTGGCATGTTTTATTACATTAAAGGTGCAATGTAAATTGTTGTGACTTATTGCCCCTGATCCCTACAAGGAAGAAAAAACTGGTTGCATCAGGGCAAATGTTCTTGCTATGTGGAATTTATGTTCTAAATGCTTTGAGACAAAGTTCTAGCATTGATCTAATTTGATATGAATGCAGAAAATGTTATTTTCTCTAATTATCCAATGTGTTTTATGATCTACATCATTTCTAAAAAGCGAATGAATCAAGATGGAAAATATCAATGGACTATTTGTTCACGTTAAGGCCTTGGTCTAACTGTTCAAATCTTCAAAACAGATTAAGAAAATTAGTGATTTCTTTTTTAAAAAACAAGCATTGCTGGTAGAAGCTGTTCCACTTTACAAATTATTAACATTCTACATGTCAAAATAAGCATTTTTTTACTTGGATCAAACCTGCTAGTGTTGAACATAACATCAGTGGAGTTTACAAAGTATCATGGGCAAGGACTTGGCAAGAGCTCAGATCCATTCTGCAGATTCTCATGGGATGAGGCACAGAAGGAATTTGATTATTGTCTAATAGCTATCTACTTTCAGAAGTAAGCTCCCAGCAGTTGAAGGTAGAAAATTCCAAATGACAGCAATAAAATTGCAAAACTTGACTAGTGTTAAATAAAACCAAATCTAATTCACTATAGCTGAAGGACAAGCATGTTGCTTTATACAACAATTTGATCAGCACCCATTCAGTTTAAGCTTTCCAGTGTATGTTCAGGACTGCGTTCAGCTTTGTAATTCACAAGACTTATAATGGGTGACAATTTACTGTCTATCCTGACAAACCAATATTGTTTCACTACAATTGTTAAAGTCCAGAAAACCAGGAACTGTTGTTGCCCCATCGAGGACAGTGTTTTAATAATGCATATGGTGTTTAATTGCATGATGCAGATCAGGAATACACTGCCTGAAAGAGTGGTGGAAGCAAATTCAGTATAGAAAATTGGATAAGTATTTGAGAAGTTTTTCCTGGCGAAGGCGAGAGGACCTGGGAACACGAGTAGTTAGCTCAACAAAGTTGGCTTAGATGACAGAATACTATAGTGCAGAAGAGGCCCTTTGGCCCATCGAGTCTCTACCGACGCATAAAAGGTCCTGACCTGCCCACCTATAGTGAATTAGATTTGGTTTTATTTAACACTGGTCAAGTTTTGCAATTTTATTGCTGTCTTTTGGAATTTTCTACCTTCAACTGCTGGGAGCTTACTTCTGAAAGTAGATAGGTATTAGGCAATAATCAAATTCCTTCTGTGTCTCATCTCATGAGAATCTGCAGAATGGATCCGAGCTCTTGCCAAGTCCTTGCCCATGATACTTTGTAAACTCCACTGATATGTTCAACACTCGCAGGCTTGATCCAAAGTAAAAAAAAAAAATGCTTATTTTGACATGTAGAATGTCAGCACCTTCCTTCCTTTTCTGTGCTGTATGATTCTATATAAATGAGTGTTTGGATGTGAGAGAAAGCGTTCAGACTGAAATTGATTTGGTTGTTAGTGCCATAAATGCACAGCTGGAACATGAAGTCCAGTGAGTAAACTGGGATTTTTTTTTCCTATTCAGATTCTCCTGTTTTCTACACTAGTTTTCAGGTCGGGTAGAGAAAATGCGTGGGTAATGTGTTAAAAAGTTTGAGCCAAATAATGTATTTACAGTATTCTGTTTGTTTAAAACATTTGGACGATGTTCTATACGTAATGAAAAGTGGCTTTGGTTCTGCTATTTAAGAGCAATCTTGATTATGAAGGTGCTGTTCAGTGCAATAGTGATGCGTTTTAGGAACTTGACATCTTCCAGAAAACCAGTTTGTCACTTGTTTGCTAGCTAGGCTTTGGTTAATCACTTGGCCCATACTTGGTTTAGTTATGTTAGCTTGTTGGTTCTGATGTGAATAATCAACTTCATACAGAGAATAAAAATAACCATCACTACTTTTCCCTATTCCAATCAAGGTCCTGGGTGAGAAGTATGCTTTACAGCTGTGCATTGATCTGGGTATGGTGGAAAATGTTCTTGAAAGTTTGAGATGTAATTCACTGCAAGGCCTAAGTGCAAAAAAGACATTTGAAGACACCGGACTTGCAACAATCCGCATCAATTATACCAGTCAAGTAAGTGACTTGTTGTTTTAATTGAACAACTCATTGATGAGCTCTGACCCGAAGAACAAAAATCAATAAAAAAGGAGCAAAATCTAGACGAGTGCCACACATTCCATCCAAGCCGAGACCAGCATTTGCTTCAATAGTTCTACTGAAGAAAGTTTTACAAAAAAAATTCTCCTTCAAATAAACTTGGTGCTCTAAGTGCACGCTGAGCGATTGCTGCTCCAGTAATGTGAAGATTTCTCAAGTAAAACTTATTTCCCTTGGAATCTGTGGCAATTGAATTCTAAATTGCAATTTTGATTTATGTGCCCAAAGCAAAGAATGCATAAATTATCGATGTGCTCTGTAACTATTAAAAAATAAATTAATAAATTTACATTCTATTAAGTCATTAAGTTGTGTTGTTGAGAGGCTGCAAAGGAATCTTTTTTTGAAGGGCCAGTGTGTAAAAGTGTTTCATAGTTATCCTGAGCAGCACTGTTTGCTTGAACTGCATGAAAACTGGGATGATTGCAATAAATGAAATGAATTGAGAAGCAATCTCAACCCAATAGCAAATCTCTTTTCCTCCCCTGTCCAAATTCCATTGCAAGCAAATTGGCTAGTGAGAGCTAAGCTATTGTTCTTGAATAGTAGGAAAAATTCTCAATTATAAATCAGTTTTTATGTTGCAAGGTTAGAGCAGTCTACATTAACTGACCCACACACCTTTTGGACTGTGGGACGAAAACGGAGCATCTGGAGGAAACCCACACAGACATGGGGAGAACATACAAACTCCTCGCAGAAAGTCACCCAAGGCTGGAATTAAACTCTATCCTTGGCACTGTGGCAGCTAATAAGTTTTAAGTTTATTTATCAGTGTCACAAGTAGGCTTACATTAATAAGTCAATGAAGTTAGTGTGATACTCCCCTTGTCGGCACACTCTGGTGTCTGTTCAGGTACAGTGAGTGAGAATGTAACATGACCAATGATGATTGATGAGGGTAGTGTAGTGGATGTTGTCTACATGGACTTCAGTAAGGCCTTTAACAAGGTGTCTCATGGCAGACTGGTGCAGAAGGTGAAGTCACGTGGGATCAGAGGTGAGCTGACAAGGTGGACACAAAACTGGCTCGGTCAAAAAAGACAGAGGGTAGCAGTGGAAGGGTGCGTTTCTGAATGGAGGGCTGTGACAAGTGGCATTCCTCAGGGGTCAGTGCTGGGAGCTTTGCTGATATGATTTGGAGGAAAATGTAACTGGTTTGATAAGTAAGTTTGCTGACGACACAAAGGTTGGTGGATTTGCAGATAGCGATGAGGACCATCAGAGGATAAAGCAGGATATAGATTGGTAGGAGACTTGGGCGGAGAGATGACAGATGGAGTTTAATCCGGACAAATGTGAGCTAATGCATTTTGGAAGGTCTAATACAGATAGGAAATATACAGTAAATGGCAGAACCCTTAAGAATATTGATAGGCAAAGGGATCAGGGTTGAAGAGTCAGGTGGAGAAGGTAGTCAAGGAGGCATACGGCATGCTTGCCTTCATCGGCCGGGGCATTGAGTTTAAAAATTGGCAAGTCATGTTGCAGCTTTATAGAACCTGAGTTAGGCCGCACTTGGAATATAGTGTTCAATTCTGGTAGCCACACTACCAGAAGGATGTGGAGGCTTTGGAGAGGGTACAGAAAAGATTTACCAGGATGTTGCCTGGTATGGAGGGCATTAGCTATGAGGAGAGGTTGGAGAATCTTGGTTTGTTCTCACTGGAATGACTGAGATTGAGGGCGATCTGATAGAAGTCTACAAGATTGAGGCATGGACAGAGTGGATAGTCAGAAGTTTTTTCCCAGGGTTGAAGAGTCAATTACTAGGGGGCACAAGTTTAAGGTGCGAGGGGCAAAGTTTAAAGGAGATGTACGAGGCAGATTTTTTTAGAGGTTGGTGGGTGCCTGGAACTTGTTGCCGGGGGAGATAGTGGAAGCGGATACGGTAGTGACTTTTAAGGGGCTTCTTGACAAATACATGAATAGGATGGAATAGAAGAATATGGTCCCCAGAAGCGTAGGGGGTTTTAGTTAAGTCGGGCAGCATAGTTGGTGCAGGCTTGGGGGGCCGAAGGGCCTGTTCCTGTGCTGTAATTTTCTTTGTTCTTTGTACCTAACCAGCATGAGTTTTCAGACTGCAGGAGGAAGCCCACGCAGATATGGGGAGAACATGTAGACTCCACCAGCCAGTGACCCAAGCTGGGAATCGAACCCGGATCTCTGGCCCTGTGTGGCAGCAGTGCTGACTACAGCGCCACCATACTGTTCTTAATGTAGTTGTTGACTACATTATTACCCACTAAGTCATAGTGTAGAGTGGGATTTCTTCTTGCTTTCATTAGTATGCCTAACCTCGAGTACAACTGATTAGACCATTAGACCGTTTTATACAGCTGACTTGCAGTCAAAAGGAACTGATTTTAAACTGACCTTTTTAGTCACTGGCAGTTTTCGTTAAAACTTGTTCCAATTTGTTGTTTAGAGCATATTGTAATTTGAAGACGTATTGTTTTTAATATTGCAGACAAAGCGAAAAGAGAAAACTAAGTTGACAACTAAACTAAACATTTCAGCTAAAGATCTAAGAACTGAGTAAGTCCTGCACATCTCTTGTGTTGTGAGGAATTGAACTGAGTGATTATGTTCCAATCTTAAACTGATGTGATTTCTGCCATCGATTAGCTTTTACACTCATTCGAAAGAGAGTTCACATTTTAAGTCTCTTAATACTTGCCACAAATAATTTGATTAGCATACATTTGAATGTAAAAATAGAAATGTAATACAAAGAAGGATTATTCTCTGGATTTGGGCATTGCTAGAAAGTCCAATATTTATTGCTGGTTGCACAGATGTTACACAGGCTATTGATAAATGGACTGTAAGCTCCCATTGGAGTCGATTGATTAATGTTTACACTTGGACTGTGCTGGAAAATAACTGCACACTGAAATATAATTTAGAAACTGAGGGTTCTGCACATTAACCTCAAAATGCCAAAAAGCGAGCCAAATGTTTTTAAAATACCTGTCTTGTACACATGATGGCTATGTTTTCATTCATTCATAGGATGGACTGAGGGAGACTGGGTTCTATTTGAAAATAATTCTATTATTCTTGCAGTCATCCATTTTTCTATGAAAATTGCATCTTCTTGATTGTATTTTCCTCATTGTACAGAATTGCAAAATTGACTGGAATGAATGAAGAGCACGTTAAACTCATCATGAACTCCAAAGTTCTTAAAATGGGTGAGTAGGTTACCATAATAGTGCTATTTTCTAGCAGTAAGTCTGGAGAGAGCTCCATATTAACCTCCTTAGGATCCTTACCAAGGTCCTCCGAGTGGGTGACTTTCCTCTTGCTCATATCTCTGTCGCAATTGGAAACCCGAAGTAAACGGCAGTGACACCCTCGTATAGACTGCATGTTCACTCCGATAGATGTAATTCCCTAAATAATTGTGGCGCCTTTTAGGAAATTGTATTTCACTGATGTTGTAAACCTAGGAAGGCACAGTGGTTAGCACGGGTGCGACATTGCCAGGGACCCGGGTTCCATTCCGGCTTTGGGTGACTTTGTGTGGAGTTTGCATGTTCTCCCCATATCTGCGTGGGTTTCCTCCGGGTGCTCCAGTTTCCTCCCACAGTCCAAAAATGTGCTGGTTAGGTGGGTTAGCCATGGTAAATGCGTGGGGATAGGTTGGAGGGCAGGGCCTGGATAAGATGCTCTTTCAGAGTTGTAACGGACTCAAATGGTTGAGTGGCCTCTTTCTGCACTGTAAAGGTTCTTTGGTACAGACTGAATCTAATCTTAACATTGCCGCAAGATTTCCCAAATCCACTTACTCTTGTTTACTTTTCATATTGCATTTTAATGTGACTAAATCAGAATTCAATCCCACCATTGATTATTTGGTTGATCTGAATAGTTAATGTGTTTCTACGTTATTTTCTGCGTGCTGTTTGATTTTATTTTTAAAAAAAATCAAAGCTGAGATCAATAATTCCAGGATTAGGGAAAATTCATCCAGTATCCTTCCGCACCAAGAAACTGTTGCAACACCGTTGTCAGAGCAAACCTGTTGCGTTTCTTTTTCTCTGCTGGTAAGAGTCTTTTATTTTTCAGATCGGTCGCTTGCTGAACAGAATGTAAAAAATAATTCCATGATTATGGTTATGCAAATAACACTAACTGAAGAAGAAGCAAAAGAGCAAGAAACAATCTTCCAAGAGGAGATGAGGGAACAAGATGAGAGGAAAGCCAAAATATCGAGGACCAGAAAGGGAGCTGAAATTTTAGCTCAGCATGGTAAGTTTATCGAAGAAGAATATTGGATGAAGTCTCCTGCTCCCCTGCCTTATTCATGGAACCTTGACTGTATTAATTAGAGTTGGGTGTACTTTGACTGCCTTCACCTGTTTTGATCCTGACCCTCAAGGGTTGTATCTGTAACTGCCTCAATAGGTTAGTGAGTAGATTGAGGGATGGGCAAAGGGGGCGACGGTTGTTGCAGGAAGGAAAGAGACAATTATTCTGGTAAGTGTTCCCAGCAACATCTGAAATGTTATAGAATTTTAACAGCGAGTGAACAATTTTTCCTTGGGTTAAGCTTGGCTGGGGAAATGGATGACATATTGCAATTCCCCTTTCTGCTCTTAGAATCATACAGTGCAGAAGAGGCCCTTCGGCCCATCGAATCTGCACCAACACACGCGAGAAACACTTGAACTCCCACCTAATCCCATCTACCAGCGCTTGGCCCATAGCCTTGAATGTTATAACTATGCTCTTTTATGATATGGCGAGTTAAATCAGCCTGGATGTCTGCTCCTGAAATCCAGCCAATAATCTTGGCTTGATATAGAAGCTGTGGACTATATGGTGATCTTTCAGTTTCCATTGCTCACCTAGATTACTTTTTATTTCTAGACCATTGTGATTGTCTATTTTGAAATAAATTGAATATAACTTTTCCTCTAGGTGAAAATACAGATCTTAGTAATGTTCCATACTTAGAAATTGCAGATCAGAAAGGACGCCCCATCCCTATTCCTGCTGTAGAAAAAAAGGCAAGTGGCTTGTGTCTAATGGATAAGTTTCTCAGCTCATTGTACAGCTTTCTAGCAATATTGCCGTGCTTAGCTTGTTAATATCTTTACATTTGAATCAGGACTGAATGGGATGTGGTTTAGTATATAGGAATTCTATGCTTGGATCAGGTTTGTGTTTACCAAATATGGCATTTCATGTGTGTCCAACAAACCACCATGAATAGTTTCTAAGCATCAATTCTATATTCCCACCTATCCTCTGGGAAGGCACTGAGAGTCCAGGTAATAATTGGATCATCTTGATGCTTAGATTACTTTTAAGATAGACCAAAAAAAAATCTTTCTTGAAGGAGTTGGGGGAATTTTATTATGTGGAGATGCCGGCGTTGGACTGGGGTAAATACAGTAAGAAGTTTAACAACGCCAGGTTAAAGTCCAACAGGTTTATTTGGTAGCAAAAGCCACAAGCTTTCGGAGCCTTAAGCCCCTTCTTCAGGTGAGTGGGAATTCTGTTCACAAACAGGGCATATAAAGACACAAACTCAATTTACAGAATAATGGTTGGAATGCGAATACTTACAACTAATCAAGTATTTTAAGGTACAAACAATGTGAGTGGAGAGAGCATTAAGACAGGTTAAAGAGATGTGTATTGTCTCCAGACAGGACAGCCAGTGAGACTCTGCAGGTCCAGGCAAGCTGTGGGGATTACAGATAGTGTGACATGAACCCGATATTCCGGTTTAGGCCGTCCTCATGTGTGCGGAACTTGGCTATCAGTTTCTGCTCAGCGACTCTGCGCCGTGGTGTGTCGTGAAGGCCGCCTTGGAGAACGCTTACCCAAATATCAGAGGCCGAATGATATCCGAACGGGCATTTGGCCTCTGATATTCAGGTAAGCTCACCTTACCTTATGGATATTCCAAGGCGGCCTTCACGAAACACGACGGCGCAGAGTCGCTGAGCAGAAACTGATAGCCAAGTTCCGCACACATGAGGACGGCCTCAACCGGAATATCGGGTTCATGTCACACTATCTGTAATCCCCACAGCTTGCCTGGACCTGCAGAGTCTCACTGGCTGTCCTGTCTGGAGACAATACACATCTCTTTAACCTGTCTTAATGTTCTCTCCACTCACATTGTTTGTACCTTAAAGACTTGATTAGCTGTAAGTATTCGCATTCCAACCATTATTCTGTAAATTGAGTTTGTGTCTTTATATGCCCTGTTTGTGAACAGAATTTCCACTCGCCTGAAGAAGGGGCTTAAGGCTTTTGCTACCAAATAGACCTGTTGAACTTTAACCTGGTGGTGTTAAACTTCTTATGGAATTTTATTAGTCATGATGATTTTTAAAAATTTCTTCTGAATGTTGGTGACTTTGACAAAGCCACATCTGCTGGCCTTCACTAATTTCTCCCTTTTTCAATCCCTGCTATATTTCTTCTGGTGATGGTACTCACAGAATACCACCACCCCCCCCCCCCCCCCCCCCACCAGCCGCCACACATGTGCGCACGCGCACACACTTGCACAATACACTGTACGAGGCCAAGACAATGAGACAACCTATTCCCATTTGTAGGTTTCACACTCCCCCAGGCAGTTCTGCAAAGTAGCATGGAATAGCAGGACGAGCTTCCTTTCTCCTGCAGTGAATAAGCAAGACATTGAAATGAACAAAAATTTGTATGATGCCTTCCTCCTTTTCCGACATTCCTTAAAACCTACCTACCTCTTTGACCAACCGTTTGGCTGTCTGACCTATAATCTCCTTAAGTGGCTCAGTGTCATACTTTAGTTTATGCCTTTTCATTAAATTTGTTGTTACCAATACCAAACTTCTTCCAGTGCTCCAAATGTTGTACCCTTTAATTTTTTTCATCTCAGAAAGCAACTTGGTAAAGATTCACTGGCTGTTAATTGCACAGTGTTCAACTTAATCTAGATCTAGGCAACTAAAAACAGATGAAGCACTTGAAGAATACAGGGAAAGTAGAAAAGATCTCAAATAGGGAGTTGGGAGGGGTACGAAATGTCCTTGGTGGGCAGGATTAAGTAGAATCCCAAGATATTTTATACGCATTAGGAACAAGAGGACAGCTAGAGAAGCTAGTCCACTCGAGGATAAAGGAGGGAAATTTATGCATAGAACCAAAGGAAGTGGGTGAGATCCTTCATGAGTACTTTACATCGGTATTCACAAAGGAGAGGGACTCGTTGATTGATCATGTCTTGGAGGGGTATGTAAACCCTCTAGAGCAAGTCATCATTGAGGGAGGAAGTGTTGGGTGTATTTAAAAAGCATGAAGGTAGACAAAACCCCAGAGCCAGATGGCATCGATCCCAGATTTCTGAGGGAGACAGGAGAGGAAATTGTTGGGTCTCTAACAGAAATCTTTGTGCCCCTGTGGGCCACAGGTGAGGTCCCAGAGGATTGGAGGAAAGCCAATGTTATTTAAGAGGCGTAGCAAGGATAACCTGGGTAATTATAGGCCAGTGAACTTGATGTCAGTGATAGAGAAACTGTTGGAGAAGATTCTTAGGGATAAGATCTATACGTATTTGGAACTGAATGGTCTTATTAGCGACAGCATGGTTTTGTACGAGGGAGGTCATATCTCACTAATTTGCATTTTTTGAGGAGGTGACAAAAATGATTGACGAGGGAATTGCCGTGGATGTTGTCTACACGGACTGCGGTAAAGCATTAGACAAGGTCCCTCATGGCAGCAAAAGGTTAAATCACATGGGATCAAGGGTGAACTAGCTAGATGGATTCAGAACTGGTTTGGCCATAGAAAACAGAGGGTAGCGGTGGAAGGGTGTTTTTCTAAATGGAGATCTGTAACTAGCAGTGTTCTGCAGGGATCAGTGTTGGGATCTCTGTTTGTAATATATAAGTGACTTGGACAAAAACGTAGCTGGTCTGATTTGGCAAGTTTGCGGATGATACTAAGATTGCTGGGAGTTGCGGATGGTGTTGAAGATTCAGAGAATACAGCAGGATTATAGGCTGGAAAATTGGGCGGAGAAATGGCAGATGGAATTTAATCTGCACAAGTGCACGATGATGCATTTTGGTAGATCAAATTCAGGGAGGAACTATAAAATAAATGGCAGAACCATCAGGAACATAGGCACAGAGATCTGGGAGTACAGGTCCACAGATCCTTTAAAGTGGCAGCACAGGTGGAAAAGGTGGTGAAAGCATTCGGCATGCTTGCCTTCATCGGCCGGGGCATTAAGTATAAAAGTTGGCAAATTATGTTAGTTATATAAAACATTGGTTAGGCCACATTTGGAATACTGTGTCCAATTCTGGTCACCGCACTACCAGAAGGACATGGAGGCTTTGGAGGGAGTACAGAAAAGCTTTACCAGGATGTTGCCTGGTATTAGTTATGAGAAGAGATTGAGATTGTTCTCCCTGGAAAGACAGAGGCTGAGGGGCGACCTGATAGAAGTTTATAAAGTTATGAGGGGCATAGGTGAACAGTGGAAGCTTTTTTCCAGGACAGAAATGACAATTTCAAGGGGGCACAAGTTCAAGGTAAGGGGAGGAAAGGTTCAGTGAAGATGTGCAGAGTTTTTTACACAGAGGGTGGTGGGGGCCTGGAATGCACTGCCAAGTGAGGTGGTTGAGGCAGATACATTAGCGACATTTGAGACTAACTGGATAGACACATGAACGAGTGGGGAATAGAGGGATACAAATGGTTGGTCTAGAAAGGACAACGTGATTGGCACAGGCTTGGTAGGTCGAAGGGCCTGCTCCTGTGCTGTACTGTTCTTTGTTAACAGTTCCTGCAATAAGCTTTATGATTTAAATTCCTGTTTTATTTGCTTGCTAGGCACTTTTATTAGCTATGACACTCCACGAAAAAGGCAGAGCATTTATGAAGAAGAAAGATTATGCTTCGGCCCTGTTGTATCTGTTGGACGCTGACGAAGAATTTGGGTAACTATTACTGTTTTCACATTGTTTCATTTACATACGACATTGAAGATCTTCCAGGACAGATGATGATGTTTTCCCCTTTATTGCACCCAACAATCCTGTGCCTTCCAGAACTTTCCTTTCCTTCTGCAAGAAATTCTACAGTGTTTTTGTCAAATACTTTGTTTATATTTCCAAATTCAAATGTTTCATCAGCATTTGGTCTGGAATAAGAACCTGGACCTTATTCCCTGCCCTCACCGTAGTTTTCACCAGTGCCGTGGCTAATGGAGTCCAGACCCGTATTACTTGAAAGGAATTTCTTCTGTGGCTTTTTTTTAAAAAACAGCACACCACGCCACCATGTGAAACCCAGGCTTTAGTTGTTGTCCTGCAATTCGTGATGAATTATGCTGATTGTAATTTTAATATTAACATTTATAATTGAAGGTCTGCTTTCTAATTCAAATATTTGACTATATACTCTATTGGAGGAGGGAAAAATAGCACAATTGACCTTCATATTATTCAATGTTCGCATTTCTTATTCTGTGGCAGTAACATTTAATTTGGATAGCTAAGCTAAAGATCTCCCCCTTCCCCCTCCTATCTCCTCTTCAATTCTCCTCGAACCAAGGTTTGCATCTTTTTTGATATTTACACAATTCTGTAATTGTTTATTAGTTATGAATTAGTTTCACCGGAAGATTTTCCTCCCTTTTTGATTGCCTTTGATTAACTTAGTTGTACAGTTGCTACTTCGATCTGTCTGCTGGCTATCCAGGCTTTGTTTCAAATCGAGTCTTGATTCCCACTTAATGGGAATAAAGTTGACAATAAGTGATATGTGAAATGTGAAGCATACTGATTTAATCTGCATCCGAGCAAGATCTGCTTTACTGGATCTGCTTTAATAATGATGCTAGATGCCCAAAATGGAAAGTTTGTTTTACATAAAAGAAAAAGCTTCCGTTTATATAGCGCTTTTCATGAGCTGGGCATTCTGGAATCACAGAACCAAAATCACAGAATTGTTACAGCGCAGGAGGAGGCCTTTCAGCCCACTGTGTCTGCACCGGCTCTCCACATGAGCACGGTGCTGTTCCCCTGCCTTCTGTGCCCCTGCATATTGTTTCTATTCAAGTAAAAATCTGATGCCCTCTTTAATGTCTTGATTGAACCTGCCTCCTCCACACTTCCAGTCAGTGCATTTTAGACCATAAAACTTGGGTGCAGAAGAGGCCATGTGGTCCATTGAGTCTCTTCCGCCATTCAATGAGATCACGACTGATCTGCTGTGATAATCCTCAGCTCCATTTTCCTGCCTGATCCCCATAACTCTTGATTCCCTTACTGATTAAAAATCTGTCTATTTCTGCCTTGAACATATTTAACGATCCAGTTTCTACAGCCTTCTGCGATAAAGAATTCCGTAGATTCACTACCCCAGAAGAAATTTCTCCTCTTTAGCTTAAACATGCAACCCCTTACTCTGAGATTTTATCCTCTGGTCATCATGGGCAAACAATATCACAGCACTCATTATGTGAAAAAATCATTGGATTTCTCCCTATCTACTCTGTCCAGCCCCCCAATGATTTTGAACATCTCGATCAAGTCTCCTTTTAGCCGCCTTCTCTCCAAGGAGGACTGTCCCAACCTCCAATCTATACTTATAGAATATAGAACACTACAGCATAGGAACAGGCCCCATGATGTTGTGCCGAACATGACGTCAAATTAAGCTAATCCCTTCTGCCTGCCAGTCCATATCCCTCTATTCCTTGTATATTCATGTGCTTATCTAAACACCCCTAGTGTATCTGTCTCCACCACCACCCCATGCAGTGCGTTCCAGACACCTACCACTCTGTGTAAAAATATAACCTTGCCCCTCGCATCTCCTTTGAACTTCCCCTCTCACTTAAAGTGCATGTCCCCTCGTGTTAGACATGTCAACTCTTGGCGGGGTGGGGGGAAGACTCTTACTGTCAACCCTATCTATGCCTCTCATAATTTTATAAACTTCTATCAGGTCTCCCCTCAGCCTGTGCCAATCCAGAGAAAACAACCCTAGTTTGTCCAGCCTCCCCTTACAGCTCATACCCCCTAATCCGGGCAGCATCCTGGTAAACCTCTTCTGCACCCACTCCAAAGCCTCTTATGTCCTTCCTGTAGTTTGACGACCAGAATTGAACGCAGTACTCCTGTGTGGCCTAACCAAAGTTTTTAAAAGACTCAATGCCCTGACCAATAAAGGCAAGCATGCCATACGCTTTCTTTACTACACTATCTACTTGTGTGGCTACTTTCAGGGAGCTATGGACTTGAACCCCAAGATTCCTCTGTACATCAATGCTGTTTAGGGTCCTGCTATTGACTTTATACTTACCCTTAACATTTGATCTCCCAAAGTGCAGCACCTCTCACTTGCTGGGATTAAACTCCATCTGCCATTTCTCTGCATATATCTGCAACTGATCTGTATCCTTTGACAAACTATCTTTGTGTCATCTGCAAACTTACTAACCCACCCATCTATGTTTTCAAACAAGTCATTTGTATCTATCACAAAGAGCAGAGGTCCCAGTACAGATCCCAGTGGGAACACCACTAGTCGTGGACCTCCAGCCAGAAAAACACCCTTCCACCACTATTCTCTGACTTCTATAGGCAAGCCAATTCTGAATCCAAGCGGCCAAGTCACCCTGGATCCCATGCATCTTAATATTCTGGATGAGCCTAACATGAGGGACCTTGTTGAAAGCCTTACTAAAATCCATGTAGACAACATCCACTGCTCTACCCTCATCAATCACCTTCATCTCCTCCTCAAAATAATCAGTCAAGTTAGTAAGACATCATCTGCCCCACACACAGTCATGCTGACTTTCCCTGATACTTTCCCCATACTTTTCCAAATGCATGTAAATCCTATCCCTAAGAATCCTCTCCAATAGCTTCCCAAAAATTGATGTGAGACTCGCCGGTCTATAATTTCCAGGATTTTCCCCATTTCCTTCCTTGAACAGAGGAACAGTATTAGCTACTTGCCAGTCCTCTGGGACCTCTCCAATGGCTAATGAGGATCTTTGTCAGGGCCCCAGCAGTCTCCTCTCTTGCCCCTCTCAATTACCTGAGGTAGATCCCATCGGACCCTGGGGACCTATTCACAATGCTTTTCAAAAGACTCAACACCACTTCTTTCTTGATCTCAATGCATGTTAGCATGCTCCGCACTAATCTCACTGTCCTCCATGACCTTCTCCTTGGTGAATACCAATGCATGACAGAAGTTTATCATCTCTGGAATCATTCTGCACTCTCTCCAGTGACTTCGTATCCTTCCTATATTGTGATCCCAGAACTGTGAACGCCAGTGAAGTACTTTTGAAGTCATTGTTTAGTTTAGTTTAGTGTCTGTCTTGTGTGCACAATTTGCATAAATCTCAAACTGTCAACTATAAATCTTTTGTGATTTAAATGATGTATTGATATATAGTTTATGGTCCTAGAAAATGTGGGTCTGAGCTCCTGAACATCGTAGATAATCATGCTGTCCTACAACTGGAAGTAGTTTGGTGTTATCTTCAGCTGGAGCAGCTTGACTGCCTTCGTGACGCAGAAGGGAGATTAAAACGCGCCCAAACGCGACTGAATAATTGCTACGGAGAGAACCTGGAGCGACTCTACAACCTGAAGGTTTGTTATTTCATGTTCTTAAACTTGTTGGATAACTTTGCTTTGTTTAGGTAAAATACAGATTTTCTACAAAATTACAAATCGACCGTAAATTTGCAATGTAAATGCACAGCTGAGAGCAGCAATAATTTCCCCAATTTTGACTTAACTGTTACAAACGATATGGTTTACTTTTGTCATGTCACTTGACCCTTTAAATGAGCTTTAATGCATGCAATCACTGCCAGCCTGGTGACTTTGGCAGTATTTCCAAGCGATGGCCAGAGCTGAGTGCTTTTGATGTTGATTTATGCACCTATATGTTTTGTTTTTTTTCATTACTCATTTTGCATTTCATAGGGTAACACTGCCAATGAGCAGGTGCTTTACTTGCGACTCAAGCTTCTTCAGGGAGTGGTATTGTACCATAAAGGAAAGCTGGATCAGACTAAAAATCATCTCAATGAGGTGCAGGCTTTTATCTTGATTTCTGTTTGTAGTTTTTTTCAATATCACTTTTAGTTCCATTTGGTTCTGCAGTAAGGTTTATTTCATTTGGCAGTAAAATGCATTACCTTTTATTACTCTTTTTTATTTCAAACACAATTTTTTTGGAATTTTGGATTCCAGTAATGTGTGAAGTGAAATGTGTGGGAAAATATTGCTACGATTCGTAGAAATCAAATCATAGAAAATGGTGGCAGCACAGAAGGAAACCATTTAACCTGTTGTCTGTGCCAGCTTTCTGCCAGAGGAATTCAGTTAGTCCCTGTCCCTTGTTCTTCATGGTCCTACAAACATTTTCTTTGTTCATCCAATTCTTCGAAAATCATAATTGAACCTCCTTCCCTTTAAATCTGCATCCCCCCAGTCCTTGACCCCTCCACCAATGTGAATCTCTATCTAGACCCTTCACAATTTTGCATCATTCTACGAAATATCCTCTCTACTTGTTCTTCCCGGCGCAGAACAGTCTCCGCTTGCTCCTGTCTGTCCAGTTTCTCAGAATCATTTGTGTAAATCATTTCTGCACCCTTTCTTAAAGCCTTCACATCCTTCCTAAAGTGTGGTCAATCAGAATTGGACACAATACTCCAGTTGAGGCCAAACCAGTGATTCATAAAGCAAGGAAATTATGATGAATCTTTTGTACTTATCGAGCCCAGAATCTCATTTGCCTTTTTAATTGCTTTCTCTGGCTGCCCTTTCACTGTGCACCTATACTCCAGGTCTCTGTCCCCACACTCAGTTTTGAATTGTACCCTCTATTGTACATTGACTCTCCTCTTTTTTTCTTAATTTTTTTCAACACCAGGTTAACATCCAACAGGTTTATTTGGTAGCACAAGCTTTTGGACTGCTACTCCATCAGATGAGCCACTTCATGGAGTAGTGCACCGAAAGCTCGTGCTACTAAATGAACCTGTTGGACTTCAACCTGGTGTTGTGAGACTACTTACTGTGCCCCCCTCGGTCCAATGCCAGCATCTCCACATCATTCTTTTTTTTTGTATCAGTTCGCACTTCTCTGCATTAAATTTCATCACGATTTCTCTCCTGTTTATTTGATTTAGGCAGAAATGTTATTGGGAAAGCTTTCTGTGGATGATAAAAAGGTGGTGCAACTCATGAGTCTTGGATTCACAGCCCAGGAGGCAAGGTTAGGTTTGCGAGCATGTAACGATGATATTGACTTTGCTGCATCACATATCTACCAGAGACGAGAGGTAATTTATATTTAAGTATTTCTAGTAATGTAACCTGTTGTCACCTCATATTGAATCTGCCTTGAGGGATCTCCTCTGGTTCACTGATGCTGGCCATTCCTGTAAACAATGCTCTCATTGAGTTCCATTATTTCAGGGTGGTGGTGGCCCTGATAGGGCCGAAAAGGCAGGGTAACGCCACCTCCACTCTGGGGCAGATTTCAGGCTCATTTTGCAGCTAATGGAGCAGTTTGTTTTCTAGAAAATATGTTCCAATCTTAACTTCAATTCCCTCTTTGTAAATGAGGCAATGCAGTAAACCACACTGGATTTTCTTACGGACTGAAAGACAATTTTGGTCTGTCTAACTCTGAAGCACTTGAGGCTTATACAGATTTTTACAATATACTAAACTAGACTCTTTTCACCTTCCTGTCAAAAGACTGACTAAAAAGGACTGACCTGGGTTTTTTATTGTGGGTTTTTTCCTCATTTTTGCTCTTGACCTGACCATTTAACAAAACTGACCACCACTGAAGTTTGTAGTGTCTTGATGGAGAATGACAATTTTCCCACGTTGTGACGGATGATGGAGGTTCCCCTACAGATGTTTGCTTAACTTTGTTTATTTGAAAACTAGGAATTATGTTCTCCCAATGCTACTCCCCATCTCTGGATTAGGACTGTGGATGTGGCAATAAGGGCAGAAGAAGCCTGATTACTGATTTGAATGACCAGCCTTTACTTGATGAATCCCATCTTTCTTCCTTCATTAGCCTTGGTCCACAAGAGGCCATAGGCATCTCTTTAAGACTTACGTTTAAGACTTACCTGGATAGTCACATGAGCAGCCTGGGAATGGAGGGATACAAACGATTGGTCTAGTTGGACCAAGGAGCGGCACAGGCTTGGAGGGCTGAAGAGCCTGTTTCCTGTGCTGTACTGTTCTTTGTTCTCTTTAACAGAGAGAGACAAGAGGCTTGGTGTTTTTCCAAATTTAGTTTCTTCATTTTTATAAATGAGCCAAGATTTTTAATTTGCCTCTTCGAACTCTTCCAATTGAAGTTATCCAGACTTTAACTGACTTATTTTCTGTGCTGTATTCTGCAGGAGAAAGCTGAAATACGGAGAAAAGAGAAAGCAGAGAGGAAAAGGAAAAAACAAGAAGCTGTGAATTCCTTGGTGGCGATGGGCTATTCGGAAAAAGCTGCTGCCAAGGCATTTAGATCAGCGAATAATAACTTGGATCGTGCCATAGAGGTCAGTCACTTTCACTGCTCAGAATTGTCTAGTGTCTTCAAAAGTTATTGGGAGTTTTTTTTAGTTTATTTATTAGTGTCACAAGTAGGCTTACATTAACACTGCAATGAAGTTACTGTGAAAATCCCCTAGTCACCACACTTGTCACCTGTTTGGGTGCACTGAGGGGGAATTTGGCATGGCCAATGCACCTAACCAGCACGTCTTTCGGACTGTCGGAGGAAACCAGAGCACCCGGAGGAAACCCACGCAGACACAGGGAGAACATGCAAACTCCACACTGACAGTGACCCAAGCTGGGAATTGAATCCGAGTCCCTGGCGTTGTGAGGCAGCAGTGCTAACCACTGCCACCGTGCTGAGTTTGAGTCTATAAGATGAAATAAGTTGCACCGCATTTTACTGCTGACTAATGGAGGTTCCAGTTAAAACTGGTGAAGAAATACCCCTAGAAAACTGACCATTGTAGTGGTGGCACAGTGGTTCGAGCTGCTGCCTTGCAGTGCCAGGAATCCTGGTTCGATTCCCGGCTTGGGTCACTGTCTGACTTGATCTGACTTGAGCTACAAAAAACGTTATTTGCAGTTTTCTTTCAGTTACAGACTTCTTATAATTTAGGTTTTGCATTGCCCTTGCCCACCCTAGCCCTGACTGAGGAGCAGGGGTGCACAATGCTAATGGAGTCCATCAAGGGTGGGGAGGAGGAACAGTGTGAGTGGGCTGGGATCCACCTACTGTCCTTCTTGCCTGTAGGTGCTGCTCTGCCTGCCTTTTATGGGCAGCATGGTGGCACAGTGGTTAGCACTGCTGCATTACTGCACCAGGGACCCAGGTTCGATTCCTGGCTTGGGTCACTGTCTGTGTGGAGTTTGTATGTTCTCCCCATGTCAGCGTGGGTTTCCTCCAGGTGCTCTGGTTTCCCCCCACACTCTGAAAGACGTGCTGGTTAGGTGCATTGATCCGAACAGGTGCCGGAGTGTGGTGACCAGGGGAATTTCATAGTAACTTCACTGCACTGTTAATGTAAGCCTTACTTGTAACTAATAAATAAACTATACTTTACTTTACCTTTAAAGGCCTCCTCCCATTCTTGCTGCAGATCAAAAGGGGCCCTGAGCTGGATGCTGATGGACTAAACATTTCCTTTCTCTTGGTGACTCCTATTAGATAAGAGTTAGAGCATTACTTGCTCTTTTTAGCTGAAGTCCTCAGAGAATTTACAAAATAAATGTTAGAATCTCCCAGCATGACTCGTAAGTCTTATTCAAAACTCTAACAGCAAGTGAACTGTAATAGATGAACATTACCTTTTTAAGTGGTGTTCAAAGTAATCTTCAACTTATCATAGAATCCCTACAGTGCAGAAGAGGCCATTTGGGCCATCAAGTCTGCACCGACTCTCTGACAGGCTCTCTCCCTGTAACCCCACATATCTACCATGGCTAAGCCATCTGATTCACAAATCTTGGGACACTAAAGGGGAATTTTTCATGGTTAATTCACCTAACCTGAACATCTTTGGACTGTGGGAGGAAACAGGATCACCCAGAGGAAACCCACGCAGAACATGCAAAATCCACATAGACAGTGACCCGAGGATGGAATCGAAACTGGGTCCCTGGCACTGTGAGGCGGCAGTGTTTACTCCCAATCTACTGATTGCTGTTAGGAGTTCAGAGAGTCCTTTAATGGGCGGCACGGTAGCACAGTGGTTAGCACTGCTGCTTCACAGCTCCAGGATCCCGGGTTCGATTCCCGGCTTGGGTCACTGTCTGTGTGGAGTTTGCACATTCTCCTCGTGTTTGTGTGGGTTTCCTCTGGGTGCTCCGGTTTCCTCCCACAGTCCAAAGATGTGCGGGTTAGGTTGATTGGCCAGGTTAAAAATTGCCCCTTAGAGTCCTGAGATGCGTAGGTTAGCGGGATTAGCAGGTAAATATGTGGGGGTAGGGCCTGGGTGGGATTGTGGTCGGTGCAGACTCGATGGGCCGAACGGCCTCCTGTATGATTTCTATGATCATTTCTAACAGTAGCAGAAAAAATGCCAATCAACCCTTTAACAATTCTACTGAGTGGCTATTCCTAGCCAAGTCTTTAAGTGCCTTATCACGATGGCATTTTTCAGCTGAAAATCTGATCTTGACAACCTCTGCGGCTCTTCAGTTGCTGACGTGTTTAATCGAGATAATCTACCAAAGTTCTCATCCTCTGAATATGCTGATTTTGTTTTTCAGACTTATGCACTTAATATCTCTGTTCAACAGTCGGGTGTTAAATTCTATTTGAACCCACCCATTTTAAATATACTAAACTTTGCTCATCACTCATAGGTTCCATTATTGTAGGTAATAATGACTTGCCTCATTGAATTTTCTTTCAGATACTTCAACGCAGCCCTGAGCCAGCCCACCTAGACGATGAAGAAGCTGGGCCAAGTAACAGAGTTGAAATCTCTGAAGAAACTATTAACCAGGTCTGCATTGTTGCTGTTCCGCAGTCACGGATAACTTGCACAAGCTTTCTGAAATTTCACAGCCTTGCTTGCCTATCAACAACGCTCCCAAATCCTGAGTTCCTCCTCTGCTCCCTCCAGTTTATTTTCCCCTTCTCAATCACCTTTAAGGCACAATTCTATGGCTGTGAACCACTACCATGTATGTCTCGCCCAATCGTTCTCTGCATGAACCTATATATAATGGTGGCCCAGATCTTCCTTGCAATGATCAGATTGCCACTTCACTCATAGATCCCTCAACTTGATGCTGATAGACATTTTTCTGGGCTCTTCCAAGCCTGGCTTCCAAAGAAAGGCAGAGCGTGTGTCCTTCGGGAAGATGGGGCAATCCCCCTTCACTGTACTGCCTGCTGTAAGCTAAGTTTTTGTGAATGGGTCGGTAGTTGATGAGTGAGGTGGCAGAGGGGTTGGGTGGGGGGGAGGGGGGGCAGTTGTGAAGGGAGGGTCAGTTGTGTACCCAGGTGTTAGACTAAGTTTTAATCTGTTTAACATTTTCTTAGTAACAACCCAAGAACCGTGCAGTCTCTGCCTTTAACCTCTGTAGCCAAATGAAGCTGTGATCTGAACCCCAGACATGACATTATTACCAGTCGCTATTGGACTGGCTCTCTAAATCAAGTTCCTTGTAGTTTTTTTAATGGAAAAACTTAAATGTCAGTGCCTCTTCGTTACACATGGATGATCACTTGGTGTTGGGTTTTTTAACTTGGTGTCAGACTTTTTATTTTTTGACATTTTTTTTGGTTTACTGAGATCCATATTACTGTTTATGCTAGTAATGAAATAAGTGTAACTTCAGTGTTAAAATTCAAGGCTAGAGAACCTTGATAATCAGAGTCTACTTTTAATGAGTTTCTGATGTATCAAAATTTCTGATTTCCGTGATGATTTTAATTATAGATCAATACGTTTAAAGGATGTTCTTCCCCTTTTCAAAAATTATAGGTGGCGTTTCTGGGCTTTGATCACTCTGCTGCAGAAATTGCCCTCAGGAGATTTAATGGGAACATTGAGCGTGCTGTTCAGGCGCTGATAGATCACGGTGGCTATCTTCCATCGAGTCTACTTAATTCGCCTCCCTCATCGTCTTCACCAGAGGATATGGAGATTGAAGGTGATTTAAATACACTAATTTGCAAGTCTATACCATGCTTGTGTCTGAATGCGCAAAAAGTGAGAATTGTGAAGCGTGAGGGGGGAAAAAAGCACCTTTTTAAGTCTGTGTCTTCTTCCAAACAGAGGGTGTTGCCTCTGTTTTTGACTTGGTATATGTGACCATTCCCAACCTATTCCTTCCTTGTTTCTTTTAGAATATTTCCAGGCTGACATTACAGCGCTATCTTATGCTGTAGTATAATGACTGTTGCGAGGAAAATGTTTCCTCTGTGATGGAGGCAAATAAAAGCTCCTAACTCCTATTCGTGTTTTATACCTTGCTATAGCAACAAATAAGAAAAGAACTGAGATGAATTTTAAGGTCAGGTACATTTTAGAATCCCTTTGGGCAACTGTTGTCAACATGAATAGGTCTGGATAGGGTAGACTCTCAGAGGCTATTTCCAAGGGCTGAAATGGTTGCTACGAGAGGACACAGGTTTAAGGTGCTGGGGGGGTAGGTACAGAGGAGATGTCAGGGGTAAGTTTTTCACTCAGAGGGTGGTGGGTGAGTGGAATCGGCTGACGTCGGTGGTGGTGGAGGCAAACTCGTTGGGGTCTTTTAAGAGACTTCTGGATGAGTACATGGGATTTAATGGGATTGAGGGCTATAGATAGGCCTAGAGGTAGGGATATGATCAGCGCAACTTGTGGGCCGAAGGGCCTGTTTGTGCTGTGGCTTTCTATGTTCTATGTTCTATGAATCTCCTCCAGGCCAAGTGTAATGCACGGCAGCTGAAGGGTAAATCTTTTTAAACGATGGGCAACAAGAGAGCAATGGAGGCTGATCATTGAATATGTTCATTGATCAATAGGGGTGTTGAGGGTTATATAGGGGGCAGACAGGAAAGTAGAGTAGAGACCACAATCAGATAAGTCTTGATGAATGGCACATTCTCCTAATTCTTGTGTTCTCTACAGCAGTGCAACATTTCTTCCCCACAGCACTCTGGTTGTCGTCATAGAAACATAGAAAAGTACAGCACAAAACAGGCCCTTCGGCCCCACAAGTTGTGTCGAACATATCCCTACCTTTTAGGCCTACCTATAACCCTCCATCCTATTAAGTCCCATGTACTCATCCAGGAGTCTCTTAAAAGACCCTATTGAGTTTGCCTCCACCAGCATTGACGACAGCCAATTCCACTCGCCCACCACCCTCTGTGTGAAAAACTTCCCCCTAACATTTCCCCTGTACCTATCCCCTAGCACCTTAAACCTGTGTCCTCTCGTAGCAGCCATTTCCACCTTGGGGAAAAAGCCTCTGAGAGTCCACCTGATCTATGCCTCTCAACATCTTATATACCTCTATCAGGTCACCTCTCATCCTTCGTCTCTCCAAGGAGAAAAGACCGAGCTCCCTCAGCCTATCCTCATAAGGCATGCCACTCAATCCAGGCAACATCCTTGTAAATCTCCTTTGCACCCTTTCAATCTTTTCCACATCCTTCCTGTAATGAGGCGACCAGAACTGAGCACAGTACTCCAAGTGGGGTCCGACGAGGGTCTTATAAAGCTGCATCATTATCCCCAGACTCCTAAACTCAATCCCTCGATTGATAAAGACCAGCACACCATACGCCGCCTTAACCACCTCCTCCACCTGCGGGGCCGATTTTAGAGTCCTATGGACCTGAACCCCAAGGTCCTTTTGATCCTCCACAGTACTAAGAGTCTTTCCCTTTATATAGTACTCCTTTATCCTATTTGACCTGCCAAAATGGGCCACTACGCATTTATCTGGGTTGAAGTCCATCTGCCACTTCTCTGCCCAGTCTTGCATCCTATCTATGTCCCTCTGTAACTTCTGACATCCCTCCAGACTATCCACAACCCCACCAACCTTCGTGTCATCGGCAAACTTACGATCCCATCCCTCCACTTCCTCATCCAGGTCATTTATGAAAATGACAAACAGCAAGGGTCCCAGAACAGATCCCTGGGGCACACCACTGGTGACCGACCTCCATTTAGAAAAAGACCCATCTATACGCGCACTCTGCCTCCTTTCGGCAAGCAGGTTCTGGATCCACAGGGCAGCAGCCCCTTGGATCCCATGCCCTCTCACTTTTTCTAGAAGCCTTGCATGGGGGACCTTATCGAACGCCTTGCTAAAATCCATATAAACCACATCTACCGCTTTCCCTTCGTCAATGTGTTTAGTCACATTTTCGAAGAACTCCACCACGCTCGTACAGCACGATCATGTGCATATTTATGAATTTTTTTACTATTTTTTTCCACTGACTAAGAACCAGATTAAGAAATGACAAATTAATTTCATATATAGAATTCTGCAGCTAGCAGTCATCGCCTCCCTGTTTGAAAGGGTGATTCCTGTTACTTGGTGACTTTATTTCTTGTGTGCTTAGTGTTGCTGTTTCTTGGAATGTGTGCATGGATGAGTGGAAAAGATATTCCCTCCTATTTATTACCCCTGGATAAATATATGGTTTCATCTGGTAACACTACCATTCGGACTTTCTGCCCAATACTTCACTGAAAGGCCATAGTATGAGGATCCATTCTTTGAACAGAACCTTGTGCTTCTGTAAGCAGCATAATATGCCCAGGGTTAATGGTGGGGCCTTAACTGTGACTCCAATCACTGGAGATCAAATTGGACGCTCACTTTCTTCACAGATCCTTTCTGGAAAAATGCCAACTGACAAATGCAGACTGAAGCAACTGTTCTGAAACAGTAAATGCAACATTTGGAGGAAACCAGTTTGCTCTTAATTTTACATGTATCCTGTATAAATCTATATAAAATTAAGTGGATTATTAGCCAGAACTTGACATGGGAGAATCCTTCCATTCTTTCAGTCCAAGTTTAGCTATCCAGTTTTTTTTATGTTCACTCTTGCGATATGAAAGTCAACTGGTAAGGCCAATATTTATCAATTCCTAACTGCCCTTGAGCAAGTGATGGTGAACTGCCGCAGTCCACATAATGTAGGTACATCCACAGTGCTGTTAGGGATCAAGTTCCAGGGTATTTATGCAGTGACTGTGAAGGAACAGCAATGTTCAAAGTCAGGATGGTGTGTGACTTGGGGGAAACTTGCAGGTGGTGGTGTTCCCATGTATCTGTTGCCCTTGTCCTTCTAGGTGGTAGAGGTCGTGCGTTTGGAAGGTGCTGCCGGAGGAGCCGTGGTGAGTTGCTGCAGTGCATCTTGTGGATAGTAATAAGTGCTGCTGCTGTGTGCTAGTGGTGGAGGGAGTGAATGTTAAACATAGTGGATACGGTGCCAATCAAGCAAACTGCATTGTCTTGTGTAGTGTTGAGCTTCTTGAGTGTTGTTGGAACTGCACTCATCCAGGCAAGTGGAGAGTATTCCTTCACACTCCTGACTTGTGCCTTGTAGATGGTGGACACTACAGGCTTTGGGGAGTCAGGAGGTGTAGGACATTGCAGAATTCCCAGCCTCTGAACTGCTCTTGTAGCCACAGCAGTATTTATATAGCTGATTCTGTTCAGTTTCTGGTTATTGGTAGAATGTTGATCGTGGGTGACTTCGAGTCCCTTCCACCCTGATGTGGGACTGTGACAGCCAAGACCAATGTCTACATAAATGTAAATCTAGCAGTGACTGCTGTTAGTATTTAGGCCCAACAGCTAATTAATATTGTGTGAACTATATTTTTTACCTATTGCTAAATTGAAGTGTCTTAAATTTCAGCCAAGAATTTAAAAATTGCTTTTTATTTTGTGCCTGCCACCAGAGTCCTCGGAAGAAAAACAAAGGGAACGTGAAATTGTGGAAGAGGTTTTGGCAGATATCCCGGAACATGAAGAGGACTACCTTGACATGACCCTGGAGGAGGAGAGGGAGGTCATTATCAAGTACAAGACTTGGCTACAAGGGTCACACCAATTATGAGCAGTGAAGGAGTCGGTGTTAAAACCCGGTCACTGAATTGTGCCTCATGCACCTGTCTAGAAAATATGCCTTTTTATATTTTAATGGTTCACCAACTTTTTAAAAAAACTTTCTGTTAATGATTTAATTGCCAATTTTTTTTAATTTAAAAACCTGAAGCCATGGCATCCTTTAAAAATGAAATCAGCTTTTAGTGCAAATGTTAGCAATGAAAATGTGTTGCTCCGGTACCTTTTGCCGTAAATGCAGACAGTTAGTTTACCAGCAGTGTCCTCATTACCAAAATAGATGCTGGTGTTGCAGTAAACAGCAGATCCAAATTTGGCTGCTACTAATGCTGGGTACTTGTGTTTGACAAGGAGGTGCTGATTACTTGACTTCTCTGGATTTTGGTTTCACGTTTACTGAACTGCAAATTCTAGTTGGGGAAAGTTCAGTAGCATAAGAAAAGCCTGTCTGATTCGAGTTTTATGAGCTCAGTCAAACAGATTTCTGTCAAGTATATCTCCTTGAAGATGCTTTGATTGCATCACCAAGCTTTTACCTACTAGTGCAACAGTCTTAAATTGTGATTTTTGACAGTCAGGTTCAGTGGACAATATCATTTACTTGCTTGCCCCGATACTCATTTCTAATTGCAGAGAATATAATCAGTATTGGAAGCTTCCTGGTCACAGTTATCCATGGCTCTCAATTCCACACCTGGTTTTGTGCACCAGTCATTGTTGGGTCTGATTGCAATACACCCTAGAAAACCTAGAGGGGGTGTTTCAAGCATCGATGCTCAAAATTTTATTCTCAAAATTAGACCAGGGATTAGATTTGAGGTTGGAGACAAATGCAGGTGTGTTCGCAATAGCTGTTCTACCTCAAACTGAAGCCTTATCCGAGTGAGAATGACTTTGGAGATCTGCAAAGCAAGATTGAAGCAGAGATTTAGCAACCTTACCCCTGATGAGGCACACTTGTTTGGTGGCTTGTATTTGCTTTTTCCTCAGTATTTGGATCATGATGTTGTTCTTGTCTTCAGCACTTTTTTTTTAACCATAATCCCCCTTCACCTCCTGTGCTTCAGGGCTAACCTCCAAAGCAATTTGCTCCAGCAAAGTCAGGAGTGCCTCTCACTGATTTTCTAAATAACATACCTGGGACTCGATTGACTAGTGAGCTTTAACTGCTGACGGTAAAATCCTAATGGGTGCTTAAAATTAACTGGATACTGACTTTGAAAGGGGCAGCTGGGAGTTTAAAGATGTGAAAATAGGAATGATCTTTAACTTCAATAAAAATGTACAGATTTAAATAGAAAGCATACGCAATCCTATTTTTGAAAAATGTATTTTGTCTTAAAATTTGTGTACAGAGCCAATTCTTTCCAGCAATAACACTGACAGATTATTTTATAAAGTAAAATGTGCTGTAATGGATTGACTTGAGCTGAGCTGATCTTATCCTTTTATTTCTGACTAAATACTGGGCACATGACATGGGAATTCATCCATATTTGGCCTTGGGTCAGTGATGGCATCTTTTGCCTCGGGCACAGAATCCAGGCTGACATGTTCAGGAGGTGCCACCTTTCAGATGTGACAAACCAAGGCCTTCTCTACCAAACGTAAAACATCCTGTGGCGCTCTTTGAAGAATGGGGAGTTTCTGCCTGCTGTCCAGGCCAACGTTTGTTCCGGAACCCCCTTCAAATACTTTGCTTCATCAGATGCTTTTAACCGGATAGATTGGGAATGCAACAACTTGAATCAATTGTGATTTGTCAAACTTCAAAAGATCAGATTTTTATTTTTGCAGCCTGATTGAATGTTCCTCCCATCCTGACCGCCCCCAAGTACATTTCTGAATTTAAATGGCTGTGCTTCGTCAGGATGTCTTCTCCCTTTCCCTTTTTTTTTCTGTTTAATTTATTACTTTACCCAATGAATTATTGCCCCTCTCTGCTCTTGAAGTCGTGCTTCTTGGGAGTTGTAATTTTCAAGTAGTTTATAATACTCAAATAAAATGATACTGTGTATTGAATGCTTTGTGTGTGTGTGTGTACATGATTTAGAGTGGTTGCTATCTGGAATAATTGGATGTTACAGAAGCTAAATATAGTGCTGCCGCGGTTTCAAATCCCTAGCTGGCTCCTAAGCAAGATTGCAAAAGTCAGATGAGTCTAAAGGAAAAAGTTGACACCCTCCAGCATAGTTGGAATTGAAATGTCTGGATGGCAGCAGGCTCCAGGGACTGGATCTGTTGTCCAGCAGCTGATTCAAAGTTTCCTTCGCTGACAGTCTGCACGTGGTCAAGCATTGAGCTTTCAGTGGCCAAAGAAACAGCATTTAGAAGTGCTTTTGACAAGTGAAAAGATCATTTTGGTAGAGAAATCTGGGGAGATAAGAAAACTTAAAGGAATGGAAAGGATTGTAATAAAATACTTGATTGGGGGAAGGTCATTTGAAGTTTCGTAAAGAGAAAGGGCTGTGTGGAAAAGACTGAAGCTGCAGCAGAAGTGAAGTCTTCATTTTGTTGGCTGCCTCAAGGGTTGATGTGTATCTCAAAGTTTAGGAATGTCACAAACAGTTTTCTGTTTCAGTTCATATGCCAGCTGTTAACCCCCGACACGTGTGAAGCTTGTATCTGCTTTTTCCTCGGTATTCAGATCGTGATGCTGTTCTTGTCTTCAGCATTTTTTAACCATAATCCCCCTTCACTACCTGTGCTTCAGAGTGGACGCCCCTCGGCCCCAAAGCAATTTACTCCAGCAAAGTCAACAATGTCGCAATAACAGACCTGGCACTTTCTTGACAAATGAGGTGCAAATTCATAATCAAATTTCTGTAGTGTTCATTATCATCTCTCTCTACTCTTTTGCTGCGATGGGTAATTTGCAATCATCATCTTGGCTATGTAACCGGAATTCCTCTCTTGCCCATTTACATTTTGGCTGTCACTTTGGAACCATGACCCTTGCTGCCTTTCCCTAAATTCTGGGATTTTTTAATTCATTCGTGGGGTATGGGCATCATTGGCTGGCCAACATTTATTGCCCATCCCCAGTTGAGTCAACCACATTGCTCTGGAGTCTTGTGAAGGCCAGACCAGGTAAGGACGGCAGATTTTCTTCTGGACAATGTTGAACCAGATGGATTTTTCTGACAATTGACAATGGTTTCATGGTCATCAGTAAATTCTTAATTCCAGATATCTTTTATTGAATTCAAATTCCACCATCTGCTGTGGCGGAATTCGAACCCTGGTCCCCAGAACATTAGCTGAGTTCTGGATTAATAGTCTAGCAATAATACCACTAGGCCATCACCTCCCCTTTAATCCCTTCAGGCTTTTCTCTGCTGCTGCCTCCCCTTCTTGATCATTTCTTCCTTGTCAGTTACTTTGCTTCTAATTCCTAGCCCAAATTATCACTACTCCTCTGCTTTCCTACTTTCTTATTGCCATGCCAGGCTTGAAACGCATGAAATAGGAGCAGGAGTAGACCATGGAGCCCTTTGAACTTACTCCGCTGCCATTCAGTATGATTGTGGCTGCTCTCGAGCTTCAACTCTTTCTCCACCTCCTCCCATAGAATCCTTACAGCGCCAAAAGAGGCCATTCAGCCCATCGAGGCTGCACCGACAACAATCCCCCAGGCCCTAACCCTGTAACCCCATGTATTTACCCTGCTAGTCCCCCTGACACTAAGTGGCTATGCTAAATTGCCCATCAACCTAACCCACACATCTTTGGACTTAACTCTATAATTCCCCGCAAAACCAAAAATCATTTATCCCAGCCTAAAATGTTTTAAATCATGGGGCATCCACAACACAGGGTAGAGAATTCCAACAATTCACAACCCAAATAATGTCTCTTTACCTTGATCCTAAATGATTGGCCCCCTTATCCTGAAACTGTGCCCGTGTTTTAGACTCCTCCCAACAGGTGGAAATAGTATGTCCGTCCTATTAAATCTCAGGATAGGTTTTGATGCGAATGTACTTCATTTCCAGAGAATATAAGCTAAATTTGCACATCCATAAGTTCTGGTGGCACAGTGGTTAGCACTGCTGCCTCACAGGGCCAGGAGCCTGCGTTCCAGCCTTCGGTGACTGTCCATGTGGAGCTTGCACATTCTCCCCATGAGTTTCCTCCCATAGTCCAAAGATGTATAGGTTAGGAGGATTAGCGGGGTAAATGCGTAGGATTATGGGGATAGGGCAGTGGGTGGGTAAGATGATCGGTGCTGACTCAATGGGCTGCATTGTAGGGATTCGATGATTCTGCAGCTAGCTCTTAGAGTGGAGGCCATCGGATCTTGGTTTGTCGGATTTTAGTCCTTCAAATTTCACCAATATGTTTTCCTCTGCTGATATCAATTTCCTTACTTTTTAGCCCCTAGATTACCATTTATCTGACATGAAGCTTGTCTTCTACTGTGAAATCTGGCACCAAATATTTGCTCAGTGCTTTTGCCATTTCCTCATTCCCCGTGATTATTTCTCTTGACTCTGCTTCTAAGGGGCCAACATTTACTTCAGCTACATTCTTCCTGTATAATTATAAATGCTCTTACAATTAATTATATTCATGGCGAGTTTATTCATTCTACTTTTTCCATTTCCATCAACGTTTTGGTGACCTGGTTTTCAAGATGATCCAAATCCTCAGACTTGCTACTGTTTTTTTTTGCAGCACTGTAAGCCTCCTGATGGGGCTTTTGTTTTTCAATGGAATGTATTTTTGTTGAAGATTTGGAACTGTTTCATTAAATGTTTACCTCCCTATCTTGTCTGTTTGTCTAATTAACCTCAGCCCGTTCACCACTTGTACCTGTGTATTGGCTTTGAGATTCATGCTCGTGATCGGAATATATCACTTTCAAACTTAACATGAAATTCAGTGGTATTATGATTGCTATTTGAGAGGTTCGTTGACCATGGCATTACCAATTAACCCTACTTCATTACACAATACTAAATCTACAATAGTTTTATCCCTAGTTGGTTCTATAGCATATTGCTCTCAGAAACTGTCACAACAACATTCTACAAAATCTTTTACACCGCTCTTGCCAATTTAATTGTCCCAGTCTCTTTGAAGATTCAAGCCCCCTGCAATTTTTACATTGTCTTTGTTAGAAAACTCCAGTAATTTCTTGTTTAATGTTCTGCACAACAATATAACTATTAATAGGGAGCCTATAAACAACTCCCACCAGTGTTTTCTGACTTAATTAGAATGACACAGGATCTGACTGATGGCTGGTTTTCTCTCTAGATCTTCTGAGACCTTGTCACAAAAAAACGGGTGTGTTTCACATTGTCAGGTGGGGCATAAACAGCACAGCAACGCCTGGTTGCACCAATATGGAGGCATCCTGATCCAAGGAGAAAAAAAAACACCTCCCCACCACAGTGGTGTCAGGCCATCCATGCTATTATCATAGCAAGCATTCTCCCCCTCACAACCCCTGCCCTGGATCAGAGCCAGCTTTTCTTTTCCCTTCGCCGCTCCCCCCACCCCCCGGATCAGAGCCAGTATACCCCTACCCGAACAGTCAATGCTGGCAGCCCCAGCTCCCTTATCAGCCAACCCCTCCCCCCTTCACCCAAATAAATGATTCATCTACCCTGGCACTGCACCATAGCATAGTTTGGCACTGCCAGGTTGGCCCTGCCATATTGGGATGATGCCAATCTGTGCCAAGGGGCAAAGGGGAGTATAGCCACCAGAGGATCCCCATGGCAGGTTCATGTCTGGGTGAAGCTATTGTAAACCAGGTGACGCCACGTTGGAGAGGTTTGAAAATAGGACAAGGGGTTTATATATGGCAAGGGGAGGTGGTTAATATTTAAATATATTAAATCAACTTAATGTCTGTTGAGGGGTGCCGAAAATCGGATATCATGACCTCGCCAGTGAGATTCACAACTTCCAGGTTCTGCCACATCTTGTGCCTCCACCGGGTTATTCCCACGGAGGGAGTGCACAGGCTCAAGATCGCCCCTGCTATCTTTAAACAAAATCCATGCATTGACATAATTGATTTATCATATTTGTAGGGCAGAATATCTGTATCAGAGGGAGACTTTGCTTTATGTTTTGACATTATGGTGGGAAGTGTTATGAATATTTGTTGTTTATGACTTTAGTCTGTGTGAAACATGGGTTAAAATATGTTGAAGAGGGTGGATTACATTATTTGTAACTTCTGTATCTAAAGGAAATGGGTCACAATGGAATGTAAATTCCGGGGGCACTGGAAATAGGTGGTCATTTGCCTTTAGTTTACATGAGTGTAGTTGAAGAGGTGGGGTGACACCAGATGACCCTTGCCCTCAGCCTGTCTTGGGTGTTGGTGAGGCCACACCTGGAGTATTGCGTGCAGTTTTGGTGCCCTTATCTGAGGAAGAATAGAACAAAGAACAATACAGCACAGGAACAGGCCCTTCGGCCCTCCAAGCCCGTGCCGCTCCCTGGTCCAAACTAGACCATTCTTTTGTATCCCTCCATTCCCACTCCGTTCATGTGGCTATCTAGATAAGTCTTAAACGTTCCCAGTGTGTCTGCCTCCACCACCTTGCCTGGCAGCGCATTCCAGGCCCCCACCACCCTCTGTGTAAAATATGTCCTTCTGATATCTGTGTTAAACCTCCCCCCCCCCTCACCTTGAACCTATGACCCCTCGTGAACATCACCACCGACCTGGGGAAAAGCTTCCCACCGTTCACCCTATCTATGCCTTTCATAATTTTATACACCTCTATTAAGTCTCCCCTCATCCTCCGTCTTTCCAGGGAGAACAACCCTAGTTTACCCAATCTCTCCTCATAACTAAGCCCCTCCATACCAGGCAACATCCTGGTAAACCTCCTCTGTACTCTCTCCAAAGCCTCCACGTCCTTCTGGTAGTGTGGCGACCAGAACTGGACGCAGTATTCCAAATGCGGCCGAACCAACGTTCTATACATCTGCAACATCAGACCCCAACTTTTATACTCTATGCCCCGTCCTATAAAGGCACCTGTGACGTCACCTTCAAGGATCTGTGGACTTGCACACCCAGGTCCCTCTGCGTATCTTCGCCCTTTATGGTTCTGCCATTTATCATATAGCTCCTCCCTACATTATTTCTACCAAAATGCATCACTTCGCATTTATCAGGATTGAACTCCATCTGCCATTTCTTTGCCCAAATTTCCAGCCTATCTATATCCTTCTGTAGCCTCTGACAATGCTCCTCACTATCTGCAAGTCCTGCCAATTTTGTGTCGTCTGCAAACTTACTGATCACCCCAGTTACACCTTCTTCCAGATCGTTTATATAAATCACAAACAGAATGTTCTTGCAATAGAGGGAGGTACAGCAAAGGTTTCCAGGCTGATTTTGGGGATGGTAGGTCTGTCATATGAGAAGGGACTAAGTTGGTTAGGACTATATTCACTGGATTTAGAAGAGTGAGAGCGGATCTCATAGAAACTTATAAAATTCTAACATGGTTAGACAGGATAGATTCAGAAAGAATGGTCCCAATGGTGGGGGAGTCCAGAATAGGGATCATAGTTTGAGGATAAGGGGTAAACCTTTTAGAACTGAGGTGAAGAGAGATTTCTTCCCCCAGAGAGTGGTGAATGTGTGGAATTCACTACCACAGAAAGTAGTTGAGGCCAAAATGTTCTGTGAGTTAGAAGAAATTAGATATAGCTCTAGGGGCTAAAGGGTTCAAGGGGCACTAGGGGAAGGGGGAATCAGGATATTCAATTTGATGATCAGCCATGATCGTAAAGAATGGCGGAGCAGATTCGAAGGTCCGAATGGCCTCCTCCTGCTTCTAGTTTCTATGTTAAGCCAATGGAAGAGGTTAATTTTGACTATTTCTAAAAATGGTACTCCAAAATACAGTAGTGGAGATCAATATTAGTAAATCTGAGTCTTTGTTGGCACAGTTTTACCATGGCTTTTCTGGTATGATTCTTCTGAGACACAGTTCAAAATCGCTTCACTGACAGAAGAAGCGAAGTACATCGACTGTGTTGGAATCCTTGGAACTTGAGGGATTAGAGATTTCCATGCTGTCCTCACTGCTTTTTATTAAGTGTGTATAAAATCTTGCTTAATAAATTCTACTTGATTAATAAATAATTATTCACACTGTGTTTGATCAGGCATAACTGAGGATCTTAATGTTAGAAATTAAGAAATCAGAACATGAGGGGGCGGCACATTGGCACAGTGGTTAGCACTGCTACCTCACAGTGCCGGGGACCCAGGTTCGATTCCCCTTGGATCACTGTCGGCGTGGAGTCTGTATGTTCTCCCTGTGTCTGCGAGGGTTTCCTCCGGGTGCTCCAGTTTCCTCCCACAGTCTGAAAGACGTGCTGGTTAGGTGCATTGGCCATGCTAAATTCTCCCTCAGTGTACCCGAACAGGTGCCGGAGTGTGGCAACTAGGGGATTTTCACAGTAACTTCATTGCAGTGTTAATGTAAGACTATGACTAATAAATAAACTTTGACTTTGAGGGATTTTAATTAGGACAGTTTTATACCTCAAAACCGTAAAGGCTTACAGAGCCCCTCGGAGAGCAGTCAGGGTTAATGGATCATCTGAAAGATGACAGCAATGACAGTGCAGCACTCCCTCAGTATTTTCATGGTGAGGTTCCAGTGTTTTACTACGGAATGAGCATGGTTCAGGGACAAACTGGGTGCCACAATTACCAAATAGATTCTAATGGTAAGTTACGTGGGCAAATACCCAAGAGATCAAGCTGCAGAATTACAGTTCAGATAAAGGAGATAAAAGTAATGAAACATTGTCACTCATTAAACTGCAATTCAACCTTTGCTTTCCTTTGCAAAATGAAAGTTCAACCAGTTGTTCTTATTTAAAAGGGCTAAAGGAAGTGTGTTAAAACCCTTCCAAATTGCTTTCATTTTCACTTGCCCATTTCAAATAACTGTTGAGTTAAAACAGAGGAAACAAGAAGCCATGGCAGAAGGGAGACAAACTCTGGGGAACCAGGTAGGCTGAAATATGATAGAAAACAAAGCGTTGGGAATATATTTGGCACATTATTAGGAAAAGTCTATAAGGCAAATATATTTCTGTAAATGTCAAGAAGAGCAAAGATTGGACCACAAATATGCATTGCCTGTACGCATATGTGTGTGTGTCTCTGTCCGTATGTGTGTGTCTGCTCTCTGTATCTGTGCTTGGCTCTGTGTGAATGTGTTTGTGTGTGTATGACTCTGTCTCTGTCTGTGTGTAACTCTCTCTCCTCTGTCTTTATGTGAGTGTTTGTCTCTTTCTGCCGTTTGTCTCTCCCTTTGTGTTTCTTTCTATTTGTGTCTCTCCCTTTGTGTTTGTGTCCTTGTCTCACTTTCTTGTGTAAATGTTTCTGTCTCTCTCTCTCATGCTCTATGTGGATATCTCCAATGTTTTGCGCCTTTCTCTTTCTGTCTCCTTGTCTGTCTATGTGCATGTCTCTCTCTCTCTCTTTGAGTGTCTATGTGCATGTTTCTCTCTCTCTCTCTCTCTCACTGTGAGCTTGGTAAGTTAGTTGGGGATTTCCAGCAGTAGTTCCCCTTTTGTGTGATTCTGAAAATGAAAGCTACTTGTACAAAGTTGACATGCCAATGTGATGACTCGCATTTGAAGCAGCAGAGAATGTATAAGCATTATCTTGCTAAAACAGGGCACTTTGCACTCCCACTGAAACTAGAGGCCATAGGGGCGGCACGGTAGCACAGTGGTTAGCACTGCTGCTTCACAGCTCCAGGGTCCCGGGTTCGATTCCCGGCTCGGGTCACTGTCTGTGTGGAGTTTGCACATTCTCCTCGTGTCTGCGTGGGTTTCCTCCGGGTGCTCCGGTTTCCTCCCACAGTCCAAAGATGTGCGGGTTAGGTTGATTGGCCAGGTTAAAAAATTGCCCCTTAGAGTCCTGGGATGTGTAGGTTAGAGGGATTAGCGGGTAAAATATGTGGGGGTAGGGCCGGGTGGGATTGTGGTCGGTGCAGACTCGATGGGCCGAATGGCCTCCTTCTGCACTGTAGGGTTTCTATGATTTCTATGATTAAACTAAGCCCTATGATTATTTATAGAGTCGTACAGCGCAGAAAGGCCCTTTGGCCCATCGAGTCTGCACCGACAATAACCATCACTAAAGGCATGTTAATCTCATTTTCCAGCACCTGTCCCATGCCCTTGAATGTTATGATATTTCAAGTGCTCGGCTTTTCCCCGGGTCGGTGGTGACGTTCACGAGGGGTCATAGGTTCAAGGTGAAGGGGGGGAGGTTTAACACAGATATCAGAAGGACATATTTTACACAGAGGGTCGTGGGGGCCTGGAATGTGTTGCCGGGCAAGGTGGTGGAGGCGGACACACTGGGAGCGTTTAAGACTTATCTAGACAGCTATATGAACGGAATGGGAATGGAGGGATACAAAAGAGTGGTCTAGTTTGGACCAGGGAGCGGCGCGGGCTAATTGTTCCTTGTTTCTCGTTTCAAGGCTTCATTCTATGATCATCTTGCTGGTGCCAGTACAGAGCGAGACTGCGGATAGTTGGGAACCTGTCTCGGGGGCAGGGAATTCATATGGTGTTCGTGGAAGTGGAAATGAATAGGGTTGGGAAGCATTTTCCGATCAGGGCCAGTGTGATCTCCTGGACTCGTTTCGATCGCCTCAGGGGGTCGGAGAGGAATTTCCCAGATTTTCTTTCCCCATATTGGCCCTGGGGTTTTCACTCTGGGTTTTTGCCTCTCCCTGGACATCACATGGTCTGAAATGGGGGGGTGGGGGTGAGTTAATAGGTTGTGATGAACAAAGCATCGTAGCTGTGAGGGACAGCTCGGTGGATAGGATATTGGTATGTAGATAGGCTGGAAAATTGGGCGGGGATCCTGGATTCAGGATTCAATCCTGGACCGGGGAGCGGCGCGGGCTTGGAGGGCCGAAGGGCCTGTTCCTGTGCTGTATTGTTCTTTGTTCTTGTTCTTTGTTATCTAGAAGGACAAAGGTAGAAGGTGCTTGGAAACACTACCACTTGGAAGTTCCCCCCAAGTCACTCGCCATTCTGACTTGGAAATATATCACCGTTCCTTCACTATTGCTGGGTCAAAATCCTGGAACCCCCTTCCCTAACAGCACTGTGGGTGCCTTCAAGAAGGCAGCTCACCACCACATTCCAAGGGCAATTTTGGATGGGCAATAAATGCTGGCCTTGCCAGCAATGCCTATATCCCAAAAATGAAAAATAATATTTGGGGGCCAACACTGTCTACCATCTTCCAGTCTGAAAAGCAAACATCTTCAGAACTTGCTGCTCTCTGTCCTCTTTTTTATCCAATTGCACATTGACCCTCGAGGTTCATAAGCCTGAAATTTGTTAATCAATATTTTATGTCGAACCTTGTCAAACACTGTCTTAAAATTCATATAGACAACATCCACTATATTTCCTTCATCAACTTTCTCTGTTATTTCATCAAAGAATGAATCTAGATTGGCCAAGCATGATCTGCCTTTTATAAACCAGTGCTGGTTCTCCTTATTTAACTCAGCTTCACCAAGTGCTTGTTGGTTTTTCCCAATTGAGGATTCCAAAATCTTCCACACCACTGATGCGGGGCTAATTGGCTTGTAGTTACTAGGACTGTCCGTGCGGCCTTTTTGAATAAGAATGTCACATTGCCACTCTCTAATCCTCTGGCACCTCGCCATACCCAAGGATTAAGACAAACCTTTCCACTATCTCCACCCGCACTTCCTTTAGTAACCTGAGTTACAAGCCATCCAGATCATAGAAACATAGAAGATAGGAGCTGAAGGAGGCCATTTGGCCCTTTGAGCCTCCTCCGTCATTCATCACAATCATGGCTGATCATCCAACTCAATAGCCTAATCCTGCTTTTTCCCCATAACCTTTGATCCCATTCACCCCAAGTGCTATATCCAGCCGCCTCTTGAATGCATTCAACATTTTGGCATCAATTCCACAGGCTCACCACTCTTTAGGTGAAGAAATGTCTCCTCACCTCCGCGCTAAATGGTCTACCCTGAATCCTCAGACTGTGGCCCCTGGTTCTGGACTCCCCCCACCATCGGGAATATCCTCCCTGCATCTGCTCTGTCTCGTCCTGTTAGAACTTTATAAGTCTCTATGAGATCCCCCCTCATTCATCAGAACTCCAGCAAAAACAATCCTAACGTCAGTCAATCTCTCCTCATACATCAGGTGACTTATCTACCCTGAGCAGTTAGCCTTTCCAGTACCTCCTGCCTTTCAACTTTCATACTATCTATTGCCTCCAATATAACTGATATTCTTTCAGATTCCTCATCTTTAGTAATCACCAATATAGGGAACTCATTAAGTATCTTAGCCTTGTCCTGTGGCTGTTATAGGTCAGGTTAGAAACTCCAAAATTCTTTATGGAGACCGCCCGAACCGTAAGTTTTGCAACTTGAATTTGGCTAGGATGAGCTTGATACATTTTACTTCAGGTATGATTCAACAACCCACTAGGGAGCTTTTATCAAACAAAGTTTATTTAAGAATATAGTTAACATGTATAGAAAGAAAATTAGCAACACCTTTTATCAGTTACAAGCAAAAAGAAACCAGAAAGAAAACAACCACAATAATGTATTAACCCTTAATTAAATATTAAAGCAGTTCCAACAAAACCAAAACTTTCATAGACAAAACCCTTTTCACAGGCTTAGCACAGCATAGATTAAAATCTCACTTGACTGGAGTTGAGTCTTTTTGAAGCCTGCACTTTCCTTCTGGGAGGCAAAACATTGCCTTGAGATAACCAGCAGAATTTCCAAACAGAACAGGGAGACAGAGACTTCAGCTTCTTTCTTGCTTGATGACCCTGCTAAAACTAAAAACTAAACTGCAGCCTCAGAACTCTCGAAACTGAAACCTTAAACTCACTGGGGGAAAAAACTGTCCAAAAAACACATGACCCTTTCTCCTAACAATGCAGAATTGTAAAACTAATCCCGGAGTAAACACAGACAACCCCACTTAAGCCACTTAAGAAGCAATAAAAGGACAATTCCAGTCAAGTCAGCAACAACAATGACATCACTGAAGCTGTGAGCTAAGAAACCACTGAAACTGAGATGTAGAAATCATGTTTAAAAATAACCTTTCTTAAAGGGACACTAACATCACATGGCACTAGACATATATCACCCTCTTTGTCCTATATAGGGCCCACTTCACCTCTCACTACCCATTCATTATTTACATCTGGTAGTAGATTTATGTTGACTGTCATTCTATTCTCATACTCGTCCTGTTCATACCTCTCACAATCTTATACACCTCAAGAGACTAGGAATCCTGCAACAATTAACTCACCTCCTGGCTCTGCAGTGTTTTTCTGCCATCGACAAGGCACAAGTCAGGAGTCTGATGGAATACTCTCCACTTGCCTAGATGGGTGCAGCTCCAACAACGCTCAAGAAGCTCAACACCATTAAGGACAAGGCAGCTTGCTTGATTGCTCTTATTTTCCTCTCAACCCATTTTATTTGATCTGCTTCTCATTTGAAGCCTTCATTTGACATGCATCCTATATCCTCCCTTTTTGTTTCATTTTAATCATTATCTCCCTTCTCAACCTAGGAGCCCTGTTTTTGGCTCCCTTAACTTTCACCCTTTTTGGAATGTACCTAGCCCATACCTGAAGCATCTCCACCTTAAAGATTACCAGTTACAATGCAGTAAGATCAATTAATGACCTCATATGAAAGCTCCTAGGTAGCAGTGATTATAAAATGATTGAATTTCACATTCAGTTTGAGTGAGAGAAGAATGGGTCGAAGACTAGTGTTTTAAACTTATATAAGGACAATTATGAGGGTCTGAGAATAGAGCTGGTGAAAGTGAACTGGGAAATCATGTTAAGGGATAGATCAGTAGATATGTAGTGGTGGACATTTAAGGAGATGTTTCAGAATATTCACAATAGATACATTCCAGTCAGAAAGAAAGAGTCTCAGGAAGAACGCACCATCCATGGGAAACTAAAGGAGTTAAAGATAGTGTCAAAATGAAAGAAATGTGTATATTTCGGAAAAGATGAATGACAGGGCAGCAGATTGGACTGAATATAAAGAACAGTAAAGAATGATTAAAAGACTAATAAGGACAGAGAAATTAGAGTATGAGAGAAAACTAGCTAAAAAGATAAGAATAGATAGTAAGAATTTCCAAAGTTTTTAAAAAGGGAAAGATTAAGTAAAGTGAGTGCTGGTCCTCAAGAGGGTGAGAATGGGAAATTAACAATGGAAAAGAATAAATGGGGGATAGAAACATAGAAACATCGAGACTAAAAGCGGGAGTAGGCCATTCGGCCCTTCGAGCCTGCTCTGCCATTCATTTTGATCATGGCTGATCATCAAATTCAATATCCTGATCACGCCTTCCTCCTATAGCCTGTGATCCCTTTAGCCTTAAGAGCTATATCTATTTTCTTCTTGATATCAGATAATGTTTTAGCCTCAACTACATTCTGTGGTTGTGAATTCCACACATTCACCATCCTCTGGGTGAAGACATTTCTCCTCACCTCAGTTCTAAAAGATTTACCCTTTATCCTCAAACTATGACCCCTAGTTCTGGACTCTCCCACCATCGGGAACATTCTTTCTGAATCTACCCTGTCTAATCCTGTTAGATTTTTATAAGTTCCTATGAGATCCTCTCTCACTTTTCTAAACTCTAGTGAATACAATCCTAACCGATTTTGTCTCTCCTCATATGTCAGACCTCCCCTCAATAGCAAGGACATCCTTCCTCAGATAAGGACGCCAAAACTGCACACAATATTCCAGGTGTGGCCTCACCAATGCCCTATACAATTGCAGCAAAACATCCCTATCCCTCAACTCAAATCCTCTCGCTATGAAGGTCAACATACCATTTGCCTTCATTACTGCCTGCTGTACCTATATGCTTACTCTCAGGACAACAAGGTCTTGTTGAATATCCACCTCTCTCAAATTACACCCATTCAAGTCATAATCTGTCTTCCTATTATTGCTACCAAAGTGGATAACCTCAGATTTATCCACAATACACATGCATCTGCCCACATACTCAGCCTGTCAAAATCACACTGAAGCGTCTCTGCATCCTCCTCACAGCTCACACTCCCATTCAAATTTGTATCATCTGCAAATTTGATTTGATTTGATTTAATTTATTTTTGTCACATGTATTGGTATACAGTGAAAAGCATTGTTTTTTGAGCACTACACAGACAAAGCATACCGCTCATAAAGAAGAAAAGGAGAGAGTGCGGAATGTAGTGTTACAGACACAGCTAGGGCCTAGAGAAAGATCGATTTAATGTGAGGTAGGTCCATTCAAAAGTCTGACAGCAGCAGGGAAGAAGCAGTTCTTGAGTCGGTTGATACGTGTCCTCAGAATTTTGTATCTTTTTCCTGACAGAAGAAGGTGGAAGAGAATATGTTCGGGATGCGTGGAATCCTTAATTATGCTGGCTGCTTTGCTGAAGCAGCGGGAAGTGTAGACAGAGTCAATGGATGGGAGGCTGGTTTGAGTGATGGACTGGGTATCTTCTCGAGCCTTTGTAGCTTCTTGCAGTCTTGGACAGAGCAGGAGCCATACCAAGCTGTGATACAACCAGAAAGAATGCTCTCTATGGTGCATCTGTAAAAGTTGGTGAGAGATACCAAATTTCCTTAGTCTTCTGAGGAAGTAGAGGCATTAGTGGGCTTTCTTAACTATAGTGTCGGCATGGGGGGACCAGGACAGGTTGTTGGTGATCTGGATACTTAAAAACCTGAAGCTCTCGATCATTTCTACTTCATCCCCATTGATGTAGACAGGTGCATGTCCTCCACTACACTTCCTGAAGTCGATGACTTTCTCCTTCGTTTTGTTGACATTGAGGGAGAGATTATTGTTGCCGCACCAGTTCACCAGATTCTCTATCTCATTCCTGTACTCTGTCTCGTCATTGTTGAGGTGCGACCCACAACGGTGGTGTCATCAGCAAACTTGAAAATCGAATTGGAGGGGAATTTGGGCGCACAGTCATAGGTGTATAAGGAGTATAGTAGGGGGCTGAAAACACAGCCTTGTGGGGCATCGGTGTTGAGGATGATCGTGGAGGAGGTGTTGTTGCCTATCCTTACTGATTGCAGTCTGTGGGTTAGGAAGTTCAGGATCCAGTCGTGGAGGGAGGGGCTGAACTCCAGGCTTGGAAGTAATACATCCAGTTCCCTCTTCCAGATCATTAATATACAATGTTAACAGTTGGGGTCCTAGCACAAATTCCTGCAGAACCCTACTAGTCATTGACTGTCAATCAGAAAAAGATGAATTAAACAGATTTTTTCTGTCTCTTTTCACTGTAGAAGATATAAATAACATCCCAGAAATAAAACAGGGGGTGAAAGGGAGGGAGGAACTTAAAACAATTACAGGGTACTAAGAAAATTATTAGAACTAAAAGTTGACAAGTATCCAGGTCCTGATGGGCTTCATCACAGAGTCTTAAAAGAAGTGGCTGCTGAGATAGTAGATGCATTGGTTTTAATTTTCCAAAATTTCCTAGGGTCTGGAAAATCAAATTACAAAATAGCAAATGTGACTATTAAATAAGGAGACAGAAAGCAGGAAACTACAAGGAAGTTATCGGAACATCTGTCATTGGGAAAATGCTAGAATCTATTATAAAGGAGGTTATAGCAAGGCAATTAGAAAATCTCAGAGCTATCAGGCAGAGTCAACATTTGTTTTGTGAAAGGGAAATCATACTTGACTAACTTATTGGAGTTCTTTGAGGACATAACAAGCAATGTGGATAAAGAGGAACCTGTGGATGTGCTGTACTTAGATTTTCCGAAGACATTTGACAAGGTGGCACATCAAAGGTGATTGTACTAAATAAGAGTTCATGATGTAGGGGGTTACATATTAGCATGGATAGAGGACTGGCTGGGTAATAGAGTAGGCATAACTGGATCATTTTTGGGTTACAAAATGTGATGAGTGGAGTGTCACAGGGACCTCAACTATTTCCAATTTATGTCAATGATTTAGATGAAGGAACCAAATTATGCTTGCCACTGGAGTTCCTCAAAGTCAGTCTGAGATATTTATTGTAGAACGTGACAGAGACCTTAATCCTGAGTCTTGGATTAAACATGTTGCTCAGTTATTTTTTAACAAGTTATCCTTTATTCATTCTCAACGTGTGGGGATTACTTAACCCCAGTTGTAGCTGAAAATGTGATCATCAAACTGACCACGTGAATGAATTGGCTTAAGATATTTGTGGCTTTAAGATTTTGTGGTTGTAACACTGAACTGCCCAAGTTCAGATACCCATTCAACAAGAACTAGGGAGATCGACCTGTAGATTGATTGCAGAAGATAATGGAAATACTGAAGGGACTTCATACTTATAGGGCATAGAACATGAAACAGTGCAGCACAGGAACAGGCCCTTCGGCCTATGATGTTGTGCCGAACATGATGCCAAATTAAACAATCCCTTCTGCCTGGCCTTGGTCCATATCCCTCCATTCCTTGCATTTTCTTGTGCTTATCTAGAACAAAGAACAAAGAAAATTACAGCACAGGAACAGGCCCCTTCGGCCCTCCAAGCCTGCATCGACCATGCTGCCCGACTGAACTAAAGCCCCTTACCCTTCTGGAGACAATATCCCTCTATTCCCATCCTATTCATGTATTTGTCAAAATGCCCCCTAAAAGTTACTACTGTATCTGCTTCCACCACCTCCCCTGGCAACGAGTTCCAGGCACCCACCACCCTCTGTGTAAAAAACTTGTCTCGTATATCTCCTTTAAACCTTGCCCGTCGCACCTTAAGCCTATGCCCCCTAGTACTTGACTCTTCCACCCTGGGAAAAAGCTTCTGATTATCCACTCTGTCCACGCCCCTCATAATCTTTTAGACTTCTATCAGGTCGCCTTTCAACTCCGTCGTTCCAGTGAGAACAAACCAAGTTTCTCCAACCTCTCCTCATAGCTAATGCCCTCCATACCAGGCAACATCTTGGTAAATCTTTTCTGTACCCTCTCCAAAGCCTCCACATCCTTCTGGTAGTTAATCTAAATCTAAATTAATCTTAATCTAAATGCCCCTTAAACGCCCTTATTGTATCTGCCTGCACCCACCACCCCTGGCAACGCGTTCTGGACACCTACCATTCTCTGGGTTAAAAACTTGCCCTTCACATCTCCTTTGAACTTTTCCCCTCTCATCTTAAGTGCAAGCCCCCTAGTATTAGACATTTCAACTCTGGGAAAAAAGATTCTGACTGTCAGCCCTATCTATGCCTCTCATGATTTTATAGACTTCTATCAGGTCTACATGTGACTCCAGAGCCACAGCAATATGGTTGACTCTCAACTGCCCTCGGGCAGCTAGGGATGGGCAATAAATACTGGCCAGCCACTGAAGTCCATGTCCCATGAATGAATAAAAAGAAAAATCAGGTCTCTCCTTATCCTGCCCTCCTCTAGAGAAAACAACCCTAGTTTGTCCAACCTTTTCCTATAGCTCATGCCCTCTAATCCAGGCAGCATCGTGTTAAACCTCCTCTGCACCCTCTCCACATCCTTCCTGTAATGCAGCGACCAGAATTGAACACAATACTCTAAGTGCGGCCTAACCAAAGTTTTCTAAAACTGCAACGTGACAGTCTGCCTCTGGCAGACTGGACAAATCCCCAGGGCCTGATGGAATCTATCCAAGGCTTCTCAGGGAGACGAGAGATGAAATCGCTGGGCCTCTGATGCAAATCTTTGTCTCGTCACTGGACACAGGTGAGGTCCCAGAGGATTGGAGGATAGCTAATGTGGTCCCGTTATTTAAGAAGGATAGGAAGGATAACCCGGGAAATTATAGGCCGGTGAGCTTGACATCCGTGGTAGGGAAGTTGTTGGAGAGGAATCTCAGAGATAGGATTTAGAAAGGAATAAACTCATTAACGATAGTCAGCATGGTTTTGTGAGAGGGAGGTCATGCCTCACTAACCTGGTGGAGCTTTTTGAAGAAGTGACTAGAATGGTTGATGAGGGAAGAGCCGTGGATGTCATCTATATGGACTTTAGTAAAGCATTTGACAAAGTCCCTCATGGTAGGTTGGTGCAAAAGGTTGGATCTCATGGGATAAAGGGGGAGGTGGCTAGATGGGTGGAGAACTGGCTTGGTCACAGAAGACAGAGGTGGTAGTGGAAGGGTCTTCTACCCGGCTGGATGCCTGTGACTAGTGGTGTTCCGCAGGGCCCTGTATTGGAACCTCTGCTGTTTGTGATTTATATAAATGATCTGGAAGAAGGTGTAACTGGGGTGATCAGTAAGTTTGCGGATGGCACGAAAATGGCTGGACTTGCAGATAGTGAGGAACATTGTCAGAGACTACAGAAGGATATAGATAGGCTGGAAATTTGGGCACAGAAATGGCAGATGGAGTTCAATCCTGATAAATGCAAAGTGATGCATTTTGGTAGAACTAACGTAGGGGGGAGCTATACGATAAATGGCAGAAGCATAAAGGGTGTAGATAAGCAGAGGGACCTGGGTGTGCAAGTCCACAGATCCTTGAAGGTGACGTCACAGGTGGTGAAGAAGGCATATGGCATGCTTGCCTTTATAGGACGGGGCATAGAGTATAAAAGTTGGGGTCTGATGTTGCAGTTGTATAGAACGTTGGTTCGGCCACATTTGGAATACTGCGTCCAGTTCTGGTCGCCACACTACCAGAAGGACGTGGAGGCTTTGGAGAGAGTGCAGAGGAGGTTTACCTCTCTGTGTGTCTGTGTGTGTCTGCTCTCTGTATCTGTGCTTGGCTCTGTGTGAATGTGTTTGTGTGTGTATGACTCTGTCTCTGTCTGTGTGTAACTCTCTCTCCTCTGTCTTTATGTGAGTGTTTGTCTCTTTCTGCCGTTTGTCTCTCCCTTTGTGTTTCTTTCTATTTGTGTCTCTCCCTTTGTGTTTGTGTCCTTGTCTCACTTTCTTGTGTAAATGTTTCTGTCTGTCTCTCTCTCTCACGCTCTCTGTGAATATCTCCAATGTTTCGCGCCTTTCTCTTTCTGTCTCCTTGTCTGTCTATGTGCATGTCTCTCTCTCTCTCTCTCTCTGAGTGTCTATGTGCATGTCTCTCTCTCTCTCTCTCTCTGAGTGTCTATGTGCATGTCTCTCTCTCTCTCTCTGAGTGTCTGTGTGCATGTCTCTCTCTCTCTCTCTCTGAGTGTCTATGTGCATGTCTCTCTCTCTCTCTCTCTGAGTGTCTATGTGCATGTTTCTCTCTCTCTCTCTCTCTCACTGTGAGCTCGGTAAGTTAGTTGGGGATTTCCAGCAGTAGTTCCCCTTTTGTGTGATTCTGAAAATGAAAGCTACTTGTACAAAGTTGACATGCCAATGTGATGACTCGCATTTGAAGCAGCAGAGAATGTATAAGCATTATCTTGCTAAAACAGGGCACTTTGCACTCCCACTGAAACTAGAGGCCATAAACTAAGCCCTATGATTATTTATAGAGTCGTACAGCGCAGAAAGGCCCTTTGGCCCATCGAGTCTGCACCGACAATAACCATCACTAAAGGCATGTTAATCTCATTTTCCAGCACCTGTCCCATGCCCTTGAATCTCCTGCCCCTAAAACTATGCCCCCTGGTAATTAATCCCTCATCCAAGAGAAACAGCTGCTTCCTATTCACCCTGTTCATACCTCTCACAATCTTATACACCTCAAGAGACTAGGAATCCTGCAGCAATTAACTCACCTCCTGGCTCCACAGAGTTTTTCTGCCATCTACAAGGCACAAGTCAGGAGTCTGATAGAATACTCTCCACTTGCCTAGATGGTGCAGCTCCAATAACACTCAAGAAGCTCAACACCATTAAGGGCAAAGCAGCTCGCTTGATTGGCACCCCATCCAAAAACATTCAATCCCTCCATCATCGATGCAGAGTGGCAGCAGCGCGTACCATCCACAAGATGCACTGCAGGAACTCAGCTAGGCTCCTTGGGCAGCACCTCCCATACCATGACCCCTACCATCGGACGACACAAAACTGGCAGGACTTGCAGATAGTGAGGAACATTGTCAGAGGCTGCAGAAGGATATAGATAGGCTGGAAATTTGGGCAAGGAAATGGCAGATGGAGTTCAATCCTGATAAATGCGAAGTGATGCATTTTGGTGGGAATAATGTAGGGAGGAGCTACACGATAAATGGAAGAACCATAAAGGGTGTAGAGATGCAGAGGGACCTGGGTGTGCAAGTCCACAGATCTTTGAAGGTGACGTCACAGGTGGAGAAGGTGGTGAAGAAGGCATATGGCATGCTTGCCTTTATAGGACGGGGCATAGAGTATAAGAGTTGGGGTCTGATGTTGCAGATGTATAGAACGTTGGTTCGGCCGCATTTGGAATACTGCGTCCAGTTCTGGTCGCCACACTACCAGAAGGACGTGGAGGCTTTGGAGAGAGTACAGAGGAGGTTTACCAGGATGTTGCCTGGTATGGAGGGGCTTGGTTATGAGGAGAGATTGGGGAAACTGGGGTTGTTCTCCTTGGAAAGACGGAGGATGAGGGGAGACTTAATAGAGGTGTATAAAATTATGAAAGGCATAGATAGGGTGAACGGTGGGAAGCTTTTCCCCGGGTCGGTGGTGACGTTCACGAGGGGTCATAGGTTCAAGGTGAAGGGGGGGAGGTTTAACACAGATATCAGAAGGACATATTTCACACAGAGGGTCGTGGGGGCCTGGAATGTGTTGCCGGGCAAGGTGGTGGAGGCGGACACACTGGGAGCGTTTAAGACTTATCTAGACAGCTATATGAACGGAATGGGAATGGAGGGATACAAAAGAGTGGTCTAGTTTGGACCAGGGAGCGGCGCGGGCTAATTGTTCCTTGTTTCTCGTTTCAAGGCTTCATTCTATGATCATCTTGCTGGTGCCAGTACAGAGCGAGACTGCGGATAGTTGGGAACCTGTCTCGGGGGCAGGGAATTCATATGGTGTTCGTGGAAGTGGAAATGAATAGGGTTGGGAAGCATTTTCCGATCAGGGCCAGTGTGATCTCCTGGACTCGTTTCGATCGCCTCAGGGGGTCGGAGAGGAATTTCCCAGATTTTCTTTCCCCATATTGGCCCTGGGGTTTTCACTCTGGGTTTTTGCCTCTCCCTGGACATCACATGGTCTGAAATGGGGGGGTGGGGGTGAGTTAATAGGTTGTGATGAACAAAGCATCGTAGCTGTGAGGGACAGCTCGGTGGATAGGATATTGGTATGTAGATAGGCTGGAAAATTGGGCGGGGATCCTGGATTCAGGATTCAATCCTGGACCGGGGAGCGGCGCGGGCTTGGAGGGCCGAAGGGCCTGTTCCTGTGCTGTATTGTTCTTTGTTCTTGTTCTTTGTTATCTAGAAGGACAAAGGTAGAAGGTGCTTGGAAACACTACCACTTGGAAGTTCCCCCCAAGTCACTCGCCATTCTGACTTGGAAATATATCACCGTTCCTTCACTATTGCTGGGTCAAAATCCTGGAACCCCCTTCCCTAACAGCACTGTGGGTGCCTTCAAGAAGGCAGCTCACCACCACATTCCAAGGGCAATTTTGGATGGGCAATAAATGCTGGCCTTGCCAGCAATGCCTATATCCCAAAAATGAAAAATAATATTTGGGGGCCAACACTGTCTACCATCTTCCAGTCTGAAAAGCAAACATCTTCAGAACTTGCTGCTCTCTGTCCTCTTTTTTATCCAATTGCACATTGACCCTCGAGGTTCATAAGCCTGAAATTTGTTAATCAATATTTTATGTCGAACCTTGTCAAACACTGTCTTAAAATTCATATAGACAACATCCACTATATTTCCTTCATCAACTTTCTCTGTTATTTCATCAAAGAATGAATCTAGATTGGCCAAGCATGATCTGCCTTTTATAAACCAGTGCTGGTTCTCCTTATTTAACTCAGCTTCACCAAGTGCTTGTTGGTTTTTCCCAATTGAGGATTCCAAAATCTTCCACACCACTGATGCGAGGCTAATTGGCTTGTAGTTACTAGGACTGTCCGTGCGGCCTTTTTGAATAAGAATGTCACATTGCCACTCTCTAATCCTCTGGCACCTCTCCATACCCAAGGATTAAGACAAACCTTTCCACTATCTCCACCCGCACTTCCTTTAGTAACCTGAGTTACAAGCCATCCAGATCATAGAAACATAGAAGATAGGAGCTGAAGGAGGCCATTTGGCCCTTTGAGCCTCCTCCGTCATTCATCACAATCATGGCTGATCGTCCAACTCAATAGCCTAATCCTGCTTTTTCCCCATAACCTTTGATCCCATTCACCCCAAGTGCTATATCCAGCCGCCTCTTGAATGCATTCAACATTTTGGCATCAATTCCACAGGCTCACCACTCTTTAGGTGAAGAAATGTCTCCTCACCTCCGCGCTAAATGGTCTACCCTGAATCCTCAGACTGTGACCCCTGGTTCTGGACTCCCCCACCATCGGGAATATCCTCCCTGCATCTGCTCTGTCTCGTCCTGTTAGAACTTTATAAGTCTCTATGAGATCCCCCCTCATTCATCAGAACTCCAGCAACAACAATCCTCACCTCAGTCAATCTCTCCTCATACATCAGGTGACTTATCTACCCTGAGCAGTTAACCTTTCCAGTACCTCCTGCCTTTCAACTTTCATACTATCTATTGCCTCCAATATAACTGATATTCTTTCAGATTCCTCATCTTTAGTAATCACCAATATAGGGAACTCATTAAGTATCTTAGCCTTGTCCTGTGGCTGTTATAGGTCAGGTTAGAAACTCCAAAATTCTTTATGGAGACCGCCCGAACCGTAAGTTTTGCAACTTGAATTTGGCTAGGATGAGCTTGATACATTTTACTTCAGGTATGATTCAACAACCCACTAGGGAGCTTTTATCAAACAAAGTTTATTTAAGAATATAGTTAACATGTATAGAAAGAAAATTAGCAACACCTTTCATCAGTTACAAACAAAAAGAAACCAGAAAGAAAACAACCACAATAATGTATTAACCCTTAATTAAATATTAAAGCAGTTCCAACAAAACCAAAACTTTCATAGACAAAACCCTTTTCACAGGCTTAGCACAGCATAGATTAAAATCTCACTTGACTGGAGTTGAGTCTTTTTGAAGCCTGCACTTTCCTTCTGGGAGGCAAAACATTGCCTTGAGATAACCAGCAGAATTTCCAAACAGAACAGGGAGACAGAGACTTCAGCTTCTTTCTTGCTTGATGACCCTGCTAAAACTAAAAACTAAACTGCAGCCTCAGAACTCTCGAAACTGAAACCTTAAACTCACTGGGGGAAAAAACTGTCCAAAAAACACATGACCCTTTCTCCTAACAATGCAGAATTGTAAAACTAATCCCGGAGTAAACACAGACAACCCCACTTAAGCCACTTAAGAAGCAATAAAAGGACAATTCCAGTCAAGTCAGCAACAACAATGACATCACTGAAGCTGTGAGCTAAGAAACCACTGAAACTGAGATGTAGAAATCATGTTTAAAAATAACCTTTCTTAAAGGGGCACTAACATCACATGGCACTAGACATATATCACCCTCTTTGTCCTATATAGGGCCCACTTCACCTCTCACTACCCATTCATTATTTACATCTGGTAGTAGATTTATGTTGACTGTCATTCTATTCTCATACTCGTCCTGTTCATACCTCTCACAATCTTATACACCTCAAGAGACTAGGAATCCTGCAACAATTAACTCACCTCCTGGCTCTGCAGTGTTTTTCTGCCATCGACAAGGCACAAGTCAGGAGTCTGATGGAATACTCTCCACTTGCCTAGATGGGTGCAGCTCCAACAACGCTCAAGAAGCTCAACACCATTAAGGACAAGGCAGCTTGCTTGATTGCTCTTATTTTCCTCTCAACCCATTTTATTTGATCTGCTTCTCATTTGAAGCCTTCATTTGACATGCATCCTATATCCTCCCTTTTTGTTTCATTTTAATCATTATCTCCCTTCTCAACCTAGGAGCCCTGTTTTTGGCTCCCTTAACTTTCACCCTTTTTGGAATGTACCTAGCCCATACCTGAAGCATCTCCACCTTAAAGATTACCAGTTACAATGCAGTAAGATCAATTAATGACCTCATATGAAAGCTCCTAGGTAGCAGTGATTATAAAATGATTGAATTTCACATTCAGTTTGAGTGAGAGAAGAATGGGTCGAAGACTAGTGTTTTAAACTTATATAAGGACAATTATGAGGGTCTGAGAATAGAGCTGGTGAAAGTGAACTGGGAAATCATGTTAAGGGATAGATCAGTAGATATGTAGTGGTGGACATTTAAGGAGATGTTTCAGAATATTCACAATAGATACATTCCAGTCAGAAAGAAAGAGTCTCAGGAAGAACGCACCATCCATGGGAAACTAAAGGAGTTAAAGATAGTGTCAAAATGAAAGAAATGTGTATATTTCGGAAAAGATGAATGACAGGGCAGCAGATTGGACTGAATATAAAGAACAGTAAAGAATGATTAAAAGACTAATAAGGACAGAGAAATTAGAGTATGAGAGAAAACTAGCTAAAAAGATAAGAATAGATAGTAAGAATTTCCAAAGATTTTAAAAAGGGAAAGATTAAGTAAAGTGAGTGCTGGTCCTCAAGAGGGTGAGAATGGGAAATTAACAATGGATAAGAATAAATGGGGGATAGAAACATAGAAACATCGAGACTAAAAGCGGGAGTAGGCCATTCGGCCCTTCGAGCCTGCTCTGCCATTCATTTTGATCATGGCTGATCATCAAATTCAATATCCTGATCACGCCTTCCTCCTATAGCCTGTGATCCCTTTAGCCTTAAGAGCTATATCTATTTTCTTCTTGATATCAGATAATGTTTTAGCCTCAACTACATTCTGTGGTTGTGAATTCCACACATTCACCATCCTCTGGGTGAAGACATTTCTCCTCACCTCAGTTCTAAAAGATTTACCCTTTATCCTCAAACTATGACCCCTAGTTCTGGACTCTCCCACCATCGGGAACATTCTTTCTGAATCTACCCTGTCTAATCCTGTTAGATTTTTATAAGTTCCTATGAGATCCTCTCTCACTTTTCTAAACTCTAGTGAATACAATCCTAACCGATTTTGTCTCTCCTCATATGTCAGACCTCCCCTCAATAGCAAGGACATCCTTCCTCAGATAAGGACGCCAAAACTGCACACAATATTCCAGGTGTGGCCTCACCAATGCCCTATACAATTGCAGCAAAACATCCCTATCCCTCAACTCAAATCCTCTCGCTATGAAGGTCAACATACCATTTGCCTTCATTACTGCCTGCTGTACCTATATGCTTACTCTCAGGACAACAAGGTCTTGTTGAATATCCACCTCTCTCAAATTACACCCATTCAAGTCATAATCTGTCTTCCTATTATTGCTACCAAAGTGGATAACCTCAGATTTATCCACAATACACATGCATCTGCCCACATACTCAGCCTGTCAAAATCACACTGAAGCGTCTCTGCATCCTCCTCACAGCTCACACTCCCATTCAAATTTGTATCATCTGCAAATTTGATTTGATTTGATTTAATTTATTTTTGTCACATGTATTGGTATACAGTGAAAAGCATTGTTTTTTGAGCACTACACAGACAAAGCATACCGCTCATAAAGAAGAAAAGGAGAGAGTGCGGAATGTAGTGTTACAGACACAGCTAGGGCCTAGAGAAAGATCGATTTAATGTGAGGTAGGTCCATTCAAAAGTCTGACAGCAGCAGGGAAGAAGCAGTTCTTGAGTCGGTTGATACGTGTCCTCAGAATTTTGTATCTTTTTCCTGACAGAAGAAGGTGGAAGAGAATATGTTCGGGATGCGTGGAATCCTTAATTATGCTGGCTGCTTTGCTGAAGCAGCGGGAAGTGTAGACAGAGTCAATGGATGGGAGGCTGGTTTGAGTGATGGACTGGGTATCTTCTCGAGCCTTTGTAGCTTCTTGCAGTCTTGGACAGAGCAGGAGCCATACCAAGCTGTGATACAACCAGAAAGAATGCTCTCTATGGTGCATCTGTAAAAGTTGGTGAGAGATACCAAATTTCCTTAGTCTTCTGAGGAAGTAGAGGCATTAGTGGGCTTTCTTAACTATAGTGTCGGCATGGGGGGACCAGGACAGGTTGTTGGTGATCTGGATACTTAAAAACCTGAAGCTCTCGATCATTTCTACTTCATCCCCATTGATGTAGACAGGTGCATGTCCTCCACTACACTTCCTGAAGTCGATGACTTTCTCCTTCGTTTTGTTGACATTGAGGGAGAGATTATTGTTGCCGCACCAGTTCACCAGATTCTCTATCTCATTCCTGTACTCTGTCTCGTCATTGTTGAGGTGCGACCCACAACGGTGGTGTCATCAGCAAACTTGAAAATCGAATTGGAGGGGAATTTGGGCGCACAGTCATAGGTGTATAAGGAGTATAGTAGGGGGCTGAAAACACAGCCTTGTGGGGCATCGGTGTTGAGGATGATCGTGGAGGAGGTGTTGTTGCCTATCCTTACTGATTGCAGTCTGTGGGTTAGGAAGTTCAGGATCCAGTCGTGGAGGGAGGGGCTGAACTCCAGGCTTGGAAGTAATACATCCAGTTCCCTCTTCCAGATCATTAATATACAATGTTAACAGTTGGGGTCCTAGCACAAATTCCTGCAGAACCCTACTAGTCATTGACTGTCAATCAGAAAAAGATGAATTAAACAGATTTTTTCTGTCTCTTTTCACTGTAGAAGATATAAATAACATCCCAGAAATAAAACAGGGGGTGAAAGGGAGGGAGGAACTTAAAACAATTACAGGGTACTAAGAAAATTATTAGAACTAAAAGTTGACAAGTATCCAGGTCCTGATGGGCTTCATCACAGAGTCTTAAAAGAAGTGGCTGCTGAGATAGTAGATGCATTGGTTTTAATTTTCCAAAATTTCCTAGGGTCTGGAAAATCAAATTACAAAATAGCAAATGTGACTATTAAATAAGGAGACAGAAAGCAGGAAACTACAAGGAAGTTATCGGAACATCTGTCATTGGGAAAATGCTAGAATCTATTATAAAGGAGGTTATAGCAAGGCAATTAGAAAATCTCAGAGCTATCAGGCAGAGTCAACATTTGTTTTGTGAAAGGGAAATCATACTTGACTAACTTATTGGAGTTCTTTGAGGACATAACAAGCAATGTGGATAAAGAGGAACCTGTGGATGTGCTGTACTTAGATTTTCCGAAGACATTTGACAAGGTGGCACATCAAAGGTGATTGTACTAAATAAGAGTTCATGATGTAGGGGGTTACATATTAGCATGGATAGAGGACTGGCTGGGTAATAGAGTAGGCATAACTGGATCATTTTTGGGTTACAAAATGTGATGAGTGGAGTGTCACAGGGACCTCAACTATTTCCAATTTATGTCAATGATTTAGATGAAGGAACCAAATTATGCTTGCCACTGGAGTTCCTCAAAGTCAGTCTGAGATATTTATTGTAGAACGTGACAGAGACCTTAATCCTGAGTCTTGGATTAAACATGTTGCTCAGTTATTTTTTAACAAGTTATCCTTTATTCATTCTCAACGTGTGGGGATTACTTAACCCCAGTTGTAGCTGAAAATGTGATCATCAAACTGACCACGTGAATGAATTGGCTTAAGATATTTGTGGCTTTAAGATTTTGTGGTTGTAACACTGAACTGCCCAAGTTCAGATACCCATTCAACAAGAACTAGGGAGATCGACCTGTAGATTGATTGCAGAAGATAATGGAAATACTGAAGGGACTTCATACTTATAGGGCATAGAACATGAAACAGTGCAGCACAGGAACAGGCCCTTCGGCCTATGATGTTGTGCCGAACATGATGCCAAATTAAACAATCCCTTCTGCCTGGCCTTGGTCCATATCCCTCCATTCCTTGCATTTTCTTGTGCTTATCTAGAACAAAGAACAAAGAAAATTACAGCACAGGAACAGGCCCCTTCGGCCCTCCAAGCCTGCATCGACCATGCTGCCCGACTGAACTAAAGCCCCTTACCCTTCTGGAGACAATATCCCTCTATTCCCATCCTATTCATGTATTTGTCAAAATGCCCCCTAAAAGTTACTACTGTATCTGCTTCCACCACCTCCCCTGGCAACGAGTTCCAGGCACCCACCACCCTCTGTGTAAAAAACTTGTCTCGTATATCTCCTTTAAACCTTGCCCGTCGCACCTTAAGCCTATGCCCCCTAGTACTTGACTCTTCCACCCTGGGAAAAAGCTTCTGATTATCCACTCTGTCCACGCCCCTCATAATCTTTTAGACTTCTATCAGGTCGCCTTTCAACTCCGTCGTTCCAGTGAGAACAAACCAAGTTTCTCCAACCTCTCCTCATAGCTAATGCCCTCCATACCAGGCAACATCTTGGTAAATCTTTTCTGTACCCTCTCCAAAGCCTCCACATCCTTCTGGTAGTTAATCTAAATCTAAATTAATCTTAATCTAAATGCCCCTTAAACGCCCTTATTGTATCTGCCTGCACCCACCACCCCTGGCAACGCGTTCTGGACACCTACCATTCTCTGGGTTAAAAACTTGCCCTTCACATCTCCTTTGAACTTTTCCCCTCTCACCTTAAGTGCAAGCCCCCTAGTATTAGACATTTCAACTCTGGGAAAAAAGATTCTGACTGTCAGCCCTATCTATGCCTCTCATGATTTTATAGACTTCTATCAGGTCTACATGTGACTCCAGAGCCACAGCAATATGGTTGACTCTCAACTGCCCTCGGGCAGCTAGGGATGGGTAATAAATACTGGCCAGCCACTGAAGTCCATGTCCCATGAATGAATAAAAAGAAAAATCAGGTCTCTCCTTATCCTGCCCTCCTCTAGAGAAAACAACCCTAGTTTGTCCAACCTTTTCCTATAGCTCATGCCCTCTAATCCAGGCAGCATCGTGTTAAACCTCCTCTGCACCCTCTCCACATCCTTCCTGTAATGCAGCGACCAGAATTGAACACAATACTCTAAGTGCGGCCTAACCAAAGTTTTCTAAAACTGCAACATGACAGTCTGCCTCTGGCAGACTGGACAAATCCCCAGGGCCTGATGGAATCTATCCAAGGCTTCTCAGGGAGACGAGAGATGAAATCGCTGGGCCTCTGATGCAAATCTTTGTCTCGTCACTGGACACAGGTGAGGTCCCAGAGGATTGGAGGATAGCTAATGTGGTCCCGTTATTTAAGAAGGATAGGAAGGATAACCCGGGAAATTATAGGCCGGTGAGCTTGACATCCGTGGTAGGGAAGTTGTTGGAGAGGAATCTCAGAGATAGGATTTAGAAAGGAATAAACTCATTAACGATAGTCAGCATGGTTTTGTGAGAGGGAGGTCATGCCTCACTAACCTGGTGGAGCTTTTTGAAGAAGTGACTAGAATGGTTGATGAGGGAAGAGCCGTGGATGTCATCTATATGGACTTTAGTAAAGCATTTGACAAAGTCCCTCATGGTAGGTTGGTGCAAAAGGTTGGATCTCATGGGATAAAGGGGGAGGTGGCTAGATGGGTGGAGAACTGGCTTGGTCACAGAAGACAGAGGTGGTAGTGGAAGGGTCTTCTACCCGGCTGGATGCCTGTGACTAGTGGTGTTCCGCAGGGCCCTGTATTGGAACCTCTGCTGTTTGTGATTTATATAAACGATCTGGAAGAAGGTGTAACTGGGGTGATCAGTAAGTTTGCGGATGGCACGAAAATGGCTGGACTTGCAGATAGTGAGGAACATTGTCAGAGACTACAGAAGGATATAGATAGGCTGGAAATTTGGGCACAGAAATGGCAGATGGAGTTCAATCCTGATAAATGCAAAGTGATGCATTTTGGTAGAACTAACGTAGGGGGGAGCTATACGATAAATGGCAGAAGCATAAAGGGTGTAGATAAGCAGAGGGACCTGGGTGTGCAAGTCCACAGATCCTTGAAGGTGACGTCACAGGTGGTGAAGAAGGCATATGGCATGCTTGCCTTTATAGGACGGGGCATAGAGTATAAAAGTTGGGGTCTGATGTTGCCGTTGTATAGAACGTTGGTTCGGCCACATTTGGAATACTGCGTCCAGTTCTGGTCGCCACACTACCAGAAGGACGTGGAGGCTTTGGAGAGAGTGCAGAGGAGGTTTACCTCTCTGTGTGTCTGTGTGTGTCTGCTCTCTGTATCTGTGCTTGGCTCTGTGTGAATGTGTTTGTGTGTGTATGACTCTGTCTCTGTCTGTGTGTAACTCTCTCTCCTCTGTCTTTATGTGAGTGTTTGTCTCTTTCTGCCGTTTGTCTCTCCCTTTGTGTTTCTTTCTATTTGTGTCTCTCCCTTTGTGTTTGTGTCCTTGTCTCACTTTCTTGTGTAAATGTTTCTGTCTGTCTCTCTCTCTCACGCTCTCTGTGAATATCTCCAATGTTTCGCGCCTTTCTCTTTCTGTCTCCTTGTCTGTCTATGTGCATGTCTCTCTCTCTCTCTCTCTCTGAGTGTCTATGTGCATGTCTCTCTCTCTCTCTCTCTCTCTGAGTGTCTATGTGCATGTCTCTCTCTCTCTCTCTGAGTGTCTGTGTGCATGTCTCTCTCTCTCTCTCTCTGAGTGTCTATGTGCATGTCTCTCTCTCTCTCTCTCTCTGAGTGTCTATGTGCATGTTTCTCTCTCTCTCTCTCTCTCACTGTGAGCTCGGTAAGTTAGTTGGGGATTTCCAGCAGTAGTTCCCCTTTTGTGTGATTCTGAAAATGAAAGCTACTTGTACAAAGTTGACATGCCAATGTGATGACTCGCATTTGAAGCAGCAGAGAATGTATAAGCATTATCTTGCTAAAACAGGGCACTTTGCACTCCCACTGAAACTAGAGGCCATAAACTAAGCCCTATGATTATTTATAGAGTCGTACAGCGCAGAAAGGCCCTTTGGCCCATCGAGTCTGCACCGACAATAACCATCACTAAAGGCATGTTAATCCCATTTTCCAGCACCTGTCCCATGCCCTTGAATGTTATGATATTTCAAGTGCTCGGCCAAATACTTTTTAAAGATTGTAAGCGAAATAATTCCTCAGTGGCTGGTTTCCCTTCACCAGATTCCCCTTTATTTACAAATTCTATTCCACTCCAAGCATGTTTCAGGTACACAGTCAGAACCCAGACTGCCAGAAGACCTGACACTCCCATGTTTATGTACAGGTGAGGCTCCCTGATTGGGCAGGCAATCATTACCTCAATCAGTGAGTTCATACTCCAACCTCATGGGCCCTGTTGAAGTCATCACAGTAAGGTTTCCGGCCTCCAGATTCTCACCAGCCTCTGAGTGAATTCGTTTTCCCAAATCCCCTCTGAATCTCCTGCCCCTAAAACTATGCCCCCTGGTAATTAATCCCTCATCCAAGAGAAACAGCTGCTTCCTATTCACCCTGTTCATACCTCTCACAATCTTATACACCTCAAGAGACTAGGAATCCTGCAGCAATTAACTCACCTCCTGGCTCCACAGAGTTTTTCTGCCATCTACAAGGCACAAGTCAGGAGTCTGATAGAATACTCTCCACTTGCCTAGATGGTGCAGCTCCAATAACACTCAAGAAGCTCAACACCATTAAGGGCAAAGCAGCTCGCTTGATTGGCACCCCATCCAAAAACATTCAATCCCTCCATCATCGATGCAGAGTGGCAGCAGCGCGTACCATCCACAAGATGCACTGCAGGAACTCAGCTAGGCTCCTTGGGCAGCACCTCCCATACCATGACCCCTACCATCGGACGACACAAAACTGGCAGGACTTGCAGATAGTGAGGAACATTGTCAGAGGCTGCAGAAGGATATAGATAGGCTGGAAATTTGGGCAAGGAAATGGCAGATGGAGTTCAATCCTGATAAATGCGAAGTGATGCATTTTGGTGGGAATAATGTAGGGAGGAGCTACACGATAAATGGAAGAACCATAAAGGGTGTAGAGATGCAGAGGGACCTGGGTGTGCAAGTCCACAGATCTTTGAAGGTGACGTCACAGGTGGAGAAGGTGGTGAAGAAGGCATATGGCATGCTTGCCTTTATAGGACGGGGCATAGAGTATAAGAGTTGGGGTCTGATGTTGCAGATGTATAGAACGTTGGTTCGGCCGCATTTGGAATACTGCGTCCAGTTCTGGTCGCCACACTACCAGAAGGACGTGGAGGCTTTGGAGAGAGTACAGAGGAGGTTTACCAGGATGTTGCCTGGTATGGAGGGGCTTGGTTATGAGGAGAAATTGGGGAAACTGGGGTTGTTCTCCTTGGAAAGACGGAGGATGAGGGGAGACTTAATAGAGGTGTATAAAATTATGAAAGGCATAGATAGGGTGAACGGTGGGAAGCTTTTCCCCGGGTCGGTGGTGACGTTCACGAGGGGTCATAGGTTCAAGGTGAAGGGGGGGAGGTTTAACACAGATATCAGAAGGACATATTTCACACAGAGGGTCGTGGGGGCCTGGAATGTGTTGCCGGGCAAGGTGGTGGAGGCGGACACACTGGGAGCGTTTAAGACTTATCTAGACAGCTATATGAACGGAATGGGAATGGAGGGATACAAAAGAGTGGTCTAGTTTGGACCAGGGAGCGGCGCGGGCTAATTGTTCCTTGTTTCTCGTTTCAAGGCTTCATTCTATGATCATCTTGCTGGTGCCAGTACAGAGCGAGACTGCGGATAGTTGGGAACCTGTCTCGGGGGCAGGGAATTCATATGGTGTTCGTGGAAGTGGAAATGAATAGGGTTGGGAAGCATTTTCCGATCAGGGCCAGTGTGATCTCCTGGACTCGTTTCGATCGCCTCAGGGGGTCGGAGAGGAATTTCCCAGATTTTCTTTCCCCATATTGGCCCTGGGGTTTTCACTCTGGGTTTTTGCCTCTCCCTGGACATCACATGGTCTGAAATGGGGGGGTGGGGGTGAGTTAATAGGTTGTGATGAACAAAGCATCGTAGCTGTGAGGGACAGCTCGGTGGATAGGATATTGGTATGTAGATAGGCTGGAAAATTGGGCGGGGATCCTGGATTCAGGATTCAATCCTGGACCGGGGAGCGGCGCGGGCTTGGAGGGCCGAAGGGCCTGTTCCTGTGCTGTATTGTTCTTTGTTCTTGTTCTTTGTTATCTAGAAGGACAAAGGTAGAAGGTGCTTGGAAACACTACCACTTGGAAGTTCCCCCCAAGTCACTCGCCATTCTGACTTGGAAATATATCACCGTTCCTTCACTATTGCTGGGTCAAAATCCTGGAACCCCCTTCCCTAACAGCACTGTGGGTGCCTTCAAGAAGGCAGCTCACCACCACATTCCAAGGGCAATTTTGGATGGGCAATAAATGCTGGCCTTGCCAGCAATGCCTATATCCCAAAAATGAAAAATAATATTTGGGGGCCAACACTGTCTACCATCTTCCAGTCTGAAAAGCAAACATCTTCAGAACTTGCTGCTCTCTGTCCTCTTTTTTATCCAATTGCACATTGACCCTCGAGGTTCATAAGCCTGAAATTTGTTAATCAATATTTTATGTCGAACCTTGTCAAACACTGTCTTAAAATTCATATAGACAACATCCACTATATTTCCTTCATCAACTTTCTCTGTTATTTCATCAAAGAATGAATCTAGATTGGCCAAGCATGATCTGCCTTTTATAAACCAGTGCTGGTTCTCCTTATTTAACTCAGCTTCACCAAGTGCTTGTTGGTTTTTCCCAATTGAGGATTCCAAAATCTTCCACACCACTGATGCGGGGCTAATTGGCTTGTAGTTACTAGGACTGTCCGTGCGGCCTTTTTGAATAAGAATGTCACATTGCCACTCTCTAATCCTCTGGCACCTCTCCATACCCAAGGATTAAGACAAACCTTTCCACTATCTCCACCCGCACTTCCTTTAGTAACCTGAGTTACAAGCCATCCAGATCATAGAAACATAGAAGATAGGAGCTGAAGGAGGCCATTTGGCCCTTTGAGCCTCCTCCGTCATTCATCACAATCATGGCTGATCGTCCAACTCAATAGCCTAATCCTGCTTTTTCCCCATAACCTTTGATCCCATTCACCCCAAGTGCTATATCCAGCCGCCTCTTGAATGCATTCAACATTTTGGCATCAATTCCACAGGCTCACCACTCTTTAGGTGAAGAAATGTCTCCTCACCTCCGCGCTAAATGGTCTACCCTGAATCCTCAGACTGTGACCCCTGGTTCTGGACTCCCCCACCATCGGGAATATCCTCCCTGCATCTGCTCTGTCTCGTCCTGTTAGAACTTTATAAGTCTCTATGAGATCCCCCCTCATTCATCAGAACTCCAGCAACAACAATCCTCACCTCAGTCAATCTCTCCTCATACATCAGGTGACTTATCTACCCTGAGCAGTTAACCTTTCCAGTACCTCCTGCCTTTCAACTTTCATACTATCTATTGCCTCCAATATAACTGATATTCTTTCAGATTCCTCATCTTTAGTAATCACCAATATAGGGAACTCATTAAGTATCTTAGCCTTGTCCTGTGGCTGTTATAGGTCAGGTTAGAAACTCCAAAATTCTTTATGGAGACCGCCCGAACCGTAAGTTTTGCAACTTGAATTTGGCTAGGATGAGCTTGATACATTTTACTTCAGGTATGATTCAACAACCCACTAGGGAGCTTTTATCAAACAAAGTTTATTTAAGAATATAGTTAACATGTATAGAAAGAAAATTAGCAACACCTTTCATCAGTTACAAACAAAAAGAAACCAGAAAGAAAACAACCACAATAATGTATTAACCCTTAATTAAATATTAAAGCAGTTCCAACAAAACCAAAACTTTCATAGACAAAACCCTTTTCACAGGCTTAGCACAGCATAGATTAAAATCTCACTTGACTGGAGTTGAGTCTTTTTGAAGCCTGCACTTTCCTTCTGGGAGGCAAAACATTGCCTTGAGATAACCAGCAGAATTTCCAAACAGAACAGGGAGACAGAGACTTCAGCTTCTTTCTTGCTTGATGACCCTGCTAAAACTAAAAACTAAACTGCAGCCTCAGAACTCTCGAAACTGAAACCTTAAACTCACTGGGGGAAAAAACTGTCCAAAAAACACATGACCCTTTCTCCTAACAATGCAGAATTGTAAAACTAATCCCGGAGTAAACACAGACAACCCCACTTAAGCCACTTAAGAAGCAATAAAAGGACAATTCCAGTCAAGTCAGCAACAACAATGACATCACTGAAGCTGTGAGCTAAGAAACCACTGAAACTGAGATGTAGAAATCATGTTTAAAAATAACCTTTCTTAAAGGGACACTAACATCACATGGCACTAGACATATATCACCCTCTTTGTCCTATATAGGGCCCACTTCACCTCTCACTACCCATTCATTATTTACATCTGGTAGTAGATTTATGTTGACTGTCATTCTATTCTCATACTCGTCCTGTTCATACCTCTCACAATCTTATACACCTCAAGAGACTAGGAATCCTGCAACAATTAACTCACCTCCTGGCTCTGCAGTGTTTTTCTGCCATCGACAAGGCACAAGTCAGGAGTCTGATGGAATACTCTCCACTTGCCTAGATGGGTGCAGCTCCAACAACGCTCAAGAAGCTCAACACCATTAAGGACAAGGCAGCTTGCTTGATTGCTCTTATTTTCCTCTCAACCCATTTTATTTGATCTGCTTCTCATTTGAAGCCTTCATTTGACATGCATCCTATATCCTCCCTTTTTGTTTCATTTTAATCATTATCTCCCTTCTCAACCTAGGAGCCCTGTTTTTGGCTCCCTTAACTTTCACCCTTTTTGGAATGTACCTAGCCCATACCTGAAGCATCTCCACCTTAAAGATTACCAGTTGCAATGCAGTAAGATCAATTAATGACCTCATATGAAAGCTCCTAGGTAGCAGTGATTATAAAATGATTGAATTTCACATTCAGTTTGAGTGAGAGAAGAATGGGTCTAAGACTAGTGTTTTAAACTTAAATAAGGACAATTATGAGGGTCTGAGAATAGAGCTGGTGAAAGTGAACTGGGAAATCATGTTAAGGGATAGATCAGTAGATATGTAGTGGTGGACATTTAAGGAGATGTTTCAGAATATTCACAATAGATACATTCCAGTCAGAAAGAAAGAGTCTCAGGAAGAACGCACCATCCATGGGAAACTAAAGGAGTTAAAGATAGTGTCAAAATGAAAGAAATGTGTATATTTCGGAAAAGATGAATGACAGGGCAGCAGATTGGACTGAATATAAAGAACAGTAAAGAATGATTAAAAGACTAATAAGGACAGAGAAATTAGAGTATGAGAGAAAACTAGCTAAAAAGATAAGAATAGATAGTAAGAGTTTCCAAAGTTTTTAAAAAGGGAAAGATTAAGTAAAGTGAGTGCTGGTCCTCAAGAGGGTGAGAATGGGAAATTAACAATGGAAAAGAATAAATGGGGGATAGAAACATAGAAACATCGAGACTAAAAGCGGGAGTAGGCCATTCGGCCCTTCGAGCCTGCTCTGCCATTCATTTTGATCATGGCTGATCATCAAATTCAATATCCTGATCACGCCTTCCTCCCATAGCCTGTGATCCCTTTAGCCTTAAGAGCTATATCTATTTTCTTCTTGATATCAGATAATGTTTTAGCCTCAACTACATTCTGTGGTTGTGAATTCCACACATTCACCATCCTCTGGGTGAAGACATTTCTCCTCCCCTCAGTTCTAAAGGATTTACCCTTTATCCTCAAACTATGACCCCTAGTTCTGGACTCTCCCACCATCGGGAACATTCTTTCTGAATCTACCCTGTCTAATCCTGTTAGATTTTTATAAGTTCCTATGAGATCCTCTCTCACTTTTCTAAACTCTAGTGAATACAATCCTAACCGATTTTGTCTCTCCTCATATGTCAGACCTCCCCTCAATAGCAAGGACATCCTTCCTCAGATAAGGACGCCAAAACTGCACACAATATTCCAGGTGTGGCCTCACCAATGCCCTATACAATTGCAGCAAAACATCCCTATCCCTCAACTCAAATCCTCTCGCTATGAAGGTCAACATACCATTTGCCTTCATTACTGCCTGCTGTACCTATATGCTTACTCTCAGGACAACAAGGTCTTGTTGAATATCCACCTCTCTCAAATTACACCCATTCAAGTCATAATCTGTCTTCCTATTATTGCTACCAAAGTGGATAACCTCAGATTTATCCACAATACACATGCATCTGCCCACATACTCAGCCTGTCAAAATCACACTGAAGCGTCTCTGCATCCTCCTCACAGCTCACACTCCCATTCAAATTTGTATCATCTGCAAATTTGATTTGATTTGATTTAATTTATTTTTGTCACATGTATTGGTATACAGTGAAAAGCATTGTTTTTTGAGCACTACACAGACAAAGCATACCGCTCATAAAGAAGAAAAGGAGAGAGTGCGGAATGTAGTGTTACAGACACAGCTAGGGCCTAGAGAAAGATCGATTTAATGTGAGGTAGGTCCATTCAAAAGTCTGACAGCAGCAGGGAAGAAGCAGTTCTTGAGTCGGTTGATACGTGTCCTCAGAATTTTGTATCTTTTTCCTGACAGAAGAAGGTGGAAGAGAATATGTTCGGGATGCGTGGAATCCTTAATTATGCTGGCTGCTTTGCTGAAGCAGCGGGAAGTGTAGACAGAGTCAATGGATGGGAGGCTGGTTTGAGTGATGGACTGGGTATCTTCTCGAGCCTTTGTAGCTTCTTGCAGTCTTGGACAGAGCAGGAGCCATACCAAGCTGTGATACAACCAGAAAGAATGCTCTCTATGGTGCATCTGTAAAAGTTGGTGAGAGATACCAAATTTCCTTAGTCTTCTGAGGAAGTAGAGGCATTAGTGGGCTTTCTTAACTATAGTGTCGGCATGGGGGGACCAGGACAGGTTGTTGGTGATCTGGATACTTAAAAACCTGAAGCTCTCGATCATTTCTACTTCATCCCCATTGATGTAGACAGGTGCATGTCCTCCACTACACTTCCTGAAGTCGATGACTTTCTCCTTCGTTTTGTTGACATTGAGGGAGAGATTATTGTTGCCGCACCAGTTCACCAGATTCTCTATCTCATTCCTGTACTCTGTCTCGTCATTGTTGAGGTGCGACCCACAACGGTGGTGTCATCAGCAAACTTGAAAATCGAATTGGAGGGGAATTTGGGCGCACAGTCATAGGTGTATAAGGAGTATAGTAGGGGGCTGAAAACACAGCCTTGTGGGGCATCGGTGTTGAGGATGATCGTGGAGGAGGTGTTGTTGCCTATCCTTACTGATTGCAGTCTGTGGGTTAGGAAGTTCAGGATCCAGTCGTGGAGGGAGGGGCTGAACTCCAGGCTTGGAAGTAATACATCCAGTTCCCTCTTCCAGATCATTAATATACAATGTTAACAGTTGGGGTCCTAGCACAAATTCCTGCAGAACCCTACTAGTCATTGACTGTCAATCAGAAAAAGATGAATTAAACAGATTTTTTCTGTCTCTTTTCACTGTAGAAGATATAAATAACATCCCAGAAATAAAACAGGGGGTGAAAGGGAGGGAGGAACTTAAAACAATTACAGGGTACTAAGAAAATTATTAGAACTAAAAGTTGACAAGTATCCAGGTCCTGATGGGCTTCATCACAGAGTCTTAAAAGAAGTGGCTGCTGAGATAGTAGATGCATTGGTTTTAATTTTCCAAAATTTCCTAGGGTCTGGAAAATCAAATTACAAAATAGCAAATGTGACTATTAAATAAGGAGACAGAAAGCAGGAAACTACAAGGAAGTTATCGGAACATCTGTCATTGGGAAAATGCTAGAATCTATTATAAAGGAGGTTATAGCAAGGCAATTAGAAAATCTCAGAGCTATCAGGCAGAGTCAACATTTGTTTTGTGAAAGGGAAATCATACTTGACTAACTTATTGGAGTTCTTTGAGGACATAACAAGCAATGTGGATAAAGAGGAACCTGTGGATGTGCTGTACTTAGATTTTCCGAAGACATTTGACAAGGTGGCACATCAAAGGTGATTGTACTAAATAAGAGTTCATGATGTAGGGGGTTACATATTAGCATGGATAGAGGACTGGCTGGGTAATAGAGTAGGCATAACTGGATCATTTTTGGGTTACAAAATGTGATGAGTGGAGTGTCACAGGGACCTCAACTATTTCCAATTTATGTCAATGATTTAGATGAAGGAACCAAATTATGCTTGCCACTGGAGTTCCTCAAAGTCAGTCTGAGATATTTATTGTAGAACGTGACAGAGACCTTAATCCTGAGTCTTGGATTAAACATGTTGCTCAGTTATTTTTTAACAAGTTATCCTTTATTCATTCTCAACGTGTGGGGATTACTTAACCCCAGTTGTAGCTGAAAATGTGATCATCAAACTGACCACGTGAATGAATTGGCTTAAGATATTTGTGGCTTTAAGATTTTGTGGTTGTAACACTGAACTGCCCAAGTTCAGATACCCATTCAACAAGAACTAGGGAGATCGACCTGTAGATTGATTGCAGAAGATAATGGAAATACTGAAGGGACTTCATACTTATAGGGCATAGAACATGAAACAGTGCAGCACAGGAACAGGCCCTTCGGCCTATGATGTTGTGCCGAACATGATGCCAAATTAAACAATCCCTTCTGCCTGGCCTTGGTCCATATCCCTCCATTCCTTGCATTTTCTTGTGCTTATCTAGAACAAAGAACAAAGAAAATTACAGCACAGGAACAGGCCCCTTCGGCCCTCCAAGCCTGCATCGACCATGCTGCCCGACTGAACTAAAGCCCCTTACCCTTCTGGAGACAATATCCCTCTATTCCCATCCTATTCATGTATTTGTCAAAATGCCCCCTAAAAGTTACTACTGTATCTGCTTCCACCACCTCCCCTGGCAACGAGTTCCAGGCACCCACCACCCTCTGTGTAAAAAACTTGTCTCGTATATCTCCTTTAAACCTTGCCCGTCGCACCTTAAACCTATGCCCCCTAGTACTTGACTCTTCCACCCTGGGAAAAAGCTTCTGATTATCCACTCTGTCCACGCCCCTCATAATCTTTTAGACTTCTATCAGGTCGCCTTTCAACTCCGTCGTTCCAGTGAGAACAAACCAAGTTTCTCCAACCTCTCCTCATAGCTAATGCCCTCCATACCAGGCAACATCTTGGTAAATCTTTTCTGTACCCTCTCCAAAGCCTCCACATCCTTCTGGTAGTTAATCTAAATCTAAATTAATCTTAATCTAAATGCCCCTTAAACGCCCTTATTGTATCTGCCTGCACCCACCACCCCTGGCAACGCGTTCTGGACACCTACCATTCTCTGGGTTAAAAACTTGCCCTTCACATCTCCTTTGAACTTTTCCCCTCTCATCTTAAGTGCAAGCCCCCTAGTATTAGACATTTCAACTCTGGGAAAAAAGATTCTGACTGTCAGCCCTATCTATGCCTCTCATGATTTTATAGACTTCTATCAGGTCTACATGTGACTCCAGAGCCACAGCAATATGGTTGACTCTCAACTGCCCTCGGGCAGCTAGGGATGGGTAATAAATACTGGCCAGCCACTGAAGTCCATGTCCCATGAATGAATAAAAAGAAAAATCAGGTCTCTCCTTATCCTGCCCTCCTCTAGAGAAAACAACCCTAGTTTGTCCAACCTTTTCCTATAGCTCATGCCCTCTAATCCAGGCAGCATCGTGTTAAACCTCCTCTGCACCCTCTCCACATCCTTCCTGTAATGCAGCGACCAGAATTGAACACAATACTCTAAGTGCGGCCTAACCAAAGTTTTCTAAAACTGCAACATGACAGTCTGCCTCTGGCAGACTGGACAAATCCCCAGGGCCTGATGGAATCTATCCAAGGCTTCTCAGGGAGACGAGAGATGAAATCGCTGGGCCTCTGATGCAAATCTTTGTCTCGTCACTGGACACAGGTGAGGTCCCAGAGGATTGGAGGATAGCTAATGTGGTCCCGTTATTTAAGAAGGATAGGAAGGATAACCCGGGAAATTATAGGCCGGTGAGCTTGACATCCGTGGTAGGGAAGTTGTTGGAGAGGAATCTCAGAGATAGGATTTAGAAAGGAATAAACTCATTAACGATAGTCAGCATGGTTTTGTGAGAGGGAGGTCATGCCTCACTAACCTGGTGGAGCTTTTTGAAGAAGTGACTAGAATGGTTGATGAGGGAAGAGCCGTGGATGTCATCTATATGGACTTTAGTAAAGCATTTGACAAAGTCCCTCATGGTAGGTTGGTGCAAAAGGTTGGATCTCATGGGATAAAGGGGGAGGTGGCTAGATGGGTGGAGAACTGGCTTGGTCACAGAAGACAGAGGTGGTAGTGGAAGGGTCTTCTACCCGGCTGGATGCCTGTGACTAGTGGTGTTCCGCAGGGCCCTGTATTGGAACCTCTGCTGTTTGTGATTTATATAAATGATCTGGAAGAAGGTGTAACTGGGGTGATCAGTAAGTTTGCGGATGGCACGAAAATGGCTGGACTTGCAGATAGTGAGGAACATTGTCAGAGACTACAGAAGGATATAGATAGGCTGGAAATTTGGGCACAGAAATGGCAGATGGAGTTCAATCCTGATAAATGCAAAGTGATGCATTTTGGTAGAACTAACGTAGGGGGGAGCTATACGATAAATGGCAGAAGCATAAAGGGTGTAGATAAGCAGAGGGACCTGGGTGTGCAAGTCCACAGATCCTTGAAGGTGACGTCACAGGTGGTGAAGAAGGCATATGGCATGCTTGCCTTTATAGGACGGGGCATAGAGTATAAAAGTTGGGGTCTGATGTTGCAGTTGTATAGAACGTTGGTTCGGCCACATTTGGAATACTGCGTCCAGTTCTGGTCGCCACACTACCAGAAGGACGTGGAGGCTTTGGAGAGAGTGCAGAGGAGGTTTACCTCTCTGTGTGTCTGTGTGTGTCTGCTCTCTGTATCTGTGCTTGGCTCTGTGTGAATGTGTTTGTGTGTGTATGACTCTGTCTCTGTCTGTGTGTAACTCTCTCTCCTCTGTCTTTATGTGAGTGTTTGTCTCTTTCTGCCGTTTGTCTCTCCCTTTGTGTTTCTTTCTATTTGTGTCTCTCCCTTTGTGTTTGTGTCCTTGTCTCACTTTCTTGTGTAAATGTTTCTGTCTGTCTCTCTCTCTCACGCTCTCTGTGAATATCTCCAATGTTTCGCGCCTTTCTCTTTCTGTCTCCTTGTCTGTCTATGTGCATGTCTCTCTCTCTCTCTCTCTCTGAGTGTCTATGTGCATGTCTCTCTCTCTCTCTCTCTCTGAGTGTCTATGTGCATGTCTCTCTCTCTCTCTCTGAGTGTCTGTGTGCATGTCTCTCTCTCTCTCTCTCTGAGTGTCTATGTGCATGTCTCTCTCTCTCTCTCTCTGAGTGTCTATGTGCATGTTTCTCTCTCTCTCTCTCTCTCACTGTGAGCTCGGTAAGTTAGTTGGGGATTTCCAGCAGTAGTTCCCCTTTTGTGTGATTCTGAAAATGAAAGCTACTTGTACAAAGTTGACATGCCAATGTGATGACTCGCATTTGAAGCAGCAGAGAATGTATAAGCATTATCTTGCTAAAACAGGGCACTTTGCACTCCCACTGAAACTAGAGGCCATAAACTAAGCCCTATGATTATTTATAGAGTCGTACAGCGCAGAAAGGCCCTTTGGCCCATCGAGTCTGCACCGACAATAACCATCACTAAAGGCATGTTAATCTCATTTTCCAGCACCTGTCCCATGCCCTTGAATCTCCTGCCCCTAAAACTATGCCCCCTGGTAATTAATCCCTCATCCAAGAGAAACAGCTGCTTCCTATTCACCCTGTTCATACCTCTCACAATCTTATACACCTCAAGAGACTAGGAATCCTGCAGCAATTAACTCACCTCCTGGCTCCACAGAGTTTTTCTGCCATCTACAAGGCACAAGTCAGGAGTCTGATAGAATACTCTCCACTTGCCTAGATGGTGCAGCTCCAATAACACTCAAGAAGCTCAACACCATTAAGGGCAAAGCAGCTCGCTTGATTGGCACCCCATCCAAAAACATTCAATCCCTCCATCATCGATGCAGAGTGGCAGCAGCGCGTACCATCCACAAGATGCACTGCAGGAACTCAGCTAGGCTCCTTGGGCAGCACCTCCCATACCATGACCCCTACCATCGGACGACACAAAACTGGCAGGACTTGCAGATAGTGAGGAACATTGTCAGAGGCTGCAGAAGGATATAGATAGGCTGGAAATTTGGGCAAGGAAATGGCAGATGGAGTTCAATCCTGATAAATGCGAAGTGATGCATTTTGGTGGGAATAATGTAGGGAGGAGCTACACGATAAATGGAAGAACCATAAAGGGTGTAGAGATGCAGAGGGACCTGGGTGTGCAAGTCCACAGATCTTTGAAGGTGACGTCACAGGTGGAGAAGGTGGTGAAGAAGGCATATGGCATGCTTGCCTTTATAGGACGGGGCATAGAGTATAAGAGTTGGGGTCTGATGTTGCAGATGTATAGAACGTTGGTTCGGCCGCATTTGGAATACTGCGTCCAGTTCTGGTCGCCACACTACCAGAAGGACGTGGAGGCTTTGGAGAGAGTACAGAGGAGGTTTACCAGGATGTTGCCTGGTATGGAGGGGCTTGGTTATGAGGAGAGATTGGGGAAACTGGGGTTGTTCTCCTTGGAAAGACGGAGGATGAGGGGAGACTTAATAGAGGTGTATAAAATTATGAAAGGCATAGATAGGGTGAACGGTGGGAAGCTTTTCCCCGGGTCGGTGGTGACGTTCACGAGGGGTCATAGGTTCAAGGTGAAGGGGGGGAGGTTTAACACAGATATCAGAAGGACATATTTCACACAGAGGGTCGTGGGGGCCTGGAATGTGTTGCCGGGCAAGGTGGTGGAGGCGGACACACTGGGAGCGTTTAAGACTTATCTAGACAGCTATATGAACGGAATGGGAATGGAGGGATACAAAAGAGTGGTCTAGTTTGGACCAGGGAGCGGCGCGGGCTAATTGTTCCTTGTTTCTCGTTTCAAGGCTTCATTCTATGATCATCTTGCTGGTGCCAGTACAGAGCGAGACTGCGGATAGTTGGGAACCTGTCTCGGGGGCAGGGAATTCATATGGTGTTCGTGGAAGTGGAAATGAATAGGGTTGGGAAGCATTTTCCGATCAGGGCCAGTGTGATCTCCTGGACTCGTTTCGATCGCCTCAGGGGGTCGGAGAGGAATTTCCCAGATTTTCTTTCCCCATATTGGCCCTGGGGTTTTCACTCTGGGTTTTTGCCTCTCCCTGGACATCACATGGTCTGAAATGGGGGGGTGGGGGTGAGTTAATAGGTTGTGATGAACAAAGCATCGTAGCTGTGAGGGACAGCTCGGTGGATAGGATATTGGTATGTAGATAGGCTGGAAAATTGGGCGGGGATCCTGGATTCAGGATTCAATCCTGGACCGGGGAGCGGCGCGGGCTTGGAGGGCCGAAGGGCCTGTTCCTGTGCTGTATTGTTCTTTGTTCTTGTTCTTTGTTATCTAGAAGGACAAAGGTAGAAGGTGCTTGGAAACACTACCACTTGGAAGTTCCCCCCAAGTCACTCGCCATTCTGACTTGGAAATATATCACCGTTCCTTCACTATTGCTGGGTCAAAATCCTGGAACCCCCTTCCCTAACAGCACTGTGGGTGCCTTCAAGAAGGCAGCTCACCACCACATTCCAAGGGCAATTTTGGATGGGCAATAAATGCTGGCCTTGCCAGCAATGCCTATATCCCAAAAATGAAAAATAATATTTGGGGGCCAACACTGTCTACCATCTTCCAGTCTGAAAAGCAAACATCTTCAGAACTTGCTGCTCTCTGTCCTCTTTTTTATCCAATTGCACATTGACCCTCGAGGTTCATAAGCCTGAAATTTGTTAATCAATATTTTATGTCGAACCTTGTCAAACACTGTCTTAAAATTCATATAGACAACATCCACTATATTTCCTTCATCAACTTTCTCTGTTATTTCATCAAAGAATGAATCTAGATTGGCCAAGCATGATCTGCCTTTTATAAACCAGTGCTGGTTCTCCTTATTTAACTCAGCTTCACCAAGTGCTTGTTGGTTTTTCCCAATTGAGGATTCCAAAATCTTCCACACCACTGATGCGAGGCTAATTGGCTTGTAGTTACTAGGACTGTCCGTGCGGCCTTTTTGAATAAGAATGTCACATTGCCACTCTCTAATCCTCTGGCACCTCTCCATACCCAAGGATTAAGACAAACCTTTCCACTATCTCCACCCGCACTTCCTTTAGTAACCTGAGTTACAAGCCATCCAGATCATAGAAACATAGAAGATAGGAGCTGAAGGAGGCCATTTGGCCCTTTGAGCCTCCTCCGTCATTCATCACAATCATGGCTGATCGTCCAACTCAATAGCCTAATCCTGCTTTTTCCCCATAACCTTTGATCCCATTCACCCCAAGTGCTATATCCAGCCGCCTCTTGAATGCATTCAACATTTTGGCATCAATTCCACAGGCTCACCACTCTTTAGGTGAAGAAATGTCTCCTCACCTCCGCGCTAAATGGTCTACCCTGAATCCTCAGACTGTGACCCCTGGTTCTGGACTCCCCCACCATCGGGAATATCCTCCCTGCATCTGCTCTGTCTCGTCCTGTTAGAACTTTATAAGTCTCTATGAGATCCCCCCTCATTCATCAGAACTCCAGCAACAACAATCCTCACCTCAGTCAATCTGTCCTCATACATCAGGTGACTTATCTACCCTGAGCAGTTAACCTTTCCAGTACCTCCTGCCTTTCAACTTTCATACTATCTATTGCCTCCAATATAACTGATATTCTTTCAGATTCCTCATCTTTAGTAATCACCAATATAGGGAACTCATTAAGTATCTTAGCCTTGTCCTGTGGCTGTTATAGGTCAGGTTAGAAACTCCAAAATTCTTTATGGAGACCGCCCGAACCGTAAGTTTTGCAACTTGAATTTGGCTAGGATGAGCTTGATACATTTTACTTCAGGTATGATTCAACAACCCACTAGGGAGCTTTTATCAAACAAAGTTTATTTAAGAATATAGTTAACATGTATAGAAAGAAAATTAGCAACACCTTTCATCAGTTACAAACAAAAAGAAACCAGAAAGAAAACAACCACAATAATGTATTAACCCTTAATTAAATATTAAAGCAGTTCCAACAAAACCAAAACTTTCATAGACAAAACCCTTTTCACAGGCTTAGCACAGCATAGATTAAAATCTCACTTGACTGGAGTTGAGTCTTTTTGAAGCCTGCACTTTCCTTCTGGGAGGCAAAACATTGCCTTGAGATAACCAGCAGAATTTCCAAACAGAACAGGGAGACAGAGACTTCAGCTTCTTTCTTGCTTGATGACCCTGCTAAAACTAAAAACTAAACTGCAGCCTCAGAACTCTCGAAACTGAAACCTTAAACTCACTGGGGGAAAAAACTGTCCAAAAAACACATGACCCTTTCTCCTAACAATGCAGAATTGTAAAACTAATCCCGGAGTAAACACAGACAACCCCACTTAAGCCACTTAAGAAGCAATAAAAGGACAATTCCAGTCAAGTCAGCAACAACAATGACATCACTGAAGCTGTGAGCTAAGAAACCACTGAAACTGAGATGTAGAAATCATGTTTAAAAATAACCTTTCTTAAAGGGACACTAACATCACATGGCACTAGACATATATCACCCTCTTTGTCCTATATAGGGCCCACTTCACCTCTCACTACCCATTCATTATTTACATCTGGTAGTAGATTTATGTTGACTGTCATTCTATTCTCATACTCGTCCTGTTCATACCTCTCACAATCTTATACACCTCAAGAGACTAGGAATCCTGCAACAATTAACTCACCTCCTGGCTCTGCAGTGTTTTTCTGCCATCGACAAGGCACAAGTCAGGAGTCTGATGGAATACTCTCCACTTGCCTAGATGGGTGCAGCTCCAACAACGCTCAAGAAGCTCAACACCATTAAGGACAAGGCAGCTTGCTTGATTGCTCTTATTTTCCTCTCAACCCATTTTATTTGATCTGCTTCTCATTTGAAGCCTTCATTTGACATGCATCCTATATCCTCCCTTTTTGTTTCATTTTAATCATTATCTCCCTTCTCAACCTAGGAGCCCTGTTTTTGGCTCCCTTAACTTTCACCCTTTTTGGAATGTACCTAGCCCATACCTGAAGCATCTCCACCTTAAAGATTACCAGTTGCAATGCAGTAAGATCAATTAATGACCTCATATGAAAGCTCCTAGGTAGCAGTGATTATAAAATGATTGAATTTCACATTCAGTTTGAGTGAGAGAAGAATGGGTCTAAGACTAGTGTTTTAAACTTAAATAAGGACAATTATGAGGGTCTGAGAATAGAGCTGGTGAAAGTGAACTGGGAAATCATGTTAAGGGATAGATCAGTAGATATGTAGTGGTGGACATTTAAGGAGATGTTTCAGAATATTCACAATAGATACATTCCAGTCAGAAAGAAAGAGTCTCAGGAAGAACGCACCATCCATGGGAAACTAAAGGAGTTAAAGATAGTGTCAAAATGAAAGAAATGTGTATATTTCGGAAAAGATGAATGACAGGGCAGCAGATTGGACTGAATATAAAGAACAGTAAAGAATGATTAAAAGACTAATAAGGACAGAGAAATTAGAGTATGAGAGAAAACTAGCTAAAAAGATAAGAATAGATAGTAAGAGTTTCCAAAGTTTTTAAAAAGGGAAAGATTAAGTAAAGTGAGTGCTGGTCCTCAAGAGGGTGAGAATGGGAAATTAACAATGGAAAAGAATAAATGGGGGATAGAAACATAGAAACATCGAGACTAAAAGCGGGAGTAGGCCATTCGGCCCTTCGAGCCTGCTCTGCCATTCATTTTGATCATGGCTGATCATCAAATTCAATATCCTGATCACGCCTTCCTCCCATAGCCTGTGATCCCTTTAGCCTTAAGAGCTATATCTATTTTCTTCTTGATATCAGATAATGTTTTAGCCTCAACTACATTCTGTGGTTGTGAATTCCACACATTCACCATCCTCTGGGTGAAGACATTTCTCCTCCCCTCAGTTCTAAAGGATTTACCCTTTATCCTCAAACTATGACCCCTAGTTCTGGACTCTCCCACCATCGGGAACATTCTTTCTGAATCTACCCTGTCTAATCCTGTTAGATTTTTATAAGTTCCTATGAGATCCTCTCTCACTTTTCTAAACTCTAGTGAATACAATCCTAACCGATTTTGTCTCTCCTCATATGTCAGACCTCCCCTCAATAGCAAGGACATCCTTCCTCAGATAAGGACGCCAAAACTGCACACAATATTCCAGGTGTGGCCTCACCAATGCCCTATACAATTGCAGCAAAACATCCCTATCCCTCAACTCAAATCCTCTCGCTATGAAGGTCAACGTACCATTTGCCTTCATTACTGCCTGCTGTACTTACATGCTTACTCTCAGGACAACAAGGTCTTGTTGAATATCCACCTCTCTCAAATTACACCCATTCAAGTCATAATCTGTCTTCCTATTATTGCTACCAAAGTGGATAACCTCACATTTATCCACAATATACATGCATCTGCCCACATACTCAGCCTGTCAAAATCACACTGAAGCGTCTCTGCAGCCTCCTCACAGCTCACACTCCCATTCAAATTTGTATCATCTGCAAATTTGATTTGATTTGATTTAATTTATTTTTGTCACATGTATTGGTATACAGTGAAAAGCATTGTTTTTTGAGCACTATACAGACAAAGCATACCGCTCATAAAGAAGAAAAGGAGAGAGTGCGGAATGTAGTGTTACAGACACAGCTAGGGTCTAGAGAAAGATCGATTTAATGTGAGGTAGGTCCATTCAAAAGTCTGACAGCAGCAGGGAAGAAGCAGTTCTTGAGTCGGTTGATACGTGTCCTCAGAATTTTGTATCTTTTTCCTGACAGAAGAAGGTGGAAGAGAATATGTTCGGGATGCGTGGAATCCTTAATTATGCTGGCTGCTTTGCTGAAGCAGCGGGAAGTGTAGACAGAGTCAATGGATGGGAGGCTGGTTTGAGTGATGGACTGGGTATCTTCTCGAGCCTTTGTAGCTTCTTGCAGTCTTGGACAGAGCAGGAGCCATACCAAGCTGTGATACAACCAGAAAGAATGCTCTCTATGGTGCATCTGTAAAAGTTGGTGAGAGATACCAAATTTCCTTAGTCTTCTGAGGAAGTAGAGGCATTAGTGGGCTTTCTTAACTATAGTGTCGGCATGGGGGGACCAGGACAGGTTGTTGGTGATCTGGATACTTAAAAACCTGAAGCTCTCGATCATTTCTACTTCATCCCCATTGATGTAGACAGGTGCATGTCCTCCACTACACTTCCTGAAGTCGATGACTTTCTCCTTCGTTTTGTTGACATTGAGGGAGAGATTATTGTTGCCGCACCAGTTCACCAGATTCTCTATCTTATTCCTGTACTCTGTCTCGTCATTGTTGAGGTGCGACCCACAACGGTGGTGTCATCAGCAAACTTGAAAATTGAATTGGAGGGGAATTTGGGCGCACAGTCATAGGTGTATAAGGAGTATAGTAGGGGGCTGAGGACACAGCCTTGTGGGGCATCGGTGTTGAGGATGATCGTGGAGGAGGTGTTGTTGCCTATCCTTACTGATTGCAGTCTGTGGGTTAGGAAGTTCAGGATCCAGTCGTGGAGGGAGGGGCTGAACTCCAGGCTTGGAAGTAATACATCCAGTTCCCTCTTCCAGATCATTAATATACAATGTTAACAGTTGGGGTCCTAGCACAAATTCCTGCAGAACCCTACTAGTCATTGACTGTCAATCAGAAAAAGATGAATTAAACAGATTTTTTCTGTCTCTTTTCACTGTAGAAGATATAAATAACATCCCAGAAATAAAACAGGGGGTGAAAGGGAGGGAGGAACTTAAAACAATTACAGGGTACTAAGAAAATTATTAGAACTAAAAGTTGACAAGTATCCAGGTCCTGATGGGCTTCATCACAGAGTCTTAAAAGAAGTGGCTGCTGAGATAGTAGATGCATTGGTTTTAATTTTCCAAAATTTCCTAGGGTCTGGAAAATCAAATTACAAAATAGCAAATGTGACTATTAAATAAGGAGACAGAAAGCAGGAAACTACAAGGAAGTTATCGGAACATCTGTCATTGGGAAAATGCTAGAATCTATTATAAAGGAGGTTATAGCAAGGCAATTAGAAAATCTCAGAGCTATCAGGCAGAGTCAACATTTGTTTTGTGAAAGGGAAATCATACTTGACTAACTTATTGGAGTTCTTTGAGGACATAACAAGCAATGTGGATAAAGAGGAACCTGTGGATGTGCTGTACTTAGATTTTCCGAAGACATTTGACAAGGTGGCACATCAAAGGTGATTGTACTAAATAAGAGTTCATGATGTAGGGGGTTACATATTAGCATGGATAGAGGACTGGCTGGGTAATAGAGTAGGCATAACTGGATCATTTTTGGGTTACAAAATGTGATGAGTGGAGTGTCACAGGGACCTCAACTATTTCCAATTTATGTCAATGATTTAGATGAAGGAACCAAATTATGCTTGCCACTGGAGTTCCTCAAAGTCAGTCTGAGATATTTATTGTAGAACGTGACAGAGACCTTAATCCTGAGTCTTGGATTAAACATGTTGCTCAGTTATTTTTTAACAAGTTATCCTTTATTCATTCTCAACGTGTGGGGATTACTTAACCCCAGTTGTAGCTGAAAATGTGATCATCAAACTGACCACGTGAATGAATTGGCTTAAGATATTTGTGGCTTTAAGATTTTGTGGTTGTAACACTGAACTGCCCAAGTTCAGATACCCATTCAACAAGAACTAGGGAGATCGACCTGTAGATTGATTGCAGAAGATAATGGAAATACTGAAGGGACTTCATACTTATAGGGCATAGAACATGAAACAGTGCAGCACAGGAACAGGCCCTTCGGCCCATGATGTTGTGCCGAACATGATGCCAAATTAAACAATCCCTTCTGCCTGGCCTTGGTCCATATCCCTCCATTCCTTGCATTTTCTTGTGCTTATCTAGAACAAAGAACAAAGAAAATTACAGCACAGGAACAGGCCCCTTCGGCCCTCCAAGCCTGCATCGACCATGCTGCCCGACTGAACTAAAGCCCCTTACCCTTCTGGAGACAATATCCCTCTATTCCCATCCTATTCATGTATTTGTCAAAATGCCCCCTAAAAGTTACTACTGTATCTGCTTCCACCACCTCCCCTGGCAACGAGTTCCAGGCACCCACCACCCTCTGTGTAAAAAACTTGTCTCGTATATCTCCTTTAAACCTTGCCCGTCGCACCTTAAGCCTATGCCCCCTAGTACTTGACTCTTCCACCCTGGGAAAAAGCTTCTGATTATCCACTCTGTCCACGCCCCTCATAATCTTTTAGACTTCTATCAGGTCGCCTTTCAACTCCGTCGTTCCAGTGAGAACAAACCAAGTTTCTCCAACCTCTCCTCATAGCTAATGCCCTCCATACCAGGCAACATCTTGGTAAATCTTTTCTGTACCCTCTCCAAAGCCTCCACATCCTTCTGGTAGTTAATCTAAATCTAAATTAATCTTAATCTAAATGCCCCTTAAACGCCCTTATTGTATCTGCCTGCACCCACCACCCCTGGCAACGCGTTCTGGACACCTACCATTCTCTGGGTTAAAAACTTGCCCTTCACATCTCCTTTGAACTTTTCCCCTCTCACCTTAAGTGCAAGCCCCCTAGTATTAGACATTTCAACTCTGGGAAAAAAGATTCTGACTGTCAGCCCTATCTATGCCTCTCATGATTTTATAGACTTCTATCAGGTCTACATGTGACTCCAGAGCCACAGCAATATGGTTGACTCTCAACTGCCCTCGGGCAGCTAGGGATGGGTAATAAATACTGGCCAGCCACTGAAGTCCATGTCCCATGAATGAATAAAAAGAAAAATCAGGTCTCTCCTTATCCTGCCCTCCTCTAGAGAAAACAACCCTAGTTTGTCCAACCTTTTCCTATAGCTCATGCCCTCTAATCCAGGCAGCATCGTGTTAAACCTCCTCTGCACCCTCTCCACATCCTTCCTGTAATGCAGCGACCAGAATTGAACACAATACTCTAAGTGCGGCCTAACCAAAGTTTTCTAAAACTGCAACATGACAGTCTGCCTCTGGCAGACTGGACAAATCCCCAGGGCCTGATGGAATCTATCCAAGGCTTCTCAGGGAGACGAGAGATGAAATCGCTGGGCCTCTGATGCAAATCTTTGTCTCGTCACTGGACACAGGTGAGGTCCCAGAGGATTGGAGGATAGCTAATGTGGTCCCGTTATTTAAGAAGGATAGGAAGGATAACCCGGGAAATTATAGGCCGGTGAGCTTGACATCCGTGGTAGGGAAGTTGTTGGAGTGGAATCTCAGAGATAGGATTTAGAAAGGAATAAACTCATTAACGATAGTCAGCATGGTTTTGTGAGAGGGAGGTCATGCCTCACTAACCTGGCGGAGCTTTTTGAAGAAGTGACTAGAATGGTTGATGAGGGAAGAGCCGTGGATGTCATCTATATGGACTTTAGTAAAGCATTTGACAAAGTCCCTCATGGTAGGTTGGTGCAAAAGGTTGGATCTCATGGGATAAAGGGGGAGGTGGCTAGATGGGTGGAGAACTGGCTTGGTCACAGAAGACAGAGGTGGTAGTGGAAGGGTCTTCTACCCGGCTGGATGCCTGTGACTAGTGGTGTTCCGCAGGGCCCTGTATTGGAACCTCTGCTGTTTGTGATTTATATAAACGATCTGGAAGAAGGTGTAACTGGGGTGATCAGTAAGTTTGCGGATGGCACGAAAATGGCTGGACTTGCAGATAGTGAGGAACATTGTCAGAGACTACAGAAGGATATAGATAGGCTGGAAATTTGGGCACAGAAATGGCAGATGGAGTTCAATCCAGATAAATGCAAAGTGATGCATTTTGGTAGAACTAACGTAGGGGGGAGCTATACGATAAATGGCAGAAGCATAAAGGGTGTAGATAAGCAGAGGGACCTGGGTGTGCAAGTCCACAGATCCTTGAAGGTGACGTCACAGGTGGAGAAGGTAGTGAATAAGGCATATGGCATGCTTGCCTTTATAGGACGGGGCATAGAGTATAAAAGTTGGGGTCTGATGTTGCAGTTGTATAGAACGTTGGTTCGGCCGCATTTGGAATACTGCGCCCAGTTCTGGTCGCCACACTACCAGAAGGACGTGGAGGCTTTGGAGAGAGTGCAGAGGAGGTTTACCTCTCTGTGTGTCTGTGTGTGTCTGCTCTCTGTATCTGTGCTTGGCTCTATGTGAATGTGTTTGTGTGTGTATGACTCTGTCTCTGTCTGTGTGTAACTCTCTCTCCTCTGTCTTTATGTGAGTGTTTGTCTCTTTCTGCCGTTTGTCTCTCCCTTTGTGCTTCTTTCTATTTGTGTCTCTCCCTTTGTGTTTGTGTCCTTGTCTCACTTTCTTGTGTAAATGTTTCTGTCTGTCTCTCTCTCTCACGCTCTCTGTGAATATCTCCAATGTTTCGCGCCTTTCTCTTTCTGTCTCCTTGTCTGTCTATGTGCATGTCTCTCTCTCTCTCTCTGAGTGTCTATGTGCATGTCGCTCTCTCTCTCTCTCTGAGTGTCTGTGTGCATGTCTCTCTCTCTCTCTGAGTGTCTATGTGCATGTCTCTCTCTCTCTCTCTGAGTGTCTATGTGCATGTCTCTCTCTCTCTCTCTCTCTGAGTGTCTATGTGCATGTTTCTCTCTCTCTCTCTCACTGTGAGCTCGGTAAGTTAGTTGGGGATTTCCAGCAGTAGTTCCCCTTTTGTGTGATTCTGAAAATGAAAGCTACTTGTACAAAGTTGACATGCCAATGTGATGACTCGCATTTGAAGCAGCAGAGAATGTATAAGCATTATCTTGCTAAAACAGGGCACTTTGCACTCCCACTGAAACTAGAGGCCATAAACTAAGCCCTATGATTATTTATAGAGTCGTACAGCGCAGAAAGGCCCTTAGGCCCATCGAGTCTGCACCGACAATAACCATGACTAAAGGCACGTTAATCCCATTTTCCAGCACCTGTCCCATGCCCTTGAATGTTATGATATTTCAAGTGCTCGGCCAAATACTTTTTAAAGATTGTAAGCGAAATAATTCCTCAGTGGCTGGTTTCCCTTCACCAGATTCCCCTTTATTTACAAATTCTATTCCACTCCAAGCATGTTTCAGGTACACAGTCAGAACCCAGACTGCCAGAAGACCTGACACTCCCATGTTTATGTACAGGTGAGGCTCCCTGATTGGGCAGGCAATCATTACCTCAATCAGTGAGTTCATACTCCAACCTCATGGGCCCTGTTGAAGTCATCACAGTAAGGTTTCCGGCCTCCAGATTCTCACCAGCCTCTGAGTGAATTCGTTTTCCCAAATCCCCTCTGAATCTCCTGCCCCTAAAACTATGCCCCCTGGTAATTAATCCCTCATCCAAGAGAAACAGCTGCTTCCTATTCACCCTGTTCATACCTCTCACAATCTTATACACCTCAAGAGACTAGGAATCCTGCAGCAATTAACTCACCTCCTGGCTCCACAGAGTTTTTCTGCCATCTACAAGGCACAAGTCAGGAGTCTGATAGAATACTCTCCACTTGCCTAGATGGTGCAGCTCCAATAACACTCAAGAAGCTCAACACCATTAAGGGCAAAGCAGCTCGCTTGATTGGCACCCCATCCAAAAACATTCAATCCCTCCATCATCGATGCAGAGTGGCAGCAGCGCGTACCATCCACAAGATGCACTGCAGGAACTCAGCAAGGCTCCTTGGGCAGCACCTCCCATCTCATGACCCCTACCATCGGACGACACAAAACTGGCAGGACTTGCAGATAGTGAGGAACATTGTCAGAGGCTGCAGAAGGATATAGATAGGCTGGAAATTTGGGCAAGGAAATGGCAGATGGAGTTCAATCCTGATAAATGCGAAGTGATGCATTTTGGTGGGAATAATGTAAGGAGGAGCTACACGATAAATGGAAGAACCATAAAGGGTGTAGAGATGCAGAGGGACCTGGGTGTGCAAGTCCACAGATCTTTGAAGGTGACGTCACAGGTGGAGAAGGTGGTGAAGAAGGCATATGGCATGCTTGCCTTTATAGGACGGGGCATAGAGTATAAGAGTTGGGGTCTGATGTTGCAGATGTATAGAACGTTGGTTCGGCCGCATTTGGAATACTGCGTCCAGTTCTGGTCGCCACACTACCAGAAGGACGTGGAGGCTTTGGAGAGAGTACAGAGGAGGTTTACCAGGATGTTGCCTGGTATGGAGGGGCTTGGTTATGAGGAGAGATTGGGGAAACTGGGGTTGTTCTCCTTGGAAAGACGGAGGATGAGGGGAGACTTAATAGAGGTGTATAAAATTATGAAAGGCATAGAAAGGGTGAACGGTGGGAAGCTTTTCCCCGGGTCGGTGGTGACGTTCACGAGGGGTCATAGGTTCAAGGTGAAGGGGGGGAGGTTTAACACAGATATCAGAAGGACATATTTCACACAGAGGGTCGTGGGGGCCTGGAATGTGTTGCCGGGCAAGGTGGTGGAGGCGGACACACTGGGAGCGTTTAAGACTTATCTAGACAGCTATATGAACGGAATGGGAATGGAGGGATACAAAAGAGTGGTCTAGTTTGGACCAGGGAGCGGCGCGGGCTAATTGTTCCTTGTTTCTCGTTTCAAGGCTTCATTCTATGATCATCTTGCTGGTGCCAGTACAGAGCGAGACTGCGGATAGTTGGGAACCTGTCTCGGGGGCAGGGAATTCATATGGTGTTCGTGGAAGTGGAAATGACTAGGGTTGGGAAGCATTTTCCGATCAGGGCCAGTGTGATCTCCTGGACTCGTTTCGATCGCCTCAGGGGGTCGGAGAGGAATTTCCCAGATTTTCTTTCCCCATATTGGCCCTGGGGTTTTCACTCTGGGTTTTTGCCTCTCCCTGGACATCACATGGTCTGAAATGGGGGGGGTGGGGGTGAGTTAATAGGTTGTGATGAACAAAGCATCGTAGCTGTGAGGGACAGCTCGGTGGATAGGATATTGGTATGTAGATAGGCTGGAAAATTGGGCGGGGATCCTGGATTCAGGATTCAATCCTGGACCGGGGAGCGGCGCGGGCTTGGAGGGCCGAAGGGCCTGTTCCTGTGCTGTATTGTTCTTTGTTCTTGTTCTTTGTTATCTAGAAGGACAAAGGTAGAAGGTGCTTGGAAACACTACCACTTGGAAGTTCCCCCCAAGTCACTCGCCATTCTGACTTGGAAATATATCACCGTTCCTTCACTATTGCTGGGTCAAAATCCTGGAACCCCCTTCCCTAACAGCACTGTGGGTGCCTTCAAGAAGGCAGCTCACCACCACATTCCAAGGGCAATTTTGGATGGGCAATAAATGCTGGCCTTGCCAGCAATGCCTATATCCCAAAAATGAAAAATAATATTTGGGGGCCAACACTGTCTACCATCTTCCAGTCTGAAAAGCAAACATCTTCAGAACTTGCTGCTCTCTGTCCTTTTTTTTATCCAATTGCACATTGACCCTCAAGGTTCATAAGCCTTAAATTTGTTAAATCAATATTTTATGTCGAACCTTGTCAAACACTGTCTTAAAATTCATATAGACAACATCCACTACATTTCCTTCATCAACTTTCTCTGTTATTTCATCAAAGAATGAATCTAGATTGGCCAAGCATGATCTGCCTTTTATAAACCAGTGCTCGTTCTCCTTATTTAACTCAGCTTCACCAAGTGCTTGTTGGTTTTTCCCAATTGAGGATTCCAAAATCTTCCACACCACTGATGCGAGGCTAATTGGCTTGTAGTTACTCGGACTGTCCGTGCGGCCTTTTTGAATAAGAATGTCACATTGCCACTCTCTAATCCTCTGGCACCTCTCCATACCCAAGGATTAAGACAAACCTTTCCACTATCTCCACCCGCACTTCCTTTAGTAACCTGAGTTACAAGCCATCCAGATCATAGAAACATAGAAGATAGGAGCTGAAGGAGGCCATTTGGCCCTTTGAGCCTCCTCCGTCATTCATCACAATCATGGCTGATCGTCCAACTCAATAGCCTAATCCTGCTTTTTCCCCATAACCTTTGATCCCATTCACCCCAAGTGCTATATCCAGCCGCCTCTTGAATGCATTCAACATTTTGGCATCAATTCCACAGGCTCACCACTCTTTAGGTGAAGAAATGTCTCCTCACCTCCGCGCTAAATGGTCTACCCTGAATCCTCAGACTGTGAGCCCTGGTTCTGGACTCCCCCCACCATCGGGAATATCCTCCCTGCATCTACCCTGTCTAGTCCTGTTAGAACTTTATAAGTCTCTATGAGATCCCCCCTCATTCATCAGAACTCCAGCAAAAACAATCCTCACCTCAGTCAATCTCTCCTCATACATCAGGTGACTTATCTACCCTGAGCAGTTAGCCTTTCCAGTACCTCCTGCCTTTCAACTTTCATACTATCTATTGCCTCCAATATAACTGATATTCTTTCAGATTCCTCATCTTTAGTAATCACCAATATAGGGAACTCATTAAGTATCTTAGCCTTGTCCTGTGGCTGTTATAGGTCAGGTTAGAAACTCCAAAATTCTTTATGGAGACCGCCCGAACCGTAAGTTTTGCAACTTGAATTTGGCTAGGATGAGCTTGATACATTTTACTTCAGGTATGATTCAACAACCCACTAGGGAGCTTTTATCAAACAAAGTTTATTTAAGAATATAGTTAACATGTATAGAAAGAAAATTAGCAACACCTTTTATCAGTTACAAGCAAAAAGAAACCAGAAAGAAAACAACCACAATAATGTATTAACCCTTAATTAAATATTAAAGCAGTTCCAACAAAACCAAAACTTTCATAGACAAAACCCTTTTCACAGGCTTAGCACAGCATAGATTAAAATCTCACTTGACTGGAGTTGAGTCTTTTTGAAGCCTGCACTTTCCTTCTGGGAGGCAAAACATTGCCTTGAGATAACCAGCAGAATTTCCAAACAGAACAGGGAGACAGAGACGGAGACGGGACTGGGAGCATTCTGGCCAAGTTTGCCGATGATACAAAGATAGGTGGAGGGGCAGGTAGTATTGAGGAGGTGGGGAGGCTGCAGAAAGATTTAGACAGTTTAGGAGAGTGGTCCAAGAAGTGGCTGATGAAATTCAACGTGGGCAAGTGCGAGGTCGTACACTTTGGAAAAAAGAATAGAGGCATGGACTATTTTCTAAACGGTGACAAAATTCATAATGCTAAAGTGCAAAGGGACTTGGGAGTCCTAGTCCAGGATTCTCTAAAGGTAAACTTGCAGGTTGAGTCCGTAATTAAGAAAGCAAATGTAATGTTGTCATTTATCTCAAGAGGCTTGGAATACAAAAGCAGGGATGTACTTCTGAGGCTTTATAAAGCACTGGTTAGGCCCCATTTGGAGTACTGTGAGCAATTTTGGGCCCCACACCTCAGGAAGGACATACTGGCACTGGAGCGGGTCCAGCGGAGATTCACACGGATGATCCCAGGAATGGTAGGCCTGACATACGATGAACGTCTGAGGATCGTGGGATTATATTCATTGGAGTTTAGGAGGTTGAGGGGAGATCTGATAGAAACTTACAAGATAATGAACGGCTTAGATAGGATGGACGTAGGGAAGTTGTTTCCATTAACAGGGGAGACTAGGACGCGGGGGCACAGCCTTAGAATAAAAGGGAGTCACTTTAGAACAGAGATGAGGAGAAATTTCTTCAGCCAGAGAGTGGTGGGTCTGTGGAATTCATTGCCACAGAGGGCTGTGGAGGCCGAGACGTTGAGCGTCTTCAAGACAGAAATTGATAAATTCTTGATTTCTCGAGGAATTAAGGGCTATGGGGAGAGAGCGGGTAAATGGAGTTGAAATCAACCATGATTGAATGGTGGAGTGGACTCGATGGGCCGAATGGCCTTACTTCAGCTCCTATGTCTTATGGACTTCAGCTTCTTTCTTGCTTGATGACCCTGCTAAAACTAAAAACTAAACTGCAGCCTCAGAACTCTCGAAACTGAAACCTTAAACTCACTGGGGGAAAAAACTGTCCAAAAAACACATGACCCTTTCTCCTAACAATGCAGAATTGTAAAACTGATCCCGGAGTAAACACAGACAACCCCACTTAAGCCACTTAAGAAGCAATAAAAGGACAATTCCAGTCAAGTCAGCAACAACAATGACATCACTGAAGCTGTGAGCTAAGAAACCACTGAAACTGAGATGTAGAAATCATGTTTATAAATAACCTTTCTTAAAGGGACACTAACATCACATGGCACTAGACATATATCACCCTCTTTGTCCTATATAGGGCCCACTTCACCTCTCACTACCCATTCATTATTTACATCTGGTAGTAGATTTATGTTGACTGTCATTCTATTCTCATACTCGCCCTGTTCATACCTCTCACAATCTTATACACCTCAAGAGACTAGGAATCCTGCAACAATTAACTCACCTCCTGGCTCTGCAGTGTTTTTCTGCCATCTACAAGGCACAAGTCAGGAGTCTGATGGAATACTCTCCACTTGCCTAGATGGGTGCAGCTCCAACAACGCTCAAGAAGCTCAACACCATTAAGGACAAGGCAGCTTGCTTGATTGCTCTTATTTTCCTCTCAACCCATTTTATTTGATCTGCTTCTCATTTGAAGCCTTCATTTGACATGCATCCTATATCCTCCTTTTTTGTTTCATTTTAATCATTATCTCCCTTCTCAACCTAGGAGCCCTGTTTTTGGCTCCCTTAACTTTCACCCTTTTTGGAATGTACCTAGCCCATACCTGAAGCATCTCCACCTTAAAGATTACCAGTTACAATGCAGTAAGATCAATTAATGACCTCATATGAAAGCTCCTAGGTAGCAGTGATTATAAAATGATTGAATTTCACATTCAGTTTGAGTGAGAGAAGAATGGGTCTAAGACTAGTGTTTTAAACTTAAATAAGGACAATTATGAGGGTCTGAGAATAGAGCTGGTGAAAGTGAACTGGGAAATCATGTTAAGGGATAGATCAGTAGATATGTAGTTGTGGACATTTAAGGAGATGTTTCAGAATATTCACAATAGATACATTCCAGTCAGAAAGAAAGAGTCTCAGGAAGAACGCACCATCCATGGGAAACTAAAGGAGTTAAAGATAGTGTCAAAATGAAAGAAATGTGTATATTTCGGAAAAGATGAATGACAGGGCAGCAGATTGGACTGAATATAAAGAACAGTAAAGAATGATTAAAAGACTAATAAGGACAGAGAAATTAGAGTATGAGAGAAAACTAGCTAAAAAGATAAGAATAGATAGTAAGAGTTTCCAAAGTTTTTAAAAAGGGAAAGATTAAGTAAAGTGAGTGCTGGTCCTCAAGAGGGTGAGAATGGGAAATTAACAATGGAAAATAATAAATGGGGGATAGAAACATAGAAACATCGAGACTAAAAGCAGGAGGAGGCCATTCGGCCCTTCGAGCCTGCTCTGCCATTCATTTTGATCATGGCTGATCATCAAATTCAATATCCTGATCACGCCTTCCTCCCATAGCCTGTGATCCCTTTAGCCTTAAGAGCTATATCTATTTTCTTCTTGAAATCAGATAATGTTTTAGCCTCAACTACATTCTGTGGTTGTGAATTCCACACATTCACCATCCTCTGGGTGAAGACATTTCTCCTCACCTCAGTTCTAAAGGATTTACCCTTTATCCTCAAACTATGACCCCTAGTTCTGGACTCTCCCACCATCGGGAACATTCTTTCTGAATCTACCCTGTCTAATCCTGTTAGATTTTTATAAGTTCCTATGAGATCCTCTCTCACTTTTCTAAACTCTAGTGAATACAATCCTAACCGATTTCGTCTCTCCTCATATGTCAGACCTCCCCTCAATAGCAAGGACATCCTTCCTCAGATAAGGACGCCAAAACTGCACACAATATTCCAGGTGTGGCCTCACCAATGCCCTATACAATTGCAGCAAAACATCCCTATCCCTCAACTCAAATCCTCTCGCTATGAAGGTCAACGTACCATTTGCCTTCATTACTGCCTGCTGTACTTACATGCTTACTCTCAGGACAACAAGGTCTTGTTGAATATCCACCTCTCTCAAATTACACCCATTCAAGTCATAATCTGTCTTCCTATTATTGCTACCAAAGTGGATAACCTCACATTTATCCACAATATACATGCATCTGCCCACATACTCAGCCTGTCAAAATCACACTGAAGCATTTCTGCATCCTCCTCACAGCTCACACTCCCATTCAAATTTGTATCATCTGCAAATTTGATTTGATTTGATTTAATTTATTTTTGTCACATGTATTGGTATACAGTGAAAAGCATTGTTTTTTGAGCACTACACAGACAAAGCATACCGCTCATAAAGAAGAAAAGGAGAGAGTGCGGAATGTAGTGTTACAGACACAGCTAGGGCCTAGAGAAAGATCGATTTAATGTGAGGTAGGTCCATTCAAAAGTCTGACAGCAGCAGGGAAGAAGCAGTTCTTGAGTCGGTTGATACGTGTCCTCAGAATTTTGTATCTTTTTCCTGACAGAAGAAGGTGGAAGAGAATATGTTCGGGATGCGTGGAATCCTTAATTATGCTGGCTGCTTTGCTGACGCAGCGGGAAGTGTAGACAGAGTCAATGGATGGGAGGCTGGTTTGAGTGATGGACTGGGTATCTTCTCGAGCCTTTGTAGCTTCTTGCAGTCTTGGACAGAGCAGGAGCCATACCAAGCTGTGATACAACCAGAAAGAATGCTCTCTATGGTGCATCTGTAAAAGTTGGTGAGAGATACCAAATTTCCTTAGTCTTCTGAGGAAGTAGAGGCATTAGTGGGCTTTCTTAACTATAGTGTCGGCATGGGGGGACCAGGACAGGTTGTTGGTGATCTGGATACTTAAAAACCTGAAGCTCTCGATCATTTCTACTTCATCCCCATTGATGTAGACAGGTGCATGTCCTCCACTACACTTCCTGAAGTCGATGACTTTCTCCTTCGTTTTGTTGACATTGAGGGAGAGATTATTGTTGCCGCACCAGTTCACCAGATTCTCTATCTCATTCCTGTACTCTGTCTCGTCATTGTTGAGGTGCGACCCACAACGGTGGTGTCATCAGCAAACTTGAAAATCGAATTGGAGGGGAATTTGGGCGCACAGTCATAGGTGTATAAGGAGTATAGTAGGGGGCTGAAAACACAGCCTTGTGGGGCATCGGTGTTGAGGATGATCGTGGAGGAGGTGTTGTTGCCTATCCTTACTGATTGCAGTCTGTGGGTTAGGAAGTTCAGGATCCAGTCGTGGAGGGAGGGGCTGAACTCCAGGCTTGGAAGTAATACATCCAGTTCCCTCTTCCAGATCATTAATATACAATGTTAACAGTTGGGGTCCTAGCACAAATTCCTGCAGAACCCTACTAGTCATTGACTGTCAATCAGAAAAAGAAGAATTAAACAGATTTTTTCTGTCTCTTTTCACTGTAGAAGATATAAATAACATCCCAGAAATAAAACAGGGGGTGAAAGGGAGGGAGGAACTTAAAACAATTACAGGGTACTAAGAAAATTATTAGAACTAAAAGTTGACAAGTATCCAGGTCCTGATGGGCTTCATCACAGAGTCTTAAAAGAAGTGGCTGCTGAGATAGTAGATGCATTGGTTTTAATTTTCCAAAATTTCCTAGGGTCTGGAAAATCAAATTACAAAATAGCAAATGTGACTATTAAATAAGGAGACAGAAAGCAGGAAACTACAAGGAAGTTATCGGAACATCTGTCATTGGGAAAATGCTAGAATCTATTATAAAGGAGGTTATAGCAAGGCAATTAGAAAATCTCAGAGCTATCAGGCAGAGTCAACATTTGTTTTGTGAAAGGGAAATCATACTTGACTAACTTATTGGAGTTCTTTGAGGACATAACAAGCAATGTGGATAAAGAGGAACCTGTGGATGTGCTGTACTTAGATTTTCCGAAGACATTTGACAAGGTGGCACATCAAAGGTGATTGTACTAAATAAGAGTTCATGATGTAGGGGGTTACATATTAGCATGGATAGAGGACTGGCTGGGTAATAGAGTAGGCATAACTGGATCATTTTTGGGTTACAAAATGTGATGAGTGGAGTGTCACAGGGACCTCAACTATTTCCAATTTATGTCAATGATTTAGATGAAGGAACCAAATTATGCTTGCCACTGGAGTTCCTCAAAGTCAGTCTGAGATATTTATTGTAGAACGTGACAGAGACCTTAATCCTGAGTCTTGGATTAAACATGTTGCTCAGTTATTTTTTAACAAGTTATCCTTTATTCATTCTCAACGTGTGGGGATTACTTAACCCCAGTTGTAGCTGAAAATGTGATCATCAAACTGACCACGTGAATGAATTGGCTTAAGATATTTGTGGCTTTAAGATTTTGTGGTTGTAACACTGAACTGCCCAAGTTCAGATACCCATTCAACAAGAACTAGGGAGATCGACCTGTAGATTGATTGCAGAAGATAATGGAAATACTGAAGGGACTTCATACTTATAGGGCATAGAACATGAAACAGTGCAGCACAGGAACAGGCCCTTCGGCCTATGATGTTGTGCCGAACATGATGCCAAATTAAACAATCCCTTCTGCCTGGCCTTGGTCCATATCCCTCCATTCCTTGCATTTTCTTGTGCTTATCTAGAACAAAGAACAAAGAAAATTACAGCACAGGAACAGGCCCCTTCGGCCCTCCAAGCCTGCATCGACCATGCTGCCCGACTGAACTAAAGCCCCTTACCCTTCTGGAGACAATATCCCTCTATTCCCATCCTATTCATGTATTTGTCAAAATGCCCCCTAAAAGTTACTACTGTATCTGCTTCCACCACCTCCCCTGGCAACGAGTTCCAGGCACCCACCACCCTCTGTGTAAAAAACTTGTCTCGTACATCTCCTTTAAACCTTGCCCGTCGCACCTTAAGCCTATGCCCCCTAGTACTTGACTCTTCCACCCTGGGAAAAAGCTTCTGATTATCCACTCTGTCCACGCCCCTCATAATCTTTTAGACTTCTATCAGGTCGCCTTTCAACTCCGTCGTTCCAGTGAGAACAAACCAAGTTTCTCCAACCTCTCCTCATAGCTAATGCCCTCCATACCAGGCAACATCTTGGTAAATCTTTTCTGTACCCTCTCCAAAGCCTCCACATCCTTCTGGTAGTTAATCTAAATCTAAATTAATCTTAATCTAAATGCCCCTTAAACGCCCTTATTGTATCTGCCTGCACCCACCACCCCTGGCAACGCGTTCTGGACACCTACCATTCTCTGGGTTAAAAACTTGCCCTTCACATCTCCTTTGAACTTTTCCCCTCTCACCTTAAGTGCAAGCCCCCTAGTATTAGACATTTCAACTCTGGGAAAAAAGATTCTGACTGTCAGCCCTATCTATGCCTCTCATGATTTTATAGACTTCTATCAGGTCTACATGTGACTCCAGAGCCACAGCAATATGGTTGACTCTCAACTGCCCTCGGGCAGCTAGGGATGGGTAATAAATACTGGCCAGCCACTGAAGTCCATGTCCCATGAATGAATAAAAAGAAAAATCAGGTCTCTCCTTATCCTGCCCTCCTCCAGAGAAAACAACCCTAGTTTGTCCAACCTTTTCCTATAGCTCATGCCCTCTAATCCAGGCAGCATCGTGTTAAACCTCCTCTGCACCCTCTCCACATCCTTCCTGTAATGCAGCGACCAGAATTGAACACAATACTCTAAGTGCGGCCTAACCAAAGTTTTCTAAAACTGCAACATGACAGTCTGCCTCTGGCAGACTGGACAAATCCCCAGGGCCTGATGGAATCTATCCAAGGCTTCTCAGGGAGACGAGAGATGAAATCGCTGGGCCTCTGATGCAAATCTTTGTCTCGTCACTGGACACAGGTGAGGTCCCAGAGGATTGGAGGATAGCTAATGTGGTCCCGTTATTTAAGAAGGATAGGAAGGATAACCCGGGAAATTATAGGCTGGTGAGCTTGACATCCGTGGTAGGGAAGTGGTTGGAGAGGAATCTCAGAGATAGGATTTAGAAAGGAATAAACTCATTAACGATAGTCAGCATGGTTTTGTGAGAGGGAGGTCATGCCTCACTAACCTGGTGGAGTTTTTTGAAGAAGTGACTAGAATGGTTGATGAGGGAAGAGCCGTGGATGTCGTCTATATGGACTTTAGTAAAGCGTTTGACAAAGTCCCTCATGGTAGGTTGGTGCAAAAGGTTGGATCTCATGGGATAAAGGGGGAGGTGGCTAGATGGGTGGAGAACTGGCTTGGTCACAGAAGACAGAGGTGGTAGTGGAAGGGTCTTCTATCCGGCTGGATGCCTGTGACTAGTGGTGTTCCGCAGGGCCCTGTATTGGGACCTCTGCTGTTTGTGATTTATATAAACGATCTGGAAGTAAGTTTGCGGATGACACGAAAATGGCTGGACTTGCAGATAGTGAGGAACATTGTCAGAGACTACAGAAGGATATAGATAGGCTGGAAATTTGGGCAAAGAAATGGCAGATGGAGTTCAATCCAGATAAATGCAAAGTGATGCATTTTGGTAGAACTAACGTAGGGGGGAGCTATACGATAAATGGCAGAAGCATAAAGGGTGTAGATAAGCAGAGGGACCTGGGTGTGCAAGTCCACAGATCCTTGAAGGTGACGTCACAGGTGGAGAAGTTAGTGAATAAGGCATATGGCATGCTTGCCTTTATAGGACGGGGCATAGAGTATAAAAGTTGGGGTCTGATGTTGCAGTTGTATAGAACGTTGGTTCGGCCGCATTTGGAATACTGCGCCCAGTTCTGGTCGCCACACTACCAGAAGGACGTGGAGGCTTTAGAGTGAGTGCAGAGGAGGTTTACCAGGATGTTGCCTGGTATGGAAGGGCTTAGTTATGAGGAGAAATTGGGTAAACTGGGGTTGTTCTCACTGGAAAGACGGAGAACGAGGGGTGACCTAATAGAGGAGTATAAAATTATGAAAGGCGTAGATAGGGCGAATGGTGGGAAGCTTTTTCCCAGATCGGTGGTGACGGTCACGAGGGGTCATAGGTTCAAGGTGAGCAGGGGAGGTTTAACACGGATATCAGCAGGACGTATTTTACACAGAGGGTGGTGGGGGCCTGGAATGCTCTGCCAGGCAAGGTGGTGGGGGCGGACACACTGGGAATGTTTAAGACTTATCTACACAGCCATATGAATGGAGTGGGAATGGAGGGATACAAAAGAATGGTCTAGTTTGGACCAAGGAGCGGCGCGGGCTTGGAGGGCCGAAGGGCCTGTTCCTGTGCTGTATTGTTCTTTGTTCTTTGTTCTTCTGTTCACATTGGCACAGTGGTTAGCACTGCTACCTCACAGTACCGGGGACCCAGGTTCGATTCCCGCTTGGATCACTGTCGGCATGGAGTCTGTATGTTCTCCCCGTGTCTACGAGGGTTTCCTCCGGGTGCTCCAGTTTCCTCCCACAGTCTGAAAGACGTGCTGGTTAGGGTGCATTGGCCATGCTAAATTCTCCCTCAGTGTACCCGAACAGGTGCCGGAGTGTGGCAACTAGGGGATTTTCACAGTAACTTCATTGCAATGTTAATGTAAGACTATGACTAATAAATAAACTTTGACTTTGAGGGATTTTAATTAGGACAGTTTTATACCTCAAAACCGTAAAGGCTTACAGAACCCCTCGGAGAGCAGTCAAGGTTAATGGATCATCTGAAAGATGACAGCAATGACAGTGCAGCACTCCCTCAGTATTTTCATGGTGAGGTTCCAGTGTTTTACTACGGAATGAGCATGGTTCAGGGACAAACTGGGTGCCACAATTACCAAATAGATTCTAATGGTAAGTTACGTGGGCAAATACCCAAGAGATCAAGCTGCAGAATTACAGTTCAGATAAAGGAGATAAAAGTAATGAAACATTGTCACTCATTAAACTGCAATTCAACCTTTGCTTTCCTTTGCAAAATGAAAGTTCAACCAGTTGTTCTTATTTAAAAGGGCTAAAGGAAGTGTGTTAAAACCCTTCCAAATTGCTTTCATTTTCACTTGCCCATTTCAAATAACTGTTGAGTTAAAACAGAGGAAACAAGAAGCCATGGCAGAAGGGAGACAAACTCTGGGGAACCAGGTAGGCTGAAATATGATAGAAAACAAAGCGTTGGGAATATATTTGGCACATTATTAGGAAAAGTCTATAACATAGAACATAGAACATTACAGCACAGAACAGGCCCTTCGGCCCACGATGTTGTGCCGACCTTCATCTGAAACCAAGATCAAGCTATCCCACTCCCTACCATCCTGGTGTGCTCCATGTGCCTATCCAATAACCGCTTAAATGTTCCTAAAGTGTCTGACTCCACTATCACTGCAGGCAGTCCATTCCACACCCCAACCACTCTCTGCGTGAAGAACCTACCTCTGATATCCTTCCTATATCTCCCACCACGAACCCTATAGTTATGCCCCCTTGTAATAGCTCCATCCACCCGAGGAAATAGTCTTTGAACGTTCACTCGATCTATCCCCTTCATCATTTTATAAACCTCTATTAAGTCTCCCCTCAATCTCCTCCGCTCCAGAGAGAACAGCCCCAGCTCCCTCAACCTTTCCTCATAAGACCGACACTCCAAACCAGGCAGCATCCTGGTAAATCTCCTCTGCACTCTTTCCAGCGCTTCCACATCCTTCTTATAGTGAGGTGACCAGAACTGCACGCAATATTCCAAATGCGGTCTCACCAAGGTCCTGTACAGTTGCAGCATAACCCCACGGCTCTTAAACTCCAACCCCCTGTTAATAAAAGCTAACACACTATATGCCTTCTTCACAGCTCTATCCACTTGAGTGGCAACCTTTAGAGATCTGTGGATATGGACCCCAAGATCTCTCTGTTCCTCCACAGTCTTCAGAACCCTACCTTTGACCCTGTAATCCACATTTAAATTAGTCCTACCAAAATGAATCACCTCACATTTATCAGGGTTAAACTCCATTTGCCATTTTTCAGCCCAGCTTTGCATCCTATCTATGTCTCTTTGCAGCCTACAACAGCCCTCCACCTCATCCACTACTCCACCAATCTTGGTGTCATCAGCAAATTTACTGATCCACCCTTCAGCCCCCTCCTCCAAGTCATTGATAAAAATCAATATAAGGCAAATATATTTCTGTAAATGTCAAGAAGAGCAAAGATTGGACCACAAATATGCATTGCCTGTACGCATATGTGTGTGTGTCTCTGTCCGTATGTGTGTGTTTGTGTGTCTCTGTCCGTATGTGTGTCTCTGTCTGTATATGTGTGTGTGTCTGCTCTCTGTATCAGTGCTTGGCTCTGTGTGAATGTGTTTGTGTGTGTATGACTCTGTCTCTGTCTGTGTGTAACTCTCTCTCCTCTGTCTTTATGTGAGTGTTTGTCTCTTTCTGCCATTTGTCTCTCCCTTTGTGTTTCTTTCTATTTGTGTCTCTCCCTTTGTGTTTGTGTCCTTGTCTCACTTTCTTGTGTAAATGTTTCTGTCTGTCTCTCTCTCTCTCATGCTCGATGTGAATATCTCCAATGTTTTGCGCCTTTCTCTTTCTGTCTCCTTGTCTATGTGCATGTCTCTCTCTCTCTCTCTCTGAGTGTCTATGTGCATGTTTCTCTCTCTCTCTCTCTCACTGTGAGCTCAGTAAGTTAGTTGGGGATTTCCAGCAGTAGTTCCCCTTTTGTGTGATTCTGAAAATGAAAGCTACTTGTACAAAGTTGACATGCCAATGTGATGACTCGCATTTGAAGCAGCAGAGAATGTATAAGCATTATCTTGCTAAAACAGGGCACTTTGCACTCCCACTGAAACTAGAGGCCATAAACTAAGCCCTATGATTATTTATAGAGTCGTACAGTGCAGAAAGGCCCTTTGGCCCATCGAGTCTGCACCGACAATAACCATGACTAAAGGCACGTTAATCCCATTTTCCAGCACCTGTCCCATGCCCTTGAATGTTATGATATTTCAAGTGCTCAGCCAAATACTTTTTAAAGGTTGTAAGCGAAATAATTCCTCAGTGGCTGGTTTCCCTTCACCAGATTCCCCTTTATTTACAAATTCTAATCCACTCCAAGCGTGTTTCAGGTACACAGTCAGAATCCAGACTGCCAGAAGACCTGACACTCCCATGTTTATGTACAGGTGAGGCTCCCTGATTGGGCAGGCAATCATTACCTCAATCAGTGAGTTCATACTCCAACCTCATGGGCCCTGTTGAAGTCATCACAGTAAGGTTTCCGGCCTCCAGATTCTCACCAGCCTCTGAGTGAATTCGTTTTCCCAAATCCCCTCTGAATCTCCTGCCCCTAAAACTATGCCCCCTGGTAATTAATCCCTCATCCAAGAGAAACAGCTGCTTCCTATTCACCCTGTTCATACCTCTCACAATCTTATACACCTCAAGAGACTAGGAATCCTGCAGCAATTAACTCACCTCCTGGCTCCGCAGAGTTTTTCTGCCATCTACAAGGCACAAGTCAGGAGTCTGATAGAATACTCTCCACTTGCCTAGATGGGTGCAGCTCCAATAACACTCAAGAAGCTCAACACCATTAAGGGCAAAGCAGCTCGCTTGATTGGCACCCCATCCAAAAACATTCAATCCCTCCATCATCGATGCAGAGTGGCAGCAGCGTGTACCATCCACAAGATGCACTGCAGGAACTCAGCAAGGCTCCTTGGGCAGCACCTCCCATACCATGACCCCTACCATCTAGAAGGACAAGGGTAGAAGGTGCTTGGAAACACTACCACTTGGAAGTTCCCCCCCAAGTCACTCGCCATTCTGACTTGGAAATATATCACCGTTCCTTCACTATTGCTGGGCCAAAATCCTGGAACCCCCTTCCCTAACAGCACTGTGGGTGCCTTCAAGAAGGCAGCTCACCACCACATTCCAAGGGCAATTTTGGATGGGCAATAAATGCTGGCCTTGCCAGCAATGCCTATATCCCAAAAATGAAAAATAATATTTGGGGGCCAACACTGTCTACCATCTTCCAGTCTGAAAAGCAAACATCTTCAGAACTTGCTGCTCTCTGTCCTTTTTTTTATCCAATTGCACATTGACCCTCGAGGTTCATAAGCCTTAAATTTGTTAATCAATATTTTATGTCGAACCTTGTCAAACACTGTCTTAAAATTCATATAGACAACATCCACTACATTTCCTTCATCAACTTTCTCTGTTATTTCATCAAAGAATGAATCTAGATTGGCCAAGCATGATCTGCCTTTTATAAACCAGTGCTCGTTCTCCTTATTTAACTCAGCTTCACCAAGTGCTTGTTGGTTTTTCCCAATTGAGGATTCCAAAATCTTCCACACCACTGATGCGAGGCTAATTGGCTTGTAGTTACTAGGACTGTCCGTGCGGCCTTTTTGAATAAGAATGTCACATTGCCACTCTCTAATCCTCTGGCACCTCTCCATACCCAAGGATTAAGACAAACCTTTCCACTATCTCCACCCGCACTTCCTTTAGTAACCTGAGTTACAAGCCATCCAGATCATAGAAACATAGAAGATAGGAGCTGAAGGAGGCCATTTGGCCCTTTGAGCCTCCTCCGTCATTCATCACAATCATGGCTGATCGTCCAACTCAATAGCCTAATCCTGCTTTTTCCCCATAACCTTTGATCCCATTCGCCCCAAGTGCTATATCCAGCCGCCTCTTGAATGCATTCAACATTTTGGCATCAATTCCACAGGCTCACCACTCTTTAGGTGAAGAAATGTCTCCTCACCTCCGCGCTAAATGGTCTACCCTGAATCCTCAGACTGTGAGCCCTGGTTCTGGACTCCCCCACCATCGGGAATATCCTCACTGCATCTACCCTGTCTCGTCCTGTTAGAACTTTATAAGTCTCTATGAGATCCCCCCTCATTCATCAGAACTCCAGCAAAAACAATCCTCACCTCAGTCAATCTCTCCTCATACATCAGGTGACTTATCTACCCTGAGCAGTTAGCCTTTCCAGTACCTCCTGCCTTTCAACTTTCATACTATCTATTGCCTCCAATATAACTGATATTCTTTCAGATTCCTCATCTTTAGTAATCACCAATATAGGGAACTCATTAAGTATCTTAGCCTTGTCCTGTGGCTGTTATAGGTCAAGTTAGAAACTCCAAAATTCTTTATGGAGACCGCCTGAACCGTAGGTTTTGCAACTTGAATTTGGCTAGGATGAGCTTGATACATTTTACTTCAGGTATGATTCAACAACCCACTAGGGAGCTTTTATCAAATAACGTTTATTTAAGAATATAGTTAACATGTATAGAAAGAAAATTAGCAACACCTTTCATCAGTTACAAACAAAAAGAAACCAGAAAGAAAACAACCACAATAATGTATTAACCCTTAATTAAATATTAAAGCAGTTCCAACAAAACCAAAACTTTCATAGACAAAACCCTTTTCACAGGCTTAGCACAGCATAGATTAAAATCTCACTTGACTGGAGTTGAGTCTTTTTGAAGCCTGCACTTTCCTTCTGGGAGGCAAAACATTGCCTTGAGATAACCAGCAGAATTTCCAAACAGAACAGGGAGACAGAGACTTCAGCTTCTTTCTTGCTTGATGACCCTGCTAAAACTAAAAACTAAACTGCAGCCTCAGAACTCTCAAAACTGAAACCTTAAACTCACTGGGGGAAAAAACTGTCCAAAAAACACATGACCCTTTCTCCTAACAATGCAGAATTGTAAAACTAATCCCGGAGTAAACACAGACAACCCCACTTAAGCCACTTAAGAAGCAATAAAAGGACAATTCCAGTCAAGTCAGGAACAACAATGACATCACTGAAGCTGTGAGCTAAGAAACCACTGAAACTGAGATGTAGAAATCATGTTTAAAAATAACCTTTCTTAAAGGGACACTAACATCACATGGCACTAGACATATATCACCCTCTTTGTCCTATATAGGGCCCACTTCACCTCTCACTACCCATTCATTATTTACATCTGGTAGTAGATTTATGTTGACTGTCATTCTATTCTCATACTCGCCCTGTTCATACCTCTCACAATCTTATACACCTCAAGAGACTAGGAATCCTGCAACAATTAACTCACCTCCTGGCTCTGCAGTGTTTTTCTGCCATCTACAAGGCACAAGTCAGGAGTCTGATGGAATACTCTCCACTTGCCTAGATGGGTGCAGCTCCAACAACGCTCAAGAAGCTCAACACCATTAAGGACAAGGCAGCTTGCTTGATTGCTTTTATTTTCCTCTCAACCCATTTTATTTGATCTGCTTCTCATTTGAAGCCTTCATTTGACATGCATCCTATATCCTCCCTTTTTGTTTCATTTTAATCATTATCTCCCTTCTCAACCTAGGAGCCCTGTTTTTGGCTCCCTTAACTTTCACCCTTTTTGGAATGTACCTAGCCCATACCTGAAGCATCTCCACCTTAATGATTACCAGTTACAATGCAGTAAGATCAATTAATGACCTCATATGAAAGCTCCTAGGTAGCAGTGATTATAAAATGATTGAATTTCACATTCAGTTTGAGTGAGAGAAGAATGGGTCTAAGACTAGTGTTTTAAACTTAAATAAGGACAATTATGAGGGTCTGAGAATAGAGCTGGTGAAAGTGAACTGGGAAATCATGTTAAGGGATAGATCAGTAGATATGTAGTGGTGGACATTTAAGGAGATGTTTCAGAATATTCACAATAGATACATTCCAGTGAGAAAGAAAGAGTCTCAGGAAGAACGCACCATCCATGGGAAACTAAAGGAGTTAAAGATAGTGTCAAAATGAAAGAAATGTGTATATTTCGGAAAAGATGAATGACAGGGCAGCAGATTGGACTGAATATAAAGAACAGTAAAGAATGATTAAAAGACTAATAAGGACAGAGAAATTAGAGTATGAGAGAAAACTAGCTAAAAAGATAAGAATAGATAGTAAGAGTTTCCAAAGTTTTTAAAAAGGGAAAGATTAAGTAAAGTGAGTGCTGGTCCTCAAGAGGGTGAGAATGGGAAATTAACAATGGAAAAGAATAAATGGGGGATAGAAACATAGAAACATCGAGACTAAAAGCGGGAGTAGGCCATTCGGCCCTTCGAGCCTGCTCTGCCATTCATTTTGATCATGGCTGATCATCAAATTCAATATCCTGATCACGCCTTCCTCCCATAGCCTGTGATCCCTTTAGCCTTAAGAGCTATATCTATTTTCTTCTTGAAATCAGATAATGTTTTAGCCTCAACTACATTCTGTGGTTGTGAATTCCACACATTCACCACCCTCTGGGTGAAGACATTTCTCCTCACCTCAGTTCTAAAAGATTTACCCTTTATCCTCAAACTATGACCCCTAGTTCTGGACTCTCCCACCATCGGGAACATTCTTTCTGAATCTACCCTGTCTAATCCTGTTAGATTTTTATAAGTTCCTATGAGATCCTCTCTCACTTTTCTAAACTCTAGTGAATACAATCCTAACCGATTTCGTCTCTCCTCATATGTCAGACCTCCCCTCAATAGCAAGGACATCCTTCCTCAGATAAGGACGCCAAAACTGCACACAATATTCCAGGTATGGCCTCACCAATGCCCTATACAATTGCAGCAAAACATCCCTATCCCTCAACTCAAATCCTCTCGCTATGAAGGTCAACGTACCATTTGCCTTCATTACTGCCTGCTGTACTTACATGCTTACTCTCAGGACAACAAGGTCTTGTTGAATATCCACCTCTCTCAAATTACACCCATTCAAGTCATAATCTGTCTTCCTATTATTGCTACCAAAGTGGATAACCTCACATTTATCCACAATATACATGCATCTGCCCACATACTCAGCCTGTCAAAATCACACTGAAGCGTCTCTGCAGCCTCCTCACAGCTCACACTCCCATTCAAATTTGTATCATCTGCAAATTTGATTTGATTTGATTTAATTTATTTTTGTCACATGTATTGGTATACAGTGAAAAGCATTGTTTTTTGAGCACTACACAGACAAAGCATACCGCTCATAAAGAAGAAAAGGAGAGAGTGCGGAATGTAGTGTTACAGACACAGCTAGGGTCTAGAGAAAGATCGATTTAATGTGAGGTAGGTCCATTCAAAAGTCTGACAGCAGCAGGGAAGAAGCAGTTCTTGAGTCGGTTGATACGTGTCCTCAGAATTTTGTATCTTTTTCCTGACAGAAGAAGGTGGAAGAGAATATGTTCGGGATGCGTGGAATCCTTAATTATGCTGGCTGCTTTGCTGAAGCAGCGGGAAGTGTAGACAGAGTCAATGGATGGGAGGCTGGTTTGAGTGATGGACTGGGTATCTTCTCGAGCCTTTGTAGCTTCTTGCAGTCTTGGACAGAGCAGGAGCCATACCAAGCTGTGATACAACCAGAAAGAATGCTCTCTATGGTGCATCTGTAAAAGTTGGTGAGAGATACCAAATTTCCTTAGTCTTCTGAGGAAGTAGAGGCATTAGTGGGCTTTCTTAACTATAGTGTCGGCATGGGGGGACCAGGACAGGTTGTTGGTGATCTGGATACTTAAAAACCTGAAGCTCTCGATCATTTCTACTTCATCCCCATTGATGTAGACAGGTGCATGTCCTCCACTACACTTCCTGAAGTCGATGACTTTCTCCTTCGTTTTGTTGACATTGAGGGAGAGATTATTGTTGCCGCACCAGTTCACCAGATTCTCTATCTCATTCCTGTACTCTGTCTCGTCATTGTTGAGGTGCGACCCACAACGGTGGTGTCATCAGCAAACTTGAAAATCGAATTGGAGGGGAATTTGGGCGCACAGTCATAGGTGTATAAGGAGTATAGTAGGGGGCTGAAAACACAGCCTTGTGGGGCATCGGTGTTGAGGATGATCGTGGAGGAGGTGTTGTTGCCTATCCTTACTGATTGCAGTCTGTGGGTTAGGAAGTTCAGGATCCAGTCGTGGAGGGAGGGGCTGAACTCCAGGCTTGGAAGTAATACATCCAGTTCCCTCTTCCAGATCATTAATATACAATGTTAACAGTTGGGGTCCTAGCACAAATTCCTGCAGAACCCTACTAGTCATTGACTGTCAATCAGAAAAAGATGAATTAAACAGATTTTTTCTGTCTCTTTTCACTGTAGAAGATATAAATAACATCCCAGAAATAAAACAGGGGGTGAAAGGGAGGGAGGAACTTAAAACAATTACAGGGTACTAAGAAAATTATTAGAACTAAAAGTTGACAAGTATCCAGGTCCTGATGGGCTTCATCACAGAGTCTTAAAAGAAGTGGCTGCTGAGATAGTAGATGCATTGGTTTTAATTTTCCAAAATTTCCTAGGGTCTGGAAAATCAAATTACAAAATAGCAAATGTGACTATTAAATAAGGAGACAGAAAGCAGGAAACTACAAGGAAGTTATCGGAACATCTGTCATTGGGAAAATGCTAGAATCTATTATAAAGGAGGTTATAGCAAGGCAATTAGAAAATCTCAGAGCTATCAGGCAGAGTCAACATTTGTTTTGTGAAAGGGAAATCATACTTGACTAACTTATTGGAGTTCTTTGAGGACATAACAAGCAATGTGGATAAAGAGGAACCTGTGGATGTGCTGTACTTAGATTTTCCGAAGACATTTGACAAGGTGACACATCAAAGGTGATTGTACTAAATAAGAGTTCATGATGTAGGGGGTTACATATTAGCATGGATAGAGGACTGGCTGGGTAATAGAGTAGGCATAACTGGATCATTTTTGGGTTACAAAATGTGAGAGTGGAGTGTCACAGGGACCTCAACTATTTCCAATTTATGTCAATGATTTAGATGAAGGAACCAAATTATGCTTGCCACTGGAGTTCCTCAAAGTCAGTCTGAGATATTTATTGTAGAACGTGACAGAGACTTTAATCCTGAGTCTTGGATTAAACATGTTGCTCAGTTATTTTTTAACAAGTTATCCTTTATTCATTCTCAACGTGTGGGGATTACTTAACCCCAGTTGTAGCTGAAAATGTGATCATCAAACTGACCACGTGAATGAATTGGCTTAAGATATTTGTGGCTTTAAGATTTTGTGGTTGTAACACTGAACTGCCCAAGTTCAGATACAGTAAGAAGTTTAACAACACCAGGTTAAAGTCCAACAGGTTTATTTGGTAGCAAAAGCCACACAAGCTTTCGAGGCTCTGAGCCCCTTCTTCAAGTTCAGATACCCATTCAACAAGAACTAGGGAGATCGACCTGTAGATTGATTGCAGAAGATAATGGAAATACTGAAGGGACTTCATACTTATAGGGCATAGAACATGAAACAGTGCAGCACAGGAACAGGCCCTTCGGCCCATGATGTTGTGCCGAACATAATGCCAAATTAAACAATCCCTTCTGCCTGGCCTTGGTCCATATCCCTCCATTCCTTGCATTTTCTTGTGCTTATCTAGAACAAAGAACAAAGAAAATTACAGCACAGGAACAGGCCCCTTCGGCCCTCCAAGCCTGCATCGACCATGCTGCCCGACTGAACTAAAGCCCCCTATCCTTCTGGAGACAATATCCCTCTATTCCCATCCTATTCATGTATTTGTCAAAATGCCCCCTAAAAGTTACTACTGTATCTGCTTCCACCACCTCCCCTGGCAACGAGTTCCAGGCACCCACCACCCTCTGTGTAAAAAACTTGTCTCGTATATCTCCTTTAAACCTTGCCCGTCGCACCTTAAGCCTATGCCCCCTAGTACTTGACTCTTCCACCCTGGGAAAAAGCTTCTGATTATCCACTCTGTCCATGCCCCTCATAATCTTGTAGACTTCTATCAGGTCGCCTTTCAACTCCGTCGTTCCAGTGAGAACAAACCAAGTTTCTCCAACCTCTCCTCATAGCTAATGCCCTCCATACCAGGCAACATCTTGGTAAATCTTTTCTGTACCCTCTCCAAAGCCTCCACATCCTTCTGGTAGTTAATCTAAATCTAAATTAATCTTAATCTAAATGCCCCTTAAACGCCCTTATTGTATCTGCCTGCACCCACCACCCCTGGCAGCGCGTTCTGGACACCTACCATTCTCTGGGTTAAAAACTTGCCCTTCACATCTCCTTTGAACTTTTCCCCTCTCACCTTAAGTGCAAGCCCCCTAGTATTAGACATTTCAACTCTGGGAAAAAAGATTCTGACTGTGGTGCCTCTCATGATTTTATAGACTTCTATCAGGTCTACATGTGACTCCAGAGCCACAGCAATATGGTTGACTCTCAACTGCCCTCGGGCAGCTAGGGATGGGTAATAAATACTGGCCAGCCACTGAAGTCCATGTCCCATGAATGAATAAAAAGAAAAATCAGGTCTCTCCTTATCCTGCCCTCCTCCAGAGAAAACAACCCTAGTTTGTCCAACCTTTTCCTATAGCTCATGCCCTCTAATCCAGGCAGCATCGTGTTAAACCTCCTCTGCACCCTCTCCACATCCTTCCTGTAATGCAGCGACCAGAATTGAACACAATACTCTAAGTGCGGCCTAACCAAAGTTTTCTAAAACTGCAACATGACAGTCTGCCTCTGGCAGACTGGACAAATCCCCAGGGCCTGATGGAATCTATCCAAGGCTTCTCAGGGAGACGAGAGATGAAATCGCTGGGCCTCTGATGCAAATCTTTGTCTCGTCACTGGACACAGGTGAGGTCCCAGAGGATTGGAGGATAGCTAATGTGGTCCCGTTATTTAAGAAGGATAGGAAGGATAACCCGGGAAATTATAGGCTGGTGAGCTTGACATCCGTGGTAGGGAAGTTGTTGGAGAGGAATCTCAGAGATAGGATTTAGAAAGGAATAAACTCATTAACGATAGTCAGCATGGTTTTGTGAGAGGGAGGTCATGCCTCACTAACCTGGTGGAGTTTTTTGAAGAAGTGACTAGAATGGTTGATGAGGGAAGAGCCATGGATGTCGTCTATATGGACTTTAGTAAAGCGTTTGACAAAGTCCCTCATGGTAGGTTGGTGCAAAAGGTTGGATCTCATGGGATAAAGGGGGAGGTGGCTAGATGGGTGGAGAACTGGCTTGGTCACAGAAGACAGAGGTGGTAGTGGAAGGGTCTTCTACCCGGCTGGATGCCTGTGACTAGTGGTGTTCCGCAGGGCCCTGTATTGGGACCTCTGCTGTTTGTGATTTATATAAACGATCTGGAAGTAAGTTTGCGGATGACACGAAAATGGCTGGACTTGCAGATAGTGAGGAACATTGTCAGAGACTACAGAAGGATATAGATAGGCTGTGAAGTCATCACAGTAAGGTTTCCGGCCTCCAGATTCTCACCAGCCTCTGAGTGAATTCGTTTTCCCAAATCCCCTCTGAATCTCCTGCCCCTAAAACTATGCCCCCTGGTAATTAATCCCTCATCCAAGAGAAACAGCTGCTTCCTATTCACCCTGTTCATACCTCTCACAATCTTATACACCTCAAGAGACTAGGAATCCTGCAGCAATTAACTCACCTCCTGGCTCCACAGAGTTTTTCTGCCATCTACAAGGCACAAGTCAGGAGTCTGATAGAATACTCTCCACTTGCCTAGATGGTGCAGCTCCAATAACACTCAAGAAGCTCAACACCATTAAGGGCAAAGCAGCTCGCTTGATTGGCACCCCATCCAAAAACATTCAATCCCTCCATCATCGATGCAGAGTGGCAGCAGCGCGTACCATCCACAAGATGCACTGCAGGAACTCAGCAAGGCTCCTTGGGCAGCACCTCCCATCTCATGACCCCTACCATCGGACGACACAAAACTGGCAGGACTTGCAGATAGTGAGGAACATTGTCAGAGGCTACAGAAGGATATAGATAGGCTGGAAATTTGGGCAAGGAAATGGCAGATGGAGTTCAATCCTGATAAATGCGAAGTGATGCATTTTGGTGGGAATAATGTAGGGAGGAGCTACACGATAAATGGAAGAACCATAAAGGGTGTAGAGATGCAGAGGGACCTGGGTGTGCAAGTCCACAGATCTTTGAAGGTGACGTCACAGGTGGAGAAGGTGGTGAAGAAGGCATATGGCATGCTTGCCTTTATATGACGGGGCATAGAGTATAAGAGTTGGGGTCTGATGTTGCAGATGTATAGAACGTTGGTTCGGCCGCATTTGGAATACTGCGTCCAGTTCTGGTCGCCACACTACCAGAAGGACGTGGAGGCTTTGGAGAGAGTACAGAGGAGGTTTACCAGGATGTTGCCTGGTATGGAGGGGCTTGGTTATGAGGAGAGATTGGGGAAACTGGGGTTGTTCTCCTTGGAAAGACGGAGGATGAGGGGAGACTTAATAGAGGTGTATAAAATTATGAAAGGCATAGATAGGGTGAACGGTGGGAAGCTTTTCCCCGGGTCGGTGGTGACGTTCACGAGGGGTCATAGGTTCAAGGTGAAGGGGGGGAGGTTTAACACAGATATCAGAAGGACATATTTCACACAGAGGGTCGTGGGGGCCTGGAATGTGTTGCCGGGCAAGGTGGTGGAGGCGGACACACTGGGAGCGTTTAAGACTTATCTGGACAGCTATATGAACGGAATGGGAATGGAGGGATACAAAAGAGTGGTCTAGTTTGGACCAGGGAGCGGCGCGGGCTAATTGTTCCTTGTTTCTCGTTTCAAGGCTTCATTCTATGATCATCTTGCTGGTGCCAGTACAGAGCGAGACTGCGGATAGTTGGGAACCTGTCTCGGGGGCAGGGAATTCATATGGTGTTCGTGGAAGTGGAAATGAATAGGGTTGGGAAGCATTTTCCGATCAGGGCCAGTGTGATCTCCTGGACTCGTTTCGATCGCCTCAGGGGGTCGGAGAGGAATTTCCCAGATTTTCTTTCCCCATATTGGCCCTGGGGTTTTCACTCTGGGTTTTTGCCTCTCCCTGGACATCACATGGTCTGAAATGGGGGGGTGGGGGTGAGTTAATAGGTTGTGATGAACAAAGCATCGTAGCTGTGAGGGACAGCTCGATGGATAGGATATTGGTATGTAGATAGGCTGGAAAATTGGGCGGGGATCCTGGATTCAGGATTCAATCCTGGACCGGGGAGCGGCGCGGGCTTGGAGGGCCGAAGGGCCTGTTCCTGTGCTGTATTGTTCTTTGTTCTTGTTCTTTGTTATCTAGAAGGACAAAGGTAGAAGGTGCTTGGAAACACTACCACTTGGAAGTTCCCCCCAAGTCACTCGCCATTCTGACTTGGAAATATATCACCGTTCCTTCACTATTGCTGGGTCAAAATCCTGGAACCCCCTTCCCTAACAGCACTGTGGGTGCCTTCAAGAAGGCAGCTCACCACCACATTCCAAGGGCAATTTTGGATGGGCAATAAATGCTGGCCTTGCCAGCAATGCCTATATCCCAAAAATGAAAAATAATATTTGGGGGCCAACACTGTCTACCATCTTCCAGTCTGAAAAGCAAACATCTTCAGAACTTGCTGCTCTCTGTCCTTTTTTTTATCCAATTGCACATTGACCCTCGAGGTTCATAAGCCTTAAATTTGTTAATCAATATTTTATGTCGAACCTTGTCAAACACTGTCTTAAAATTCATATAGACAACATCCACTACATTTCCTTCATCAACTTTCTCTGTTATTTCATCAAAGAATGAATCTAGATTGGCCAAGCATGATCTGCCTTTTATAAACCAGTGCTCGTTCTCCTTATTTAACTCAGCTTCACCAAGTGCTTGTTGGTTTTTCCCAATTGAGGATTCCAAAATCTTCCACACCACTGATGCGAGGCTAATTGGCTTGTAGTTACTCGGACTGTCCGTGCGGCCTTTTTGAATAAGAATGTCACATTGCCACTCTCTAATCCTCTGGCACCTCTCCATACCCAAGGATTAAGACAAACCTTTCCACTATCTCCACCCGCACTTCCTTTAGTAACCTGAGTTACAAGCCATCCAGATCATAGAAACATAGAAGATAGGAGCTGAAGGAGGCCATTTGGCCCTTTGAGCCTCCTCCGTCATTCATCACAATCATGGCTGATCGTCCAACTCAATAGCCTAATCCTGCTTTTTCCCCATAACCTTTGATCCCATTCACCCCAAGTGCTATATCCAGCCGCCTCTTGAATGCATTCAACATTTTGGCATCAATTCCACAGGCTCACCACTCTTTAGGTGAAGAAATGTCTCCTCACCTCCGCGCTAAATGGTCTACCCTGAATCCTCAGACTGTGAGCCCTGGTTCTGGACTCCCCCACCATCGGGAATATCCTCCCTGCATCTGCTCTGTCTCGTCCTGTTAGAACTTTATAAGTCTCTATGAGATCCCCCCTCATTCATCAGAACTCCAGCAAAAACAATCCTCACCTCAGTCAATCTCTCCTCATACATCAGGTGACTTATCTACCCTGAGCAGTTAACCTTTCCAGTACCTCCTGCCTTTCAACTTTCATACTATCTATTGCCTCCAATATAACTGATATTCTTTCAGATTCCTCATCTTTAGTAATCACCAATATAGGGAACTCATTAAGTATCTTAGCCTTGTCCTGTGGCTGTTATAGGTCAGGTTAGAAACTCCAAAATTCTTTATGGAGACCGCCCGAACCGTAAGTTTTGCAACTTGAATTTGGCTAGGATGAGCTTGATACATTTTACTTCAGGTAAGATTCAACAACCCACTAGGGAGCTTTTATCAAACAAAGTTTATTTAAGAATATAGTTAACATGTATAGAAAGAAAATTAGCAACACCTTTCATCAGTTACAAACAAAAAGAAACCAGAAAGAAAACAACCACAATAATGTATTAACCCTTAATTAAATATTAAAGCAGTTCCAACAAAACCAAAACTTTCATAGACAAAACCCTTTTCACAGGCTTAGCACAGCATAGATTAAAATCTCACTTGACTGGAGTTGAGTCTTTTTGAAGCCTGCACTTTCCTTCTGGGAGGCAAAACATTGCCTTGAGATAACCAGCAGAATTTCCAAACAGAACAGGGAGACAGAGACTTCAGCTTCTTTCTTGCTTGATGACCCTGCTAAAACTAAAAACTAAACTGCAGCCTCAGAACTCTCGAAACTGAAACCTTAAACTCACTGGGGGAAAAAACTGTCCAAAAAACACATGACCCTTTCTCCTAACAATGCAGAATTGTAAAACTAATCCCGGAGTAAACACAGACAACCCCACTTAAGCCACTTAAGAAGAAATAAAAGGACAATTCCAGTCAAGTCAGCAACAACAATGACATCACTGAAGCTGTGAGCTACGAAACCACTGAAACTGAGTTGGAGAAATCATGTTTAAAAATAACCTTTCTTAAAGGGACACTAACATCACATGGCACTAGACATATATCACCCTCTTTGTCCTATATAGGGCCCACTTCACCTCTCACTACCCATTCATTATTTACATCTGGTAGTAGATTTATGTTGACTGTCATTCTATTCTCATACCCGCCCTGTTCATACCTCTCACAATCTTATACACCTCAAGAGACTAGGAATCCTGCAACAATTAACTCACCTCCTGGCTCTGCAGTGTTTTTCTGCCATCTACAAGGCACAAGTCAGGAGTCTGATGGAATACTCTCCACTTGCCTAGATGGGTGCAGCTCCAACAACGCTCAAGAAGCTCAACACCATTAAGGACAAGGCAGCTTGCTTGATTGCTTTTATTTTCCTCTCAACCCATTTTATTTGATCTGCTACTCATTTGAAGCCTTCATTTGACATGCATCCTATATCCTCCTTTTTGTTTCATTTTAATCATTATCTCCCTTCTCAACCTAGGAGCCCTGTTTTTGGCTCCCTTAACTTTCACCCTTTTTGGAATGTACCTAGCCCATACCTGAAGCATCTCCACCTTAAAGATTACCAGTTACAATGCAGTAAGATCAATTAATGACCTCATATGAAAGCTCCTAGGTAGCAGTGATTATAAAATGATTGAATTTCACATTCAGTTTGAGTGAGAGAAGAATGGGTCTAAGACTAGTGTTTTAAACTTAAATAAGGACAATTATGAGGGTCTGAGAATAGAGCTGGTGAAAGTGAACTGGGAAATCATGTTAAGGGATAGATCAGTAGATATGTAGTGGTGGACATTTAAGGAGATGTTTCAGAATATTCACAATAGATACATTCCAGTCAGAAAGAAAGAGTCTCAGGAAGAACGCACCATCCATGGGAAACTAAAGGAGTTAAAGATAGTGTCAAAATGAAAGAAATGTGTATATTTCGGAAAAGATGAATGACAGGGCAGCAGATTGGACTGAATATAAAGAACAGTAAAGAATGATTAAAAGACTAATAAGGACAGAGAAATTAGAGTATGAGAGAAAACTAGCTAAAAAGATAAGAATAGATAGTAAGAGTTTCCAAAGTTTTTAAAAAGGGAAAGATTAAGTAAAGTGAGTGCTGGTCCTCAAGAGGGTGAGAATGGGAAATTAACAATGGAAAAGAATAAATGGGGGATAGAAACATAGAAACATCGAGACTAAAAGCGGGAGTAGGCCATTCGGCCCTTCGAGCCTGCTCTGCCATTCATTTTGATCATGGCTGATCATCAAATTCAATATCCTGATCACGCCTTCCTCCCATAGCCTGTGATCCCTTTAGCCTTAAGAGCTATATCTATTTTCTTCTTGATATCAGATAATGTTTTAGCCTCAACTACATTCTGTGGTTGTGAATTCCACACATTCACCATCCTCTGGGTGAAGACATTTCTCCTCCCCTCAGTTCTAAAGGATTTACCCTTTATCCTCAAACTATGACCCCTAGTTCTGGACTCTCCCACCATCGGGAACATTCTTTCTGAATCTACCCTGTCTAACCCTGTTAGATTTTTATAAGTTCCTATGAGATCCTCTCTCACTTTTCTAAACTCTAGTGAATACAATCCTAACCGATTTCGTCTCTCCTCATATGTCAGACCTCCCCTCAATAGCAAGGACATCCTTCCTCAGATAAGGACGCCAAAACTGCACACAATATTCCAGGTGTGGCCTCACCAATGCCCTATACAATTGCAGCAAAACATCCCTATCCCTCAACTCAAATCCTCTCGCTATGAAGGTCAACGTACCATTTGCCTTCATTACTGCCTGCTGTACTTACATGCTTACTCTCAGGACAACAAGGTCTTGTTGAATATCCACCTCTCTCAAATTACACCCATTCAAGTCATAATCTGTCTTCCTATTATTGCTACCAAAGTGGATAACCTCACATTTATCCACAATATACATGCATCTGCCCACATACTCAGCCTGTCAAAATCACACTGAAGCATTTCTGCATCCTCCTCACAGCTCACACTCCCATTCAAATTTGTATCATCTGCAAATTTGATTTGATTTGATTTAATTTATTTTTGTCACATGTATTGGTATACAGTGAAAAGCATTGTTTTTTGAGCACTACACAGACGAAGCATACCGCTCATAAAGAAGAAAAGGAGAGAGTGCGGAATGTAGTGTTACAGACACAGCTAGGGCCTAGAGAAAGATCGATTTAATGTGAGGTAGGTCCATTCAAAAGTCTGACAGCAGCAGGGAAGAAGCAGTTCTTGAGTCGGTTGATACGTGTCCTCAGAATTTTGTATCTTTTTCCTGACAGAAGAAGGTGGAAGAGAATATGTTCGGGATGCGTGGGATCCTTAATTATGCTGGCTGCTTTGCTGAAGCAGCGGGAAGTGTAGACAGAGTCAATGGATGGGAGGCTGGTTTGAGTGATGGACTGGGTATCTTCTCGAGCCTTTGTAGCTTCTTGCAGTCTTGGACAGAGCAGGAGCCATACCAAGCTGTGATACAACCAGAAAGAATGCTCTCTATGGTGCATCTGTAAAAGTTGGTGAGAGATACCAAATTTCCTTAGTCTTCTGAGGAAGTAGAGGCATTAGTGGGCTTTCTTAACTATAGTGTCGGCATGGGGGGACCAGGACAGGTTGTTGGTGATCTGGATACTTAAAAACCTGAAGCTCTCGATCATTTCTACTTCATCTCCATTGATGTAGACAGGTGCATGTCCTCCACTACACTTCCTGAAGTCGATGACTTTCTCCTTCGTTTTGTTGACATTGAGGGAGAGATTATTGTTGCTGCACCAATTCACCAGATTCTCTATCTCATTCCTGTACTCTGTCTCGTCATTGTTGAGGTGCGACCCACAACGGTGGTGTCATCAGCAAACTTAAAATCGAATTGGAGGGGAATTTGGGCGCACAGTCATAGGTGTATAAGGAGTATAGTAGGGGGCTGAAAACACAGCCTTGTGGGGCATCGGTGTTGAGGATGATCGTGGAGGAGGTGTTGTTGCCTATCCTTACTGATTGCAGTCTGTGGGTTAGGAAGTTCAGGATCCAGTCGTGGAGGGAGGGGCTGAACTCCAGGCTTGGAAGTAATACATCCAGTTCCCTCTTCCAGATCATTAATATACAATGTTAACAGTTGGGGTCCTAGCACAAATTCCTGCAGAACCCTACTAGTCATTGACTGTCAATCAGAAAAAGAAGAATTAAACAGATTTTTTCTGTCTCTTTTCACTGTAGAAGATATAAATAACATCCCAGAAATAAAACAGGGGGTGAAAGGGAGGGAGGAACTTAAAACAATTACAGGGTACTAAGAAAATTATTAGAACTAAAAGTTGACAAGTATCCAGGTCCTGATGGGCTTCATCACAGAGTCTTAAAAGAAGTGGCTGCTGAGATAATAGATGCATTGGTTTTAATTTTCCAAAATTTCCTAGGGTCTGGAAAATCAAATTACAAAATAGCAAATGTGACTATTAAATAAGGAGACAGAAAGCAGGAAACTACAAGGAAGTTATCGGAACATCTGTCATTGGGAAAATGCTAGAATCTATTATAAAGGAGGTTATAGCAAGGCAATTAGAAAATCTCAGAGCTATCAGGCAGAGTCAACATTTGTTTTGTGAAAGGGAAATCATACTTGACTAACTTATTGGAGTTCTTTGAGGACATAACAAGCAATGTGGATAAAGAGGAACCTGTGGATGTGCTGTACTTAGATTTTCCGAAGACATTTGACAAGGTGACACATCAAAGGTGATTGTACTAAATAAGAGTTCATGATGTAGGGGGTTACATATTAGCATGGATAGAGGACTGGCTGGGTAATAGAGTAGGCATAACTGGATCATTTTTGGGTTACAAAATGTGATGAGTGGAGTGTCACAGGGACCTCAACTATTTCCAATTTATGTCAATGATTTAGATGAAGGAACCAAATTATGCTTGCCACTGGAGTTCCTCAAAGTCAGTCTGAGATATTTATTGTAGAACGTGACAGAGACCTTAATCCTGAGTCTTGGATTAAACATGTTGCTCAGTTATTTTTTAACAAGTTATCCTTTATTCATTCTCATCGTGTGGGGATTACGTAACCCCAGTTGTAGCTGAAAATGTGATCATCAAACTGACCACGTGAATGAATTGGCTTAAGATATTTGTGGCTTTAAGATTTTGTGGTTGTAACACTGAACTGCCCAAGTTCAGATACCCATTCAACAAGAACTAGGGAGATCGACCTGTAGATTGATTGCAGAAGATAATGGAAATACTGAAGGGACTTCATACTTATAGGGCATAGAACATGAAACAGTGCAGCACAGGAACAGGCCCTTCGGCCCATGATGTTGTGCCGAACATAATGCCAAATTAAACAATCCCTTCTGCCTGGCCTTGGTCCATATCCCTCCATTCCTTGCATTTTCTTGTGCTTATCTAGAACAAAGAACAAAGAAAATTACAGCACAGGAACAGGCCCCTTCGGCCCTCCAAGCCTGCATCGACCATGCTGCCCGACTGAACTAAAGCCCCTTACCCTTCTGGAGACAATATCCCTCTATTCCCATCCTATTCATGTATTTGTCAAAATGCCCCCTAAAAGTTACTACTGTATCTGCTTCCACCACCTCCCCTGGCAACGAGTTCCAGGCACCCACCACCCTCTGTGTAAAAAACTTGTCTCGTATATCTCCTTTAAACCTTGCCCGTCGCACCTTAAGCCTATGCCCCCTAGTACTTGACTCTTCCACCCTGGGAAAAAGCTTCTGATTATCCACTCTGTCCACGCCCCTCATAATCTTTTAGACTTCTATCAGGTCGCCTTTCAACCTCCGTCGTTCCAGTGAGAACAAACCAAGTTTCTCCAACCTCTTCTCATAGCTAATGCCCTCCATACCAGGCAACATCTTGGTAAATCTTTTCTGTACCCTCTCCAAAGCCTCCACATCCTTCTGGTAGTTAATCTAAATCTAAATTAATCTTAATCTAAATGCCCCTTAAACGCCCTTATTGTATCTGCCTGCACCCACCACCCCTGGCAGCGCGTTCTGGACACCTACCATTCTCTGGGTTAAAAACTTGCCCTTCACATCTCCTTTGAACTTTTCCCCTCTCACCTTAAGTGCAAGCCCCCTAGTATTAGACATTTCAACTCTGGGAAAAAAGATTCTGACTGTCAGCCCTATCTATGCCTCTCATAATTTTATAGACTTCTATCAGGTCTACATGTGACTCCAGAGCCACAGCAATATGGTTGACTCTCAACTGCCCTCGGGCAGCTAGGGATGGGTAATAAATACTGGCCAGCCACTGAAGTCCATGTCCCATGAATGAATAAAAAGAAAAATCAGGTCTCTCCTTATCCTGCCCTCCTCTAGAGAAAACAACCCTAGTTTGTCCAACCTTTTCCTATAGCTCATGCCCTCTAATCCAGGCAGCATCGTGTTAAACCTCCTCTGCACCCTCTCCACATCCTTCCTGTAATGCAGCGACCAGAATTGAACACAATACTCTAAGTGCGGCCTAACCAAAGTTTTCTAAAACTGCAACATGACAGTCTGCCTCTTGTACTCAATGCCCCGACCAATAAAGGCAAGCATGCCACACTTCTTTACCATCCTATCTACTTCTCAATAAAATTGACACCATGGGAATGACAATTGCGTTTTCTTTCTGTTGCAGCAAGAACAGGACATCAATCACGCTATGGAGAGTGATGTGGGAGTGAGGCGAGAGGGGGCCTGCAGCAGCTCTGGAGATCTCACCATTTGCATTCAGGTAAGAGTGCTCCTCACCACAATCTCATTGGCCACTGTGCTAGTGATTGTTTAGTGCCATAGGAACAGGAAAAGTCATTCACAACAACAGCCGTATAGGCAAATATGGCAGTCATTTTTGTGTACAGCAAGATCCCACAAACAGCAATACAGTAAGGCTGCTTTTAATGGCGAAAGGAAAGTAGGCCACTACATCAGAAGAGCTCTTTTGCTCTCCTTCAAGAAATGTCTTAGGATCTTTATAGTCCAGTCAAACTAGAATAGTGGGGGCAAGTAGATTGCTGTATATGAACAAAGAGCAGGAGTAGGCCATTCAGCCCCTCAAGCCTGCTCCGCCATTTAATAAGATCATGGCTAATCTGATAGTAACCTCAGATCTCCATCCCATCTACACCCGGTAACCTGTGCTTAACAAGAATCTATCCACCTCAACTTTAAAAAGACTCTACCTCCACATCCCTTTCAGGAAGGTAGTGCCAAAGATTCAGGATCCTCTGAGAGAAATAATTTCTCCTCACCTCTGTTTTAAATTATTTTTAAATAGGGACCCCTGATTCTAGATTCTTCCACAAGAGGAAACATCCTCTCCATGCCCACCCTGTCAAGTCGCTTCTTACTCTTCTAAACTCCAGCAGAGTACAACCTTTCCTCATAAGACAACCCACCCACTCCAGGTATCAGCCTCTCGAATAAAAGCAAAACACTGTCAATGCTGGAAATCTGCAATGAAAGAGAAATTACTGGGTAAGCAGCATCTGGCAGCATCTGTGGAGAGAATCAGAGTTAACGTTTCCAGTCCAAATGACTCTTCTGTAGAACTGAAGACAAGACTGTAATGTAATGAATGATTTAGTAGGAGAGGTGGGTGGAGGAGGTGGGGCAGGATAGAAGGACAGGGAAAGGTCATGGACATACGACAAAGTGGAGTGTTAATGGTGTGATTAAGGGATGAAGGGTGCGAGTAGCGGCAAAGGGTAAGATAGCAGAATGTGTCAATAGGATCAAAACTGAACTGCAAGGGACAGTTCGCTGTGTGGGGGAAGGGTGGGGTTACACTGGGGCAAGCCAACGGAACTGGAAAACAACAAACAACAAGCTACAAAAAGGAGGATAAGGATATTATAAATGAATTACATTTCTACCTATCTTCAGGTCTGTAGAAGAGTCATTTGGACTCAAAGTGTTAACTCGGCTTCCCTCCATAGATGCCGCCAGACATTCCAAATGTTTCTTCCAGATGTTAGTCTATTAGATACTCAGAGTGGTTGCAGGGAACAGCACTCTTAGTATCTCATAGACTAACGAAGGGATTCTATGATTCTAACTCCACATTCTGCTTGGCTCCCCATTACCCTCAACTTCCTTGTCAATCAAAAATCTGTCTAACTCAGCCTCGAATATATTCAGTGACCAGCCATAAGACCATAAGATTTCAGTGACCCAGCCTTCACTGCTGTCTGCAGATTAACAATCTTCTGAATTGATTAACAGATCAGATTGCACTGTGGGTCTACCCACACCACATGGACTTTTATGGTTCTTCAAGAAGGTGGCTGACAACGACATTCCCGGGAGCAATTAGGATTGTCAGTAAATGCTAGCCTTGTTCACCCTCCAGAACCTACAACGTTCCTCGGGCTGCTGTTCTCGCTGCATCCTGAGATCCACGCTCAGTGCCATGTGTTGCTGTATGTACGCACTCAATATCTCTCTCCAGCAGCATTGACTCACTCTATCTCAAAGCTGCCCTGGTCCCCAGTTTCATTTCATTCATCGTTTCATCCGACGCCTTAACAAGAAACATTTTCTCTTCCTTTTAGGTGTTAAGGAATACAAGCTCCAACAACTCATCACCACCAATGCCCATCCAGGATCCTCCTCCGCTTCCCATCACATGGACTCCATCCCTCCTAACCCCAGCCCTTGCCATGTATTCACCATACCCACTGACCTCCCCCTCTCTGAGGCTGAGTGTGCTGTACTCAGCAAAGGACTGAGCTTCTTCTCCTTACGTCCTCACCTCAACTACCTTCGGGCTCGACATGATGCGGAACTCTTCTTCCGCTGCCTTTGTCTCCATGCTCAACTCATTGGGCCAGAGTCCTCCCTCATTTGGCAGATCCTTTCACCCGCCTCCAGCACTCTCCCACCACCTCAACCCCTCCCTCCGGCCTCTTACCTGCTCTTGATCTTTCCATTGAGAACTATCGGCATAACATTGGCCATCTCAATTTCTCTGCTCCTCCCACCCACTCTAACCTGTCTCCCTCTGAACTTGCTGCACTTCGCTCTCTCAGGTCCAACCCCAACTTTGTCATCAAACCCATTGGCAAGGGTGGGGCTGAATTTCAAATATCGGTATCACTCTTTGAAAGAGTCAGCATAAACTGGATGGGCTGACTAGCCTCCTTTTCTATTGTATGAGAAAGTTCATTTGTTCTTTGGAGGGAGTACTGAAAAGGTTTACCAGGATGTTGCCTAGTATGGAGGGTATTAGCTATGAGGAGAGATTGAATAAACTGGGATTGTTCTCCCTGGAAAGACGAAGACTGAGGGGCAACTTGATAGAAGTTTATAAAATTATGAGGGGAATAGATAGGGTGAACAGTTGGAAGCTTTTTCCCAATGGCAGAAATGACAATTACAAGGGGGAACAAGTTCAAGATAAGGGGGAAAGGTTCAGTGGAGATGTGCAGGGGAAGTTTTTTACACAGAGGATGGAGGGGGCCTGGAATGCACTGCCAAGTGAGGTGGTTGAGGCAGACATGTTAGCGACATTTAAGACTTATCTGGATAGACACATGAACAGGCGGAGAATAGAGGGATACAGGCGGTTGGTCTAGATAGGACACCGTGTTTGGTGTAGACTTGGAGGGCCGAAGGGCCTTTTCCTGTGCTGTACTGTTCTTTGTTCTTTTCTTTTGCAAAGTCTTGGTTTGATGTGCTTTCCTGAGCTTGAACATTATTTTACTTTTCAGGCAAACATAAAGAAAATACAGATCACAATCTCTCCAAATGCTACAGGTCTTCAGCTGTGCGAGGAGTAAGTAATGATTAATTTTGGGATTTGATGGTAACAAAGGTTTGATCTGTCGGAATCAACTAGCTCCTATATTAAGGCATATAAAATCCTGGCATTGATTCCTGAAGTAAAGATAGATTGGCAAAGAGCAACAATAAAACAGAAAATGCAAGATAAACTCAAGAGGTCTGACAGCATCTGTGGAGGGAAAAACATAGTTAATGTTTCGAGTTCATATGATTCTTCTACAGAACTGAAGAGAACAGAAATGTAATGAATGATATAGTTGGAGAAGGGGTGGGGCAGAATAGAAGGACAGGGGTCGGTCGGAACCAAGGAGACATGGGCAATGATGTCATGGATAGAAGACAAAGCATTAAGGACTGAACAAAGTGCTAATAGTGGCATAAAAGTAAGATAGCAGAATGTGTTAATAGGAGAAGAAAGGTCAATGTTCAGTGAAAGCAAAACTGATAAACAAGAGACAGATGGCCATGTGGGGGAGAGTGGGGTTGTATTGGGCAAACCAAAGGAACCAAAAGGTCAAGATGGAGTAGGAAGTTCACAATCTAAAGTTATTAAACTCAATGTTGAGCCCAGAGGGCTGTAACATCCAAAATCGGAAGACGAGATGTTGTTCTTCCAATTTGGGTTGGGCTTCACTGGAGCACTGCAACAGGCCCAGGATGGACATGGGGGCATGAGAGCAAGACGCTGAGTTGACCAGAAGGTTGGGGTCACACTTGCGGACTGAGTGAAGGTGTTCCACAAAGTGATCACCCAATCTGCGTTTAGTCTCCCCAGCGTAGAGGAGATGGGAACAGGGAATACAGTAGATCAAATAGAAGGAGGTGCAAGTGAATCGCTGCTTAACCTGAAAGGAGTGTTTGGGGCCTTGGACAGTGAGTTAAAGGGACAGGTGTTGCACTTTCTGACAATGCATGGGAAGGTACCGTGGGAAGCGGATGAAGAGTTGTGGGGGATGGAGGAGTGGACCAGGGCATCAGGGAGGGATGCTGAGCGGAGGGTCAGGGGAAGATGTGTTTCATGTTGGCATCATGCTGGAGTTGGTGGAAACGATGGAGAATCGAGGGATTGAGTTTAGGAGTCCGGGGATAATGATGCAGCTATACAAGACCCTCGCCAGACCCCACTTGGAGTACTGTGCTCAGTTCTGGTCGCCTCATTACAGGAAGGATGTGGAAAAGATTGAAAGGGTGCAGAGGAGATTTACAAGGATGTTGCCTGGATTGAGGGGCATGCCTTATGAGGATAGGCTGAGGGAGCTCGGTCTTTTCTCCTTGGAGAGACGTAGGATGAGAGGAGACCTAATAGAGGTGTATAAGATGTTGAGAGGCATAGATCGGATGGACTCTCAGAGGCTTTTTCCCAGGGTGGAAATGGCTGCTACGAGAGGACACAGGTTTAAGGTGCTGGGGGGTAGGTACAGGGGAAATGTTAGGGGGAAGTTTTTCACACAGAGGGTGGTGGGCGAGTGGAATCGGCTGCCGTCAGTGGTGGTGGAGGCAAACTCAATAGGGTCTTTTAAGAGACTCCTAGATGAGTACATGGGACTTAATAGGATGGAGGGTTATAGGTAGGCCTAAAAGGTAGGGATATGTTCGGCACAACTTGTGGGGCCGAAGGGCCTGTTTGTGCTGTAGGTTTTCTATGTTTCTATGTTTCTAATGATTCTTTGAATGCGAAGGCTGGTGAGGTGAAAAGTGAGGGACAGAGGGGACCCTGTCATGGTTCTGGGAGGGTGGAGAAGGGGAAAGGATAGAGATGCGGGAGATGTGTTGGACATGGTTGAGTGCCCTGTCCGACCATAGTGGGGAGGAATCTTCAGTTGACGAAATGGCAGACATGTTAGAAGTGTTGTTTTTGAAGGTGGCATCTTTGGAACAGGTGCGACAGAGGCGGAGAAACTGCGAGAATGAGATGGAGTCCTTACAGAAAGTGGGGTTGAGGAGCTGTGGTCGGTGTATCTGTGGAAGTGGATGGGTTTGTAATGAATATTTGTGATCAGTTTATTGTCAGAAATTGAGACCGAGCGGTAAAGGTAGGGAAGGGAAGTGTCGGAGATAGACAAGGTGAAGGTGAGAGAGGTGAAAATTGGAAGTAAAATCAATAAATTTTTCCAATTCAAGTGCGAGCATGAAACACCGATACAGTCGTTGATGTAACGGAAAAAGAGTTGTGGGAGGGAGCTTGAGTAAGACTGGAACAAGGAGTGTCCCACAGAAAGACAGGCAGAATTGGGGCCCATGCGGGTATCCATAGCCGCACCTTTTATCTGCAGAACATGAGATTAGTTGAAGGAGAAACTGTTGAGGGACAGAACACGTACTTTCTAGTCAGAGGAGAGTAGAGGTGGAAAGGATTGCTCGGGCCTCTGCTCCAGCCAACAGACGATCATTTTCTTAGACGTTTACCACCATTTTCACTGATTGATCTTGCAGTAGCATTTCATTGGGGGGCGGCGGGGAGGGGTTTCTCGAGGGTCTTGTGATCGGTGACGACCCTACTCGATCGCTCCAGCGGGAAGTAGAGCCAATCGCAGGGGGACGCAGACCACGGGTTGAGGAGAGACTCTTAGTTGGAGCCAGGGATTCAAGAAGAGCATTGTAATCTAGCCTGACCTTGTTGTACAAATGCATATTTATTCTGTTGGCACAAAAGCTTTATTGTCAAAGCTGCCCTCGATTATTATAGATCTGTAATTAGCTGAATTATATTTTTCTAGGATCTCAAACCAGTTTGCTGACATTGAAGTGAAGGATATGAGATTAATACATAAAGGGAAAGAGCTGGATAAGGGTAAGTACAAATTCTAGAGGTCTTACTTTATGTTAGATCTTTACAAGTTATAATAGCATCACAAGTTCACGTTCTTACTGCAAACTTTGTAGAAGGTGGTACGGTGGCACAGTGGTTAGCACTGATGCCTCACAGCTCCAAGGACCCGGGTTCAATTCCGGCCTTGGGTGACTGTGCGGAGTCTGCATGTTCTTCCCGTGTGTGCGTGGGTTTCCTTCGGGTGCTCTGGCTTCCTCCCACATTCCAAAGAGTTTAAAGTTTATTTATTAGTGTCACAAGTAGGCTTACATTAACACTGCAATGAAATTATTGTGAAAATCCCCTAGTTGCCACACTCCAGCACCTGTTCGGGTACACTGAGGGAGAATTTAGCATGGCCAATGCACCTAACCAGCACATCTTTCAGACTGTGGGAGGAAACTGGAGGAAACCCATGGAGACACGGGGAGAACATGCAGACTCCACACAGACAGTGACCCAAACCGGAAATCAAACCCGGGTCCCTGGCGCTGTGAGGCAGCAGTGCTAACCACTGTGCCACCATGCAGGTTAGATGCATTGGCCATGCTAAATTGGGCACTCTGTAGATGTTCCAGTATAATAGTGTAAGTCTGCTCGAAATTCTAGCAATACACATCCTTTAACATTTTCACAAATATGGAAACGTTGAGTGGTTAACACTGCTGCCTCACAACACCAGGGACCCGGGTTCAATTCCCGGCTTGGGTCACTGTCTGTATAGAGTCTGCATGTTCTCCTCGTGTCTGTGTGGGTTTCCTCCGGGAGCTCCAGTTTCCTCCCACATTCTGAAAGACATGCTGGTTAGGTGCATTAACCCGAACAGGCGCCGGGGTGTGGCGACTAGGGGAATTTCACAGTAACTTCATTGCAGTGTTAATGTAAACCTTACTTGTGACTAATAAATAAACCTTTTAACTTTAAAAACTTGAGAATATAAAGTCAACTGGTATGCTATTATCAAAGGCCTTTCATTCCAATTCTCTTCCCATACCTAGTGGTGCACTAAGGCAGACTCTCATTCCTTTCCGTGGCGAGTAATTCCTGTAACAGGTCACCAGTCTGTGCCAGCTATTATTGTTCTTCTTCAAAATCATGCCATGGGGTCTTTTACATCCACCAGAGAACCACACTGAGCCCTGGTTTAACAGAACCTCCCACACTGAAGCCACTCCTCGGCACTGCACTGGAGAGTCAGCCTTGACTTTTGTGCTTGAGTCTCTCCAACTTAGAAACCTCTGACTCAGAACTCAGAATACTACCTGAAGCACAGCTAATTCCAGATTAGAAACATTTCTATGAGATAACAGCTGTTGTCTGAAGACTTTCCAAACAGAATCAAAAGATGAACTACGAAAGGAAACTAGCAGAAAACATAAACACAGATACCAAAGCTTCTATAAGTATATGAAGAGGAAGAGAATAGCTAGATTAAATGTTAGTCCTTTAGGGGACAGTGCTAGTGAGGTTTTAATGGGGAACACAGAGATGGTGGAGGCACAAAACCAATATTTTGCCTTTGTCTTCAGGGTCGAGAATAATGAAGATTTTCTAAAAACTGTAGTTAATGCAAAGGAACATGGTGCAATAACCATCACTAGGAAGGAGGTATTGAATAAACTAATGGGATTAAAGGCAAATAAGTCTCCAGCACCTGATGGCCTACACCCGAGGGAAGTAGTTCCCAAACTTTTTTCACTGGGCTGCACTTTCGGAATAAAAATTTGCTTGCGCCGCACCGAATTTTTTATTGATAAGAAATACATTCAAAAACAAAAAAAACCAATTCTTATCAGTGCTTGATTCATAACATAGAACACAACTACTTTATAATATGATCATGGGGCATCCAGGAAGTATAAAACAATGCTTGTTTAAACCATGTTTAAATGTTTCTTTGATTGTCCTTGAATCTTCCCGCCACCCTTGCCATCCTCTCTCACCGCACCAGTGTGGCGCGCCGCACCCTTTGGGAACCACTGCCCTAGGGTATTAAAGGAGGTGGCAGCAGAGATAATGGATGCATTGGTTGTGATATTTCAAAATTCCTTGGATTCTGGTAAGGTCCTGGTGGATTAGAAATGCACTAATCTGATGCCCCTTTTCAAATAGGGAGAGAGGCAAAAAGTAGGAAACTATAGGGCAGTTAGCTTGATCTCTGTGGTGGGGAAGGAATCAATCATTAAGGAGGAGATGAATGAACATTTGGAAAGACAAAGCTCAATCCACCATTATCAGCATGGTTTTATGAAGGTTAGGTCATGCTTGACAAATGTGCTTGAGTTCTTTGAGGACTTAACCAGCAAGGTGGATAGTGGGGAACCTGGGGATGTGGTATATCTGAACTTCCAGAAGGTGCCACATAAAAGACTGATCCAGAAGGTGAGCTCGCTGGGGACTGAGGGTAAAGTATGAGATTGGATAGAGGATTGGCTGACTGACAGAAAGCAGGAGATCAGGATAAATGGGTTCTTCTCTGGCTGGCGAAATGTATCTAGCAGGGCGCCGCAGGGGTCAGTCCTTGGACCTCAACTGCTTACAATCTATATAAATGATCTGCAAGCAGGGACAGAGTTTAACATAGCAAAATTTGCGGATGATACTAAAATAGGTGGGAAAGCAGGCAGTGGAGAGGATATAAAGATTCTACAGATGGATATAGATAGGCTAGGAGAATGGGCCAAAAATTGGCAGATGGAGTTTAAAGTGGATAAGTGTGAGGTTGTCCATTTTTGCAGAAAGAATGGAAAGGCAAATCATTACCTAAATGGAAAGCAGATTCAAAATGCATCTGGGCAGAGGGATCGGGGTAGCTATGTTCCTGAATCATAGAAAGTTGGTTTGCAGGTGCAGCATGTAATAAAAAAGGCAAATGGGATGCTGGTATTTATTGCAAAGGGACTGGAATATAAAATTAGAGAAGTGTTGTTGCAATTGTATAGGGTGCTGGTGAGACCACATCTGGAGTGCTGTGTCCAGTTTTGGTCTCCTTATTTGAGGAAGGATGTGGTGGCATTGGAGACAGTTCAGAGGAGGTTCACCAGATTGATTCCGGGGATGAAAGGGTTGATGTATGAGGAGAGATTACAAACGTGAGTTTGTAAAACAGTTTGAGCTTGTACTCGCTGGAGTTTAGAAGGATGAGAGGGGATCTGATCGAGATATATAAAATTTTAAAAGGGATTGATTAAGTAAATGTAGACCAAATGTTTCCTCTTATGGGGCAATTTAGAACAAGAGATCACAGGTAGAGGTTGAGAGGCGGTAGATTTAACACTGAGATGAGGAGGAACTACTTCTCACAAAAGGTGGTGAATTTGTGGAACTCGCTGCCCCATCGCGCGGTGGAGTCTGAATCGTTGAATGGTTTCAAGAAGGTGATAGGTATATTTCTAATTTTAAAAAGGATAAAGGGAAATGGGGAACAGGTGGGGAGGTGAATTTGAGACCTGGGAGAGATCACCCATGACTTGATTGAATGACGGAGCAGGCTTGAAGGGTTCAATCTGCCTACTTCTGCTCCTAATTCTTATGTTCCAATGTTTCTATGACTTTGAGCCAGGCAGATGAGGTTCAAGTGGAATCATGCAATCAAGCCAGACAAACTTACTTAAGATAATTAATTTGATCTTGTTTGATTCTTAGTTCTACAGTAATACCCAGAGTAATACCCAGAGTATCTGACTACAAAATGTTAGCATGTCTGGAATCTTGAAGAAAACGACTGGGTTGGTGAATCTTCATGGGACGTTGAGAATTTTGTACTCCAGAAATTCTTGCTGTCCTGCAACCCATCCCCCAGGATGCAGCCTCTCGGAGATACACTGAGCAGACCGTCAATGAAGGGTTTCACTTGATAAAATCGGAGCGTGATGTTCAAAAACTAGAAGGCAACTGTGAGCAGATAGAGGAAGTCATTTCACAGGCTGAGAATGAACTTTCTCTGGCATAGAAAATGGCCAAGTGGAAACCTTGGGAACCATTAATAGAAGAAATCCCTCACAATCAATGAAAAGGCCACTTTAAACTTTATATAAATTACATTGCTTTATTTGGCAATCCACATTGTCTGTTTTGTTCATTCTAACCTGTATAGATGTTATTAAAATGAATCTCTGAAACATTTAAAAAAAACAATGTATGAAAGCATGAAATCAGAAAGAGCATTTGGACTATCAAACCAGATTCTTCACACGCCAAAAATTTCTTCATAAATCCTAAAGGTATTCAAGTGAAATCCCAAGACATCTTGTCAAGCCTTCTGGCATCCATTACTTAGCTCTGACTGACTGTTATCTGTTCAAAACATCCATGGCCCTAGCAGCTGAGCAACTGTTATAATCCATGGAGATCCAGTTTATTGCCTGACTAAACAATTTTTCCAATTTCTCTCTCCAGCCAAGAGGCTGAAAGAACAAAGTGTAAAGAACAAAGCAAAGATTATGCTCAATCGGGTAAATGAGGAAAAAAGAGGGGAGACACAGATTTTGTCCAGAATTAAAAAAGGAGCAGAATTACTGGCAAAACAAGGTCAGTATTATTATTATTACCCCAGTCCATCTCAGTGCATGTCGAATGAAACTTATTAAGAAATTTTATCTATAAGCAAGATAATCACTAAAGATGGTGTTGCGGTGGGCTTCTTCCAACTAACCACAGGAGACCCTTTTGGAGGACTGAAGGGCCTGTTTCCTGTGCTGTACCCAGGGACAGATGACAATTGTTTATTCATGATTCAAGCACGGAGGGAACTACCCCAGAGAAACCTCTGCAGCAACACTCTCCTCTGATACAACTCTCACAGGGAGACAACTCTAATGCAGCTCTCCCTTCTAACTCACAGATACACACAGTTTATTCAGTACACAGAACATCGTTTCATTTCCAATCTTGTATTATTAGGCCTTTCACCCAAAAGCAGGACTGCTATCTCCCCCTCGCCAGGGAATCTCTGTTCTGACAGAAACAACCCAAGCCTTGCTGGAGGGTTCTTGCTGATCTCAGGTCCTTGGGGGTGTGTGAAGTCCATTTGGTTATAAGCATTTATCTAGTATGTGCTCCTTTCTCTTAGTTCTAATTCCACTTTGTACTAAATCTGTTCATGCAGCCTAACAATGGAGAGTGTTCCTCTAAATGGATTGCAAAGAGAGAAGGAACTTGCATTTATATGGTGCGTCCCACAAACACAAGAGGATCCAAAATACTTCACACCCAATTAAGCACTTTGAGTTGAAGAAATATTTTCACACAGCGAGTGGCTCGGGTCTGGCATGCATTGCCTGTAAGTGTGGTGGAGGCAGGTTCAATTCAGGCATTTAAGAGGGCATTAGGTGATTGTTCAAATAGAAACAATGTCCAGGGATATGGGGAAAGGACAAGGGAATGGCACTCAATCATGATGCTCATTTGGAGTGCCGGTGCAGACACAATGGGCCGAATGGTCTCCTTCTGTACCGTAATTCTGTGATGTGGGAACAGTGAGGTTTCACAAATGCCCATGAGATAATGACCAGGTATTCTGCTTTCCATGTTGTTCACTGAGGAATTAATGTTAACCTGGACACCAGGTTACCATTAGAATACCAATAGGCGCTCCCCCCTATTCTTCTCGAGTGGTAGCGGATCTGCTATGTCCACCCGAATGGGCAAACATAGCCTCAGTTTAATGTAACATTTGATAGATGACATTCTCCAACAGCACAACACACCCTCAGTACTATACTGAAGTCTCTACATAGATTTTACTCCCAAGTCTCTGGAAACACAGCAGGTACCATAACAATTATACCTCTAACCCTTGGGCTGCCGACAGCTTGAGTCAAACAGGTTTGTAAGATTTTAGTTTAAGCATTGTGAGGAATGTTCTATATTCAGTTGGTGTCACAAAGAAGTTCTGAGGTTGCAACTAAAAACAGATGGAGCTCTGGAGGAATACAGAGAGAGTAGGAAAGATCTCAAACGGGGAGTTAGAAGGGCAAAAAGAGGTCACGAGATGTTCTTGGCAGGCAGGATTAAGGAGAATCCTAAGGCATTCTATTCATACGTTAGGAACAAAAGAGTTGTCAGGGAGAAAATCGGACCTCTCAGGGACAAAGGAGGGGAATTATGCTTAGAACCCAAGGGAATAGGGGAGATCCTAAATGAATACTTTGCATCGGTATTCACGAAGGAGAGGGGCGTGTTAACCGGGAGTGTCTCGGAGGGAGGTGTTGACCCGTTAGAGAAAATCTCCATTACAAGAGAGGAAGTGTTAGGTTTTTTAGGGAACATTAAAACTGACAAAGCCCCAGGGCCTGATGGCATCTATCCTCGACTGCTCAGGGAGACGAGAGGTGAAATTGCTGGGCCTCTGACGGAAATCTTTGTCGCTTCTTTGGCCACGGGTGAGGTCCCTGAGGATTGGAGGATAGCGCATGTGGTCCCGTTGTTTAAGAAGGGTAGCAGGGATAACCCAGGAAATTATAGGCCGGTGAGCTTGACGTCCGTGGTAGGGAAGTTGTTGGAGAGGATTCTTAGAGACAGGATGTATGTGCATTTAGAACGGAACAATCTCATTAGTGACAGACAGCATGGTTTTGTAAGAGGGAGGTCGTGCCTTACAAATTTGGTGGAGTTTTTTGAGGAAGTGACAAAAACGGTTGATGAAGGAAGGGCCGTGGATGTCGTCTATATGGATTTCAGTAAGGCATTTGACAAAGTCCCACATGGCAGGTTGGTTAAGAAGGTTAAGGCTCATGGGATACAAGGAGAAGTGGCTCGATGGGTGGAGAACTGGCTTGGCCATAGGAGACAGAGGGTAGTGGTCGAAGGGTCTTTTTCCGGCTGGAGGTCTGTGACCAGTGGTGTTCCGCAGGGCTCTGTACTGGGACCTCTGCTATTTGTGATATATATAAATGATTTGGAAGAAGGTGTAACTGGTGTAATCAGCAAGTTTGCGGATGACACGAAGATGGCTGGAATTGCGGATAGCGAAGAGCATTGTCGGGCAATACAGCAGGATATAGATAGGCTGGAAAATTGGGCGGAGAGGTGGCAGATGGAATTTAATCCGGATAAATGCGAAGTGATGCATTTTGGAAGAAATAATGTAGGGAGGAGTTATACAATAAATGGCAGAGTCATCAGGAGTATAGAAACACAGAGGGACCTAGGTGTGCAAGTCCACAAATCCTTGAAGGTGGCAACACAGGTGGAGAAGGTGGTGAAGAAGGCATATGGTATGCTTGCCTTTATAGGACGGGGTATAGAGTATAAAAGCTGGAGTCTGATGATGCAGCTGTATAGAACGCTGGTTAGGCCACATTTGGAGTACTGCGTCCAGTTCTGGTCGCCGCACTACCAGAAGGACGTGGAGGCATTGGAGAGAGTGCAGAGAAGGTTTACCAGGATCTTGCCTGGTATGGAGGGTCTTAGCTATGAGGAGAGATTGGGTAGACTGGGGTTGTTCTCCTTGGAAAGACGGAGAATGAGGGGAGATCTAATAGAGGTATACAAGATTATGAAGGGTATAGATAGGGTGAACAGTGGGAAGCTTTTTCCCAGGTCGGAGGTGACGATCACGTGGGGTCACGGGCTCAAGCTGAGAGGGGCGAAGTATAACTCAGACATCAGAGGGACGTTTTTTACACAGAGGGTGGTGGGGGCCTGGAATGCGCTGCCAAGTAGGGTGGTGGAGGCAGGCACGCTGACATCGTTTAAGACTTACCTGGATAGTCACATGAGCAGCCTGGGAATGGAGGGATACAAACGATTGGTCTAGTTGGACCAAGGAGCGGCACAGGCTTGAAGGGCCGAAGGGCCTGTTTCCTGTGCTGCACTGTTCTTTGTTCTTTGTAAGTTTGAACATGAAGACCAGAATGTTACCCTTCCCGCTGCAGTGAACAGAGATTTAGCTGGGCAGCAAATTCTCGGACATCGCTGCAGCGGGAGCCGGGCATGAACAGCAGGTAAGATTACACCCAAAATGTTTATTAATAACACATAACTAGGCACATATATAGGGCATAGACCAAGTTGTGAGTTAACTCCATGCTTGCTTCTCCATAGGTCCCTGTCCAGTCCAAAAGTCACTCTATCCTCATGGCATGTATCTTTTTACATTGCACTGCGGGCAGTACTGTTTCTCTTAACCTGAACCCTTTCTTGTCCGGATATCCTTATACTACACCTCCCCCAAGTCTTTACTCAATGTATTTACATTTCAATAACTCTCTCCCTGCTCCCCACTCAAATGCCTGACTTTATAAATTCAGACAGTCTCAAGGCTTGGCAATTCGTGAGCTCTCACTCTGGTTACATTTGGTGGAGTTGATTCACTCTGTTGATTTGGCGACGTTTTTTGAATTTGTTGCCCAGCTAAATCTCTGTTCACTGCAGCGGGAAGGGTAACATTCTGGTCTTCATGTTCAAACTTACAAGACTCAGAACTTTTCTGTGACACCAACTGAATATAGAACATTCCTCACAGTGCTTAAACTAAAATCTTACAAACCTGTTTGACTCAAGCTGTTGGCAGCCTAAGAGTTAGAGGTATAATTATTATGGTGCCTGCTATGTTTCCAGAGACTTGGGAGTTTGAGTTGCAGTCTGTATTTTTGGGATTTGTTTATCTTTTTCCGCTGCTTGAAGTTGAACTTCTCATTATGAACTCCTCGTCTGCTCTGCTTGGGGCCCTTTGGCTTGTCCCGTTCTTTCCAGAGGGGGTGTTCACTCAGGTCATTTGTAACATCAACCCAGTTTTTCTGTTTCCGCGTGGACCGCTCTGATCTTTGTGGATGTCTCTCCCTTTTTTGGGGATATTTTTCAAGAAAGGGCTCACTTTACAGTTTGCATTTTTATTGTGATACTGTGTCCTTCTGTGTGTCTGTGCCTCACTGAGGTGTGCTGAAGGTTTCTGGTTCCTTGCTCCAGCATTGCCTTACTGCTTTGCACATTGCAGTGTCTGTGCTCTGCTGTTTACAGGTCATATGAGAGCAACTTTTGGAGCCTGGCATTGGGGCTCATGCTTCTGTTGCTGGTCATTTTCCTGTGTGTCTTCCAATTGAGGTACAGTGGTGATTATCTGAAGGTTTGACTGGTCTGACCGACACCTTTGCCACCTGCAAAGAATGAAGACAGTTCAGAGCTGAAGACCCTCGCTTGTCACAGAAAGATGGCTGGGCACCCACGTCAATGGTGGTCTCGACCTCTTTCGGCTTTAGTGTTTTTGCAGTGATTTGTTAAATCAACAATTTGGGGTCTGTCATTTGACACTGCAGGGTTGTCACTGGAAAAAGCACTGCTGTTTTTAAAGAACTGAATGTTCTGTTCACCCTTCCAGGTCCTTTGACTCTGCACTCTGTAGCCATTCACAGTGGAATCCTTAGCTGCACAGCGAGGTTTCTTTTTCTTCTGCCTTTCTGCTTACGATTCTGCAATGGAGCTACTTTGAATTCAATAAAACAATAGCTGGAATTAAGAATCCACTGATGACCGTGAAACCATTCTTGATTGTCGGAAAAACCCATCTGCTTCACTAATGTCCTTGAGGGAAGGAAATCTGTCATCCTTACCTGGTCTGGCCTACATGTGATTCCAGAGCCACAGCAATGTGGTTGACTCTCAACTGCCCATGGGCAACAAGGAATGGGCAATAAATACTGGCCCAGACAGCGACACCCATGTCCCACGAATGAATAAAAAAATAAGCTTTCAGGCGATCTCCGTCTGTACCTTCACTTCAGGTGCTTTCAGTCACAATGTTATTGCTTTAATTTTCCAGCTTTTTAATGTATAATCCAGCTTTTCTGTGATTCTGAGTTTGATATATTTACTTGTTTCTACATCGGTCTCTTTGTCCAGTCCACAACTTTCCTGAGATGAGGTCTTATATCTCTTTCCATAACACTGTTTCCCAGTCCCACATTAACTTTGCTATGCCTTATACTAATGTTCCTTATACTACAAGGAATAGTCCCTAAAGCCAATTTACACTTGTATGAATATTCCTCACATAGATTTTGTGATGATTCTGTGCCTTTAAGAAATGTATTTATATCACATTTCTTGTAAGGGGTATATTTGATATTCAGCTCTGTGTTTTACACGGTGCCAATTTGTCTGCACCAGGCAGCTCACATGCTGAGAATGCAGGCTAATGATTGATGTTAGCAAGGGATGTGTTTGTTTTAATCTAAGTTAATGCATTTTTGTTTATTTTGGGTTTTTCTCCTGGGGTTTCAGAGTAGGGCTTTGATTAGGTTGATTGATGGAGACAAAGTCAATTGAATGGGCTTGCAGGGAAAACACACTGTTCTCTTTTATTTTTAAACAGTCAGTTTCTGCCTGTTCCTCAAAGAAGCAAGAGGTGTCTCTTTGTCTCTCTCTCCAGAGTTCAAAAGGCTCTAGGGCTATTAGAGAGTCATAGAGTCATAGAATCATAGAGGTTTACAGCACGGAAACAGGCCCTTCGGCCCAACTTGTCCATGCCGTCTTTTTTTTTAAACACCTAAGCTAATCCCAATTGCCCGCATTTGGCCCATATCCCTCTATATCCATCTTACCCATGTAACTGTCTAAGTGCTTTTTAAAGGACAAAATTGTACCCGCCTTTACTACTACCTCTGGCAGCTTGTTCCAGACACTCATCACCCTCTATGATAAAAAATTGCCTCTCTGGACCCTTTTGTATCTCTCCCCTCTCACCTTAAACCTATGCCCTCTAGTTTTAGACTCCCCTACCTTTGGGAAAAGATATTGACTATCTACCTTGTCTATGCCCCTCATTTTTCTACACTCCAGAGAAAAAAGTCCCAGTCTATCCAGCCTCTCCTTATAACTCAAACCATCAAGTCCTGGTAGCATCCCAGTAAATCTTTTCTGCACTCTTTTTAGTTTAATAATATTCTTTCTATAATAGGGTGACCAGAACTGTACACAGTATTCCAAGTCTGGCTTTACCAATATCTTGTACAACTTCAACAAGACGTCCCAACTCCTGTATTCAATGTTCTGACCAATGAAACCAAGCATGCCTTCTTCACCACACTGTCCATCTGTGACTCCACTTTCAAGGAGCTATGAACATGTACCCCTAGATCTCTTTGTTCTGTAACTCTCCCCAACGCCCCACCATTAACTGAGTAAGTCCGGCCCTGGTTCAATCTACCAAAATGCATTTGTCTAAATTAAACTCCATCTGTCAATGTCAGCCCACTGACCCAATTGATCAAGATCCCATTGATCACTTTCTTCACCGTCCACTACGCCACCAATCTTGGTGTCATCTGCAAACTTACTAACCATACCCCCTATATTCTCATTCAAATCATTAATATAAATGACAAGTAACAGTGGACCCAACACTGATCCCTGAGGCACATCGCTGGTCACAGGCCTCTAGTTTGAAAAACAACCCTCTACAACCACCCTTTGGCTTCTGTCAAGAAGCCAATTTTGTATCCATTTAGATACCTCATCCTGGATCCCGTGAGATTTAACCTTATGCAACAACCTACCATGCGCTACCTTGTCAAAGACCTTGCTAAAGTCCATGTAGACAACATCAACTGCACTGCCTTCATCTACCTTCTTGGTTACCCCTTCAAAAAACTAGGGGTTATTAACAGGTAAAAGCACGTGAGGCTGTGTTGTAATCTCGGGATTGCTAGTTCATTGGCATTACCACTACGCCACCACCTCCCCACCTAAGGACATTTTTCAGAAAGTAAGGTGGACGCTAAGAAAAGGGGAACAAAATCCTTGGAGGGGAAAAGGAGCGTGAACAAAGGGAATGATTAAAACTGAAAGGGAGGTAGCAGAGTTTGGGGAGGAATTTCCAGGAGCTACAACTGAATGATTGAAGGAATGAACACCAGTGATGGATAACAGGATCTGGGAATGAGGAGGAGTCTGGTATCCTGGGTACATAAGATAATTTTGTGAAGCAAGTTGACTCTTGATTGAAGAGGCGCAAACACGCAGTGACTAATTTTTTGTTTCACTTTCAGATGAAGATTTCGGCAAGCCGTATTTAAAAATAGTAAACCATAAAGGGGAAATTATTGAGGTTCCTGAAGAGGAACGAGTGGTGAGTGTTTATGGGAACACACATTAAACCTTTTCAGAACTCTAAACCCGTGGAGTGTAGCCAGTAATTACTGAACTTGTATTTATAAAACACAGAATCAAATTGCCAGCACTTTGCAGTCAGTGAGTGTCTTTTTGAAGTGTTCACATGATATGTTATTGTGCCTAACCCAGGATTAGTGTACCACCTGCATCTTTCTATTCCTAGATAATGCACAGCTGGTAGAAATAGGTATGGAGGCTTCTGAGAAATCTTCTGCAGCTTTGCTGATGGCGCAGTTGTCCGCATATCTCCGTGTAGAGCAGATTCAGATGTGACTGTGAGCCAGGGTGGCCTCTCCCATTCTAGCTGCAGGCAGCTGCCTGCCTGGTACAAACTGGAGAACCAATCAGCTGTTCCTGTCCTCTTGTCTGTGGGTTACTGTTGGAGGTCTATTTCTAACGCTGGTCATCGTTCTTTCCTGAGCACAGAACATTGCACTTCCACAGGCTCACCCGAACCCATTGGTCTGGTTTCTGGCTTTAGCCACGGTCAATAAATTAAGTAAGAGATAAAGTAAAAGCCTCACACAATTGTAGAAGGTGGGATACTCAAAGAGCGTGATCAACCATGACCATATTGAATGGTGGTGCAGGCTCGAAGGGCCGAATGGCCTCCTCCTGCACCTATTTTCTATGTTTCTATGTTTCTAAAGACAGCAGGCTGAGAGATCTATCGAAAAACAAGAAAGGGTCACACAGCAAATGATCAGAAATGGGTAAGTGTGTAAAATGCTTGCAAGGAATACCAAAGCTAACGGCACTTTTAAAAATCATAGAATCCCCACAGTGCAGAAGGAAGCCTTTTGGCCCATCAAGTCTGTGCCAACTCTGTGACAGAGTCTCTTACCCAGGCCCATTCCCCACCCTATCCCAGTAACCCCACACATTTACCATGGCTAATCCACCTAACCTGCACATGTCTGGACTTAATCTTAATCTAAATCTAATGAATAGATGAAGAAAAAAGAGAGTAGTTTGAGGAATGAGAGCCTATTAAAGATGTCTGGATGTGAGACTATGATGGACAGTTAGAAAATTGCAGAGCTGTTAAATAATTATGTTACATCCATTTTTACAGGAGAGAATAAGGAGGGAAAGATACCAAGATTGCAAAAATTAATTAATTTATTTGCATATTAAAAATAAGTCGAGATTGGATTTAATCTAAGTTTTAAAAATGATGTGACTTAAGATAAGTAACAAGGAATAAGGAATGGCACGGTGGCACAGTGGTTATTACTGCTGCCTCACGGCACCAGGGACCCGGGTTCCATTCCAGCCTCGGGTCACTCTCCGTGTGGAGTTTGTACATTCTCCCCGTGTCTGCGCAGTTTCCCCTGGTGTCCGGTTTCCTCCCACAGTCCAAAGATGTGTGGGTTAGGTTGATTGGCCATGCTAAATTGCCCCTTAATGTCAGGGGGATTAGCAGTGTAAATTTGTGGGGTTATGGGGATAGGGCGTGGGTGGGATTGCAGACTCGATGGGCTGAATGGTCTCCTTCTGCACTGTAGGGATTCTACGATTCTAAAATGGCAGATATGAAAGTTATACCATTGATGAGTGAAATTAGGAAACTGTTCTTCACACAGATAGCAATAGAAATCTGAAACTTCCTTCCAAAGGCGCAGTAGCTACTGGATGTGGGAGGCATGATTGGAAAATTTATAAATGACATAAAAATTGACCGTGTAGTTAACAGTAAAGAGAATAACTGTGGATTCCAGAATGATGTCAATGATTTGGCTGAGTGGGCAAGAAGTGGCAAATGGAATTCAACTGGAAAAATGTGAGGAATGCATTTCGGGAGGGCAAACAAAGCGAGGGAAAACTCAATAAACTAAAAGGTGTTAAGAGAGTTTGAGGAAGTAAGAGGACTTGGAATGTGTGCCCACAGGTCCTTGAAGGTGGCAGGACAGGTAGATAAGGTGGTAGAGAGAGCCTATGGAAAGTTTTCCTTTATTGGACGAGGTATTGAATACAAAAAGCAGGGATGTAACGATGGGTATAAACAAAATACTGCGGATGCTGGAATCTGAAACAAGAACAGAGGATGCTGGAAAAATACAGCAGGGCTGGCAACACCTGTAAGGAGAGAAAGCATAGAACATAGAACACAGAACAGTACAGCACAGAACAGGCCCTTCGGCCCACGATGTTGTGCCGAGCTTTATCTGAAACCAAGATCATGCTATCCCACTCCCTATCATCCTGGTGTGCTCCATGTGCCTATCCAATAACCGCTTAAATGTTCCTAAAGTGTCTGACTCCACTATCACTGCAGGCAGTCCATTCCATACCCCAATCACTCTCTGCGTAAAGAACCTACCTCTGATATCCTTCCTGTATCTCCCACCATGAACCCTATAGTTATGCCCCCTTGTAATAGCGCCATCCACCCGAGGAAATACCGTACGGCGTACGGCGTACTAGCCTTCATTAATCGAGGGATTGAGTTTAGGAGTCGGGAGATAATGCTGCAGCTTTATAGGACCCTGGTTAGACCCCACTTGGAGTGCTGCGCGCAGTTCTGGTCACCTCATTACAGGAAAGATGTGGAAGCCATTGAAAGGGTGCAGAGGAGATTTACAAGGATGTTGCCTGGATTGGGGGGCATGCCTTATGAGGATAGGTTGAGGGAGCTTGGTCTCTTCTCCCTGGAGAGACGAAGGATGAGAGGTGACCTGATAGAGGTTTACAAGATGTTGAGAGGTCTGGATAGGGTAGACTCTCAGAGGCTATTTCCAAGGGCTGAAATGGTTGCTACGAGAGGACACAGGTTTAAGGTGCTGGGGGGTAGGTACAGAGGAGATGTCAGGGGTAAGTTTTTCACTCAGAGGGTGGTGGGTGAGTGGAATCGGCTGACGTCGGTGGTGGTGGAGGCAAACTCGTTGGGGTCTTTTAAGAGACTTCTGGATGAGTACATGGGATTTAATGGGATTGAGGGCTATAGATAGGCCTAGAGGTAGGGATATGATCAGCGCAACTTGTGGGCCGAAGGGCCTGTTTGTGCTGTGGCTTTCTATGTTCTATGTTCTAAATAGTCTTTGAACGTTCACTCTATCCCCTTCATCATTTTATAAACCTCTATTAAGTCTCCCCTCAGCCTCCTCCGCTCCAGAGAGAACAGCCCTAGCTCCGTCAACCTTTCCTCATAAGACCTACCCTCCAAACCAGGCAGCATCCTGGTAAATCTCCTCTGCACTCTTTCCAGCGCTTCCACATCCTTCTTATAGTGAGGTGACCAGAACTGCACACAATATTCCAAATGTGGTCTCACCAAGGTCCTGTACAGTTGCAGCATAACCCCATGGCTCTTAAACTCCAACCCCCTGTTAATAAAAGCTAACACACCATAGGCCTTCTTCACAGCTCTATCCACTTGAGCAGAGTTCCAATTCCTTCTGGCTCTTAACCAAAAGGACTTGAAACGTTGACTGTGCAGTGATGAACTGTATAAACCACTGGTTAGACCACAGCTGGAATTATTTGCACAGTTCTGGTGACCACATTACAGGAAGGACATAATTGCTCTGGAGAGATCAATTTGCAACATGGAGTATTTATCATTTAGAAACCCGATTGTCAGTGAGGTTACAGTCCCTCACACAGCTGGACTGATTTGTCCGGCTTAAGGACACAGATGACAGGTGCAGCCCCCTCTACAAATTGACCTTATTATGCCCAGCTGTTCCAAACATTCCGGTTCCGTCTCCACTTTTTCCAACAGGGCGAATGGAGCCGGTCTCACTCGAAAATATTGATTTATTAGTGTTACAAGTAGGCTTACATTAACACTGCAATGAAGTTACTGTGAAAATCCCCTAGTCACCACACTCCGGCGTTTGTTCGGGTACACTGAGGGAGAATTTAGCATGGCCAATGCACCCTAACCAGCAAGCCTTTCAGACTGTGGGAGGAAACCGGAGCACCCGGAGGAAACCCACGCAGACACAGGGAGAACGTGCAGACTCTGCACAGACAGTGACCCGAGCCGGGAATCGAACCCAGATCCCTGACGCTGTGAGGCAGCAGTGCTAACCACTGTGCCACCGTGCTAGTACTTAGGTGTAACATCGGGGTCGATGTCGATCCTTGCTTTGACTCCCCTTATTCTCCCAAGTCCTTCTTGGAAAACTTCAGGGTGCTTGTTGGTAGTTTCATACAGACCCCTGCGCCCAGCCTGAAGATCTCCAGCCAGTTCATATTGATGCGTTGGAGCCAATCTCTCCCCATAAGGTTAGCTCCTTGTCCCTATACAATAATGAGTGGAAGTTGAGCTGGTTGTAAGTCACTGGAGCCACCTGCAATGGTTCCCCTGTATAGATGGCCAGCATGGCCTCTGTGTTTTCTAAGTTCAGGAGTTGAATACCAGCCCGGAGGCGATTATAATCTGCTCCCCGATAACGGAAACCACAGCCCCCGTATCCACTTCCACTTTTAACAGGCGGCCATTTACTAACAGGTCCGCCTTTATGGGGCCAACTTTTGTCTTGGAGATGTGGTTTAGTTGCATTGTCCCTGTTTCTGGTAGCAAGAATACCTGCAAGGTACGGTCCAGTAGTGGCCTTGGCCCCTTTCCTAAACAGCACATGTTTTGCCTGTTCCTATAATGTTGCCTTAGTTGTGATCTTTTGCAGTGCTTGAAGTAGCCCAGTGTCCTGAATCTACAACTTTCTGGAACATGTTCCCAAGTTGCCTTGAAGCTGTCACTCCCGTTCCTTGACTGCCTGGTGATGCGACTTGGACTCCATCATTATAAGGGACTACCTGATATTTTACTGACACAGATGCTCTCAGTTGAGAAATGAACGTAGCACGAGGTCGCTCCCCCTAATCGGAGGACACAGCTATCTGACGCCCCAGCAGCCATCATAACACTTAACGGTGCATTAAAAAGCAACTGAGCCTGCTGAAAGTGCAGAGCGTAAAGTTATCCATCCTGTGAGTGCACCCAACAGGGCTGAGAAAATGTAGGAGAGATTGAACTGTAGGAGAGATTCCACCCTTCAGCTGCTGAAGTTTTGACATTTTGCCCGACATTTTCTGAGCTGAGTTTGACAGCTGTAGATTTTGATCTTTCTCCTCCTTTAAGCACGCCCCCCCCCCTCCCCCCGGGTTTGCCTCAGCGCAGCGCACCCCCTCCCCCAACCCCCACCCCCCCAAGCCCCTCCCCCCATGCCAACCCCCCCTCCCCCCCCCCACTTCCCCCTCCCCACCCCACACCAGGCTGTTTGTCCTTTGTTCTCAAAGTTGCTACTTCTTGTTGCGGTTTCTACATTCTCCCCCTCATCAGTTCTGAGGAAGAGGCTATGGACTTGAAACATTGACTCCATTTCTCTCCTGATAGATGCTGGCAGGCCTGGACAAGTTGGGCCGAAGGGCCTGTTTCCATGCTGTAAACCTCTACGGGCTGCTGAGTTTTTCCAGCCTCCTCTGTTCTTGTTTCAGATTCCAGCCTCCGCAGTATTTTGCCTGTATTGCTTTTGGTGATTCTTTTCTCTCCCGCTCGATCCTTAATGGTGACTCAGGGCGGCACGGTAGCACAGTGGTTAGCACTGCTGCTTCACAGCTCCAGGGTCCCGGGTTCGATTCCCGGCTCGGGTCACTGTCTGTGTGGAGTTTGCACATTCTCCTCGTGTCTGCGTGGGTTTCCTCCGGGTGCTCCGGTTTCCTCCCACAGTCCAAAGATGTGTGGGTTAGGTTGATTGGCCAGGTTAAAAATTGCCCCTTAGAGTCGGGTAAATATGTGGGGGTAGGGCCTGGGTGGGATTGTGGTCGGTGCAGACTCGATGGGCCGAATGGCCTCCTTCTGCACTGTAGGGTTTCTATGATTTCACGTGTGGTGTGGGTGAGATTGGAAGAGGATTTTTGTTTCTGAACTTGATAATTCTTTAAAATTTAAGGTGCATTTAGCTTCATCGATGGAAGCTTGTGTGGATTCTATTGGAAAGTCCCCACTCCAGTGTGACTGAGCTCACAGTACAAATAGATTCCGCATGGCTGTGTAGTCATTGGATACCTTTGTGTGAGGACTTAAAAAGAAATGTCTGGAATTTAGAAATACTTTACCACTGCCCTCGAGGACACTTGTTTTCTGTACACTGTTGAATACAGGTCTGCATTCCAGTTGACTTGTGCTGTCTGTGGTAACACAATCACATCAGTCCTTGGCAATGTCAACAACAATTTCAGGAAGCATCTCTGAAAAGCCAGAAGAAAGACTTGTACAAAAACCCTGATGACCTCAGAATATTCCAAACAATTTTACTGGCAAAGTAGCACTTACAAAGTGTAATTTTTAAAACTGGTAAAGGAGAAAATAACGTGACTTAAGGTACATTATAAGAAAATGACAGATGTTAAAATTAGAGTTGGATCATTTAGGAGTAAAACCAGGAAGTTCTTTTTCACATATAGGGTAGTGGAAATGTGAAACTTCCTCCCAAAATTACTGTAGATACTGGGTCAAGGATATAACTGGGTCCGCACGCAGCAGGTGGTGAAGGAACCAACAAGAGGAAATAACATACTTGATCTCATCCTTACCAATCTGCTAGCTGCAGATGCATCTGTCCATGACAGTATCGGTAAGAATAACCACCGCACACCGCCTTCACATTGAGAATAACCTTCATCGTGTTGTGTGGCACTATCACCGTGCTCAATGGGACAGACTTTGAACTGATCTAGCAACTCATGACTGGGCATCCATGAGGCGCTGTAGGCCATCAACAGCAGCAGAACTGAAATCCAACACAAGCTGCAACCCCATGGCCTGACATATCCCCCACTCAACCATTACCATCAAGCCAGGGGATCAACCCTGGTTCAATGGAGAGTGCAGGAGGGCATGCCAGGAGCAGCACCAGGTATACCTAAAAATGAGGTGTCAACCTGCTGAAGTTACAACACAGGACTACTTGCATGCCAAATGGCATAAACAGCAGGTGATAGACAGAGCTAAGTGATCCCACAACCAATGGATCAGATCTAAGCTCTGCAGTCCTGCCACATCCAGTTGTGAATGGTGGTGGACAATTAAACAACTCACTGGAGGAGGAGGCTCCACAAATATCCCCATCATCAATGGGGGAGGACCCAGGCACATCAGTGCAAAAGATAAGGTTGAAGTATTCACAACAAGTGTCAGCCAGAAGTGCCAAATGGATGATCCACCTCAGCCTCCTCCAGAGGTCCCCAGCATCTCAGATGCCAGTCTCCAGTCAATTTAATTCGCTCCACGTAATATCAAGAAACAGTTGGAAGCACTGGATACTGCAAAGGCAATGGGCCCTGATAACATTCCAGCAATAGTACTGAAGACTTGTGCTCCAGAACATGCCACTCCCCTAGCCAAACTCTTCCACTACAGTTACAACACTGACATCTACCCGACAATGTGGAAGATTGCCCAGGTATGTCCTGTACACAAAAAGCAGGATAAATCCAACATGGCCAATCACTGCCCAATCAGTCTACTCTCGATCATCAGTAAAGTGATGGAAGTGGTCATCAACAGCGCTATCAAGCAGCACCTGCTCAGCAATAACCTGCTTAATGAAGCCCAGTTTGGGTTTCGCCAGGGTCACTCAGCTCCTGACCTCATTACAGCCTTGGTTCAAACATGGATGAAAGAACTGAATTCCAGAGGTGAGGTGAGAGTGACAGCCCTGGACATCAAGGCCACATTTGACCAAATGTGGCATCTAGTGAAACTGGAATCAATGGTTATGGGGGGCAAACTCTCTGCTGATTGGAGTCAGACCTGGTACATCGGAAGATGGTTGTAATTGTGGAGGGTCAGTCATCTCAACTCCAAGACACGTCTGCAGGAGTCCCTCAGGATAGTGTCCTAGGCCCAACAATCTTCAGCGGCTTCATCAATGACCTTCCCTCTGTCATAAGGTCAGAAGTGGGGATGTTCACCGATGATTGCACAATGTTCAGCACCATTCGAGACTCCTCAGATACTGAAGCAGTTCATTTTCAAATGCAACAAGATCTGGAAAATATCCAGGTTTGGGTTGACAAGTGGCAAGTAATATTCACGCCACACAAATGCCAGGCAATGACCATCACCAATAAGAGACACTCTAATCACCGTCCCTTGACATTCAATGGTGTTTCCATCACTGAATCCCCCACTGTCAACATCCTTGGGGTCACCATTGACCAGAAACTCAACTGGACTCGCCACATAAACACAGTGGCTACAAGGGCAGGTCAGAGGCTAGGAATACTGCGCCGAGTAACTCACCTCCCGACTCCCCAAAGCCTGTCCACCATCTACAAGGCACAAGTCAGGAGTGTGATGGAATACTCCCCACTTGCCTGGATGGGTGCAGCTCCAACAATACTCAAGAAGCTCGACACCATCCAGGACAAAGCAGCCCGCTTGATTGGCACCACATCCACAAACATCCACTCCCTCCGCCACCAACGCTCAGTAGCAGCAGTGTGTACTGTCTGCAAGATGCATGCAGCAATTCACCAAAGATCCTTAGATAGCACCTTCCAAACCCTCGACCACTTCCATCTAGAAGGACAAGGGATACATGGGAGCACTATCACCTGAAAGTTCCCCTTCTAGTCACTCACCATCCTGACTTGGAAATATATCGCCGTTCCTTCACTGTCGCTGGGTCATAATCCTGAAATTCCCCCCTTGACAGCATTGTGGGTCAACCCACAGAACATAAGAACATAAGAAATATAAGAACATAAGAAATAGGAGCAGGAGTAGGCCATCTAGCCCCTCGAGCCTGCCCCGCCATTCAATAAGATCATGGCTGATCTGAAGTGGATCAGTTCCACTTACCCGCCTGATCCCTATAACCCCTAATTCCCTTACCGATCAGGAATCCATCTATCCGTGATTTAAACATATTCAACGAGGTAGCCTCCACCACTTCAGTGGGCAGAGAATTCCAGAGATTCACCACCCTCGGAGAGAAGAAGTTCCTCCTCAACTCTGTCCTAAACTGACCCCCCTTTATTTTGAGGCTGTGCCCTCTAGTTCTAGTTTCCTTTCTAAGTGGAAAGAATCTCTCCATCTCTACCCTATCCAGCCCCTTCATTATCTTATAGGTCTCTATAAGATCCCCCCTCAGCCTTCTAAATTCCAATGACTACAAACCCAATCTGCTCAGTCTCTCCTCATAATCAACACCCCTCATCTCTGGTATCAACCTGGTGAACCTTCTCTGCACTCCCTCCAAGGCCAATATATCCTTCCGCAAATAAGGGGACCAATACTGCACACAGTATTCCAGCTGCGGCCTCACCAATGCCCTGTACAGATGCAGCAAGACATCTCTGCTTTTATATTCTATCCCCCTTGCGATATAGGCCAACATCCCATTTGCCTTCTTGATCACCTGTTGCACCTGCAGACTGGGTTTTTGCGTCTCATGCACAAGGACCCCCAGGTCCCTCTGCACAGCAGCATGGACTGCAGCGATTCAAGAAGGCAGCTCACCACCACCTTCTCAAGGGCAACCAGGGATGGACAATAAATGCTGGCCAGCCAGAGATGCCCATCTCCCACGAATGATTAAAAAAATTAAACTGCTCAAGATTCAGATTGAGATGAGGTTATCTATGGAAATGGAGCAAAGCTGGGTATGCGGAATTGTACTATGCGTTTTGGCGGGTTTCTGTAAGTATGTTAGTCATTATCACTGGCCAGTGAAATGACCTCCTCCAACTGTCAAACCCTCTGGTTCTATTCTATTAAGTGCTTTAAATTGGGTGCAGGAAGGTGGGATTAGGTGGGTGACCTTGGGCTGGCATGGACAAGATGGGCTGAATGGCCTCCTTGTGTGCTGTAATCTTTCTATGGTTCAATGGTTAACTCTTGGCTATCCCTTCAAACTATACAGAATCGTAAAACACTGGAAGGCATAGCGGCAAATTTGCACAGAGCAAGCAACCAAGAACAACCTCCAAACACCACTAATGATCAGATAATGTGTTTTATAATGATACTGATTGAGGGATAAATATTGGTTGTGTCATTGGGGAGAAAGACAGAGTAGTGTAATGGGACTTTTTACATCCACCTAAAAGGCAGGCAAGGTGTTGGTTTAAGGCCACAGATCGTGAATGTAGCCCAATCCATCACGCAAACCAGCCTCCCATCCATTGACACTGTCTACACTTCCCGCTGCCTCGGCAAAGCAACCAGCATAATTAAGGACCCCACACACCCCGGACATTCTCTCTTCCACCTTCTTCCCTCAGGAAAAAGATACAAAAGTCTGAGGTCACGTACCAACCGACTCAAGAACAGCTTCTTCCCTGCTGCTGCCAGACTTTTGAATGGACTTACCTTGCATTAAGTTGAACTTTCTCTACACCCTAGCTATGACTGTAACACTACATTCTGCACTCTCTCGTTTCCTTCTCTATGAACGGTATGCTTTGTCTGTATAGCGCACAAGAAAATAATAAATCAAATCAAATCAAAATCAAAGATGACATCTCTGACAGTGAAGTGCACCCTCTGTATTGCACAGAAATCTCCGGAGTGACATTTTAAGCTCACAGCCCTTTGGTTGATTGCTGAGAGTGAAACTCGTTGAGCCACAATCAGACAATGATTTAAAGGGACGGCACGGTGGCACTGTGATTAGCACTGCTGCCTCACAGTGCCAGGGACCTGGGTTCAATTCCCAGCTTGGGTCAATGTCTGAGTGGAGTTTGCACATTCTCCCCATGTCTGCATGGGTTTCCTCTGCGTGCTCCAGTTTCCTCCCACGTGCCAAAGATGTGCAGGTTAGGTAGATCGGCCGTGCTAAAGTGCCCCTTAGTGTCATGGGGGGTTAGCTAGGATAAATACATGGAGTTATGGGGATAGAGCCAGGTGGCATTGTGATTGGTGTAGACTCGATGGCCGAGTGGCCTCCTTCTGCACCGTAGGATTCTATAAAAACCTTCCCTATTGGACCTGTTTGGTTAATTCGTCCTTTGTATTTGTTTTGGGGCAGGTTATTCTGACAGCCCTGATCCTACATGAGGTCGGCCGATCCAAAATGAAGAAAAGCAACTATCAAGAAGCACTCGAGTTTTTAGACTGCGCAGAAAATCAATTCAGGTGATGGATTTTCTCATTTTTATTCCTTTGTACGTGGAAAGTATTTTTTTTAAACCTGAGCAACATCGAAATTTATTAATATATCTTCACCACAGCTTTCTGAACGAGTAGAGAGAAGCCTAAGGTTGTAAGATCAGGACAATGAATGGGACCCTGTCTCAAGCTCATGAGTGTTTCACAGTAATAATATTCCTGAAATTTCAAAAATCTAATTTATTACAAATGTAAAAACATTGACATTCTTCAGAGCCGAGCCTGTGACCCATTCCACCGTCACTTTGAACAGAGTCATTGAGTCATAGCATGGTGGCACAGTGGTTAGCACTGCCACCTCAAAGCTCCAGGGACCCAGGTTCAATTTCCAGCTTGGGTCACTGTCTGCGTGGAGTTTGCACGTTCTCCCCATGTCTGTATGGGTTTCCTCCGGGTGCTCTGGTTTCCTCTCACAGTCCAAAGACGTGCAGGTTAGGTGAACTGACCATGTTAAATTCTCCCTCAGTGTACCCAGACAGGTGCCGGAGTGTGGCGACTAGGGGGATTTTCACAGTAACTTCATTGTTTTGTGAATATAAGCCTACTTGTGACTAATAAATAAACTTTATAAACTTTAGAGTGGTACAGCACAGAAAGTGGCCCTTTGGCCCATCCTGTCTGCACCAGCCATCAAGCATCTATCTATTCTAATCCCATTTTCCAGCACTTGTTCCTTAGCCTTGTATGCTATGGTGTTTCAAGCGCTCATCTAAATGCTTCTTAAATGTTGTGACGGTTCCCGCTTCTACTACCCTTTCAGGCAGTGAGTTCCAGATTCCTACCACCCCCTGGGTGAAAAGGCTTTTCCTCAAATCCCCTCTAAAGCTCCTGCCCCTTACCTTAAATTTACATCCCCTGGTTATTGATCCCTCTACGAGGGGGAAAGGTTCCTCCCTATCTACTCTATCTATGTCCCTCACAATTTTGAACACCTCAATCTGCAACCCACCCACCACCCACCCCTCCCACCCCCCAACAGCTTTCTCTGCTCGAAGGAAGACAGCCCCAGCCTAACCAGCCTCTTTTCATAGCTGAAATCATTTGTTCATTTGGTATAAATATGTGTTTGTAGGTTAAGAAGCCTCAGACTCTCCTTTCAGTGAAATGTACAGTAAATTCAGGCCAAATCAACCTTCCCTGTGTAGCAGGAAAGTCACATCATTCGGGAGATAAGAGAAAGGTTGGAGCTCTCTGCTTGCAGTGCTTTGATGTACTCATCTCTTTTACAGAGAATGCGATGAAGGACAACTCAACAGCATTGACAACTATGGAGTGCTGAATCTGGATGTAACCTGGTGCAATCTTCAGCTGCGGAAAATTGAGTGTCTCATAGATGCAGGGGAAAGGTTAAAAAAAGCTCAGGAATATTTCAACAATTGCTTTGGAGAAAATGAAGAACGACTTCAACAACTAGAGGTTGGTTGATATTTTGTTTGCAAGAGTTTCCTATTTACCTGGGTATGGCACCTTGGCAGTCAGCCTCAACTTACAGGTTACTTGATAATACCTTTAATTTATTCATCATTTAGATTTGAGCCTCTTTGGCAAATTCAGCATTTGTTTTTTTCCAGTGGTGAATTTGGAGGGAATCTTCGATGTGGAGATGCCGGTGTTGGACTGGGGTGGGCACAGTAAGAAGTCTCACAACACCAGGTTAAAGTCCAACAGGTTATTTGGTAGCACGAGCTTTCGGAGTGCTGCTCCTTCATTAGGTGAGTGGCTAATGAAGAAGCAGCTCTCTGAAAGCTCGTGCTACCAACTAACCTGTTGGACTTTAACCTGGTGTTGTGAGACTTCTTAGAGGGAATCCAGATGTGCTTTTTATTGCTATTTCAAATTAATAATAAGTTTATGTCAAATTATTGCATCTACTTTTTTAAATATATTCTGCTAATGAACATGAATTGAGGGCAGGATTAGGCCATTCAGCCCCTGACGTCAGCTCCACCATTCAGTAAGATCATGGCTGATCTGATTGTGGTCTCAACTCCACTTTCCTGTCTGCCTAGTTCTAGTCCCTCGACAAGGAGAAATGGATGGCACTGCTGCCTCACAGAGCCCAGGGACCCGGGTTTGATTCCCGGCTTGGGTCACTGTCTGCGTCGAGTTTGCACATTCTCCCCGTGTCTGCGGGGGTTTCCTCCAGGTGCTCAGGTTTCCTCCCACATTCTGAAAGATGTGCTGGTTAGGTGCTTTGACCTGAACAGGTGCCTGAGTGTGGCGACGAGGGGAATTTCACAGTAACTTCATTGCAGTGTTAATGTAAGCCTTACTTGTGACTAATAAATAAACTTTAACTTTAAACGTCCTCTTAGCTTCCACCCTGCCAAGAGCCTTCAGGATTTTATATGTTTCAATTAGATCACCCATCACCTTTGCAAACTTCTATGGATACGATGCAACCTTTTCTCATTCCCAATACGCCTTAACATAGAACATAGAACATAGAACAGTACAGCACAGAACAGGCCCTTCGGCCCACGATGTTGTGCCGACCTTCATCTGAAACCAAGATCAAGCTATCCCACTCCCTACCATCCTGGTGTGCTCCATGTGCCTATCCAATAACCGCTTAAATGTTCCTAAAGTGTCTGACTCCACTATCACTGCAGGCAGTCCATTCCACACCCCAACCACTCTCTGCGTGAAGAACCTACCTCTGATATCCTTCCTATATCTCCCACCATGAACCCTATAGTTATGCCCCCTCGTAATAGCTCCATCCACCCGAGGAAATAGTCTTTGAACGTTCACTCGATCTATCCCCTTCATCATTTTATAAACCTCTATTAAGTCTCCCCTCAATCTCCTCCGCTCCAGAGAGAACAGCCCCAGCTCCCTCAACCTTTCCTCATAAGACCGACACTCCAAACCAGGCAGCATCCTGGTAAATCTCCTCTGCACTCTTTCCAGCGCTTCCACATCCTTCTTATAGTGAGGTGACCAGAACTGCACGCAATATTCCAAATGCGGTCTCACCAAGGTCCTGTACAGTTGCAGCATAACCCCACGGCTCTTAAACTCCAACCCCCTGTTAATAAAAGCTAACACACTATATGCCTTCTTCACAGCTCTATCCACTTGAGTGGCAACCTTTAGAGATCTGTGGATATGGACCCCAAGATCTCTCTGTTCCTCCACAGTCTTCACAACCCTACCTTTGACCCTGTAATCCACATTTAAATTAGTCCTACCAAAATGAATCACCTCACATTTATCAGGGTTAAACTCCATTTGCCATTTTTCAGCCCAGCTTTGCATCCTATCTATGTCTCTTTGCAGCCTACAACAGCCCTCCACCTCATCCACTACTCCACCAATCTTGGTGTCATCAGCAAATTTACTGATCCACCCTTCAGCCCCCTCCTCTAAGTCATTAATAAAAATCACAAAGAGCAGAGGACCAAGCACCGATCCCTGCGGCACTCCGCTAGCAACCTGCCTCCAGTCCGAAAATTTTCCATCCACCACCACCCTCTGTCTTCGATCAGACAGCCAGTTACCTATCCAATCGGCCAACTTTCCCTCTATCCCACACCTCCTTACTTTCATCATAAGCCGACCATGGGGGACCTTATCAAACGCCTTACTAAAATCCATGTATATGACATCAACCGCCCTACCTTCATCAACACACCTAGTTACCTCCTCAAAAAATTCTATCAAATTTGTGAGGCAGGATTTGCCCTTCATAAATCCGTGCTGACTATCCCGGATTAATCCGCATCTTTCTAAATGGTCGTAAATCCCATCCCTAAGGACCCTTTCCATCAATTTACCAACCACCGAAGTCAGACTAACCGGTCTATAATTACCAGGGTCATTTCTATTCCCTTTCTTAAACAGAGGAACAACATTTGCCACTCTCCAGTCCTCTGGCACCATCCCCGTGGACAGTGAGGACCCAAAGATCAAAGCCAAAGGCTCTGCAATCTCATCCCTCGCCTCCCAAAGAATCCTAGGATACATTTCATCAGGCCCAGGGGACTTATCGACCTTCAGTTTATTCAAAACTGCCAATACATCCTCCCTCCGAACATCTATTTCCTCCAGCCTATTAGCCTGTAACACCTTCTCTTCATGAAAAACATGGCCCCTCTCCTTGGTGAACACTGAAGAAAAGTATTCATTCATCACCTCGCCTATCTCTACTGATTCCATACACAAGTTCCCATCACTGTCCTTGACCGGCCCTAACCTCACCCTGGTCATTCTTTTATTCCTCACATAAGAGTAAAAAGCCTTGGGGTTTTCCTTGATCCGACCCGCCAAGGACTTCTCATGTCCCCTCCTAGCTCTCCTCAGCCCCTTTTTCAGCTCGTTCCTTGCTAACTTGTAACCCTCAGTCGAGCCATCTGAACCTTGTTTCCTCATCCCTACATAAGCTTCCCTCTTCCTTTTCACAAGACATTCCACCTCTTTTGTGAACCACGGTTCCCTCACTCGGCCATTTCCTCCCTGCCTGACAGGGACATACCTATCAAGGACACCCAGTATTTGTTCCTTGAAAAAGTTCCACTTTTCATCAGTGCCTTTCCCTGACAGTTTCTGTTCCCATCTTATGCCCCCTAATTCTTGTCTAATCGCATCATAATTACCTCTCCCCCAATTGTAAGCCTTGCCCTGCCGTCCGGCCCTATCCCTCTCCATTGCAATAACAAAAGACACCGAATTGTGGTCACTATCTCCAAAGTTCTCTCCCACAACCAAATCTAACACTTGGCCCGGTTCATTTCCCAGTACCAAATCCAATGTGGCCTCACCCCTTGTCGGCCTATCCACATATTGTGTCAGGAAACCCTCCTGCACACGCTGCACAAAAAGTGCCCCATCCGAACTATTTGACCTACAAAGGTTCCAATCAATATTTGGAAAGTTAAAGTCCCCCATGACAACTACCCTGTGACCCCCACACGTATCCATAATCTGCTTAGCAATTTCTTCCTCCACATCTCTATTACTATTTGGGGGCCTATAGTAAACTCCTAGCAACGTGACCGCTCCTTTCCTGTTTCTAACTGCAGCCCATATTACCTCAGTGTGCATATCCCCCTCAAAGTGCTTTTCCGCAGCCGTTAAACTATCCTTGATTAACAATGCTACTCCTCCACCTCTTTTACCAGCTTCCCTACACTTACTGAAACATCTATACCCCGGAACGTCCAACAACCATTCCTGTCCTTGTTCTACCCACGTCTCCGTAATGGCCACAACATCGTAGTCCCAAGTAGCAATCCACGCCCCAAGTTCATCCACCTTGTTCCGGATGCTCCTTGCATTGAAGTAGACACACTTCAACCCATCTTCCTGTCTACCGGTACCCACCCTTGACCTTGATACCTTCCCCAATACCTCACCACCCTCAACACTGACTTCTGGACTACAACTCCTTTTCCCACTCCCCTGACAAATTAGTTTAAATCCCCCTGAAGAGCCGTAGCAAATTTCCCTCCCAGGATATTGGTGCCCCTCTGGTTCAGGTGCACCCCGTCCTGTTTGTAGAGGTCCCACCTTCCCCCGAAAGTGTTCCAATTATCCACGTATCTGAAACCCTCCCTCCTGCACCATCCCTGCAACCACATGTTTAAGTGCACTCTCTCCCTGTTCCTCAACTCGCTATCACGTGGCACCGGTAGCGTACCAGAGATGACCACATGTTTTGTCTTTGCTCTCAGCTTCCAGCCCAGCTCCCGAAATTCCTGTTTTAAATCCCCGTCCCTTCTCTTACCTATGTCGTTGGTACCAATGTGTACCACGACTTGTGACTGTTTCCCCTCCCCCTTAAGAATCCGGAAAACACGGTCCGAGACGTCACGGACCCTGGCATCCGGTAGGCAACAAACCATCCTCGAGTCTCTTTTGCTGCCACAGAACCTCCTATCTATCCCTCTAACTAACGAGTCCCCAATAACTATTGCCCTCCCGCTCTCCTCCTTACCCTCCTGAGCCACAGGGACGGACTCAGTGCCGGAGATCCTCTCACTGCGGCTCACCACTGGTATGTCGTCCCCCTCAACCGTATCCAAAGCGGAATACTTATTGCTAAGGGGAACGACCACAGGGGATCCCTGCACCGACTGCTTCTTCCCAGCCCCTCTCACCGTCACCCATCTATTTTCATTCCGCGGAGTAACTGTATCCCTGAAGCTTCTGTCTATGGCCATCTCTGCATCCCTAATGATCCTAAGTTCCTCCAACTCCAGCTCCAGTTCCCTTACACGGTTTTGGAGGAGCTGCAGATGGATGCACTTCTCACAGGTATAATCAGCAGGGACACTGACGTCGTCCCTCACCTCGAACATAGTGCAAGAGGAACATTGCACTGCCTTCACGCCCATCCCCTCTAGATACCTTGCCAGTACCAGGTAGAAACAGCAAAAAATGAATTAACTCACCCCTGCTCGCCCAAGCCCTGTGAGCCAAAGCCCTACAGCTTTCACTCTGCCTCCTGCTCACTCTGCTGCCCGCTAACGATGCTGCCCGCTCAAAAGTGCGGCCTACTTTTAAACCCTCCAAAAACCTTCCCAGACTCCTGCTGGGCCCACTTCCTGTTTTAAAAAAAAACCTCCGATTTTTTACACAAATTTAACTTAAAATAAATAAATAAATGTAGTGAACAAACCAACTGCCTTCTCCTCAGCCTGGTCCTGTGGAACAATGAGGCTGAAAACTGCAAGTTAAGCACTTTTAAACCCTCCAAAAACCTTATCCCAGGAATCAGTCAAGTTTAAAATTACCAAGTCAAAGAACAAAGAAAAGTACAGCACAAGAACAGGCCCTTCGCCCCGCCAAGCCCGTGCCAATCATGATGCCCTAATTAAACTGAAAAAAATACCTTCTGCCCTTACTCGATCTGTATCACCCTATTCCCGCCCTATTCTTGTACCCATCCAGATGTCTCTTAAATGTTGCTAAAGTGCCTGCTTCCACCACCTCCTCTGGCAGCGCGTTCCAGGCACCCACCACTCTCTGTGTGAAAAACTCCCCCGCACATCTCCCTTAAACTTTCCCCCTCTCACCTTGAACCTGTGCCCCCTTGTAATTGACACTTCCACCCTGGGAAAAAGCCCCTGACTATCCACCTTATGCCTCTCATAATTTTGTAGCCCTCTATCAGGTCTCCCCTCAGCCACTGTCTCCAATGAAAACAATCCTAGTTTATTCAACCTCTCCTCATAGCCAACACCCTCGAGACCAGGCAACATCCTGGTGAATCTTTTTTGCACTCTCTCCAAAGCTTCCACATCCTTCTGGTTGTGTGGTGACCAGAACTGTACGCAATACTCCAAATGTAGCCTAACCAAGGTTTTATATAGCTGCAACATGATTTCCCACTTTACCGAAAACATATTGGCCTGAATCTTCCGAGGAGCGACAATCACCGTTAGATTGCTGCTCCGTTCCTGCTTTCCCATGCCATAGCTGAACTCTGCATTTCTGGCCGGGATTTCTGATCCTGGCTTCTCCCAAAATGCTGAGCTTCACGGAAATGGAATTGCTTCTTTGTGGCACCGGATTGTCAGGGAAAGACAAGCCCCATTTTCATGGCACCAGCGTATTCTGGTTAGTGAAGAGTTTAACTGTCCCAAAGCTTGATTGAAAAGCTATGGAGAGAAGGTGTGGGTAAGGGGATAGGGTGGGTGAGGAGGTGGGTGTAAGGTAGGTGGGTAAGGGAGTTGGATAGATAAATGGTAGGGTGGGTGAGGGGAGTAGGGAGTGTAAGGGGGGAGGGTGGGTGAGGGGGTAGGGTGTGTAAGGGGGGAGGGTGGGTGAGGGGGGTAGGGAGTGTAAGGGGGGAAGGTGGGTGAGGGGGGTAGGGAGTGTAAGGGGGGAGGGTGGGTGAGGGGGGTAGGGTGTGTAAGGGGGCAGGGTGGGTGAGGGGGGTAGGGAGTGTAAGGGGGGAGGGTGGGTGAGGGAGGTAGGGAGTGTAAGGGGGGAAGGTGGGTGAGGGGGGTAGGGAGTGTAAGGGGGGAGGGTGGGTGAGGGGGGTAGGGTGTGTAAGGGGGCAGGGTGGGTGAGGGGGGTAGGGAGTGTAAGGGGGGAGGGTGGGTGAGGGGGGTAGGGAGTGTAAGGGGGGAGGGTGGGTGAGGGGGTAGAAAGTGTAAGGAGGTGGGTGAGGAAGATAGGGTGTTTAACGGGGAGGGTGGGTGAGGAGGGTAGGGTATGTAAGGGGGTAAGGTATACAAACAAAGAACAAAGAACAATACAGCACAGGAACAGGCCCTTCGGCCTTCCAAGCCCGTGCCGCTCTCTGGTCCAAACTAGGCCATTCTTTTGTATCCCTCCATTCCTACTCCGTTCATGTGGCTATCTAGATAAGTCTCAAACGTTCCCAGTGTGCCCGCCTCCACCACCTTGCCCGGCAGCGCATTCCAGGCCCCCACCACCCTCTGTGTAAAATATGCCCTTCTGATATCTGTGTTAAACCTCCCCCCCTTCACCTTGAACAAAGAACAAAGAACAATACAGCACAGGAACAGGCCCTTCGGCCCTCCAAGCCCGCGCCGCTCCCCGGTCCAGGATTGAATCCTGAATCCAGGATCCCCGCCCAATTTTCCAGCCTATCTACATACCCATATCCTATCCACCGAGCTGTCCCCACAGCTACGATGCTTTGTTCATTACAACCTATTAACTCACCCCCATCCCCCCATTCCAGACCATGTGATCTCCAGGGAGAGGCGAAAACCCAGAGTGAAAAACCCCAGGGCCAATATGGGGAAAAAAAAATCTGGGAAATTCCTCTCCGACCCCCTGAGGCGATCGAAACGAGTCCAGGAGATCACAATGGCCCTGATCGGAAAATGCTTCCCAACCCTAGTCATTTCCACTTCCACGAGAAACAAGGAACAATTAGCCCGCGCCGCTCCCTGGTCCAAACTAGACCACTCTTTTGTATCCCTCCATTCCCACTCCGTTCATATAGCTGTCTAGATAAGTCTTAAACGTTCCCAGTGTGTCCGCCTCCACCACCTTGCCCGGCAACACATTCCAGGCCCCCACGACCCTCTGTGTGAAATATGTCCTTCTGATATCTGTGTTAAACCTCCCCCCCTTCACCTTGAACCTATGACCCCTCGTGAACGTCACCACCGACCCGGGGAAAAGCTTCCCACTGTTCACCCTATCTATGCCTTTCATAATTTTATACACCTCTATTAAGTCTCCCCTCATCCTCCGTCTTTCCAAGGAGAACAACCCCAGATTCCCCAATCTCTCCTCATAACCAAGCCCCTCCATACCAAGCAACATCCTGGTAAACCTCCTCTGTACTCTCTCCAAAGCCTCCACGTCCTTCTGGTAGTGTGGCGACCAGAACTGGACGCAGTATTCCAAATGCGGCCGAACCAACGTTCTATACATCTGCAACATCAGACCCCAACTTTTATACTCTATGCCCCGTCCTATAAAGGCAAGCATGCCATATGCCTTCTTCACCACCTTCTCCACCTGTGACGTCACCTTCAAAGATCTGTGGACTTGCACACCCAGGTCCCTCTGCGTCTCTACACCCTTTATGGTTCTTCCATTTATCGTGTAGCTCCTCCTTACATTATTCCCACCAAAATGCATCACTTCGCATTTATCAGGATTGAACTCCATCTGCCATTTCCTTGCCCAAATTCCCAGCCTATCTATATCCTTCTGTAGCCTCTGACAATGTTCCTCACTATCTGCAAGTCCTGCCAGTTTTGTGTCGTCCGCAAACTTACTGATCACCCCAGTTACTCCTTCTTCCAGATCATTTATATAAATCACAAACAGCAGAGGTCCCAATACAGAGCCCTGCGGTACACCACTAGTCACAGGCCTCCAGCCGGAAAAAGACCCTTCCACTACCACCCTCTGTCTTCTATGACCAAGCCAGTTCTCCACCCATCTAGCCACCTCCCCCTTTATCCCATGGGATCCAACCTTTTTCACTAGCCTTCCATGAGGGACTTTGTCAAACGCTTTACTAAAGTCCATATAGACAACATCCACGGCCCTTCCTTCGTCAACCATTTTGGTCACTTCTTCAAAAAACACCACCAGGTTAGTGAGGCATGACCTCCCTCTCACAAAACCATGTTGACTATCGTTAATGAGTTTATTCCTTTCTAAATGCGCATACATCCTATCTTTAAGAATCTACTCTAACAACTTCCCCACCACGGACGTCAAGCTCACCGGCCTATAATTACCCGGGTTCTCCTTCCTACCCTTCTTAAATAACGGGACCACATTGGCTATCCTCCAATCCTCTGGGACCTCACCTGAGTCCAGTGACGAGACAAAGATTTGCGTCAGAGGCCCAACGATTTCACCTCTCGTCTCCCTGAGCAGCCTTGGATAGATTCCATCAGGCCCTGGGGATTTGTCAGTCTTTATATTCTCTAACAAACCTAACACTTCCTCCTTTGTAATGGAGATTTTCTCCAACGGTTCAACACTCCCCTCCTAGACACTCCCAGTCAACACATCCCTCTCCTTTGTGAATACCGACGCAAAGTATTCATTTAGGATCTCCCCTACCTCTTTGGGCTCCAAGCATAAGTCCCCACTTTTGTCCCTGAGAGGTCCGATTTTTTCCCTAACAACCCTTTTGTTCCTAACGTATGAATAAAATGCCTTGGGATTCTCCTTAATCCTGTCTGCCAAGAACATTTCGTGACCCCTTTTTGCTCTCCTAATTCCCCGTTTGAGTATTTTCCTACTTTCATTGTACTCCTCCAGAGCTCCCTCCGTTTTTAGCTGATTGGACCTAACATACGCCTCTCTTTTCCTTTTGACCAGTCCCTCAATTTCCCTGGTTATCCACGGTTCCCTAATCCTACCCTTCCTATCCTTCTTTTTTACAGGCACATGCTTGTCCTGTAGCCCTAACAACCGTTCCTTAAAAGACTGCCACATACCAGATGTGGATTTACCCTCAAACAGCCTCTCCCAATCAAGAGCTGCCAATTTCTGCCTGATCCCAATAAAGTTAGCCTTCCCCCAATCCAACACCTTACCCTTGGGACACCACTCATCCTTTTCCATCACTATCCTAAAGCTAACAGAATTGTGGTCACTATTTGCCACATGTTCCCCAACCAAAACTTTGAAGACCTGACCGGGCTCATTCCCCAGTACCAGGTCCAGTATAGCCCCCTCTCTAGTCGGGCTGTCCACATATTGTTCCAACGAACCCTCCTGTACACATTTTACAAATTCCTCCCCATCCAGAGTCCCTGCCCTCAGCGATTTCCAGTCTATACCAGGGAAATTGAAGTCTCCCACTACAACAACCCTATATTTCCTGCACCTATCCAGTATCTCCTGACATATCCATTCTTCCACTTCCCTTGGGCTGTTGGGGGGCCTGTAGTACACCCCCAACATAGTGACTGCGCCTTTCCTGTTTCTAAGCTCCACCCAGAGTGACTCGCTACACGACTCCTCCGAATTGTCCTCCCTCTGCACCGCTGTAATATGCTCTCCAACCAATACCGCTACTCCCCCACCTCTTTTGGCCCCTCCTCTGTCTCGCCTAAAACACTTGTACCCTGGAATATTCAGCTGCCAGTCCTGTCCCTCTTTCAACCAAGTCTCTGTCACCGCAACCACATCCAAATTCCTCGTGCGCATTAAGGCCCCAAGTTCGTCTGTTTTACCTGCTACGCTCCTTGCATTGAAGTATAAGCACTCCAGACCCCCAGTTGAACCTATGACCCCTCGTGAACGTCACCACCGACCTGGGAAAAAGCTTCCCACCGTTCACCCTATCTATGCCTTTCATAATTTTATACACATCTATTAGGTCACCCCTCATCCTCCGTCTTTCCAGTGAGAACAACCCCAGTTTACCCAATCTCTCCTCATAACTAAGCCCTTCCATACCAGGCAACATCCTGGTAAACCTCCTCTGCACTCTCTCTAAAGCCTCCACGTCCTTCTGATAGTGTGGCGACCAGAACTGGGCGCAGTATTCCAAATGCGGCCGAACCAACGTTCTATACATCTGCAACATCAGACCCCAACTTTTATACTCTATGCCCCGTCCTATAAAGGCAAGCATGCCATATGCCGCCTTCACCACCTTCTCCACCTGTGACGTCACCTTCAAGGATCTGTGGACTTGCACACCCAGGTCCCTCTGCGTATCTACACCCTTTATGGCTCTGCCATTTATCATATAGCTCCCCCCTACGTTAGTTCTACCAAAATGCATCACTTCGCATTTATCTGGATTGAAATCCATCTGCCATTTCTTTGCCCAAATTTCCAGCCTATCTATATCCTTCTGTAGCCTCTGACAATGTTCCTCACTATCTGCAAGTCCAGCCATTTTCGTGTCATCCGCAAACTTACTGATCACCCCAGTTACACCTTCTTCCAGATCGTTTATATAAATCACAAACAGCAGAGGTCCCAATACAGAGCCCTGCGGAACACCACTAGTCACAGGCATCCAGCCGGAAAAAGACCCTTCCACTACCACCCTCTGTCTTCTGAGACCAAGCCAGTTCTCCACCCATCTAGCCACCTCCCTCTTTATCCCATGAGATCCAACCTTTTTCACTAGCCTACCATGAGGGACTTTGTCAAACGCTTTACTAAAGTCCATATAGACAACATCCACGGCCCTTCCTTCGTCAACCATTCTAGTCACTTCTTCAAAAAACTCCACCAGGTTAGTGAAGCATGACCTCCCTCTCACAAAACCATGCTGACTATCGTTAATGAGTTTATTCCTTTCTAAATGCGCATACATCCTATCTCTAAGAATCCTCTCCAACAACTTCCCCACCACCGATGTCAAGTTCACCGGCCTATAATTTCCCGGGTTATCTTTCCTACCCTTCTTAAATAACGGGACCACATTAGCTATCCTCCAATCCTCTGGGACCTCACCTGTGTCCAGTGACGAGACAAAGATTTGCATCAGAGGCCCAGCAATTTCATCTCTCGTCTTCCTGAGCAGCCTTGGATAGATTCCATCAGGCCCTGGAGATTTGTCAGTCTTTATATTCCCTAAAAAACCTAACACTTCCTCCCTTGTAATGGAGATTTTCTCTAACTGGTCAACACTCCCCTCCGAGACACTTCCAGTCAACACATCCCTCTCCTTTGTGAATACCGACGCAAAGTATTCATTTAGGATCTCCCCTACTTCTTTGGACTCTAAGCATAAGTCCCCACTTTTGTCCCTGAGAGGTCCGATTTTTTCCCTGACAACCCTTTTGTTCCTAACGTATGAATAAAATGCCTTGGGATTCTCCTTAATCCTGTCTGCCAAGGACATTTTGTGACCCCTTTTTGACCTTCTAATTCCTCGTTTAAGTTCTTTCCTACTTTCTTTGTATTCCTCCAGAGCTCCCGCCGTTTTTAGCTGCCTGGACCTAACGTACGTCTCTCTTTTCTTTTTGACCAATCCTTCAATTTCCCTGGTTATCCACGGTTCTCGAATCCTAACCTTCCTATCCTTCTTTTTTACAGGCACATGCCTATCCTGCAGCCCTAACAACTGTTCCTTAAAAGACTCCCACATGCCAGATGTGGTTTTACCCTCAAACAGCCTCTCCCAATCAACAGCTGCCAATTTCTGCCTAATCCCACTAAAGTTAGCCTTCCCCCAATCCAACACCTTACCCTTGGGACACCACTCATCCTTTTCCATCACTATCCTAAAGCTAACAGAATTGTGGTCACTATTTGCCACATGTTCCCCTACCGAAACGTTGAAGACCTGACCGGGCTCATTCCCCAGTACGAGGTTCAGTATCGCCCCCTCTCTAGTCGGGCTATCTACATATTGTCCCAAAGAACCTTCCTATACGCATTTTACAAATTCCTCCCCATTCAGACTCCCAGCCCTACGCGATTTCCAGTCTATACCAGGGAAATTGAAGTCTCCCACTACAACAACCCTATTTTTCCTGCACCTATCCATTATCTATGCAAGGAGGTAGGGTGGGTGAGGGTGGTAGGGTGTGTAAGGGAGTGGGTGAGGGGGGTAGGGTGTGTAAGGGGCTGGGTGAGGGGGGTGGGGAGTGTAAGGGGGTAGGGTGGGTGAGGGGGGTAGGGTGTGTAAGGGGGTGGGTGAGGGGGGTAGGGTGTGTAAGGGGGTAGGGTGGGTAGGGGGGTAGGGTGTGTAAGGGGATGAGTGAGGGGATAGCGTGTGTAAGGGGGTGGGTGAGGGGGGTAGGGTGTGTAAGGAGGTGGGTGAGGGGGGTAGGGAGTTTAAGGGGGTAGGGTGGGGGGGTAGGGTGTGTAAGGGGATGGGTGAGGGGGGTAGGGTGTTTAAGGGGGGAGGGCGGGTGAAGGGGGTAGGGTGGGTGAAGGGGGTAGGGTGGGTGAGAGAGGTAGGGAGTGTAAGGGGGTAGGGTGGATGGGGGGGTAGGGTGTATAAGGGGATGGGTGAGGGGGTAGGGAGTGTAAGGGGACGGGTGAGGGGGGTAGGGTGTTTAAGGGGGAGGGTGGGTGAGGGGGTAGGGTGTGTAAGGGGATGGGTGAGGGGGGTAGGGTGTTTAAGGGGGAGGGTGGGTGAGGAGGTGGGTGTAAGGGTAAGGGAGTCAGGTAGATAGCATGGGTAGGGTGGTAGGTGGGTAGCATGGCATGTATCTGAGGTTGGTAGTGTGACAGGTGGTGAAGTGGGCAGGTGGATAGGGGTGAGGTTGGGACGAGAGGGCTTTGCAATTTGGGAGGGGTTAGTTTGCTCAGGTTAGCGCGGAGTCGGAGCGTTGAGATGGGGGGGTCAGGTGGTGGGTGAGGTCAGATCAGGGCAGTGGGGGTGGTGGTGGGGGGGGCGGGGGGGGGGGGCAGATTCGGAGGACAAAGCTTCTCTGATAACACATTGTGAAGCTGCTTTAAATGAAATGGATCCAAACAAATTCACCTTGGAAAAACTCTCCTTTCTTTTTGCAGGATGACAGTGGGCGACACAAGATATTGTACCTGAGGCTCCATTTACTCTGGGGGGTATATTTCTATCACAAAAACATGGAGAAAGACGCTCTGAAGGAGCTGACCCAGGTAAAGTCTTCAATTTCAGTGTAAAATCAATAGCTCCAGCTGTTCTCTCGTCTTGTTCACTCCAATTACCCACACCCTGGTGCTGGAGGTCTGCGGGGATGTGGCTGCTGGATAGGGGTGGATGGGCGCATTAGGCTGGGACATCTGCTGCCACCTTTACCAACTGGCTTGGGTTTCAACATCAACTATACCCAGAATGGCATTTGTCTTTAACACAATAAAATGCCCCACAGGTGTGACTGATTGTCCACCAAGCTCCATAAGTGAATGTTAAATTGGTGACCAAATGCTTGGTAAAAGAGGCAGGTTTTAAAGAGTCTGTTACAAGAGGAGAAATGATTAGCCATATAAATACTGTGGCTACTAGAGCAGGTCTGATGCTCGGAATCCTCTGGCGGTGAACTTACCTCCTGACCTCCCAAAGCCTGTTTACTATGTACAAGACACAAGTCAGGAGTGTAATGGAATAGAGTCATAGAGTCATAGAGGTTTACAGCATAGAAATAGGTCCTTTGACCCAACTTGTCCATGCCACCCTTTTTTTTAACCCCTAAGCCAGTCCCAATTGCCCACATTTGGCCCATATCCCGCTATACCCATCTTACCCATGTAACTGTCTAAATGCTTTTTAAAAGACAAAATTGTACCCGCTTCTACTACTGCCTCTGGCAGCTTGTTCCAGACATTCACCACCCTGTGTGTGAAAAAATTGCCCCTCTGGACCCTTTTGTATCTCTCCCCTCTCACCTTAAACCTATGTCCTCTAGTTTTAGACTCCCCTACCTTTGGGAAAAGATGTTGACTATCTAGCTGATCTATGCCCCTCATTATTTTGTAGACCTCTATAAGATCACCCCTCAGCCTCCTACATCCTAGAGAAAAAATTCCCAGTCTATCCAGCCTCTCCTTATAACTCAATCCATCAAGTCCCAGGAGCACCCAAGTAAATCTTTTCTGCACTTTTTCTAGTTTAATAATATCCTTTCTATAATATCTACAGTTCCAGAATTGCACACAGTATTCCAAGTGTGGCCTTACCAATGTCTTGTATAACTTCAACAAGACGTCCCAACCCCTGTATTCAATGTTCTGACCGATGAAACCAAGCATGCCGAATGCCTTCTTCACCAGTCTGTCCACCTGTGACTCCACTTTCAAGGAGCTATGAACATGTACCCCTAGATCTCTTTGTTCTGTAACTCTCCCCAATGCCCTACCATTAACAAGAGAAGTGATTGCAGAGCCTCTGGCTCTGATCTTCAGGTCGTCGTTGGCCTCTGGTATAGTACCAGAAGATTGGAGGTTAGCGAATGTTGTCCCATTGTTTAAGAAGGGGAACAGAGACTTCCCCGGGAATTATAGACCGGTGAGTCTCACTTCTGTTGTCGGCAAGATGTTGGAAAAAATTATAAGGGATAGGATTTATAGTTATTTGGAGAGTAATGAATTGATAGGTGATAGTCAGCATGGTTTTGTGGCAGGTAGGTCGTGCCTTACTAACCTTATTGAGTTTTTTGAGAAAGTGACCAAGGAGGTGGATGGGGGCAAGGCAGTGGACGTGGTATATATGGATTTTAGTAAGGCGTTTGATAAGGTTCACCATGGTAGGCTTCTGCAGAAAATGCAGATGTATGGGATTGGGGGTGATCTAGGAAATTGGATCAGGAATTGGCTAGCGGATAGGAAACAGAGGGTGGTGGTTGATAGTAAATATTCATCATGGAGTGCGGTTACAAGTGGTGTACCTCAGGGATCTGTTTTGGGGCCACTGCTGTTTGTAATATTTATTAATGATCTGGATGAGGGTATAGTTGGGTGGATTAGCAAATTTGCTGATGACACCAAAGTCGGTGGTGTGGTAGACAGTGAGGAAGGGTGTCGTAGTTTGCAGGAAGACTTAGACAGGTTGCAAAGTTGGGCCGAGAGGTGGCGGATGGAGTTTAATGCGGAGAAGTGTGAGGTAATTCACTTTGGTAGGAATAACAGATGTGTTGAGTATAGGGCTAACGGGAGGACTTTGAATAGTGTGGAGGAGCAGAGGGATCTAGGTGTATGTGTGCATAGATCCCTGAAAGTTGGGAATCAAGTAGATAAGGTTGTTAAGAAGGCATATGGTGTCTTGGCGTTTATTGGTAGGGGGATTGAATTTAGGAGTCGTAGCGTTATGTTGCAACTGTACACAACTCTGGTGCGGCCGCACTTGGAGTACTGTGTGCAGTTCTGGTCCCCACATTACAGGAAGGATGTGGAGGCTTTGGAGAGGGTGCAGAGGAGGTTTACCAGGATGTTGCCTGGTATGGAGGGGAGATCCTATGAGGAGAGGCTGAGGGATTTGGGATTGTTTTCGCTGGAAAGGCGGCGGCTAAGAGGGGATCTTATTGAAACATATAAGATGATTAGAGGTTTAGATAGGGTGGATAGTGATAGCCTTTTTCCTCTGATGGAGAAATCCAGCACGAGGGGGCATGGCTTTAAATTGAGGGGGGGTAGTTATAGAACCGATGTCAGGGGTAGGTTCTTTACCCAGAGGGTGGTGAGGGATTGGAATGCCCTGCCAGCATCAGTAGTAAATGCGCCTAGTTTGGGGGCGTTTAAGAGATCCGTAGGTAGGTTCATGGACGAAAAGAAATTGGTTTAGGTTGGAGGGTCACAGTTTTTTTTTTTAACTGGTCGGTGCAACATCGTGGGCCGAAGGGCCTGTTCTGCGCTGTAATGTTCTATGTTCTATGTTCTATGTTCTATGTTAACTGAGTAAGTCCTGCCCTGGTTCAATCTACCAAAATGCATCACCTCACATTTATCTAAATTAAACTCCATCTGCCATTTGTCAGCCCACTGGCCAAGATCAAGATCATGTTGCAATCCTAGATAACCTTCTTCACTGTCCACTGTGCCACCAATCTTGGTGTCATCTGCAAACTTACTCAGCATGCCTCCTAAATTCTCATCCAAATCATTAACATAAATGACAAATAACAGTGGACCCAGCACTAATCCCTGAGACACACCACTGGTCACAGGGCTCCAGTTTGAAAAACAACCCTCTACAACCACCCTCTGTCTTCTGTCATCAAGCCAATTTTCTATCCATTTGGCTACCTCACCCTGGATCCCGTGAGATTTAACCTTACGCAACAACCTACTATGTGATACTTCGTCAAAGGCCTTGCTAAAGTCCATGTAGAACAACATTAGCTGCACTGCCCTCATCTACCTTCTTGGTTACCCCTTCAAAAAACTCAATCAAATTTGTGAGACATGACTTTCCACTCACAAAGCCATGCTGACTGTCTCTAATCAGTCCTTGCGTCTCTAAATGCCTGTAGATCCTGTCTCTCAAAATACCTTCCAACATCTTACCCACACAGATGTGAGGCTCACTGGCCTGTTGTTCCCAGGCTTTTCCCTGCAGTCCTTCTTAAACAAAGGTAAAATATTTGCCGCCCTCCAATCTTGAGGCACCTCACCTGTGACTATCGATGATTCAAATATCTCTGCTGGGGACCCGCAAATTCCTCCCTAACCTCCCACAATGTCCTGGACTACACTTCATCAGGTCCCGGGGATTTATCTACCTTGATGCGCTTTAAGACTTTCAGCACCTCCTTCTCTGTTATATGTACACTCCTCAAGACATCACTATTTATTTCCCCAAGTTCCCTAACATCCATGTTTTTCTCAACAGTGAATACTGAGGAGAAATATTCATTTAGGATCTCACTCATCTCTTGTGGATCTGTATATAGACGACCTTGTTGATCCTTAAGAGGCCCTACTCTCTCCCTAGTTACTCTTTTGCCCTTTATGTATTTGTAGAAGCTCTTTGGATTCCCCTTTGCCTTATCTACTAAAACAATCTTGTGTCCCCTTTTTGCCCTCCTGATTTCTCTTAACTCTACTCTTACACCCTCTATACTCTTCAAGGGATCCATTTGATCCCAGCTGCCTATGCATGTCATGTGCCTCCTTCTTCTTCTTGACCAGGGTCTCAGTATCCCGAGTCATCCAGGGCTCCCTACTTCTAGCAGCCTTGCCCTTCATTCTAAGAGGAATGTGCTTACCTGAATCCTGGTTAACACACTTTTGAAAGCCTCTCACTTACCAGATGTTCCTTTGCCTTCCCACAGACTCCTCCAATTAACTGTTGAAAGTTCCTGCCTGATACCATCAAAATTGGCCTTGCCCCAATTTAGAATTTTAACTTTTGGGCCAGACCTTTCATTCTTCATAGCTATCTTAAAACTAATGGAATTATGGTCACTGGTCCTAAAGTGATCCCTCACTAACACTTCTGTCACCTGCCCTTCCTCATTTCCCAAGAAGAAGTCTCACAACACCAGGTTAAAGTCCAACAGGTTTATTTGGTATCACGAGCTTTCGGAGCGCTACCCCTTCATCAGGTGAGTGAAGAGTTGGGTTCACAAACAGGTCACGTACAGACACAAACTCAATTACAAGATAATGGTTGGAATGCGAGTCTCAACAGGTAATCAAGTCTTTACAGGCGCAGACAATTTGAGTGGAGAGAGGCTTAAGCACAGGTTAAAGAGGTGTGTATTGTCTCAAGCCAGGACAGTTAGTGAGATTTTGCAAGCCCAGGCAAGTTGTGGGGGTTACAGATAGTGTGACATGAACCCAAGATCTCGGTTGAGGCCGTCCTCGTGTGTGCGGAACTTGGCTATCAGTTTCTGCTCAGCGATTCTGCGTTGTCGTGTGTCTTGAAGGCCATCTTGGAGAACGCTTACCCGAAGATCAGAGGCTGAATGCCCTTGACTGCTGAAGTGTTCCCCGACAGGAAGGGAACACTCCTGCCTGGTGATTGTCGAGTAGTGGGGGTGTGGGGATGGCCTTGGCGAGATGTTCATCTTCATCGATGACATGTTGAAGGCTCCAGAGAAGATGTTATAGCTCCTTCGTTCCAGGGAAGTACTGGATGACGAAAGGTACTCTGTCCGCCATGTGCCGTGTTTGTCTTCTGAGGAGGTCGGTGCAGTTTTTCACTGTGGCGCGTCGGAACTGTCGATCGATGAGTCGAGCACCATATCTTGTTCTTCCAAGGGCATCTTTCAACGTCTGTAGGAGTCTGTTGCGATCCTCCTTATCTGAGCAGATCCTGTGTATACGGAGGGCTTGTCCATGGGGGATGGCTTCTTTAACGTGTTTAGGTTGGAAGCTGGAGAAGTGGAGCATCGTGAGATTATCCGTGGGCTTGCGGTACAATGAAGTGCTGAGGTGACCGTCCTTCAAGCAATGGGACCCTGTGTGAGAACCTCTCCGGCTACGTCAAGGGCATCCTGAAACCCATCGTACAAAAACCCCCAGCTTCTGTCACAACACTATGGACTTCTTACAGAAACTCAGCACCCATGGAGCAGTTGAACCAGGAGCACTCCTCGTCATAATGGATGTCTGGGCACTCTGCACCAGCATCCCCCACAACAAGGCATTGCTGCAACTGCCTCAGTACTCAATGCCAACAACTGCCAATCTCCAGACGCAATTCTACAACTCACCCACTTCATCCTGGACCACAACGTCTTCACCTTCAACAACCAGTTCTTCATCCAGACACACAGAACAGCCATGGGGACAAATTCGCACCTCAATATGCCAACAGGGCGGCACGGTAGCACAGTGGTTAGCACTGCTGCTTCACAGCTCCAGGGTCCCGGGTTCGATTCCCGGCTCGGGTCACTGTCTGTGTGGAGTTTGCACATTCTCCTCGTGTCTGTGTGGGTTTCCTCCGGGTGCTCCGGTTTCCTCCCACAGTCCAAAGATGTGCGGGTTAGGTTGATTGGCCAGGTTAAAAATTGCCCCTTAGAGTCCTGGGATGCGTAGGTTAGAGGGATTAGTGGGTAAATATGTGGGGGTAGGGCCTGGGTGGGATTGTGGTCGGTGCAGACTCGATGGGCCGAATGGCCTCCTACTGCACTGTAGGGTTTCTATGAACATCTTTATGCACAGGTTTGAACAAGCCTTCTTCACCGCACAGGACCTTCAACCGATGCTATACACTAGATACATCAATGACATTTTCTTCCTTTGGACTCACGGTGAACAATCACTGAAACAACTCTATGATGACATCAACAAGTTCCATCCCACCATTAGACTCACCATAGACTACTCTCCAGAATTGGTTGCATTCTTGGACACACGCATCGCCATCAAGGACAGTCACCTCAGCACTGCACTGTACCGCAAGCCCACGGATAACCTCACGATGCTCCATTCTCCAGCTTCCACCCTAAATATGTTAAAGAAGCCATCCCCTATGGGCAAGCCCTCCGTATACACAGGATCTGCTCAGATGAGGAGGATCGCAACAGACACCTACAGATGCTGAAAGACGCCCTCGTAAGAACAGGATATGGTGCTCGACTCATCGATCGACAGTTCCGACGCGCCACAGCGAAAAACCGCACCGACCTCCTCAGAAGACAAACATGGGACACGGTGGATAGAGTACCCTTCGTCGTCCAGTACTTCCCCGGAGCGGAGAAGCGACATTTTCTCCAGAACCTTCAACATGCCATCGATGAAGACGAACATCTTGCCAAGGCCATCCCCACACCCCCACTACTTGCCTTCAAACAATCGCACAACATCAAACAGACCATTCTACACAGCAAACTACCCAGCCTTCAGGAGAACAGTGACCAAGACACCATGCAACCCTGCCACAGCAACCTCTGTAAGACGTGCCAGATCATCGACACGGATGCCATCATTTCACGTGAGAACACCATCAACCAGGTACATGGCACACACTCTTGCGACTCGGCCAACATTATCTACCTGATACACTGCAGGAAAGGATGTCCCGAGGCATGGTACATTGGGGAGACCATGCAGACGCTACGACAATGGATGAAAGGACACCGCTCGATAAAGGAGCTCACCTGATGAAGGAGCAGTGCTCCGAAAGCTTGTGCTACCAAATAAACCTGTTGGACTTTAACCTGGTGTTGTGAGACTTCTTATTGTGCCTACCCCAGTCCAACGCCAGCATCTCCACATCATTTTGTCCCAAAAGGAGGCCAGGTTTTGCCCCTTCTCTAGTCGGACCATCCACATACTGAATGAGAAATTCCTCCTGGATACACTCAACAAATTTCTCTCTATCCAACTCTCTAATACTATGGCTGTCCCAGTCAATGTTGGGACAGTTAAAATCCCCTACTATTACAATCCTATTTTTCTTGAAGCTATCTGTAATCTCCTTACATATTTGCTCCTCAATTTCCCCACTTGCCTGGGTAAGTGCAACTCCAACAACACTCAAGAAACTTGACTCCATCCAGGACAAAGCAGCTTGTTTGATTGCTACTCCATCCACAAACATTCAATCCCTCCACCACTGAAGAACATTGGCAGGCGTGTGTACCACCTCCAAGATGCACTGCAGGAACTTACCAAGGTCCCTTAGACACCACCTTCCAAACCGACAACCACTACCGTTTAAAAGGACAGGAGCAGCAGATACGCGGGAACACTAATCCTGGAAATTCCCCTCCAAGTGATTTGCCCTCCTGACTTGGAAATATAACTGTTCCTTCACTGTCACTGGGTCAAAATCCTGGAACTCCCTGCCTAACAGCACTGTGGGTGTACCTATATCTCAGGACCGCAGCAGTTCAAGAAGGCAGCTCACAACCACCTTCTCAAGGGCAACTACGAACAAAGAACAAAGAACAAAGAAAATTACAGCACAGGAACAGGCCTATCGGCCCTCCAAGCCTGCATCGACCATGCTGCCCGACTGAACTAAAACCCTCTACCCTTTCGGGGACCATATCCCTCCATTCCCATCCTATTCATGTATTTGTCCAGACGCCCCTTAAAACTCACTATCGTATCTGCTTCCACTACCTCCACTAATCTGCTTCGCACATCTCCTTTAAACCTTGCCCCTTGCGCCTTAAACCCATGCCCCCTAGTAATTGACTCTTCCACCCTGGGAAAAAGATTCTGACTATCCACTCTGTCCATGCCGCTCATAATCTTGTAGACTTCTATCAGGTCGTCCCTCAACCTCCGTCGTTCCAGTGAGAACAAACCAAGTTTCTCCAACCTCTCCTCATAGCTAATGCCCTCCATACCAGGCAACATCCTGGTAAATCTTTTTTGTACCCTCTCCAAAGCGTCCACATCCTTCTGGTAGTGTGGCGACCAGGATTGAACACTATATTCCAAGTGCGGCCTAACCAAGATTGTATAAAGCTGCAACATGACTTGCCAATTTTTTAACTCAATGCCCTGGCTGATGAAGGCTGTATGCCTTCTTGACTACCTTCTCCACCTGCGTTGTCACTTTCAGTGACCTGTGTACCTGTACATCCAGATCTCTCTGCCTATCAATACTCTTAAGGGTTCTGCCATTTACTGTATATTTCCTATCTGTATTAGACCTTCCAAAATGCATTCCCTCACATTTGTCTGGAAATGTGGATGGGCAATAAATGCTGGTCTAGCCAGTGATGCCCATAATCCCATAAAATGACTTTTTTCAAATTACAAAGTTCAATGGTCTCATTAACACAAAATCCCTTTAAGCACACAGATTGGCTGTGGTCAAATAGTCACACACTGCTCTGAACTCAAATTAGTGTCTATGGATTTCTCCTCAGAATCCCCCAGATGATAGTCATGTGAGAGTTTCAAAACTCTGGCTCCCAAAAAAACCGATGTTAAAATCTTTGTTCACAATGATGCTTTCCATTCGAGGTTTGCATTCTGAAATCCTGTCTAGGTTTTCCAAAAGGCACTCTTAAACAAAACCTCTGCTTCACTTTTAACAGCGGATCCAGTCCTGGTTTTACACCTTGAGGATTTTTTTGTCTTGACTGCTGTACAAACTGTTCACAATTGTTTTAACTCTCGATTTCTAGACTCTATTAAAATGGCATCAAACTTTTCATTTACCTCCGAAGTCTGCCTTTCCACTTTAAATCTGGTTACTCCAATTTTCTCTTTAACCCAGAACACTTTGTTTACTCTTTGAATTCTTCTAAACAACACCTTGGTCTCTGCTCTTTTAACTTCAGTTGTCTTAAGACATTCTTTCTGTCCCGATTCCCTGGTTATCCAGATTGTAACTTGTTCCCTGGGAAGCCTGCCTCTTTGCAGCTCCAACCAAGTTCAGTCTTCCTGGCAGAGTCGAGAGGTGCTCACTCACCAGTGTATTGTCTCCAACTGCAATCTACTCAGCTAAAATCAAAACTTAAAAGTTTTTCTATCCTTAAAAGGCCTCCAGTTGCTAAGCAACGCCCCCATGCTCAAACAAAGGGTCATCCAGACTCAAAACGTTGACTCTATTCTCTCTCCACAGATGCTGTCAGGTCTGCTGAGATTTTCTGTTTGTGTTTCAGGATCCAGCATCCATATTAATTTGCTTTTAGCCAAATGCCTTTTATTTATTTTTCACCCCATCGCCCTCTCTAAGCACAACAGAAACACAATTAGAACTTAATCAAGCCCCACGCACACACCTTTGTCCAGTATGAATCTAATTATAGGTTTTACCTTTCCAAGCACAGAAACATTAAATTAAATACATTTAAAACAGTACCTTATTTCTAATGTTTACCAATAAAAATAAAAATCCCTTGAAACTACTTTTGTTTTCCTAACACATTTCATAAGTACATTGGCATTTTGGGATGGTTTAAGCTGAAAGGTGCAAGGTGCAAGAAAATGCAAGGTCCATTTTTGTTAAAAAACATTACAATTGCAGAATTGGCCAATAGTAAAGAAAAGCAGGTCTTCTTCGGTTAAGCTGTCAATGCCAGAACAAGTGCTAAACCCAGAAACTAGCACTAAAATTCCATTGTTTACTGCGGTTAAAGAGGTGAATTGGCTGAAGCAGTTGCTTGTTCCTTGTCCATCTGTATTTAGGCAGAAGCACAACTGAAAGCATTGAGATTGGATGATGTTGATGTGGTTTGCCTTACGAATGAAGGATTCACTACTCGGGAAGCAAGATTAGCCTTGCGAGCCACTGGAGGTGACATGGAGAAGGCCAGGTTATATATTGAAAAAAAGAGAGAGGTGAGTACATAGAAACATAGAAATAAGAAGCAGGAGGAGGCCATTCGGCCCTTCGAGCCTGCTCCGCCATTCATTTTGATCATGGCTGATCATCAAATTCAATATCCTAATCCCCCGTAACCCTTAATCCCTTTGGCCCTAAGAGCTATATCTAATTTCTTCTTGAAATCAGACAACGTTTTGGCCTCAACTACATTCTGTGGCAGTGAATTCCACACATTCACCACCCTCTGGGTGAAGAAATTTCTCCTCACCTCAGTTCTACAAAACCCCTTATCCTCAAACTATGAGGAAGTTGAAAGGAAGCATGGCCTCCCGATGGCCAGCCCCGGCCTCTGATCACTGACCCCACATCAGCCACCACTCCCCGATGCAGAGTTCCCCCTTCCCTCCCCTCCTACTGCCCCCTCCCTCCCCTTGAGGCCCTGCCCCCTTGGCACTGCCCAGTACCTGGTGGGCATTGCCTAGATGCCAGGCTGGCAGTGCCCTCCACTGCCCCATACCTCCCAGGGGGGAGCCTCAATGGCCTACAGTCCCAACAGGTGAGACATAGATAGGATGCAAAGCTGGGCTGAAAAATGGCAAATGGAGTTTAACCCTGATAAATGTGAGGTGATTCATTTTGGTAGGACAAATTTAAATGTGGATTACAGGGTCAAAGGTAGGGTTCTGAAGACTGTGGAGGAACAGAGAGATCTTGGGGTCCGTATCCACAGATCTCTAAAGGTTGCCAGTCAAGTGGATAGAGCTGTGAAGAAGGCCTATAGTGTGTTAGCCTTTATTAACAGGGGGTTGGAGTTTAAGAGCCGTGGGGTTATGCTGCAACTGTACAGGACCTTGGTGAGACCACCTTTGGAATATTGTGTGCAGTTCTGGTCACCTCACTATAAGAAGGATGTGGAAGCGCTGGAAAGAGTGCAGAGGAGATTTACCAGGATGCTGCCTGGTTTGGAGGGTAGGTCATATGAGGAAAGGTTGAGGGAGCTAGGGCTGTTCTCTCTGGAGCGGAGGAGGCTGAGGGGAGACTTAATAGAGGTGTATAAAATGATGAAGGGGATAGATAGAGTGAACGTTCAAAGACTATTTCCTCGGGTGGATGGAGCTATTACAAGGGGGCATAACTATAGGGTTCGTGGTGGGAGATACAGGACGGATATCAGAGGTAGGTTCTTTACGCAGAGAGTGGTTGGGGTGTGGAATGGACTGCCTGCAGTGATAGTGGAGTCAGACACTTTAGAAACATTTAAGCGGTTATTGGATAGGCACATGGAGCACACCAGGATGATAGGGAGTGTGATAGCTTGATCTTGGTTTCAGATAAAGCTCGGCACAACATCGTGGGCCGAAGGGCCTGTTCTGTGCTGTACTGTTCTATGTTCTATCACGTCCGGTCCCGGTTGCTGGGGAACCAGATTTGATACCCGCTGGTGAGGACCTCCACCGGACAGGTCAGAAATCCAAGCGAGCCTGGATGATTGTGTCCTGGGCTCGCTAAATGGATTCAAATGACCTGATGAATATTGTAATGAGCCTCGCTCTGTTCCCCGGGGAATGTCAGAAAAAACGTCCCGGGAAGATCACGATTCCCGTTTTTGACCTCCTGCCCAAACTTCCTGCCCTGCTGCATTGCACGGTGGCACAGTGGTTAGCACTGCTGCTTCACAGCACCAGGGATCCAGGTTCGATTCCCGGCTTGGGTCACTGTCAGTGCGGAGTCCGCACGTTTGCCCTGCGTGGGTTTCCTCCGGGTGCTCCGGTTTCCTCCCACAGTCCGAAAGACGTGCTGTTTAGGTGCAATGGCCGTGCTAAATTCTCCTCCAGTGTACCCGGAGTGTGACGACTAGGGGATTTTCACCGTAACTTCATTGCAGTGTTAATGTAAACCTTACTTGTGACGAATAAATAAACTTTTTACTTTACTTTAAACAGTATAGTGGGGCGGGTAAATTGCATCCAAAGGCTGGAATTTTACTGGCATGCCTGCCCCAATTCCGGGGGCGGGTAAGGCTCGGAGAAAGGCATTCTCCGTTGGCCCCGGGCGTGCCGGTAAAACTCCGCTCCAATTGTCAGACCGGCACTTAACATCACGGGCCTTATCCAGAGGAAGTGACCCAGGACTCGAGGCAGCTCCCCCGTCGCTCCTGCCATTCACTGAGGCCTATCGCATGGTTGTGGAGACAAACACGCAAACTGTCGTCAATTTTCCTTTCGCACTGACTCGTTTTATTGACATAAACAAAGCTCTGTGATTCTGCGAGTTGGAAGATAACTGCTCACATCAATTATTCTTCACGAGTAAAATCAAACAAACCAATCAATTTTTACCTTGTGATTTCAAACAGAGAGCCCAGCAGCAAAGGGGAGAGGCAGAGGAAAGAAGGGAGCGACTCAGGAGACGTGCTGAGGCTGCAGGTGGACTGCAGCAGGAGGTACTGATAATCAAAGATGGTCAGTGCTGGGGGCAGGGGGATTAGATGAGGAGGAGAGGTATGAAGATGTGTGCCGGGTATAGAGGAGGGGGGAGGAGGTTGTGAGGGTCAAGGTATAGGTGAGGTGGTATAGAGTGGGGGAGTAGGAGGGTTGTGGTAAGGTGGTATGGAGTGGGGTGGGTGGGAGGGTCGTGGTGATGTGGTATGGAGTGGGAGGGTGGTATGGAGTGGGAGGGTGGGGGAGTCATGGTGAGGTGATATGGAGTGGGGGGTGATATGGCGTGGTGAGGTGGTACGGAGTGGGGGGGTGGTATGGAGTGGGGAGGTGGTATGGAGTGGGGGGGTGGTATGGAGTGGGGGGGTGGTATGGAGTGGGGGGGTGGTATGGAGTGGGGGGTGGTATGGAGTGGGGGAGTGGTATGGAGTGGGGGGTGGTATGGAGTGGGGGGGTGGTATGGAGTGGGGGGTAGTATGGAGTGGGGGGTGGTATGGAGTGGGGGGGTGGTATGGAGTGGGGGGTGGTATGGAGTGGGGGGGTGGTATGGAGTGGGGGGGTGGTATGGAGTGGGGGGGTGGTATGGAGTGGGGGGGTGGTATGGAGTGGGAGGTGGTGTGGAGTGGGGGGGTGGGGGTGTCATGATGAGGTGATATGGAGTGGGGGGGTGGTATGGAGTGGGGGGGTGGTATGGAGTGGGGGGTGGTATGGAGTGGGGGGTGGTATGGAGTGGGGGGGTGGTATGGAGTGGGGGGTGGTATGGAGTGGGGGGGTGGTATGGAGTGGGAGGTGGTGTGGAGTGGGGGGGTGGGGGTGTCATGGTGAGGTGGTATGGAGTGGGGGGTGGTATGGAGTGGGGGGGTGGTATGGAGTGGGGGGGTGGTATGGAGTGGGGGGGTGGTATGGAGTGGGGGGGTGGTATGGAGTGGGAGGTGGTGTGGAGTGGGGGGGTGGGGGTGTCATGGTGAGGTGATATGGAGTGGGGGGGTGGTGTGGAGTGGGAGGGTGGTATGGAGTGGGAGGTGGTATGGAGTGGGAGGGTGGGAGGGTGGTGGTGAGGTGGTATGGAGTGAGTGGCTGGTATGGAGTGGGAGGGTGGTATGGAGTGAGGGGGTGGTATGGAGTGGGGGGGGTGATATGGAGTGGTGAGGTGGTATGGAGTGAGGGGGTGGTATGGAGTGGGGGGGTGATATGGAGTGGGGGGGTGATATGGAGTGGTGAGCTGGTATGGAGTGGGGGGTGGTATGTAGTGGGGGTGGTATGGAGTGGGAGGGTGGTATGGAGTGGGGGGTGGTATGTAGTGGGGGTGGTATGGAGTGAGGAGGTGGTATGGAGTGGGAGGGTGGGAGGGTCGTGGTGAGCTGGTATGGAGTGGGGGGTTTTGGGAGGGTCGTGGTGTGGTGGTACGGAGTGGGAGGGTGGGAGTGTTGTGGTGAGGTAGTATGGAGTGGGAGGGTGGGAGTGTTGTGGTGAGGTGGTATGGAGTGGGAGGGTGGTATAGAGTGGGGAAGGTGGGAGGGTTGTGCTGGAAGGCGGGTGGCTACAATCCTGCTGCTGGTGTTGAACCAGTGGGGGGCAGGGGAGCTACTCTGCAGGAAGCTGTGTTTAGTTACAGGCTTCTTGGGGCAAATGCTCAAGGTCAGGCCTTTGGTTCCCGATCGAGGGGAGGGCATTGGGAAGGGCAGTCCATCGAGAACCATCCCCTGCCCTTTATTCCAACCTCCTGCCCTCCACCAAGCAGCGACCACCTCTCTGTGACCCCCATCCTGCCCTGGCTGATCTGTAGCCTTGGTCTCTTGTTCACCTCTGACCTCTGAGAAATGCATTGCCTAGAGGCTGCCACCATTCCCACAATGCTGCTGATGGTAATCATAGAATCCCTACAGTGCGGAAAGAGGCCATTCAGCCCATCAAGCCTGCACCGATAACAATCCCACCCAGGCCCTATCCCCATAACCCCACGTATTTATCCTGCTAATTCCCTGGCACTAAGCGGCCATTTAGCATGGCCAATCAACCTAACCCGCACATCTTTTTACTATGGGAGGAACCCAGAGGAAACCAGAGCACCCGGAGGAAGCGCACGCAGACATGGAGGGGAAGTCCAGACTCCTCACAGACAGTGACCCGAGGCCGGAATTGAACCCGGGTCCCTGGCGCTGTGAGGCACTGTGCCACCGTGCCGCCCCAATGATGAGCTGCTGGCCTCTGATTGACTAGCAGCTCTCGAGAGGGTGGGATTTCCCTCCCTCGGGGGGTGGGATTTCCCTCCCTCGGGGTCCTTGTTCACGGGAAAGACACACCACTGACCACTGAAAGCGTCTGACCGGCACTTAACATCACGGGCCTTACGCAGAGGAAGTGACCCAGGACTCGGGAAGCTCTTTCGCTGACAGGTGCAGCTCCTGTCACATGGTTGTGTACAGTAAGAACTCTCACAACACCAGGTTAAAGCCCAACTGGTTTACTTGGAACCATGAGCTTTCGGAGCACTGCTCCTTCATCAGCTGAGTGGGCCTCCCCTGCTCCACTCACCAGAAGAAGGAGCGACACTCCGAAAGCTCATGGTTCCAAATAAACCAGTTGGACTTTAACCTGGTGTTGTGAGACTTCTTACTGTACCTACCCCTGTCCAACGCCGGCATCTCCACATCATGGTTGTGTAGACAAACCCGAAAAATGTCGTCAATTTTCCTTCGCACTGACTCACTTTATTGACTTAAATAAATCTGTGATTCTGCGAGTCGGAATTGTGACTGCTCACATCAATTATTCTTCACGAGTAAGTTCAAACTAATCAATTTTTACTTTGTGGTTTCAAGCAGAGAGAGCAGCAACAACACAGAGCAGGAGGAGACGAAGGAGGGGAGCAACTCAGAGCAGGGAACAATCCAGCACAAGCTGTGTCTGATGTGAACAGTTTCGCTGATCAGGCAAACCAGGTACAAGTGGAAACACAAGAGCCAACATTCCCACAGACACTGCAGTGCAGTCTGTTTCAACAGGGACTTCACTGTTTACAACAACAGCAGCTTTCATTTACATAGCATCCCTAAAGCTGCAAAATCTCCCAAGGTGCTCCACTGGATTTTATCGGGCAATATCTGACAGTGAGCCACATAAAGAGATATTAGGACAAGTGGCTTGAAGCTTGGTCAAAGATATAGGGGGCGATCTTGCCAAGACAATTCTAAGTGCTGAGCGGGCATGTAAATGACAGAGTTTCAGATCTGTTTTTGCAGCGAGACTACAAATGATATCTTACACCACTTAGCGCAAACAATTATACACAATCTGTTTCCCGCCAGTAGGGAGAGGGGGCGGTGCCTAAGCTCGCCAAAAAGCCAGCAGTAGTGGGTGCAATTGCGCATGCGCAGATTCCTTTGTTCTGCGCAACAGGCAGAGTGTTCTGTCAGTCAGCACCCCCCTGCGGATGCCATCCACCTCCCCCCCCCCCCGCCCCCCCCTCCCCTCCCCATGATCACTGGCCTCCCTGGCTGATTGCTCCCCCCCCACCCCACTGGATGTTGACCCCCCCACTCACCCCTGCCCGATTGCACCCCACCCCCGGCCCGGCTGATCACAACCCTCTCCTCCCTCCCCCCCCCCCCCTCACCCCCCCCACCCCCCACCCCAGCCCGGCTGATCACAACCCTCTCCTCCCCCCACACCCCCACCCCACCCCACCCCCCCCCCCCCCCCCCACCCCAGTCTGGCCGATCACACCCTCTCCTGACCGGCCCATCTATCGCCACCCCGGATGGTTGCCAGCTGCTGGTTGCAGAGTGCGTTTCTCCCCCTCCAGCCAATCCCCGCTGCAGAGTGCGCAGATCCCCCCAATCTACTGTTCCTCAGGCCCCACCCCCACCAAGGCCCTGATCCCTCCACAGCCCCAACCCCTTAGGCCCTGCCCCCTTGGGCCCCACCCCCTCAGGTCCCACCCCCTTGGCATTACCCAGTGGGCAGTGCCAGGGTGCCTGGTGGGTAGTGCCAGGCTCGCACTGTCAGGGTGCCAGGCTAGCATTGCCTCCACCATGACCCCAACCTGCCAGGGAGACCTCTATGGCCTCCGGTCCCACCGGCAAGGCCATTGCGCCAAGTCCCCATTGGTGAGGACCTTCACCGTCGAGGCCGTTAAGACAAGTGAGGGCCGGACAATTGCGTCCCAGCTCACTAATTATATTTAAATCAGTACTTAAATAGATATAAATACTATAATCAGCCTTGCGCTCTTCCCAGGTGCAAGGCTGATCTTATTGCAAATCCAGGATCGGTAAGATCGTGAGGGGTGAGAAACTAGGCGCCAATCCGAGCTTTTGTTTCTAATGCGATCTTAATTGTTAATTTTACATCTGAAATTGACAGATTTTTGTGAACTAAAGATATTAGAGTGTGTAAATGGAGTTAGGTCACAGATCAGCTGAGATTACAGTGAAGGATAGATCAGGCTCAGGAGGCTGAATGGCCAACTCCTGTTCTGATGTTACCACAAAGAACAAAGAACAGTACAGCACAGGAAACAGGCCCTTCGGCCCTCCAAGCCTGTGCCGCTCCTTGGTCCAACTAGACCAATCGTTTGTATCCCTCCATTCCCACCTTCCAAAACGAGAAATAACATTAATACTCACACACATTGAAACACTTGTGTTGCAGTTTTCTGAATGTGTATTTTTTGGTCACGTCCAGGTTTCGCCTCAGAATACAAATCCCTCACAACCTGTTGATAGGACAGCACCATCACGTCCTCCAGCCCCGACCTCTCCACCTCCAGGTAAGAGGGAAAACATTCGGAAATAGTTCTGCAAAACCGCCAACCTTGCTGTTACTGAGAGCTACAGAAAGGACCCTGTGACCCTCTCTCTTCTTCAATCACCTTTGCACTAGCTGGAGCCAACTTTACATTGACCCGGAATCACTTCAGATCCCACACCTGCCTCACAGGTACTATGGGATTATACACAAGGAGATACAACTATCATAGAGTCATAGAGGTTTACAGCATGGAAACAGGCCATTCGGCCCAACTTGTTCATGCCGCCCACTTTTTACACTAAGCTAGTCCCAATTGCCCGAATTTGGCCCATATCCCTCTATACCCATTTTACCCATGTAACTGTCTAAATGCTTTTGAAAAGGGAATGTGGTCTTTGCATTCCTTGGTCCCGCCAAGGAGATTACAAAATCTGCCCTCTGTCCAGTTTAGGAAAATAGGCTCAAAGTGCCCACCTCTACTACTGCCTCTGGCAGCTCGTTCCAGACACTCACCACCCTCTGTGTGAAAGAATTGCCCCTCTGGACCCTTTTGTGTTTCTCCCTTCTCACCTTAAACCTACGCTGTCTAGTTTTCCCCTACCTTTGGGAAAAGATATTGACTATCTAGCTGATCTATGCCTCTCATTATTTTATAGACTTCTATAGGATTATAGAATCATAGAATCCTACAGTGCAGAAGGAGGCCATTTGGCCCATTGAATCCACACTGATAACAATCCCACCCAGGCCCTATCCCCATAACTCCACGTATTTACCCTGATAACCCCCCTGACACTAAGTGGTAATTTAGCATGGCCAATCAACTTAACCTGCACATCTTTGGAATGTGGGAGGAAACCGGTGCAGCCGGAGGAAACCCACGCAGACACGGAGAAAACGTGCAAACTCCACACAGACCATCACCCAAGGCCAGTATTGAACCTGGGTCCCTGGCGCTGTGAGGCAGCAGTGCTAACCACTGTGCCACTGTGCACTTTGAGCCTATTTTCCTAAACTGGACAGAGGGCAAATTTTGTAATCTCCTTGGCGGGACCAAGGAATGCAAAGACCACATTCCCTATTGCCCATATTGTGCAGGCAACCTGTGCCAAAGGGAACTCAATTTAGCCCCATCACCCTCATTAAACGGATTCAAATTCAATAATAGATGCGCTTAAAGGGGAAGCAAAATAAACAGACGAGGGAGATATAGATTCATAGAATCCCCTCGGTGCAGGAGGAGGCCATTTGGCCCATTGAGTCTGCACCGACCACAATCCCAACAAGGCCCTATTCCCATAACCCCACATATTTACCCTGCTAATCCCCCTGACACTAAGGGGCAATTTAGCATGGCCAATCAACCCAACTCACACATCTTTGGACTGTGGGAAGAAACCGGAGCACCTGGAGGAAACCTACGCAGATATGGGGAGAATGTGTAAACTCCACACAGGCAGTGGCCTAAGCCGGGAATCGAACCTGGGTCCTTGGTGCTGTGAGGCAGCAGTGCTAACCACTGTGCCACCGCTACTATGTATGCTGTCTGACTGTCTCCTTCCTTCTGCTTGATGCGCGTTATCACACACGAGGCTTGATGCTCAGGAAATAAAGGCTTTTATTTGCTGTAACAAGGCAGCTACTAATTATATACACGATCCCAGACTGAGGGGTCCCAGACAGAGCAGAGACCTTTATACCTCTCCCAGGAGGCGGAGCCCACTGGGATGTACCACAATAACTATAATACAAGGTGTAACAGCCCAACCCTAACCCCAACAGCAACAAGTAGAACAACCCATCCCTAACCCCAACAGCAACATATATACATACTTGTAGTACTGGCCAGACCCTGGCTCAGTACTATCTGGTGGGAACCAACGATGGTTCACCACATTCACCCCTCCTTTGAAGACAAAGGCCGGCGGGGTACAAAAAAACAGAATAATTTGTCATCAGTCTATAAGTTCAGACGGTCAGGGGGACCGCACCGTCGTTGTGACCTCCTCAATTCCGGCGATGACACCGGAGTAGGCACTTGCGGTGGCGTTCTCCCCAAGGCGATGTCCAACTGTTCCTCCACAGACTCACGGGCCGGTTGACCCTGAGGTGATGGTAATCCATGGAGTTCCGACACGTCCTGAAGTGGCGACCATCCTCTGGACTCAGGCAAGCTGTACACGGGAGTAAGAGGTAATGACCAAGACGGTAATGAGGTCCCAGAGGAAGGGGCGGCACGGTAGCACAGTGGTTAGCACTGCTGCTTCACAGCTCCAGGGTCCCAGGTTCGATTCCCGGCTCGGGTCACTGTCTGTGTGGAGTTTGCACATTCTCCTCGTGTCTGCGTGGGTTTCCTCCGGGTGCTCCGGTTTCCTCCCACAGTCCAAAGATGTGCGGGTTAGGTTGATTGGCCAGGTTAAAAAAATTGCCCCTTAGAGTCCTGGGATGCGTAGGTTAGAGGGATTAGTGGGTAAAATATGTGGGGGTAGGGCCTGGGTGGGATTGTGGTCGGTGCAGACTCGATGGGCCGAATGGCCTCCTTCTGCACTGTAGGGTTTCTATGATTCTATGATTCTAAGTAATGGTCCCGATGCTGCCCGCGCCGTGTCTGGAGGGGAAACAAGAGTTATGGGGTTTGTAACAGGGGGTATGGGAGCGACAGGGGTTTCCACGTCCCCTGCTGGCGCCAGGTCTCGGATCGAGACCATGTCCTCTCGCCCGTCAGGGTATGCCACATAGGCATACTGAGGGTTGGCGTGGAGGAGATGGACCTGTTCGACCAACGGGTCGGACTTGCGGGCCCTTACATGTCGCCGCAGGAGGACAGGTCCTGAGTACGTCAACCAAGACGGTAATGAGGTCCCAGAGGAAGACTTCCGAGGGAATGAAAACATCCTCTCATGGGGAGTAGCGTTGGTTGCTGTACACAGGAGTGAGCATATGGAATGGAGCGCATCAGGGAGCACCTCTTGCCAACGGGAGACTGGAAGGCTTTTTTACTTCAACGCCAGTAAGACAGCCTTCCAGACTGTAGCATTCTCACGTTCCACCTGTCCGTTATCCCTAGGGTTGTAGCTCGTGGTTCTACTAGAGGCAATCCCGTATGAGAGCAGGTATTGCCTCAAGTCTTCGCTCATGAACGACGAGCCCCTGTCGCTGTGAATGTAGCTGGGGTACCCGAACAGGGTAAAAAGATCACGGAATGCCTTGATAACCGTGGCAGCGGATGTATCAGAGCAGGGAATAACAAAAGGGAATCTCGAGTACTCGTCAATGATGTTGAGGAAGTACACATTCCGATCTGTTGATGGAAGGGGGCCCTTAAAATCGACACTCAGTCTCTCGAAGGGACGAGTGGCCTTGACTAATTGTGCCTGGTCAGGTCGGTAAAAGTGCGGTTTGCATTCCGCGCATACCCGACAGCTTCTTGTTATGGACCTGACGTCCTCCATCGAGTAGGGCAGATTGCGGGCTTTTATAAAGTGGTAGAGCTGAGTGACCCCAGGATGGCATAGGTCATTATGGAGAGCCTGCAAACGGTCCTCCTGTATACTGGCGCATGTTCCACGCGAGAGGGCATCCGAGGGCTCATTGAGTTTCCCTGGACGATACATGATGTCATAGTTATAGGTGGAGAGTTCAATTCTCCACCGCAAGATCTTGTCGTTCTTGATCTTGCCCCTCAGCGTGTTATTAAACATGAACGCCACGGACCGCTGGTCCGTGATCAGGGTGAACCGTTTTCCCGCCAAGTAATGGCGCCAGTGCCTGACGGCCTCCACAATGGCCTGGGCCTCCTTTTCCACCGCTGAATGCCAAATTTGGGGCCTTGGAGGGTGCGGGAAAAAAATGCGACGGGCCTGCCCGCCTGGTTAAGTGTGGCGGCCAGGGCGAAATCAGATGCATCGCTCTCCACCTGAAAGGGGATGGACTCATCAACAGTGTGCATCGTAGCTTTCGTGATGTCGGCTTTTAATTTATCAAAGGCCAATCGGGCCTCTGGTGTTAGGGGCAAAGAAGTGGACTTAATGAGCGGACGGGCTTTGTCCGCATAATTGGGAACCCACTGCGCATAATAAGAGAAGAAGCCTAAGCATCTTCTCAGTGCTTTTGCACTAGTGGGCAGGGGAAGTTCAGAGAGGGGGCGCATACGGTCTGGATCAGGGCCAATGACCCCGTTTTCCACCACGTATCCGAGGATGGCTAAACGGCGCGTACGAAACACACACTTCTCCCTGTTGTAGGTCAGGTTCAGGCGAGATGCAGTGTGTAGGACATTCAGGAGATTTGTGTCATGGTCCTACTGGTAATGGCCACAGATGGTGACATTATCCAGGTACGAGAAGGTAGCCCGCAGCCCGTTCTGGTCCACCATTCGGTCCATAGCACGCTGGAAGACCAAGACCCCATTGGTGACAACAAAGGGAACCCTGAGAAAGTGATACAAGCGACCATCCGCCTCAAAAGCCGTGTATTGTCGGTCCTCTGGGCGAATGGGGAGTTGGTGATAGGCAGACTTGAGGTCTATGGTGGAGAACACCCGGTACTGCGCAATCTGGTTGACCATGTCAGATATGCGCGGGAGGGGATACGCATCCAGCTGCGTGTATCTATTAATGGTCTGACTATAGTCAATGACCATCCGGGGTTTGTTCCCACTCTTGACCACCACGACCTGCGCTCTCCACGGACTACGTTAGGTTGTATGATCCTTTCCTTGAGGAGCCGCTGAACTTCAGATCGAATGAAGATCCGATCCTCAGCGCTGTAACGCCTACTCTTAATCGCAATGGGCTTGCAGCCTGGCACAAGATTCTGGAACAGGGAGGGTGTGGTGATCTTCAGCGTCGAGAGGCTACAGGCGTGGCGCGTTGGGCAATTTGGAGGCTGCTGTTCTCCCACTGAAAGCGGAGGGAGTGGCCCACCGTACTGTAGGGTTACACTCCTCAGGTGGACCATGAAGTTTAGTCCGAGAAGTATTGGCGCGCAAAGGTGTGGCAACACCAGGATCTTGAAACGCTCGTAAACTGTGCCTTGCACCGTTAAAGTTACCACGCAACTCCCTAGCACGGTGACAGACCGGGACCTTGATGCCATAGAAATTGTCTGTTTGACAGGTTGAATCCGGAGTACACACTGCTTCACAGCGTCTGGGTGGATAAAACTCTCAGTGCTCCCACTGTCAAACAGACAATAAATCAAGTGGTCGTTTACCTGAATGTCCATCATAGACTTGTCGAGTCTATGAGGCTTGGCCTGGTCCAGGATGATCGACGCCACCGTTGGTTCATGAGCGCCACTGCAGGCAGCTGAAATCGACGAGGATGACCCCTGCTGGTCGTTCGCGGTCGGTGCCGACCAACATGGCCGCTCCCATAGGTCGCATGTGGGTGATGGCGCCAAACTCAGCGACCCCTGGTGGTCACACATCTCCGACTCCGTCGACCGTAATGGCGTCGTCCTGGCCTCGCACGTGGACGAAACCCTCGACGAAGTCGATGACGAAGAACCGGGCTCTGAGGAATCGCAGGCCGCACTGCTGTTCCGAGAAGCAGATTTAGATCAGCACACTTTTGAATAGTGCCCCTTCTTACCGCAGGCGGAGCACAACACAGCTTTAGCGGGACACCGTTGCCGAGTATGCTTCGCTCCCCCACAGAAGTAACACCGCGGGCCGCCCGGAGCTGCTGCCGTCGTCTGGCCCGAGTGTGAGCACGCCATTATGCAGCATTTCGAACCCGAGGGACGAGGAGGGATTGGCGACTGCTCCTGCCATGTTGTCTCCACGTGGTCTTCAGGATACAATACTAGGCTTTTGGAGGCCGTCTCCAGCATCTCCGCTAGTTCTATTGCCTGGGTGAGGTCAAGGTTACCTTTCTCCAGTAGTTTGAGTCGGATGTACGATGATCCGACTCCCGCCACAAACGTATCTCGAGCGAGGTCGTTCATATTCTGCTCTGCCGACACTGCTTTGCAGTTACAGCCCCTGGCTAGCTGTAGGAGCTCGTTCGCGTATTCCTCCATCGTTTCGCCGGACTGCCGTCGTCGAGTGGCTAAGAGGTAACGAGCGTGTATTTCGTTGGGCAGTTTAATATAACGCTTCTTAAGAAGCTCGAGGGCCTTTGTATAGTCGGTGGCCGCACGGATCGCGAGGTAGACGGTGTCGCTTACCCTCGCATGGAGGACCCGGAGTCTGTCATCATCTGTGGTGACCGCTGCGGAGGCTGCCAGGTAGTCCTCAAAACATTTCAACCAGTGGTCGAAGGTGTTAGAGGCGCCCACCGCACGTGGATCTAGTGTAAGGCGTTCAGGCTTCAGTATCTGCTCCATACTCTCTTTTTTTTTCTTCGACGAGAGTTTATTTACAGCAAATAAAATTGATGCGCGTTATCACACACGAGGCTTGATGCTCAGGAAATAAAGGCTTTTATTTGCTGTAACAAGGCAGCTACTAATTATATACACGATCCCAGACTGAGGGGTCCCAGACAGAGCAGAGACCTTTATACCTCTCCCAGGAGGCGGAGCCCGACTGGGATGTACCATAATAACTATAATACAATGTGTAACAGCCCAACCCTAACCCCAACAGCAACAAGTAGAACAACCCATCCCCAACCCCAACAGCAACATATATACATACTTGTAGTACTGGCCAGACCCTGGCTCAGTACTATCTAGTGGGAACCAACGATGGTTCACCACACTGCTAAAGCACAAATCTCTCTCTGTTTATGAATCTTGTTTCTTGTATTTTGAGCTTGTCCTTTAGTTCAGTGTGAGGAGAACCTGTCTTTCAGGATGAGAAGTTTAAACAATGCCCCATTTGCCTTCTCCCATTGGAAGGAGAGCAGTAGAGTTCTCCCTGGTGCTCTGACCAATATCTATCCCTCCACCAACATTGCAAAAGCAGACAGTTTGATCCTTCCCACATCCTTGTTTCTGGGATCCTGTTTCTGGGACCTTCCTGTGCACACATTTATTACCGCATTTCTCTGCAGTCACTACTCTTCTCAAAGTATTTCACTGACTGTTGAACATTATGGGATGTTTGGGGGAATGAGGAAGAGGGGGAGGTGATGGTCCTAGTGGTATTATCGCTAGACTATTAATCCAGAAACTCAGCTAATGTTCTGGGGGACTCAGGTTCGAATCCCACCACGGCAGACGGTGGAATTTGAATTCAGTAAAATATTATATGGAATTAAGAATCTACTGATGACCATGAAACCATTGTTGGAAAAACCCATCTGGTTCACTCATGTCCTTTAAGGAAGGAAATCTGCCGTCCTTACCCGGTCTGGCCTACATGTGACTCCAGAGCCACAGCAATGTGGTTGACTTTCAACTTTGGGACTAGGCATAAAATGGTTCGGCACAGACAAGAAGGGCCAAAAGGCCTGTTTCTGAGCTGTAATTTTCTATGGTTCTATGGTTCTATGCCCTCAGGTAACTAGAGATGGGCAATAAATTCTGGCCAGCCAGCGACGCCCATGTCCCATGAATGAATGATAAAAAACTATGTAAATGCAAATCTTTCTGTCTTTCTTTAACATATGGGTTTGAGATATTTGTTTCTTTATTATCAGGTTCTGAAAACAATGATGAGATTCTTAAAGAAATCCTGTCATTACTGCCTCTGGATGCCGATGACTATATTGATGTGACCCTGGAGGAAGAGGAAGAGCTTATCCTGGAATATCTGGCCAAACTTACTCCACCTGTCAAGGAGGCTGAGGAGGATGCACCACCCGCCCCAAAGAAGAAAAGGCAAATAGAAAAGGTGGAGATTACTGTTCCCATAAAGGATACTGAGATTTAAATCAACCCAAAAGCCAACCATTTACTACAATGGTCTCCAATGACCTCCTATTTTCTGTCTGCTGTGCCTGGCCGCTTTTGTGAGCATTTAAAGGGAATGTTTCTTGTGTGTGGTCGGTTGTTCCTTACACTGGACATTCCCAATTGCTGTGTAGACATTCAAAGAACAAAGAACAAAGAACAATACAGCACAGGAACAGGCCCTTCGGCCCTCCAAGCCCGCGCCGCTCCCTGGTCCAGGATTGAATCCTGAATCCAGGATCCCCGCCCAATTTTCCAGCCTATCTACATACCAATATCCTATCCACCGAGCTGTCCCTCACAGCTACGATGCTTTGTTCATTACAACCTATTAACTTACCCCCACCCCCCCATTCCAGACCATGTGATCTCCAGGGAGAGGCGAAAACCCAGAGTGAAAAATCCCAGGGCCAATATGGGGAAAAAAAAATCTGGGAAATTCCTCTCCGACCCCCTGAGGCGATCGAAACGAGTCCAGGAGATCACAATGGCCCCGATCGGAAAATGCTTCCCAACCCTAGTCATTTCCACTTCCACGAACACCATATGAATTCCCTGCCCCCGAGACAGGTTCCCAACTATCCGCAGTCTCGCTCTGTACTGGCACCAGCAAGATGATCGTAGAATGAAGCCTTGAAACGAGAAACCAGGAACAATTAGCCCGCGCCGCTCCCTGGTCCAAACTAGACCACTCTTTTGTATCCCTCCATTCCCACTCCGTTCATATAACTGTCTAGATAAGTCTTAAACGTTCCCAGTGTGTCCGCCTCCACCACCTTGCCCGGCAACACATTCCAGGCCCCCACGACCCTCTGTGTGAAATATGTCCTTCTGATATCTGTGTTAAACCTCCCCCCCTTCACCTTGAACCTATGACCCCTCGTGAACGTCACCACCGACCCGGGGAAAAGCTTCCCACCGTTCACCGTATCTATGCCTTTCATAATTTTATACACCTCTATTAAGTCTCCCCTCATCCTCCGTCTTTCCAAGGAGAACAACCCCAGTTTCCCCAATCTCTCCTCATAACCAAGCCCCTCCATACCAGGCAACATCCTGGTAAACCTCCTCTGTACTCTCTCCAAAGCCTCCACGTCCTTCTGGTAGTGTGGCGACCAGAACTGGACGCAGTATTCCAAATGCGGCCGAACCAACGTTCTATACATCTGCAACATCAGACCCCAACTCTTATACTCTATGCCCCGTCCTATAAAGGCAAGCATGCCATATGCCTTCTTCACCACCTTCTCCACCTGTGACGTCACCTTCAAAGATCTGTGGACTTGCACACCCAGGTCCCTCTGCGTCTCTACACCCTTTATGGTTCTTCCATTTATCGTGTAGCTCCTCCCTACATTATTCCCACCAAAATGCATCACTTCGCATTTATCAGGATTGAACTCCATCTGCCATTTCCTTGCCCAAATTTCCAGCCTATCTATATCCTTCTGTAGCCTCTGACAATGTTCCTCACTATCTGCAAGTCCTGCCAGTTTTGTGTCGTCCGCAAACTTACTGATCACCCCAGTTACTCCTTCTTCCAGATCATTTATATAAATCACATATTCCGTGGTATGGAGTGGGGGGGTGGTATGGAGTGGGGGGGTGGTATGGAGTGGGGGGGTGGTATGGAGTGGGGGGTGGTATGGAGTGGGAGGTGGTATGGAGTGGGGGGGTGGTATGGAGTGGGGGGTGGTATAGAGTGGGAGGTGGTATGGAGTGGGGGGGTGGTATGGAGTGGGGGGGTGGTATGGAGTGGGGGGGTGGTATGGAGTGGGGGGGTGGTATGGAGTGGGGGGGGTGATATGGAGTGGGGGGGTGGTATGGAGTGGGGGGGTGGTATGGAGTGGGGGGGTGGTATGGAGTGGGGGGGTAGTATGGAGTGGGGGGTGGTATGGAGTGGGGGGGTGGGGGTGTCATGGTGAGGTGATATGGAGTGGGGGGGGTGATATGGAGTGGGAGGGTGGTATGGAGTGGGGGGTGGTATGTAGTGGGGGTGGTATGGAGTGGGAGGGTGAGAGGGTCGTGGTGAGCTGGTATGGAGTGGGGGGTTTTGGGAGGGTCGTGGTGTGGTGGTACGGAGTGGGAGGTCCCACCGGCAAGGCCATTGCGCCAAGTCCCCATTGGTGAGGACCTTCACCGTCGAGGCCGTTAAGACAAGTGAGGGCCGGACAATTGCGTCCCAGCTCACTAATTATATTTAAATCAGTACTTAAATAGATATAAATACTATAATCAGCCTTGCGCTCTTCCCAGGTGCAAGGCTGATCTTATTGCAAATCCAGGATCGGTAAGATCGTGAGGGGTGAGAAACTAGGCGCCAATCCGAGCTTTTGTTTCTAATGCGATCTTAATTGTTAATTTTACATCTGAAATTGACAGATTTTTGTGAACTAAAGATATTAGAGTGTGTAAATGGAGTTAGGTCACAGATCAGCTGAGATTACAGTGAAGGATAGATCAGGCTCAGGAGGCTGAATGGCCAACTCCTGTTCTGATGTTACCACAAAGAACAAAGAACAGTACAGCACAGGAAACAGGCCCTTCGGCCCTCCAAGCCTGTGCCGCTCCTTGGTCCAACTAGACCAATCGTTTGTATCCCTCCATTCCCACCTTCCAAAACGAGAAATAACATTAATACTCACACACATTGAAACACTTGTGTTGCAGTTTTCTGAATGTGTATTTTTTGGTCACGTCCAGGTTTCGCCTCAGAATACAAATCCCTCACAACCTGTTGATAGGACAGCACCATCACGTCCTCCAGCCCCGACCTCTCCACCTCCAGGTAAGAGGGAAAACATTCGGAAATAGTTCTGCAAAACCGCCAACCTTGCTGTTACTGAGAGCTACAGAAAGGACCCTGTGACCCTCTCTCTTCTTCAATCACCTTTGCACTAGCTGGAGCCAACTTTACATTGACCCGGAATCACTTCAGATCCCACACCTGCCTCACAGGTACTATGGGATTATACACAAGGAGATACAACTATCATAGAGTCATAGAGGTTTACAGCATGGAAACAGGCCATTCGGCCCAACTTGTTCATGCCGCCCACTTTTTACACTAAGCTAGTCCCAATTGCCCGAATTTGGCCCATATCCCTCTATACCCATTTTACCCATGTAACTGTCTAAATGCTTTTGAAAAGGGAATGTGGTCTTTGCATTCCTTGGTCCCGCCAAGGAGATTACAAAATCTGCCCTCTGTCCAGTTTAGGAAAATAGGCTCAAAGTGCCCACCTCTACTACTGCCTCTGGCAGCTCGTTCCAGACACTCACCACCCTCTGTGTGAAAGAATTGCCCCTCTGGACCCTTATGTGTTTCTCCCTTCTCACCTTAAACCTACGCTGTCTAGTTTTCCCCTACCTTTGGGAAAAGATATTGACTATCTAGCTGATCTATGCCTCTCATTATTTTATAGACTTCTATAGGATTATAGAATCATAGAATCCTACAGTGCAGAAGGAGGCCATTTGGCCCATTGAATCCACACTGATAACAATCCCACCCAGGCCCTATCCCCATAACTCCACGTATTTACCCTGATAACCCCCCTGACACTAAGTGGTAATTTAGCATGGCCAATCAACTTAACCTGCACATCTTTGGAATGTGGGAGGAAACCGGTGCAGCCGGAGGAAACCCACGCAGACACGGAGAAAACGTGCAAACTCCACACAGACCATCACCCAAGGCCAGTATTGAACCTGGGTCCCTGGCGCTGTGAGGCAGCAGTGCTAACCACTGTGCCACTGTGCACTTTGAGCCTATTTTCCTAAACTGGACAGAGGGCAGATTTTGTAATCTCCTTGGCGGGACCAAGGAATGCAAAGACCACATTCCCTATTGCCCATATTGTGCAGGCAACCTGTGCCAAAGGGAACTCAATTTAGCCCCATCACCCTCATTAAACGGATTCAAATTCAATAATAGATGCGCTTAAAGGGGAAGTAAAATAAACAGACGAGGGAGATATAGATTCATAGAATCCCCTCGGTGCAGGAGGAGGCCATTTGGCCCATTGAGTCTGCACCGACCACAATCCCAACAAGGCCCTATTCCCATAACCCCACATATTTACCCGGCTAATCCCCCTGACACTAAGGGGCAATTTAGCATGGCCAATCAACCCAACTCACACATCTTTGGACTGTGGGAAGAAACCGGAGCACCTGGAGGAAACCTACGCAGATATGGGGAGAATGTGTAAACTCCACACAGGCAGTGGCCTAAGCCGGGAATCGAACCTGGGTCCTTGGTGCTGTGAGGCAGCAGTGCTAACCACTGTGCCACCGCTACTATGTATGCTGTCTGACTGTCTCCTTCCTTCTGCTTGATGCGCGTTATCACACACGAGGCTTGATGCTCAGGAAATAAAGGCTTTTATTTGCTGTAACAAGGCAGCTACTAATTATATACACGATCCCAGACTGAGGGGTCCCAGACAGAGCAGAGACCTTTATACCTCTCCCAGGAGGCGGAGCCCACTGGGATGTACCACAATAACTATAATACAAAGTGTAACAGCCCAACCCTAACCCCAACAGCAACAAGTAGAACAACCCATCCCTAACCCCAACAGCAACATATATACATACTTGTAGTACTGGCCAGACCCTGGCTCAGTACTATCTGGTGGGAACCAACGATGGTTCACCACATTCACCCCTCCTTTGAAGACAAAGGCCGGCGGGGTACAAAAAAACAGAATAATTTGTCATCAGTCTATAAGTTCAGACGGTCAGGGGGACCGCACCGTCGTTGTGACCTCCTCAATACCGGCGATGACACCGGAATAGGCACTTGCGGTGGCGTTCTCCCCAAGGCGATGTCCAACTGTTCCTCCACAGACTCACGGGCCGGTTGACCCTGAGGTGATGGTAATCCATGGAGTTCTGACACGTCCTGAAGTGGCGACCATCCTCTGGACTCAGGCAAGCTGTACACGGGAGTAAGAGGTAATGACCAAGACGGTAATGAGGTCCCAGAGGAAGGGGCGGCACGGTAGCACAGTGGTTAGCACTGCTGCTTCACAGCTCCAGGGTCCCAGGTTCGATTCCCGGCTCGGGTCACTGTCTGTGTGGAGTTTGCACATTCTCCTCGTGTCTGCGTGGGTTTCCTCCGGGTGCTCCGGTTTCCTCCCACAGTCCAAAGATGTGCGGGTTAGGTTGATTGGCCAGGTTAAAAAAATTGCCCCTTAGAGTCCTGGGATGCGTAGGTTAGAGGGATTAGTGGGTAAAATATGTGGGGGTAGGGCCTGGGTGGGATTGTGGTCGGTGCAGACTCGATGGGCCGAATGGCCTCCTTCTGCACTGTAGGGTTTCTATGATTCTATGATTCTAAGTAATGGTCCCGATGCTGCCCGCGCCGTGTCTGGAGGGGAAACAAGAGTTATGGGGTTTGTAACAGGGGGTATGGGAGCGACAGGGGTTTCCACGTCCCCTGCTGGCGCCAGGTCTCGGATCGAGACCATGTCCTCTCGCCCGTCAGGGTGTGCCACATAGGCATACTGAGGGTTGGCGTGGAGGAGATTGACCTGTTCGACCAACGGGTTGGACTTGCGGGCCCTTACATGTCGCCGCAGGAGGACAGGTCCTGAGTACGTCAACCAAGACGGTAATGAGGTCCCAGAGGAAGACTTCCGAGGGAATGAAAACATCCTCTCATGGGGAGTAGCGTTGGTTGCTGTACACAGGAGTGAGCATATGGAATGGAGCGCATCAGGGAGCACCTCTTGCCAACGGGAGACTGGAAGGCTTTTTGACTTCAACGCCAGTAAGACAGCCTTCCAGACTGTAGCATTCTCACGTTCCACCTGTCCGTTACCCCTCGGGTTGTAGCTCGTGGTTCTACTAGAGGCAATCCCGTAT